>NW_025814867.1:22887500-23487500 GCF_022079265.1 Lynx rufus | reverse complement strand
CCATTGAACAGTTTGAATATTTTGATAAAAATTTCATCTCTAATGTTAATGAGTTTCACAGTGTCCTTATTGGGAAAATGTTACAGTGGTTGACCTGGGGATGAATCGTCAGGGGTTCATTACATTATTCTATTTTTTCGTGTATATTTTACATTCCTATAAGATGTATGTTTTTTTAGAAAAAAATATTTTCTGTATATGGCTCTTACACCAGGACAGCAGAGTTTGGAAGTTAACATCTCACACATTTGATTTCGACTACTTAGTGATAGACTTTTTCATACTAACAAAATACATGCTACATTATATTTCTGAAATTTCTGAATTGCAACTGATGTTTCTACAGTTTCTGCATTTGGAGAAGCTTTTATAAAGGAGAAAATAGAGATAGAAATGCATAGAGGGAAGGCTTGGGTTTGAAACCAACGTGGCCACTTGGACAAATGAGTTACCCTAGTTGAGTTTCCTCTCCCTGGTTTTTGAAGTGGGACTTTTCAGAGCCTGCCGGAAGTGTCTCAGAGTGGGATGGAGGTATGTTTGCGGCAGTACCTTATATAATGAAGCATTTTACAAATGTTGCTATTTTCATCTTAAGCATATCTGCGTGTGCGGTCAGTGAGGGGCCCTGGGAACACAGAAAGGCTTTGAAAGAGACCTGGTAACATTTGGAAAGTAAAATTGGAAACAAAGGCAGAGTAGGTGACACCTGTCTGGGCAGTAAGATGCTATCGGACAGGTTTGTGCTCTGGACAAATGCTCATTTTGCATCACACTGCCACAGACCCGATGAGTTAGCAGACATTAAATATTCGGACCTTCTCAACATCCTCATTTATAACAGGTACTGTTTGTTCTTTTGTGAGTGGAAAATCAGAGCAGCACACGGGGCGTCGTTTCTTTTGGGGGCGTAAAGACACGAATTAGATCCTGTCACTGTAATGAAGCCGTAACTACCATAGAGAGCAAATAATACCAGTGCAAGAAATTCAACTAATAGTACAGAAATAATGTTCAAGGTTTAATTTAGTGCAAAATAGGTCACTTTAGAGTTTATGTTTACTTTGCAAGGCAACAAGTATAAGGTAGTCTTTTACTGTATTCCCTCATCAACCATTGCCAGAGACCGGGGGCCCAGGTCACGTGCTTTTGATCACACTAAGGCTATTAGCAGTTGAAAATAGTTGACAGAAGGTGACTTAATACACAACCTCGGTGTAAGGCAAGAAGCCATAATGGAATTTTAGTGGAATTATCTTGATAAAATTAAATTTGGAGATACATGATTCATATAAGTAGGGTAATGTAAGAAAGGCTTAATTAAAAATGTTGCTCATCTTTTAAACATTAATTCCAAACTACTTTTATTTAACATTTGGTATTGTTAAACAGGTAATAGTATTCTGGACATACACCTTTCACCACATCTCTTTATTAAGGGTACTTTATATTTTATCAAAAATGTGCAGGTTAATAGATTGTAATTTAACCTCTGTTGCAAGACATGCAAGTATTTAGTATTTACATTGAAAGGATTGCCTTGGAAGAAACACTGAATCCGTAATATGCCCCCTTTAAAAGTCCAAAATATTTACTTGCAAGATAAGCTCCAGTATCAGTATCTTCTGATATTTTAAATGTGATAAATGTTTCTGGACCTTCGTTGGTTTCCACACTATCATGCAGATTTTTGGCTTGCTTTGACAAGACAGTCCTATCTGGGGGGCTATATAATAGGGTATACACATTTTGCTCCTTTTGAAAATATCACCAGGCAGTTCAGAATACCTCATTTATTGATAATATTGTGACAATCAAGGACCTTAATATTAGCTGATGGTAACAATAGGGAAAAGGGCAGAATTTAATAGTGGAATGTACGGGATTGTCAGTTTTACTCAATGTTGAATCATTTTGAAAATGTTTTCTACTCAAGCTATATATTTTAGATAAGCACAGTTAGATATAGATATCACTACTTGGAAAAAAAAAGAACACTTCTTTTAAGCTCAGAATTCCTTAGGACTAAATGTTAATCAATACACATTTTATACATAATATGTACAGACTTTTTAACCAAGTGCCATACAACTAGGGCACAGATATTAGTTACCTTGGTTTTCAAAGGTTATGTGTCAACTCTGCATATTACGTGCCAAGGAGATACTGTCAACATTATTTTTTGCATAATGTGCAAGTATTATATGGCCACAGAGTGTAATACAAATTAGTGGCAAAGTGCTGAGGGAAGGAATCCATGACAGATTCAGATGCACAAGGTTGAATATTACCTGCAAACTACCTGACTCTGCTAAGGTCTTAACAGCACAAAGCGCTAGGTCATGCCCAGCTTTTAAAAGTTTCTGAAATACTTGGACACAATGAAGCTTGTTCAAGGAGTGTTTACCATAGCCACCTGTAGTAAGAGGACTGGTATTAACAATAAAAAACATCAGGGGAGCAATGTGGAAGATCACCCGAACGAATCATTGTCAAATTGTGCCATCTTCCCTGGAAACAATTTTGCTCACTCCATCATGACCATCACTCTCTTTTAATATGTGCTTTTATTTTAATTTTTGGCTTAAAATATCATATTAGTACGATTATGCTGCTTAAGTTAAAGGGTCTGAGACTTTCATTAGTATTGTATTGATTTCTTACACACACTCATCAATTCTTTCAAAATGCGATTTCAAAAGAAATGAGGTTACTGTGAATGGCGAAATCGTATTTGCAACCCAATTTTTCGTTCTAAAGAAATTAAATTTCTGGCACTTTATATTCTGTTGGGCTGGTTACAAAAATAAAAGTCTACTCTTTGCTCTACCTTTCTCCCCTAAACTCAGAGGAGAAAAAGCAGGAGAAAGGAATTTGTAAAAAACTTTATGGCACACTCGTTTCTATGTATTCCTTTTTTAAATACATGAAATCTAGCTTCTATTTTATTAATTCAAATGTCGTTTGCTCAAGTGATTTTCTGAACTCTACGCAAGAAATGTTTAAAAGTTGTCTTCTCATTTAATAAAAAGAACTGAAAACTTTTTCAATGCAATTTTAAGTTACAGCAAACCAGCTGCCTTCGTAGTTCAGCTGTGCTTCAAAAGTAAATAGTACTTTTACGGCTGAATTGGGAGTCTTCAATGATGCCATTTTAGTTCCTTAAGTAAAAGTTCAACATTAAAGCAGCCCAGTTGCGTACCACTGAGCTCATCAGGGCCTGGAAAAACGTTAGGCATGAAGAGATTGGACAATTTCAGAACCAACCATCAAGGAACCCAGACGGATACCCCTATTAACATCTAGGAAACCTTAAAAAGCAGCAAAAGATAAAGTGAATACAAACAAAATACTAACAATCAAAAACTGCAACGCTGGCCTCAATCCCTTCCACGACCGTGATTAGCACATCTCATTCTAGATCTTGGAGTTTACAGAGCTTTATGTTGCGAGAGTTCAGAAGACTGTGTTTAAGATCCAGGTGTGTTATTCTTATTTTCTTCATTTAGTTCCTATAGTTATGACATACACAACCAAATGAGCTCCGAGTTAACTCATATTCCACTTAGAACTTAAAAAAATACATTGCTTACTATGAGGTTTTTATACAGAAGGTCCATTTTTCCCCTACTTACTTTATGTTACTGGTAAAGGCCTTTAAAATATTTATACATTAGCTTAAAAAAAGCGTTGCCATAATCAAATATTGTGAAATAAACGCAGATGAATTCATTCTAAGTGCATAACTCCTAGAGACTAGATTTATGTTTTCGTTGGCAGGTCTTTTGACCATTCTGCTCTCTCTGTTTGCTAGGCAAAATGTTAAGCAAAAACAGGCTATGGTCTTTGTTGTTAAACTTAAAAAAAATGACCACGTTTGTGACTGAAATTTACAGTGTTTCAAGTGACTTTTCAGTTGCTCTTTATAAAATCGGTAAAATATCCTCAAGAAAGTATTAACATGCACCTAACTGAGAGGGCCATCTTTGACTCTTTCAAGTTACTTCACATAAGCAGACAAACCCTACCATGTCATACCATACAAACAATTTTAATTGTGTAGTTACAGTCGATAACCACTCCTAATCAGAACATTTCTGCATAAAGAAAATTGTGATACACTTATAAAAACAGCCAGCTGTAACAAAATAGCTGGTGTTTTCATAGCCATAAACTCATAAAAAAGAAATACACCTTTATACAGAAATTTTATACAGATGTAGCTTTAAAATTGATTGTAAACCAAAGGAAGACACATTGCAAACATCCATTATTTTCACATTAATTGCATAATTTTCTAAGGTGATCTATTAGTTTTATTTACCTAAGCTTATTTGCATGATAGTAAAAATTGCATACAACAATAAGAGTGAAGCTTATAGTATGAATTGCTTGGATAACATAGAGCACTTTTTATAGGCAACTGTGTAAAGCACATTTTCTCTATTTAAAACTTTTAAGACACTTTGTTTTACTGCCCATCAAAATACATTTATAAATAGAAAAGAATCAGTATGGTAACAAGAGAAGCAATATTACATTTAACGGAAACTTCCAAAAAATTAATTACAACATGATGCTGCAGGATCTACAAATAAATAATGAGGACTAAATTGTGTTTCACATTTTCTTTTCATTTTTTAAAAAATCATGTAACAATGAGAATGAAAAAAATTACAGTGAACTTTTATTTCCAAAATAAAAACAAATTTGAATTACGGCAGTGCCATATAATACAAGGCATTTGTTGGCATATGTCATCTTTAAACTGCATTCCACAGTCTATAGTTCTTTTGTAACATACAATAGAGTAACAAACTCTTTTTTTTTTCTTTTTTTAAAATAAGGGGCAAGTTTCCAAAGATCAGTGTGGAGTGTTACAGAAATAATTAAAGGAAGGAAATAATAATCACAGAAGTTATAATGCTTGTTTGAGGCTCCAGAATAATTTTTTTTTTTTTAAAAAAAAGATATCACTGGTATCATGCTTACGGGTATGCACCTCGATGCGTCCCGTGAACACAAATTTTAATTTTAAATACCAAACAATCCTCGATGCTTCACCTGGGGCTGCCAAGCAGTTTGTAAAACAGAGTAAAACATTTAGTGCAGTCTGTATTATCCTTTCTCAACTTTCCTGTTTGTGCAAGTTTCTGAAGATTCATTGGCCAAACCATGAACAACAAAGGTTTTCTGAGAGAATACAAGGTGGACTTCTCATGTCGTTAGTAAATACCAGTGGCACTGTTGAATGAAAATAATACTTTGATCTCAGTCTTTCAAGTCAGTGTTAATGTCTGTGTTTCCTTCCACCGACAGCTCTTCTTCTAGCTTCACCGAGAAAAGGGTGTTAGCATTTTTGTCTTGGGCACTCTCTTCCAAATCCTTAAGCAACTCCTCTTCCTTGTATTCGGCCACATCCACCTCTAAGCCGGAGTTGTCCTTCAGTTTGCCGTGGTGCTTGAGATAATACCGCTGGTTCTGAAAGAACTTGATGATGGTGTACTTGGGAAGGTCAAGTTGCGCGGACAGAGTCTGGATGGCCTCTTCGTCCGGGTACAGGCCCACGTCTTGGATGAAACTCTGGAGGATGCCCAGGGCTTCCACGGAAATTTTCGTCCGCGGCCGGGTCTTCTGCCGGTTCTCGTCCTCGGCCTCTGCGGGCGAGGCCACCGTGGGCTGCCGCGGGGGGAGCCGGGGCCCGGCCGGCTGCTGCGCCTGCGCCTGCGGGGGTGGCGGCGCCGGCTGCTGCTGCGCCTGCGCCTGCGGCTGCTGCTGCAAAGGAACAAGCGGACAGTCAGAGCTCTGCCTTCTCCCCAGGCGGGCGCGCGAAGCCATCTGGGAGGAAGCAGGTGGCTCGGAATCCCACCAGTAGCTTCTCCGAGGGGGACAAGATTCAGGACAAAAAGGGAGGCCGGCTAGATGGCCCACGCCATCAGGGGAAGAAGTCAAAATGATAAAAACCGGGAGGGGAGGCATTACTAGGATTTTGGAGGCAGCCGCTGGGCTGCATTATCGGAGGTCAGTGGAGCCTCCCTGCCCTTCATTTTCTGTTTGCCTCACGGAAGTGAAAAGTCAGCGCGCTGAAAATATGAGCCATGAACTTCAGCAGAAGGATACGCATCAAAGACGAAGACAGCAAAGCAGATTATGATGTAAATAATGAACAAAGATTTAAAACGAAGATTGAGGAGTAAGGATTTCAAAGGCATTTTAGAAAGGAGAGCTACAGAGCCCTGGGGAAAGAAATGTGTGTTTTGCCTCATTTCATCCATGGCTAAAACATGGAGCAAGAACGGAAAGTCTTATTTAAATTCCAAATAAAATAGATAAACGTCTGCTCTTTTTCAGCACTATCCCCTAAGACTCCGAGGATTTTTGGGATTCTCACTTTTGTGAGTTTCCTACCAGTCAGTTCCGATTTAATACACGCACAATTACTTACCAAATTGCACTAGGCTGACACTGCAAGTTTTTTTTTTTTTTCCTACGGAAAAATAAAGGTTTGATCCACCATACAACGGCTAGCAAATTGTTTTGTCTATAGTAAACTGAGATGTGATTAGGATTTAAATTTAGTGTATACAGACACTTTTTCATAATTAGTGTCTGTATATGTGCTGTAATTTCCATACACAATTATACATAACAAATGTGTGACACATGCACATACTGTATACTCTATATCCATAATTCTTATCATCAAAGCAAATCAACCTGAGTAAGCCGCGAAATATTAGAACGTTTATACCGTGCCTAAGCATTTCCTTTTATCCCCCTAAGAAACAATTTTATTAAAAACAATTTACATTTTCAAACAAGTACTATTTTTATTACTTAACATACACCTTTCTTTTTTTTTTTTGTTTTTGCTAAACAGTAAGTTTTTCAGGCTTTCATGATTATTTTAGTGCTTGATATCCTAAGGGATTCTCTTTTCCAATTTATCTTTAATACACACTCAAGGATTTTTTTTTCCTAGTGGATGGATAGCCCTATTATTGTTTTCAGCTGTGTGTGTGTGTGTGTGTACACACACACAGACATACACACACACACACACACACACACACATTTTCCACAGCAATACCAAGAAATAATGCAGGTGATTCAACAAAGACAGAATTTTAGGACTCTGCAAAGCAATGGCATTTTCTCTTATATGGGAAAGCTAAAAATATCCCCTTAGATTTAACAGAAATACATCATACAAATCAAGGCCATAAGGCACCAACAAACTACATGATCATAGAGCCTCCCAATCTAAACTCACAGGGGCGTTCCCTCAGTGGATGAATGGAGACCAGTCCCATGACCAGCTCAGCACACGGCTGAATCTGGGGCACAGTGGTCTTTGGCTACCACCATGGTTAGTATGTCCTTTGCAAGTCTGAAAATCCAGACCAAGGGAGAGCAGGTCTTCACGCCACCCCCTCTCGCTGGCAGAGGTTAACTTGTGCCCGCTCACCTGAGGAGCAGCACCGAGCCATGGTGCAGGGGTCAGCAGGCCTGGTAAGAAAACGCCTCTAGACTCTCCTTTCCCAAGGGTGGTGGGAGAGGGGCTCTAAAGGAAAGACAAACAGACGTGACTCACCCCTAACCTGTGTTCTGTGAGGGTGTGGGGAGACAGCTACAAGGTGAAGGAAGGGCCAAGGAGTCAGAAGCAAGATTCCAATTAGGTTTCCCTCCCCTCCTCGTCCTGGACAGCACCCAAGGAGGTATAACGTTGTGATTGCACAGACCTCCTCTACAGAAACGACAGGAATCCCTTTCCTAAAGGGCAGTGTTGGTAGTCATTAGAAAAATAGTGGGGTTTTTTTTTAGATTCCGATTTTCAAAACACAAAAACAAAATTTGAGCTCTCACACACAAAACCACCCAATTCGAACAAAAACACACTTGCCAAACAAGTGTTAAAAAGGGGGTTCCTGCCACTTTGTGGGTGGGGAGATGAGGGAAGAGGAACACAATACACATGTTGGAAAAAGTGTGTTCATTTCCCTTTACTCCCCTGAGCAAGATGGCAGCGTATTGTTATCTCTTGCTAAAGCCTATGTTTAGACTGGCGGGAAGAAGAGAAACGCTAATTTCCCTGCTAAGTGTAAAGCTCTATTTACTTAGTGCTATATTGAATTGGCCAAGGTAAACGAACCTGAATCTGCTCTGCTGGAACATGGATAATGTGGGGCGGCCTGTCGCCATGGTGATGCACCGCGTTGCTCTCCTGTTCATAAATGGCATCACGTTCTGGCTGAGGAAGACTGAGGAACCTTCGGATCATGGAGAGGTTCTCCCACAGAGTCCTGTTTTCTGGAGAGGGATCTTCTTTCCAGCGTAACAGCTCACACAACCACCCCTTGGAGACAAGGGCATAATAGGTCAGTTCATGCCTGCGGGGGGGCTGGTATGTTCCATTAAGAGCTAAAAAGAAAAGACCCTGTGAAGTTAACTTTTTTTCATAAGCTCAAAACACTCCAACCTGCTTAAAAAAAATTTTTTTTTAACCTGTTAAGAAAGAATAGCTGTAGGTGTCAGGGACGTAGGCTCTGTTTCTAATAAATGTTCAGATTTGCATCTCAAAAGAGGGTCATATTTTTTAGATTCCAAGGGCAAGACACATTTACCACGGACTTTGCAATATGTGAAACATGAGAAGAGCCAAGCTGAGTGTGCTTCTAGTCGTGCCCAACTTTCTTGTCTGATGAGTGGCCGTCTGAGATCCTGAAGGTATTTAAGAAATAGGGCAGATTTTTGGAATAGTTTTTTTCTAAAAGGATTCCTCAAGTTTATACTTCTTGTATTAGGAAGGAAACTACGTGTAAATATTTGTGTGTGTGTGTGTGTGTGTGTGTGTGTGTGAGAGAGAGAGAGAGAGAGAGAGAGAGAGAACAGACATGTGCAGTAGTGTGAGTGAGAACGTTGTCTAGTGTAAGTGTAATGCTCAGAATGGGCATTAGAAGAATTCTCCCAGAAACAACTTTCCAGAAAAACATCTCAGGGCCTGTTTTTTTCTGCCCACTGCAGTGTGCAACATATGATTCATCAGGCAAGAATTTTAATAGATTTCCTAGGCTGAGAGAAGGAAATGTCCAATGAATGCCCAAACCTGAACCTCTCTGATGCCTCCCCTAGGGTCCCATTTTTGATCCTCAGATTATCTGTCAAAAACTGAGTGGTCCAACAGAGGACGCTGTCTAACATCTTCTAATCACCATTCCAAACGTTCTTCATTTTGGCTGCCATGATGGACACTAAGCAACGGGGTGGCGAGAGGGAGCGTGTGTCCCACCCAAACCCCTTCACCAGCAAGGCAACCACCTGCAGCTGCCGTGCTGCCTGCTAACAGCTCAGAGCCACATCCTTCTCTGGGGCGATGTCTGGAGTCATCTCGCCTAGAGATGCCTGGACAGTTCCTCCACGTCCTCACTGACCCCCTCAGTGGCCAGTGACTGGCTGACCCAGTGGTACAATGTTCCTGTCCTCTTCCCCTCAAGGGACCACTCACTCAACCCTTCAATTTACTCAACAGAGATGGCCCTCCCCATTCTTCTTACTCCCTTCCCCCATCAATACAGACCACCTGAGACCATACCTCTTACCGGACCCCTACCTCTTCCCTATCCTCCCTCACTCCTTCCAGGTCTCTCATAAAAGCCTAGACACTTGATTCCTGTCTTAGGCTCTACTTTAGGGACTTGACCGAAGATGAAGGGATTTCTTGGAAATGCCAACTAAATTAGTTCGATGGGAGTGGAAAAAGCACAATTTCTTTATCATCTGCGTTTTAGAACCGGCCAACGAGTTTTTTTTGGTGTATTGCTGCTGCTGTTGTATGGGGTGAGACCAGGGAATGGTATGACTTTTCTCCATTCGTCCCATACTGAACTACCGGAGGAAATTCCCCTTCCCCTTCTAACTGCAACATACAGCGAAAAGAAACAAGGCCCATTCTGCCCCAAATGGCCTATTTGAGAGAATTTAAAAGAAAAGATGGAGACCTGCTAACATTAGCTTCCCAAGACCCACCTACTAACCAGCCAAGGGTGAGTGACTGTTGCTAAACCTCATGAGATCTATTTTTTTCTAAGACATTTGTTTCTCTACTCAACAGGTCTCTTAATTAAACAAATATGTACAAGGAGATGGTCACGCAATCATGCACTCATTCAGTGCCACTGAATGCATAATTCAAGGCTGAGAGAGCAGGCAGTAAACTGAAGATTTACCGGCAAGAATATTAGTGAAAAAAAGTAATAATTGTGATGAGCATGTCACTGAATGTGCTTCTTTCCTAACCGTGGCAATTCTATGTTTATTTCCAGAAAAATATGATGATGTGTCATATTTTCGCTCTATATGAGTATAACATTAACTCTCAAACTGTATTTGAGTATTTGAGGTATTTGAGACCCACTTGCACATGTGCCCTGGAGATGTTTATTTAGCTCTTATTGGCAAATATTTGCTATCTGGATTGAGCCATGAAAATATTTTATATTTTCCTACATCTCAGCTATTTCTTTATACTTTACCTCTAAGTTGGATGCTGTGCAGGTTTCAGATATATATCTTCCTGTAGGCTTGAATATTAACTATGGTTAAGATGGCTTTCCTCCTCCATTCTTCAGCTACGGCAATTGACAGGCCCCCATGCCTACACGGAGCAAACTACTGCAGTTCTATTTATCTTTCAAGATGTTAGAGGGCTCATTAAAAACAGAACAGAAAAGTTGGTATTTTGGGGGTTTTGTACTTAGCTAGTATTGTATATTGGCCCACTAAGTGCTAAACATTGAGTAGCTAAGGTTTTTTTTTTTTTTTTTTTTTTTAAGAAATAAATGCCTGTAACTAAAAATTGCTGAAAGTTAAATTAAGAATAATTCACGTAAGAAAAGCTTCTTGGAGAGAGCTGAAAAACTCCAATAATTTTTCCAATCCTTTAGAAAAACTTTTTAAAGTAACACAGAGATCAGTTAGCACTCGGATATATGAGAAAAAACATGTGGATCACAGATGTTCTTTGGAAAAGAAAATCATTAGTTCTTTTAAAATGGCTAATAATGATAGCTAATTCCTAAACAATCACACTCATGCTGGTTTAACAAATATTTCAGAAAAAGAGCCGTGACTCATTCAACAAATATTTTGCTCATATTGTCACTTCTGTGTCTCTATACTGATGAAATGGATCCTTATTTTTATTAATTGCCCATGACTACCATAACATTTCCAGTAGTTTGCTATTAACCTCTGCCCTTAAATAATACTTCTAATTCCTTATCTAAAAATAATTTGATGAATTATAAGTTTGAAGCTTGTCTCTGCTAGCCTTTCAAGAGACATGATGATTTTAAGAGACTGAAATCAGATGCTTCTTAGAAAAATATTTAACGGTGCAGCTGGGAACTGTTAGTTCTACAAGGGTATTCCAAAACGAAAAAAAAAAATTAAAAAGGGGGAGTGCTTTTCTTGACGTGTGTATCTCTTGAAAAATAACGGAAAACAGACATTTTGATATGCTAGTTCTTTGTCAGCAGAGACATTGGCTCATTCCCAATTTACACTGGCAAAAATAAGATTAATTTATTCTAATACTATTTAAATACCTTGGAATATTCTGACTACCTCAAATCCTATCGACTGAGACTCTATTAACGATGACAGTAATCTGATCTAGGTTTTTGCACAAAGTGACTAAAAAAGCCAAATGCTTTCTAATTCCCCAATACCTTTTTCTAGGTCATTTTTCCATAAGTGATACTATTAGAGCCAACAAACTTGGTAAGACAAGCAACATGTCAGAATATTACAATATCTGACAAATAATGATGATTCCCCTAAGCACTGTATGGGTTTTTAAGTGATAAATGTACAGATCTGCTTGGTAGAGGAGAGGCAAGGAATGAAATGCAGGACTTTGCTGCAAAATGTGAACATAATTACATTTTTAAGAGAGGTCTCTGGGACTTGAAATATTCTAAGACCATAGGCAGGAGTAGTGAGCTACTCCCCAAATCAAATTAGATCACAACTGTTCCGTACAGTAGGAAAGACAGGAGCGTAACAGCCTTAAAATAATAAGACCAATCCACGCTCAGAAAACTAAAATGGTACAAGGAACAACCTAAACTTTAAGTGTAGTCAATTTGCCAAGCAACATTACACTGCATATAAAGAGGGCAAAATATAAACAGTAGCCACATGTAAATAAATTAGTAATACTTTCAGGATGTTACTACTTTTCAAACTGACGAAGTTTAATTTGACACCTTCTGTTCTAAACCCTTTGTTTCTATTCAAAATCACGCCTTGAGCTGTTGCTATCAATCACAGCGCTCCCCCATTACTTAAAAAAACTGGCTTGAACCCTGAATAAGCTGAAAATGCCATGCAGATGAATTCTGAGATAATATGTTCAAACCTGTTATATACAACACAAATCCTGTAAAGTTATGTATTGTAAACCTACATTTATTGAGAACTAAAAGTCTTAAATCCATCTGCCACAAAGGAAATACTGTTATGTACTTTATAGTAACCAAGAACCATCTGCAAATGTCTTGCTACCGTAAGCAAGAAAACGGTGCAGAAGATGCTAAACCTAAGACCGCATGAAATAAATAACATTCTTCGGACTGGTTTTGGTGAGGGATCTATTAAAAAAAAAAAAAAAAAAAAAAGTAAGATGGGGGGAGGGGCGGGGAAGGAAAAGAGAAAATGCAGAATGACTGCCAAACCAGTACTGAAAAAAAGCAAAACAAACTCAATGACAACACAATGGCAATTTATTATGGTCCATGAAACACATGACTGTATGCTCATTTTAAAGGAAAAATTAGCAGTTCTAAACTCAATATTCTAATGATGTGCTTTACTGACAGAATCTTGTTGTACCACATTTAAATAAAAATCCTGGCACCCTCATCTCTCAGCTGCTAATTTCCAACCAAACTCGATCCCTGATTTCCACTCCACTCTTTTTAGAACAATTAATTCAAGTCAATTCACTTCGAACATCTGAACGGAGAAGGGTACACAATGATTTTAATTGAGTCAGAAAAGTAACCTCCTTTCCTGAATGAATTTATTGTACCTATACAGTCTCACAAACATAAAAAGAGAACCCTTACAGGGCCTGTTCTGTGACAGAGCTGGGAACACATAACACAACGAGCTTTCCAGGGGAAAATAGGCTTCAGTATTCTCTGAGGAAAAAAAAAATCATTTAATACAATATACAGATACGTATATGTTATTGTTATATGCATATACATTTTAAATCCTAGAGCTACAAGAAAAAAGAAGAAAGAAAATGACAATTCTTGCTGCAACTAAGAAGGAAAAATACATTTTAAAAAACGGAATGGTAATGTGAGTTCTAAAAAGCAAAACATTTTATAGTCTGTGTTTATTCCCCCTCACCTTCATCTTTTATGTGTTATTTGCAGGAGTATTTTGTTCCAATCTCTGGGGCATATAGTATAATAATATATGATATTAAAAGAAATCAATCTAAATAGGGACGTATTTGATACAAACATTTTAGTGGAAAGCATGAATTACATTTTAGCAAGTAGTAGGAACAAGGATTAAGTACATAATCCATTAAATAGTACTTCCAACACAAAAAATTCAGTATTGTAGACTAAACTACACCAGGCATTTTGAATGAGTACATTTTCAACAACAACTAACTATAAAGCTAGCAATTTATCATTCAGCAAATAATTTTCTACTTTTAAAAGAATCCGTAAGTGTTACTTATGCTAATGAAGACAGTTTTTAATCTGCCCACAAACATGCTAATAGAGGGCAATTTTTTTTTTATTTACAAAGCTGTCGGCACTCAAGGGTAATTTCATATCAATGTTCTATAAGCTGGGGGGAAAATGGGTTCTAACTGTCAGAGTTGCAGAATCTTTCACCTTTAGCATGAAGGTTTACAGATATCACAAAGATGCAACGCGACTGATGGCGGCGTAAGCCATGCCTTTAACATTCCAGAAGGGTTCCATTTTCATACTTTTTATGCCTTTTACCACACTCTGCCTCAAATACAGTATTAACACATTATTACCTCTTTGGGGGCCCTACTGCAGACACAGGACCCAATGGAGGTAAAACCCCACTTCCAGATTGGAGGCCCGGATGCTTCACATACCAACTTCTACCCTTTTTCTTTTCCTCAAGAACAGTCGTAACACTTCCAACAGCGGGAAAACAGAACAGTAGCAAAACAATATTGAAAGCATTTTAAATTATTTACTAGGTTAAGAGGGTGAAATGATACTTTAAATACATCAAATTTCATCGTCTAGGCCATTTTTTGGTGGCAAAGTGGTATTGATCTTTCCAAATGCTTAAAATTAACTATTTTCCAGAAGGTCATTATTTGATTAAAGGCATTAAAGTTGAGGGCAAGAAGCAGGGCACTTTTTCTTCTTCCCCATTCAAATCATCATGTAATTTAATAAAAACCATCCCATCATGTCCTGTAATAAAAACACTTATCTTAAGATACTGTTCTTTACCTAACATATTAACCTTTAAATGTTATGAAGTTCTTTAGAAGAAAAACCTTTGCTAAAGCAGATAATTCTATAACATAATGAGAGGCCCCCACCATTAACATTAATAAAGATACATGTTCTCCTCTATGGAATTAGTAGGAAATACATTAATCTTTCTCCCCAGTTTAATAACATCTACTTTGTGTTCTGTGAAGAAAATCTCAGCAGGCGCTGAGTAACTTTTCCTGCTACGTTAACGTTGGTCTTATTAAAGAAAACACGGGAAATAAGTTTGAACAGAGACGTACCAATAAATTTTCATGCTAAAAGTAGCACATTACATCCACTGTATTTAAAGAGGGCTTTTAAAAAGAAACATATTTTAAATAGAATACCCGTGTGTATGTATTCCCCAAATGTATTTATTTTCAAGGTATGGTTTCTGATACCTGTATTTGCTGAAAAGAAAAAAAAAATCATGATAGTTTAAAACTATTACTAGTTTTATACTTCTAAACTGGCACTGTTGTAAACCCTCTCCAGGTTATTTAAGGGACTCAGTATCTCAGCCAAAAATCTGTGGGTTTCCATACTGTGGAAACAGGACATACAGTGGCTACTGGTCAATTTCTCCCGAGTAAATTTTTGCCACTTTATCTTTAAAAGGTTAAACACATCCAAGCAGAGTCTCTGGAGATTTCTGAGTAGCAAAAAGAAATGCTCATACAATCTGAGGAAAAGCTCCCACTAAAATTTAGTGAATTTTGAATAATCAGAATCATTGGTAAATAATCTTCAGCATGTAATTTTGCTTAAAATTTAAGTAAAAAAATGAAAATAGCTTTTATGTTCCCCTCTTTTCTACCTTGTCAAAGCCACTGGCTTTATGGCACACGTAAATATAGTGTTTTTTTTTCTTTTCCTACAGATTGTTTGATCCGTAGTAAGATTATCAGATGACAGTTTGGCCAGAGTAGATAAAAATGGCTCCCACTTTAAAAGGTTGTTAGACAAGGAGCTCTTACAGTTTAAAGAATATTTTCAGGAAGGAGAATCTGAGTAGGGAAAAAGGAGGGATGAGAGAAAAGCATGAAATTGTAGATAACATATTAAACTAGCTAGCAAGAAAATAATCTTGTATTTTGATTGAAACAGAGAACTTCCAAAGAAAGGCTGAATTTTCCGTTAAAAACATTAGATTTGGAAGATATCTAACTTAAAGGTTTAATTTTTCTTATACTTCGTATACTAACCTGCTTTCAAGATCATTTCTTCAAAGCTTCAGTGAAGCAAACAAAAATGTGGCTTACAAGCCTGATTCTTGAATATGGACTCAAAAAGAATTTTTTTTGTTTTCTCTCCTCAATCTAAGATGTATTTTCGACACTACATAAATGTCAGTGATATGATTTGGCTCCTGTTTAACATTTATACACACTGTGCCTTAATATCGTACTTAAGTTTTTATTCTCCTCTCACTCTCCATAAATAGTGCCGTTAAAAAACAGAAAAGTCAGTACTCCCAAGGTCCATCAATGTCAGCCTTTCTTCTATCGTGCAGAATCCACGACTCCTTTCCACCTGTCGTCCACCACTGACTTGTCAGCCTGGGAGTCGTCTCCCTTGAAGTATGCTCTTAGGTACCAAGCATTCTTTTCAATTACTCCAAATGGACAATTATTTTGATTTCTGGACAAAAAACCATTTAACTAATCATGCCTTTTCTTAACTCAGGGGAAACAGTGCACCGATGATGACTAGAGCTATCATACGAAGTTGTGACACCTAAAGGAGCAAATAAATGTGATGTCTAGCTTAGCCTATGGAACTTCCTGCCAGATAAATACACAGGTTTAACTAAGCTTTCTTGAATCCCCTTAGCCATCTCTGAGATGCTCTTAGAAAAGAGATGCTGGGATGAAAATCATTGCTCTGGTCTTTCAAACTGCCCAAAGTTATCTTACTGTTCAAAATGCCCTTCAAAGGCTTCCCATCACAGAGAAAATGCTCACACTCCATGGGGCTGCCCTGAAGGCTACTCCCAATCCCATTCATGTCCTAATTCACTGGATTATTTATGAGCTGTTGCCCAGCACTTCCCCACTTTCTATTCTCCATCCTTCATACTGAAGGAAAGCCCTTTCTCCTTTTTTCTGCCCATCCAAACACTAACTCTCCTTCTAGTAATGCTCAAACACCTCAGTATATTGATAAAGGGTTATATCCCATGTAGGCATTAATGTATGTGAACTTGAGCAAATTACCTTTTTGAGCCTCAGCTCCTCCTCTACGAAGTGCAGACAATAGGAGTATTAATCTCACAGGACTGTGACTGGTACATATGAAATAGAACACATTCAGCCCAGTGCCTGGTCCATGATAACTACAAAAAGGTCTGATGAACTTAAATTGAAAGCACTTGCCTTAAAAAGGCTCACAGTGTATTTGGGAAGCATTCAAAAATAACTGCCAGTACAAGGCAGTGAGTGATCAAGGTCAATGATGGACAGACATCAAGGGCGATCCAAGTGGCGAGGAAGAAGAGATGGTCTGTGTGGTCCAGAAACTCTACACTGATGAAAAGTGATATTGGCTTGGCCTTGAAAAATAGGCAATATATAAAATGGTGAGGATAATGAAAAAAAGGAGGAAAATGAATTATCAATGCGCTGGGAAAAATAGGTAGATCAGTTGCTTGTATGTACACTCTTTCGCTATAGCTCTTTCCCATACTGGACTTTCTTGAGAATACTCAAGTACTGTGACCTCACCTCCTTTACATGCTGTACTTCTAAGACCCATTTATTAAGAATGCCTGGGGTTTGGGGTGCCTGGGTGGCTCAGTCGGTTAAGTGTCTGACTCTTGATTTCGGCCCAGATCATGATCTCATGATTCATGAGATCAAGGCCCACGTCGGGCTCTGTGCTGACAGTGCGGAGCCTGCCTGGGATTCTTTCTCTCTCTTTCTCTCTGCCCCTCCCCTGCTTGCTCGTTCTCTATCTTTCAAAATAAAGTAAAACAAAATTTTTAAAAATCATTAAAAAAAAAGCAACAAAGTTAAAAAAAAAAAAAGCAAGCCTGGGTTTGAATATGTATTCCTATTCCACTATTTACCAGCCCTGTATCTTTGGTCAAGCTTTTCAACTTCTTTAGACCTCAATTTTCTCCTCTGCAAATGGGGGTAATTTTACCACTACTCATAGGGTTGTGTGAGTTAAAAGAGACAATCCGTGCAAGGGGTTCGGCACACAGAAGCAGTATGACAAATGTCAGCTCTCACTATTTTTATTATTGTTGCCATTATCACAAAGATAATCCAAAGGAATTTGAGTATCTGGGGAGTTAATGAAAACAGCTCAGTTATCACATCCCAAACTGAACCCAATATCTTCCTCTTATAGACTACGTTCTCCTCATATGTAGTTTAACTCAATAGCATCAGCACCCACCTAGTCACCTGGGCTGAAAGGCTGTTATTTGAAGTATAAACTGGTATAATCTTGCTGATGGGCAATGTGGAAATGTTGAATGTAGAAATATCTAGTAATCACCTTTAAAACACAAAAGCCTTTCTTTATCCAATAATTCTACTTTTTAAAAAAAATTTTTTTTTTCAACGTTTATTTATTTTTGGTACAGAGAGAGACAGAGCATGAACGGGGGAGGGGCAGAAAGAGAGGGAGACACAGAATCGGAAACAGGCTCCAGGCTCTGAGCCATCAGCCCAGAGCCTGACGCGGGGCTCGAACTCACGCACCGCGAGATCGTGACCTGGCTGAAGTCGGACGCTTAACCGACTGCGCCACCCAGGCGCCCCCCAATAATTCTACTTTTAAGAATGTGTTCTAAATAAATGATAAAGAGGGGTGCCTGGGTGGCTCAGTCAGTGAAGCGTCCGACTTTGGCTCAGGTCATGATCTCACGGTTTGTGGGTTCGAGCCCCATGTTGGGCTCCATGCTCATAGCTCAGAACCTGGATCCTGCTTCAGATTCTGGGTCTCCTTCTCTCTCTGCCTCTCCCCTGCTCGTGCTCTCTCTCTCTCTCAAAAATAAACATTGAAAAAGTTTTTTTAATAAATAAATAAATAAATGATAAAGAGGTATACAAATATTTAACTATAATAATGTTCATGTCAGCATTATTTGTGATAGGAAACGTAGAATATAACTTAAATCTATCTTAGTAGGAAAGTAAAAGATATGTATAGCATATGAATAAAGGTAAGACATATATGTACCTGTGCATATACATATGTATACGTATACATATGTGTGTATAAAGAACATAAATCAGGCTATCTTTAGTTAATTTGGGATTCTGAGTATTTCCTTACGTTCTTCTTTATGCTTGCATTTTTTTTTATAGTAGCTGTATGTTTTCAATAAAAAAACTTAGCAAACAGCTTCAATTAAAAATCTGATATTTCTTGTCTGCTTGCTTTATAAAGAGAACAATCATGATGAATTCCTGCCAATTCTACTCCTTCAGAACATTTCTTGAATTGGTTCCTTATTTTCCATTCCTACTGCTCTGGTTGAGGCCAGAGCGTTTCTTCCACGAACTAACGCTGATGGGTTTCTTTAATTCAGCTCCCTGCCCCGCCCCCCATCTCAGCTGAATTACATTTATCATAAACAAACGTCCACACAAATAGCCCTTTGAGTGACACAGTCTTCATTTTCCTTCATCCAAGGGGCCTGGACATGCCCTGAGGCTCACGCTTGAATGAGTGAGTGTAAAAATGCAGCAAAGGATTCCCTGTAACACTGCAGTGGCAGTAAGTTCGAGGGAGAGAGAGAGAGAGAGAGAGCTGTAAAAATTGCACAATCTGGACCATTTAGTTAGTGGCAAGAAACCGTTTACCTCTCTGAAATTCCTGAGGGTATCATGTATTGTAGCAAAGTCCCAAAACTTGCATTCATCATGATGCTAAAGTTCAAAAAAACTAAGACGCAAACTGAGCTCATCTTACTAGGTTTAAGGAGGCAGGGTAGCACGATTAAAGGCTTCTGTCAAAAGCAAATACAACATCGGATTGTTTCAAGAAGCTGAATGGGAAAGTTCACTTTTCCCAAACCCCTCAACTCAAATAAATACGGACTCGTACACAGCAATGTTATGAAGCAAATGTCTCATCATGCGGTGCCCTAAAGTCACCATTAAAGTTTTACAGGGTGTATTTGTCTTTTCAAAACTATGAAGATCATGAAGAATGTTGCTGAATATCCATATATGCTACGTGCAAAAAAAAGAAGAAACCAAACCTGTAAAAACTTGAGCTTATAAAACAAATAATTTTTCGGTGATGATCTACTTGATACAGGGATTTATCTGCTTACAAAAATAATTTGCTACAGGTTATTTTAAACAAATATTTCCTCCAGTGCATTTTTAGTTGGTTTATATAAAACTTTTCAACACTGCAGACATCTCCTAGAATGAGCTATATGTCCCATTATGCATATTTAGGGGCTAGGAATTAAAAATTTAAATCTTCCCTCTATGATATCCTAGGAAAGATAACAAAGAATTTTTAAAACCAGAGGAAGGCAATTCGGGATTGTAAAAGTTATGGGACTCATATCCTAAGAGGAACAATCAAGCGGGCAGGGTCATTATGAGCTCCCGTTGCTTATGATTTTGCTGATAAAGTAACACCCATTTTGTGGCCAAAACCCACATCATTTTATCCATTATGCAAACCTACTAATCAGAGGTTGGCTTAATTGAGGGATTCAAATCTTGTGATTCCCAAGGACACATCAAAAAAAGAAGGCATAAATATTTCTAGAAGCATCACGTGGATCCCAGTGACAATGGCCGGGTTATAATTTTACCAATAAGAGGAGACAGGGGAGGCTGAGCTCTCTGCACAGGTCAACTGAGTCACTCCTCAGGACCACTGAAACTGTCTTATACCTGGGGAAGGCAGGCTCCGAGAGGGCCCCGGGGGAGGGGGACAGGAGTGTGACCCTACTCTGTCTTTCGGAGCACAGAATCTCCCTCCTCCCACCAGAGCTCCTTTAGGAATGTGCTGGGTTTTGTGAGGGCAAAATTGAGAACGGATGAAATGTGCTTCTGAATCATTTTATTCTTCTACAAATAATCATTAAGTGCCATCTATGTGCCACCTACTGTGCAGGCTAAGAGGAGATGTGGGGACAGATATAATAGGGAGTCATTTCCGCCAGCACTTATAGTCCAGTGAGGAAAGAACAGCTTACACTTCAGATGGAAGTTGATATTAAAGGTGAAGCCCCCTGGACGCAGAGTCTCCAGTCGAAGGGCAAAGGCCTTTTCTCACAAAGTCATCTGTATGTGGCATCAGCGTGTTGGAGAAAAGGCTGCCAATAGGTTTCTGTTTTTGCTGTTGTTGTTTTAAATGTTATGGCAATGAATCTAACCCCTGCTTACATGCTCTGAAGTGAAGGACCCTTGAAAAATAAGCATAGTATAAAGTCATAAATAACAAAGGTTTCCCCTGCAAATTCAAGAATTCTTCAGCTAATGTACTAAAAAAATATGTAATTTTCCCCCTACATATAATTTATCTAATCATTGATCTCATTTCTTTTGTGCCATTGACCCTTCTGGCAAGCTGGTAAAGCCCACAGATGATGCCTTTCCAGAACAATGTTTTTATGTGCCTGAAATAAAATGCATAAGATTATGAAGAAAACCAATTATGCTGAAATACGGTTATCAAAAATTTGTGATACAGTGATATAAATGCTTCTTTATTAACACACTCAATAACAGTACCTAACAACAGATCTGATAACTACTGTGATTTTATAGTGGTGAGCAAAGATAATATTTTGAGATATCTGCAGTAACTTAATGTGATATGAAAATATTTGTGATTTTTACTGGTGACAAATTCATAGGTATTGTTAATACTACTATGATTTGTTGCCTATATTGATAATTGAATAAAATGTCAAACTTCAGTAAAATGTTAGTGAAAATAAAGATTTCTTTTTCTATCCAAGTTCATGGACCCCTGGGGGGAAGGTGGGCTACAGTTAAGAACTCCCATCACCCCACGTGCGTGTGTGTGTATACACACATTTATACTCCAACACACACACACACACACACACACACACACACACACTTCAAATATTTTCTACAGCTATCTTCTATAAGCTCCTAGTAGTTTAGAAAATTTTGGTTATTTATGGATTCATGGAATAGATTTTATTTTATTTTATTTTTGCCACTAAAGGACCAAGCCTGTTAGAGACGGTTGGAGGAAAAGAGCTAATCACTAGCTCAGCACAATGGTTCCCAGACTATGTCCTCAGGAGCCCCAGGTTTCGATCAGGGCATCTCAACAGTGCCATGATCGATGAGAAGGCCCACCTCCGTCCAGTCCTCAAGTCAATCAAAATGGGGGAAGGCTTTTGATTTATTTATGTCAGGGCTGGATGAGATTTCATTCATAAAACAATAGTTTTTCCAGTTTAAAAATCTCTGATTCACAATTACGCTAGCACATATATACCTCACTCTTTCTTCCTGGTCCCGTTACAAACTTACAAAACGGTGCACAACCTCTGAACAAAGCAACCGTATTCTAATTTAGTTAACTTCCTACCAGCCGAGTAACTGCAAAGGTGGACAAGATGAGCAGAGTATCCTTTGAGAAATGCCCATCTGCCAAAAGAGGAACACTAATGGGGTTTTCTGAAGACACCTGGGTTTCCCAAACAGAAGGGGATAAGGCAGCAGGGCAGAGAGAGGATGGAGGCAGGGAAAGGAACAGAACGGTGACATGGGCGTCCTATGGGGCGCGGGGACCTGTGAAAGGCTAGGAAACCAGGGTAATCAAAGCGCCAGGCAAGCAGCCCTTGCTCTCATCACCACTTTTCAAAGAGCAAACGGTTATAAAGTGTTTGCCTTTGAGATCTGAGGAGAGGGCAAGAAGGAAGCTAGTCAAATAGAGGATTAAAGCAAGGAAAAAAGTGAATGGGAAAGATGGTAGGTGGGGGTGGGCTGGGGGTGGGACAGGGAGAAAATACCCGAGCACACATCCGTCTCCTCACTATATATGTAGCACAGTGCTCAATGTATCCAGAAATACAACGCAACTTTCTGTCTAGAAATTAAGCTTGATGGATAAGGCTTTAGTCCTTATGGTTATCCAGGGTCCAAGTTATTTAGTCTCTTTAATCAAAATACTAAAATAAAATCATTACCCATTAGGCTATTACCCTTCCCCCAATCTCCAAACACACAAGCAAAAATTAATTGCAAGCCAGGAAGAAAGAAGGCAATTTAGACAGTAACAGCTTGGCATGGACTGAGCTGGATTTCCTAATAGCATTTGTCTGTTTGTGAATGTATATTTTATTTACAGCTTTCACTTCCTTGACCTTATTGAAAGTAATTTATTTTTAGCTAATCTACATTTCATTTAAACCACCAAATACTCCATCAATGAACCAGCCAAGTAGCACCCATAACAAGTAGCACTCGTGCTGGCACCATTAGTAAATGGGTAAACATTTAAAGGAGACATGTGGGAATGGGCACTCCTCAGCAGCTATTAAATGCTACAGGTACCAATTTATGAACTTGCAAATACGGGCTTCAAGCTATTCCTTCAACTGAGCTGTCATTCCCTGCCTCCTTTTTCTGGTGTACTTTCTCTTTCACTCATCTCTTCCAAACCGGGGATTTCTCATGGACCAAGAATAGTTTTTCCTCTTTAATGTGTTATCCTTCCCATGACTTGCACCAGTCCCCAAACAGTGAGATGTTAAAGGCAGAATTTCAGGCATCAGTTAAAAAAAACCAAGCAAACAAACAAACAAAAAATGTGTTTAAGGAGGACACTCTTTAGCAACCTTCCAGTCACAGTGTTTTGGCAAACCACTGCCCTGCCACATGTTAAGCCAAGCTCGTTCCCCAACTGAACTGAGCTCATCTCATGTCCATATTGTACTGGTTCCTCTAGGTCCTTGATAATGAGACAGAGGTCTTTCAGGTAGGTAATAACCAGTCTCAGATGACTTTACGAGAGCCTCAGTTCATCTATTATCAACATGAAGTTTTCACACTGGATCTCAAACAATCAATCCTCCCCACTCTATCCCACCTATGAATGCTTTCTGGCCACAGGCCCCAAAATAGCACTTTGTCTGTCCCCCCACCAAACTAAGCCCTGTCAGTATTCAAAACCTTACCTCCTCTGTGACTCATTCCTAGACTAACACACCTGTCGGCAGTACCTTCAATCAAAATTGCATCCTCTTTCATACTTGTGCACCTGTTTCAGCAACAAACACACAGAGGTCGGGACTGCAAGGGACATTGGGTCAGACATAATCTGACCCAACCAATTTTACCTTCCTAAAGGGGAAGTTCAGAGCCTGAGAGGTTAAATGACTTGCCTGGGGCCACACGGCATGATAGCAGTGGGACTGCGATCACCACTCTTTGCAATCCTCAATGCTTTCTCTGAAAGATGAAGTTTACGTCCAAGTTGTTATATAAACCATCTGTGAGCTTGTAAATTAGTTACCATCGCCCTATCTCTATCTGCCATAGATGTTCAGAAACATGCCCTCCCATTCCTGTCAGCTTGGAATAAAAAGATGAGCTTCACTGTAAATGATATCGGTGATTTCAACAATGAAAAATGCAAATAGTGGGTCCGAAAGAAAACAGCATATAGCCAATTCTACTTTCCTGTACGTTTTCAGGAGGATCCAACAGCAATGCAAAAGAACAGCTGCTCGGTGGCTGGGGAAAGTGGCCTGAGTTGGGCAAGATAAAGTTTTGTGAACTACTTTCTACTGAATCTTCAACCATGACTTGTTAACAGATACATGAAAACTGTTCTTTTATTAGACAGGGTCGTGGAGCAGGGTCCACAAAGAAAACTGTAATCTTTTTTTGAACAATGGGATTTTTGTAATCTAATTAAGTTGAATGACAAGACATGCTCTTCTCCCATACTCAAAATACTCAATATTTTCAAACTCCATACATAAAACAGCATCCCTAAACAGTAACTCTTTTTTGTTCCCTCCTCTCCTTCCTGAGCCCTTTTGTATCAACAGGTGTGCTGGGAACAAAGAAATTCTAATACACAAAAACAAAAGTTTGCAAACATGGAAAACTAGTGGATGATTTTTCAGAATGTTAATGAAATCTTTCATTCGCTGTGGAACAAATCAAGTTTCCTTTACCTAGTGAGCGCTACTAATGACTGCAAAATGTGATTCCATTTGCATGCTGGCTTATCCCTAACAGATCTTGAGGCAGCTGTGCAAAAACTTCAGGGCTATTAAAACCAGGGCAGTAGCAATGAAGTTATAAGGTGCGGGATTTTTTTTCTTAACTCCACTCCTCGCATTTCTTGGACTCATCCCCATACATCCTATGTTTAGTATTCTTGGGAACCCTGAAATACAAGTGACTGAAGCGGTGGTGGGTTGACTTTACTATTTACTGACCAGCACCTTCACCTTTGTGTTAAGAAGGATTTTTGAGGTGATATCTGTATTCAACAGGAGATACTGTTGTGACGGATTGCTTAGGTGAGGACCGAATCAAATCTTCGATATCTGCATCTTGCAAAATGACTACAAAGGCAGATGAAGACTGTGAAAAGAAACTGACCTAATAATTTGGTATCGACCATGTGAACTGCTGAGCATCTGAGATGGGAGATGGGTTCTAACTAAAAGGCAAATACTTTTTGTTTTCCCTTGGAGGTGATATTCAAGCCAGAATAAAGTATGAAGAGGCAGAAAATGTTAAAATTTCCAGTTGGAAGAGATCGCGCAGCAAACCCAAAACACACAGAAAATAGCCAGAGTGAAAGGAAAGAAAGTTCTGGTCAAAAACGGCGAAGTTTTTTGTTTTGTTTTTTTTTAATGTGAGAAAGTAACAAAGGAAGAGGGAAAATGAATAAAGTAAGGGAACAAGAATAAAAAGCCCACAGGTCTGTGGGAAATGGCACTTCTTATCAGATAATAGGAATCACCACAGAATCCTAGGAAGCTTCCAAAAGTGAGGTTCATAACTGAAGTAGTAAAAGTAAAGATAAAAGAAAAGGAGTGTATTTTATTTGGCATTAAAAGACCTTTAACTAGGCTGTATCTATGGTTTTAAATGTTCTCTAAAGTGGATTGTGGTGAACCTTCTCCAGAGGTACGATTCTAAATCACTACTGATCCTATTTCTTTCTCCTCTCTTAATTTTAGTTTTCTCCTGGCTTACTTGCTTTCTTATGGCTCCAATACTTTAATTTTTTTATGGCTGGATTCTTCTGAGACTGGTGATAACTCTGGCCTTATATGGTTACCTACTGAGCCTGTACTTTCTGCCAGGTTATCTCCAATTTTTCTACAGAAACAGAAATCACTGGTTTTCAACTCTACCTTTCGGACTGATTCTGCAGATCCACAGACATCTCTAAGAAATAAATTTCCTGATTGGCCCCATTTTGTGTTTGCATTGCCTGGGACATGACCATAAAGCCTAAACTAGCAACTTTTCATTAAAAAAAAAAAAAATAGGGAAACTGTCCTTTAAAAAGCTATATATGCCCAACAGTAAATATGCTTTCAGAACTTATGTTCAAATAACAGGTTTAACCCTGAAAAAAAAAAAAAACAAAACCAAAACCAAAAACAAGGGAATAGACCAAAGGGATAATATCCCTTCCATCCAAAATAAACGTTAGACAAAATAATGGAAAGGCCAATGGAGAATCTTTTTCTCATTTGAGTTTTGGTGAAAGTGGAAAAACGGGATTTGAGGAAGACTGTGATAAAATAACCCGGAAAAAAACAGGCAACTTCTCCATTTTTATAGACACTTAACTTCTTCTCATTGCATTTTATTTTTATTTAAGCACATCTTCAACACGCACACATACATACCCCAACTCTTAAGAAAAAAAAGGGACTGAAATTTTAGTTACACCACATGTGGTTTTCATTTGTGAAAAATGAACAAGCTGTTTGTGGTTAAACTGTCTAATCGCCTGTTATCAATCTAGCGCTGCATTCAAGATTTACAGGATACATCAGCTTCTGTGCCACATTAGCTGTAAGGGGGGGGGGGGTTGGGAGGAAAAAGGAGGAGGAGAGAGTTTATCCTGAGGAATAATATTTCCAATGCAGCCACACTCGCACTACATCTGGTTGTGCTGGTAGCGGCAGTTAAATTGAAATATTTCACAGCGTGTGTCAGAAACATGCAGAATGGTAATTATGACAGATCTGATTAAGCCGGAGTGCCACAAGCTCCCTGGCCAGCGCCGGTTGTGCAGGTGTGACCTTGTGCGTGCCTGCGTGTGTAAATAAAATTAATTACAAGCGAGAGGGTGAAGGCTTCAGTGACATCACAAAGCGGAGAAACTCCCAAGGGGGAGACCTAATGGAATATTTTCCCTCAGTCTAATAATACAGTTCATATTGACTTGAGGTAATTAGTGGGATCATTAAAGCAGTTTTCCCGGCGTATTTGGCTGCCTGATCAGATTAGTGAAAATGTTCTTCAGAACAAGCCCTGTGTGGTCTGCCAGAGAGGAGGAAATAAAAAGCAACAAAGCATATTTTGGAATGATAAGCAGTGCTGGACTTTTAGTCTAGCAAAAAATCTCTACTTCTCTCTGGAGCCTCCAGATCTAAGTGTCCTGTCCATTTTAATTCTTCTATTCGACTTGGGTATTCCTATACACATTCGGAACTATTTCTTTTCCTTCCCCTTTCTCTCCGTCAAATCAGACTGCTTTGTCACAAAGAGCCATCCCAACTCCCAACAAATCTCTTTTAAACAAGGCAATTTTAAAATTGGGAAAAGTATCTTAAATGACTGCTTTCCTGTTAACTGACAATATGGGGCAATCAGGAGAGTCGAAAATCCCGGGAAGCAATGCCACTTCAAATTCACCTGCTAAACAAAAGATGCCTCTCTTATGTCACACGGAACAGAGATTTACATGTTCATTCACATTTGGATCTCAAAATGGGTGTCGCGTAGGCCAAAGTTGGGGCAAACGCTCTTCCAGTTGAGCAGAATACAGAGCCCTCGTCAAGAAAAGGGCCATTTGTTTGAAAATACTCTATTGAGCATGCTCTACCTTGCCACTGGAATGTGCCAAGCGCTGTCACAGATGGCAGGCTCTGACAGTTCCCATCCGTAGCGCCGATACTCGACAGTTCAGCACAAGATCAGTGACATTCTGTCTCATTAGAACCACGCTAATTATCACAGCTAGTTTCAGGGGAAACCATGTGTTGCAATGGTCAATTTGAAGGAGTCTGTGCATCAACAAACTGGTAATAAGGATCAGACACCTTATTATATGACAGCATGCTGCCTATGATCTGATTTACGGAATCAGAGGCACTGAGGCGGCCGAGGAGGCTGGCAGTTTATGAAACAGTGTGTTTAAACCCAATTCCTGAAGCATACTGGTTGAAAAGGGAACTGTTAAAAAAAATACACAAAGGCAACTGGAGTTGTTGAAGCAAGCGATCAAAGGAGAATAGATTCTCTATTAACATACAACGGACGTAGATTAAGACTTAGAAAAAAGACCACTTCATCAATTTAACAACATGGCAACTCCCAAAGAGGATGGAACTTCTATTTTTACAAGGTATTTCGTGACAAACTACAACAGAATGGCTGTATTTCTACTAATCTCTAAAATATATACATTTATTTTTACATGAGTTGTCTATGACGTTGTGTTTTGTCATGCAAAAGAATTGCATGTGTAAAAGCTTAACAACTATACGTCTAAAAATGAATAATCTTAAAGGTTACTTTTTAAGGTACTGAAGGTATTATTCTGGCAGAACAGAAAAAAAAATCCACATTAGATTCGTATTACCAACCTATGTTCTTCAATCCTTCTCTTAGCACCTTTCATTGATGTGAAATTTTAATGGTGCAGTTTCTTCCAGAGCTATTTTTCTATTGTCATTTTGCATAAATGCATTTTCATAGTTCATTCATTTCACAGGGCCTTTATTTTCATTTCTCATATGAGGAAAAAAAGAAGATAAAGCTAAAATAAAACCTACCTTTACTACCCAAAACATAAAAGACAACTGTTGAGACTTCTGAGGAAACGCTTTTTCTTTCAACTTGGTAGTCTGTGAAAGGATTGTATCAGTGTTACAGTTATGTGCTAAGTGTCAGAGAATTACGTGCAGCCTGAGGATTAAATGCTTTTAAGAGTTAAACCCCACTGGTTTGCTCTCTTCTCTGCTCCCGTTTTGTGGCTACCTGAGCTTGTCCTGAAGAACTCACTCTTGAAGGGTCAAAACCGAACGTATAACACAAGAGCTTCCAGAAAAAGGATCTCTGCCAGATACTCAGTCCACGCTTTTCAACTTACACTAACATTTAAGGACAAAAGGTGGCCTCAATTAAAACAGATTCTATAAATACATAATTGGTATACTTGTGCTTTAGAACGTGTATGCTGAACTACTTTAAAGTGACCCACTCTTGTGGTAACCTTCCTTGGACTTCCTCATACGGTGATCCTCTTTAAAGAGCTGGCCCGGTATCTACAAATGGATTCCTTTCCAATATTGTCTACAATTTTCTTGCGACATTTTCGAAAGATGGAGAAAATAGGCTTAATGACTTATGACTATATTTATAACGGTTAACTTATTAAATGGGTCAATGAGGAAAATGTATTTACATGATTTTAATTAATTTTAAATTTAAGGGAAAAGAGTCAACATTTTATTTATTTATTTATCTATCTTAATTTATTCAGAGTGCATATGGGTGGGGGGGAGAAGAGAGATAGAGACATCGAGAATATCTTAAGCAGGCCCCACACCAAGCACGGAGTCCAACGTGGGGCTCAATCGCACAACCCTAAGATCATGACCTAAGCCACAATCAAGAGTTGGACCCTTAACTGACTGATGCTCAACTTCACCCAGGCATCCCCAAAATGAACATTTTAAATGAATTGAAAGCGGCAGGAGGACAACTGAAAATCTGTCCAAGTTGTTTAAAATAGATAGCATCAAGTGTCTAGAAGGAAAAATATCCCTTTACATGATTTTGTAGCCAAAAATATATTGAGCAAGTGTTCTACTTAATTCTGGGTTTCCTCGATCGAATCCTAGATTTATAAAACCTAGATTTATAAAACATATGCTTGTCTTTATACTGTAGGGAGGCTGGTATTCAGATCCACAAATTTAACTAGCTCTTAAAACACTGTGGGACAGGGGTGCCTGGGTGGCTCAGTCAGTTGAGCGTCCGACTTTAGCTCAGGTCATGATCTCGTGGCTCCGTGAGCTCGAGCCCCGCGACGGGCTCTGTGCTGACAGCTCGGAGCCTGGAGCCTGCTTCGGATTCTGTGTCTCCCTCTCACTCGCTCCTCACCCACTCACATTCTGTCTCTGTCTCTCTCAAAAATAAATAAACATTTAAAAAAATTAAAACAAAGGAAACCAAAAGCATCGTGAAACATACAATCATGTACCCTTTAAACTGTTGGAGCATGTCACTATTTGTGTATTTAAAACCGTTGATTTCTTGCAGTACCCAGCGGTCATATGCTTTGACCGCTGGGTCCTGCAAGAAAAAACTGTGTGTACTGAAGAACCTGATGGGAGATGGACACCAGAACCAGAAAGAGAAAGCCTTTCTTTCTTTCTAAAGCTTACCATTGTACCATCTGGCAAAAGAGAACTATTTATAGGATTCAGTTCCATTATCATATAGCAGGCAATGAAATGTAGATATGGAACTGAGAGTCAATAAGCTGGTAACTGGTACACTTGGAAAATACATATATGTGGAATGACTGAATCACATGTTACTACTGTATGTTTAACTGTGTAAGAAACTGCTAGCTTTTCCAGAGCGGTTGTACCATTTACATTCCCATGGTCAGCAATGTATGAGTTTCTCAGATGTTCCACACCATCACTAACACTTGGTCTTTTCACTTTTAGTTATTGTAGTGAATTTGATATGGTATATATTTTTGGCTTTAATTAACATTTTTCTGATGGCGAATGATGTGATAGCCTTTTTATTTTCCTTTTGGCCACTCGAATATCTTTTGTTGATAAGTGTCGAAATATTTTGCTCATTAAAACAAATTAGATTGTCTTTTTATAACTAAGTTAAAAAAAATAAAAACAAAACCGTTGATTTCAATAGTCCTGTTTAGCAACCAACTAGAAATATAACAGGCGTACATTTTAGAAAACTAAATCCAATATGGATTCCCGGTATTTAGACATGAGAGGTTTTTAGGTGGTTATCAACACAGAACACCTTAAATGGGAGACAGATGGAACACCACATCCTTATCATTCAAGAATGCAGTACGGGGGCCTCCCGCATGGGTGTTAATGGGCATATGGGCAGGTTGCTGAAGTGGCTACACTCGGGGTGGTCTTGCTTCTCTCCTTGCTCTCCCCTCAAAGTACTTCTCTGACCCTTTCTCTACCAGGGATGCTGATTCAGGGAAATTTGAGCCGTATCTCCCAGGATCACCTCTACCCAGTAAAAAATAATAAAAAAAAAAAATTAAAAAATTAAATAAAATAGAAAGCACTAGATGGAGAGTGTGTAAAGAGGCAGTTCTCTCCTCAGACCTTGGCTGAAGAAAACTTGATTTGCCTGAGAGGAGGGGCTATGAGGACAATATGTAAAGATCATCCCACAGACTCCCAGAAAAGGATGTGGCACCAGAAATAACAGAAACCGTGACTCTCAGATCTGCAGGGGCCTCCTTTGTGTCTTAAATAAGAGGCTACACAGGTGAAATCGTGTTGCAGCAAAGTCTGTTGCATGAACATTCCAAAAGAATGAATCAGCACTGAGCTTCAAAGTATAGTTTCCGTGAAGTATAATTTAATTCTGACAAAATAAAAGATGCCTTCACTAACATGCTGGAATACAGTATGCAATCATGGTTCCGTGGTTTTTTTTTCCCCCCTGGATTTTGTCACTATGCATTCCTATCCCCGGCAATGAAAATTACATTTTTTTTGCCCCATTTCTAGCCCCACTGATCCGTGGTATGTCTTCGTACTTGTATCTAAGACATTCTAATCACCATCTAAGAATTTCAAACCCAAAGGCCACAAAGATGCACGAAAGCTTCCTTCTTTCTTCCACTCCCCCCTCCCTTCGCTCCCCTCACTAAAGGCTTTGAACCTCGGTGACAAAAGTGTCGGAAAAGTGAATGGAAGAAAGCAAAAGGCTTTAAATTATTTGGTCTCTTCCACTGGTCGTGCTGTCTTTTGCAGAAGCAAAGAACCACTTTTTTTCTTTTTTTCTTCTTTGAGCACTAAAACCATACCTATCAACTAGCTGTTATCAGTAGCAGGCAAAGAGTCCTGTAACTGTACGGGACTGGTGGGTAGGGAGTGCCAAAAATTATACTCAGTCATATTCAGTCAGATAGAATTTTCATCATCCCGTCGCTCTACCTAAAAGAAATACCCTGTTCAATAAAGCACCGGAGAGAAATCATTTTCTAAACACAAGTGGCGATGCAGCACCGGCCCATAAAAGCCCTGTACTCCTGTATTACTGTATCTGGAAGCCCCACCTCTGCAGACACGAAAATCAATGTAACAATTCGATGTACAAGGCAAGGCCTATGGTGCCGCTAATGTCCCCTTGCTGGACATACACCTTAAGTCTCAGAGCTCTCAGGGGGTTTGCTGTGGAATAAAATTAGATTCCAACATCTGCCACCATTAAGGAAAAAATTCCATTTCCATCTCCCATATGAAAACACTATAACCAATGAACAGTAACTGAACCTTGCTACCGTAATGGTTATTACCCAAATCAACTATTTTTTTTTAAACAGTAAAATTAGCGAATTCTGCTCTCATAATTATTTGAATGTTATCAGACTAAATGTTTGATAAAATTCCAATATGATTCACTTGGAAAAACTGCTGCTTATTTGAATACCCAGAATATAAAGTGTATTCATTTGGAGCTATTCACATTATGTTTAAAGCATATCATCTTTTTAAAGTTTGCATTAGCCTGCTTTCCTACCCAAGCACAGAAAGTAGCCTACCTTCAGTTTTTACTTGCATATTTTATTCAGACATTTCTATTAGAGTTAAAAACAATCCCATCTCTATTACTCATCGAAAAGAAGAGATCATGTAATACATGTGAAATGGTGGAATCCACAGAGTTGGTTTCTTTTACCGAAAATACTTTGTGCATTAGTCAGTACATAGCCCAACTGTGATATGTGTGGTTTCGTAACATTCTGGGACCGTGGAAACTTTCAAATAATTACACTGCCTCCCAGCTACCTAAAGCTTTACCTTTTAGTTTAAAATGGAAAGTATTTCAGATACATACACAGATAATAAGAAGTCACTCTGTGTAGAGGTCTGAGCCCCTTGGGTAGCACATTATAAGACATTATCCATTTGTGCAGAGTGCTGTATAATTTAAAAGCTCTTCTGCATCTATTGTAGCATGTGACCTTCTCCCATGTTGAAAGAATCTTGGGCTCAAAAAGGTTAAATAATTTTTCAATATTATAACACCAGTGATACAGACACGACCATAGCCTACTTTGGGGATCCCCCACCATGGATCTCCCCCTAGCACAATGGGACATGAAAAAGCCTGGATTCCAAGGACCCTATTCTGGTAAGAACCCGTATTCCATGGAAATGTCAATGAAGAAAGGAAAGTTCTCACCGTTCCCTCGATCAAATTAGTCCAACACCCCTAATTCCTCTTTCCTGGAGCGGGGTATCACTTCAGGACTGAGGCTACCTAGAACCCCAAGGAAATTCTAAAATAGGAGGCCAGATGCAGAGAATCAAGAAATTAGGATTGGCTCTACTATTTATGAGTCCGGTGACTCTCGCGTATAAAATGAGGAAAACAAGCCCAGCTCAAAAGGTTACTCTGAGAATTAAATGTAGGTCATTCGTAACGCACAGTGGAGTCTAAGTACAAAGACGGTGCTGGAAGGTAAGCTAGCCCAGAGAACCAGAAGCAGATGGAGTGAGACGGGCTGAGATAAAAGACTTCTGTTCTTCCCTTTTTACACACACGTCATTTTCAGGGACCTCTGCCACACTCTGACAAGCCTTGACACATACATCCAAGAAGTAAATCGCTCTTTTAGAGGTTAAAATTTTGACCACGAGAAGGTCAATCTAGTTTGAAGATTTCAGCGGGGGGGGGGGGGGGGGGGGGGGGCGGGGTTATTTGCTGGTTTTTCCATTTCCTTCACAAAAATCATGGCAGAACAGAACTTAAATAGTGACTACTTCCCTTGTTAAGTCACACTTTTCCAAGTGGTATATATACACAGTTTTTGGACTGCTTATTTTTAAGGAATCGCAAATCTTTCTACAAAGTTTCATAATGAGGGCAGTGCTAACACCTAAACTGACCAACAAAGAGAAAACTACAAAAATCCTCTGTTGGGAAGTTACAGGAGAGTAGAAGTTAGGAAGAATAAGTATCCGAGAGAATGAAAGTTAACACTATGCTGGACCCCACAGCCAACAACCGGCTCCCTGGATTCTTCCTTCTTCAGTAATGAGGGGATCAGGTTAAGGGGTTCTGGGAAACACACCGTCCTGGCAGAGGCCCAGAAGCTGCCAATCGACACTTGCTGAAAGAGACTCACGAGGAGCTTCTTAGGACAGGGGCAGAGAGCTGGGATGTTTAAAAAACTCGCCAGAACAGCACTCACGTGACGTTACCAACCAACTGCCGCCAGTGTCTGAAGAGTTCCCACATCAGTAACTCAGCCCAGTTGGGCAGATGTGGAGACATCATATAAGAGAAAGAAAGGATGAAGGTAGCAAAGGGACTGCCAACCCTAAAGGAGCTCTGCGTTTCGGAAAGGAAATGGGGAGGGAGGAAATGCCACTGAATTCAAGGACAGATGACAAGCAAGGAAAAGGACAGTTATCAAAAAGTTTTACTATTTTGTATGTTTTAAGGCTGACCCCATATATTACAATAATACACACCTAGTTTCTCTGTTCATCTATTTTGGGGAGTGGAGAAAGGGGCTCTATAGGGATCCAGTCTGTTGTTCTTGCTAATTTAATTGGACAGGTCAGAAAAGATGTAGGATCAGAAAGAAAGGCAAGATAATATACGTCTGAATACGAGATCCTCATCATAATTAGACTAAATAGCCCAAACAAGAACGTGCAGGGTGGGTGGGTGAGGGGTAAAGGGAGAACAGGACATTTCTCCTTAATGCATAGTCTTGGCATGTAAATGAAGACATCTGAAGAAGCACACAGGTTTGAAGCGGCTCTAACATTCTATCATAATTAGAAACATTTCAAGAGCCCTGTAATTTCCAATCAAAATTACAGTAATTTCCGATATACAAGCCATGATTCATGACAGAATTTTACATTCCATGAGAGATTACGGTGGCCTGATGTATGACACGCTGAGTACAGCACTAACATAAACAATTCAGTTTAATGTTTAAACAGCACTTGATGTTTAGAATCTCACAATAAAAGAAACATATTATTGTAGAAATTATCACTTTGACAGTGATTGAAGGGTAGGCAGGCATGTGGCCTATAAAGCTATAATTTTTACAGTCCACAGCTTGAGTTTAATCATTTTTATATAACATTTCCAAGATATCCCTTAAGTATTTCAACCAGTCTATAACTTAAATAAGAACAACCTTTTCTAAAGCAAAACTCCTATCAAGTACCACGATTAATGCGGATAGAGAAAAATTTTAGGAAGAGCTAAAAAAAAAAAAAAAAGTATGGTATAGTCAATCCAGTGAATGTAAATACTCTCAGAATTGTATATTTTTATCAGAAGTTGACAGCAGCAAAGAAGGCCGTTTTACAAAGGAGAGTTCACTAATGATAGGGAAAACATGTCTGTCTAAAATTGCAAGTTGTTAAAATCTCACCTGAGCCCTTGACTGCCTCTAAATCCCCACCTTGATCTTGTTACCAAATATTTTGTAAAGGAGAAGACAGTTCAGTATTCTTTTGGTCCTTTAAAAAGTATTTGTGGCTTTGAACAAAGGTTTAGAAGTAATTATAAGTTTGTTCCTATGGATGACCCTGCTTTTGATGGGCACAAATTATCAATATATGAAAATTATACTGATAAAGGACTGCATTTTCTGTCCTTTGTTACATATTCATCTTGTTTAGTGGGGACTTGTAACTTTTCCAATTCATTTCTATTCATTTATAATTTACCAGACTTGGACAGTTTTTCCAGTTGCAATTCAGTCTGTACGTCTTACATATCATGTATCTATGTAAAAATGAGGGTCATTAATGTGCAAAGTTTTGTTTGGTGGGCGAGCTGGTTTGTTTTAGTGAGTGCACCTAATAGATGCAGATGGCTGAGTTGGAACAGAAGAAACTATTATGTTTGCAGTATTTTAGGATGGAGATCAAGGTCATCTAAGTAATAACGAAACAATAGTAATTCAAGTTACTTGCACCAGTACAATAGACCACATTGAGAAATTGCCTCTACATTACAATATCCTTCTGAAAACAACTATTAACTGACCCCAGAGAGTTACCGAGAAATCCTTGGTCTGGAGAGTAGGTGTTGGGAGGAAAACAGAACCACTTATCTACTGCCTGAATCTGAACAACATATTTTTTTCATCACAGAGCTCTGTCAATAATCCTGGAGACTCTGACCTCTCACGGATGCAATAGGGTCAATACTGCAATAGGGTCAATTCAGTAGGGTCAATACTGAAAACAGACACCCCTCTGAAAGAAATTTTCACAGGCATCGCGGATCAACATTCTCAGTGCCTAACAGAGGCTCTTACCTGGCTTTTGGTTGCGGCAACCTTTGCAAACAGTGCTTGGGACACTTTAGCGCGCTTCATTTCCTGCTGAATCTCATCATAAATGGAAGCATTAATGTTCATGGTATTGTTCTCTGGTTTCCCATTCCTCTCAGTGGCAATCGTAGCTGTTTTCACCTACAAAACATTTTCAACATGACTGTCATTTTTCATTGGCCAAATTGTTTTGAAGCTTTTCAGGCTCGGCATCCAAACTGGACACTGTTGTTCCTTTTATGATCAAGGTGATCAACAGTGCAGTCATTCAACATTAGTTATTACCCCGAGATCAGATTGCTTAAGTTAAGAAAGTCACACTGTCACAGGTGATTGCATCGGTAATAAGACAGCAATTGCCAGCTGACAAACAGGAATTAGAGCATCATAAAGTAAGTTTTCTGGAAAACAGAATAGTTTCAAAGACTTGAAAACCCTAAACTAATTGTTTCCCAATTACTGTCCATTGCAATTCTAACAAAGGAAATTCACAATTAAAATCATAATGCCCAGTGCTGTACCTTCACTGGGTGCCCGGTGCCTAATAGACAATTGCATCACTAATAGCTATCACATACTATGGCCTTTTTAATTTTAGACTCTTTTTTTTCAATGCCTGTTCCTCTTATGTTTCATTTTTAAAATCTTCCATAACAAAGCCATTTGCAAAGCTGCATATTTAAATCTTCTATCCATCCATGAAACAGGTAGAGTGCCTTGTTTAATTATCATAAAGGCTGGTTGCATTTTACACGTGCGTGTCCGAGCTGTTCTGTATAATTATTTCATCTTCTCCTGGCACCCCAGTCTGTAACTATTTCCTTTTGACTTGTGGAACCAGACAATAAGAAAATGTTTCACAATATTTAACAGAACATTACTACAAGTTACACATATTATAGAATTGGTGACTTTATAAATATATTCAAAATGAATAATCTTGAGCGAAAAATTAGCATCAATGCCTTTGGTAATAACAATAAGCAGGTATCAGCAGGAAAATGACACAAAATTTGGGGGTAAAAATAAAATCTCAACCTCAAAATTTATTGATAACTATTACTAATTTTTAAAACTCCTAATTTAATTTTTATTATGCAGTCATGTGAATCAGCCTGGAAATTTTTACATATACACGATGTCGTTGCTTTTTTACCAGGAAATTGGGGAAAATGTAAATGAAGTCACCACAGATGCAGGACCCTGCTTCTCCCAGCAAAATGACTCACTAAGGGCCACATTTCTTAGGATCCCTTCCAGTGCCCAGGTTTCCGTTATCATCTTGGACAATTCCTCACATATACAATGAGCAACAGAAAATGAAGTCCATTCCACAATGAATGATTTTTTTTTTTTTTTTTTGGTCACGAAATGATACATCCTTTTAGTCACGCTGCAAATCTTTCAGAATCGCCGTTAATATTTGGTTATCAAAAGATATGCAGAGGTTATCCTAAAGCAATTCAATCCTCTGCACTTGAGAGGAAATAGAAGTCTTTAAAACATGCCTCCTAACTTCTAGCCAGTTAGCAAAATAACACCCTTAACTTGCTTAACTTGAGGAGGCAGGGAGATTCTTCCACTTGGACACTACCCTTCTAGGCACTGAAAGGATGATGCTGTGAAATGGGTGGGCCACAGGCCCAAGTGAGGACACAGAGAGTAAGGCAGGGTAAGTCACCAACTGGTTAGACCTCATTTGCCACTACTAACCTATAAGCTGGAGATGGGAATGGCAAGCGTGGAAGTGTGATTTCCAGAATGCCCCTTCCAGCTCTATGGCTCCAGAATGCAAGGGCACTCTCGGAGGTATATTAACGACTGGAGGCCACTAAGAACATACCCGGGGCTTTGAAGCAATAATCTGCTAAATACCACTTTAGGAGCCAGAAGAGTTAAAGCATTACCATAAATTGCCTACAAAGTTGCTTTGGTGAGATTCGCAACTTTGCTCTGGGGTGGTCTTGCTTTGAGGCAGAAGGATAGATTTGATCACCCCATGGGGTCTCTTTTAATACCTATTTTTCTCACTGCTTAAATGAAAGAGAAAAGAAAAGCCATTTCAATCGCTTTGAAAATTGAATGTTATGGAAATGGGGGCATGAAGTCCAGTACATTGGAAGAAAGTTCCTTGGTAGCAATCTGCTTAGCAATAGTTAAGGAAGCAGGCTTTGGAAACTTGTTTCAGTTTGTTTTTAAAATAATTGTCATTCTTTTGTAAAAACTATGTTTAAGAATTTATCTTTGAGGTGGGCTATAATCATTTGTTTCAACCCTGTGATCTGGTTTCTAAAAATTTCTTCTGTTTAATTTTTTTTAATAAAGCAATTTCAACTGGAACCAAAAAGCAAGAATTTCAAATCATTAAAAAAAAAATCAAGTAACTGCTTCCTAGTAGGCAACACAATCAAAAGTGGAAAAGGCGTACAGACGAAACCTTTAAAACTGAAAAAAAAAAAAAATTAGAGCAACAATTTTTTTTTAAATATAAAGAAACTCTATCACTCATTTAAAAAAATATTTAGAAAAGCTTTTCTTTATCATCTTGTTGGCTCAGATATGTATCTTATCATAGATAAGCTATTAGAATTCTGGAATCACATTTTTTCCTAAGCACAAGCTATTGCTTAAGGGGAACTGACTTGGACAGCTTTTCAAAAATATGAAAGCTGAATTTTTCCCCAGGTAAAAATGGAAACGAAAATCTTTTCTACCTCACTCTACTAAGTACTATTTTAGCTTAGTACAAAAAAAAATCTTCGTTAATCCTGGTTTAGCTTTTAATATTATATCACACATTAAAATTCATAAAGTAGTTCATTCCAGGCAAAACAAACTACTCTTCAGCTCTTCTCCGCAAATAGCACAGGAGGTAAAATAAATGCAGTTGCTTTCCGAATAGCTTTTATCAAGGTAGGGTGTGCTACTCCCTCATTACCGCGGCGCCGGGGAAGCAGTTGAGAATCGGAGCTTCTACGATTATACCCTCCCAAGTGAGCTCAGGGTGCAAGCACGGGGGTCTGCTTTATATTTCACTAAAATCTGTGCAGGAGAACGCAAGTTTTCCAGGAAAATTCTATTTTGTTTCTCCATGGATCGCTGAATGCATCAAATCCTGCTAGCAAACGAAGTCTACGTACTATATACATGCCACCTACCTCATACATACTACTCAAAACGAACTCTACTGTGGTCCTGATCAGTGTATGTACGATTCGTTGATGGAGGAGGGACTGCCTGCAAGCACCTAGTGCACACGTGTGTGCGCGCACACACACACACGCACACACACACAATTAAAGTTGGTCATAGTTTTAACAGTAACTATGGTAATAACAAAGGCTGGCAGTTATTAGTTGTTTCTAATGTGCTAGGCATCACGTTCAGGTACATTAGCTCTAACCTGCACAACAGGCCCGAGTACGTACTATTATTGCCCCAGTTGAAAATTGAGAAAACTCTCCTAAAACAAAGAAGTGATTTATTCATAAGGCAACATGAGCTCTAAACTCAAGTCTGTCTAATGCTAATGCTTATTTTAGAAACCACTGCACTATACTGAGGTCATGATGTTATACAAGAGTTCTTTATTTGGAAAAACTCTTACTTTTTAAAGATATGCTGGACCTGCTTTTTGGTGGCCTTTTGCTGAGTCAGGCTCATTAATGTCTAATTTTTAGCTAACGGCTTTATCTGCTTTAGTTATTACCCGGAGTAATCCAACCTGAATTTATTTGTCAAGGTATATAAACTACAGATGTTTTCTTGGAATTGTTATATAAGGAATGTGCTGTTTTGAAGTACTTTTACCAGTGACAGAAAATGGTCCCCATTCTTAAATTTTTATATATTAACACCGTCTTGAATATCATGGTCCTACCTTTTCATACTACTTTTCTTTCTGTTCTTTTTAGGAACGATATTAATTATTTTCCTAATCCGGACGTTATAAAGTCCTCTAGTTATTTTAAAAGATGACTGTTAATGGGAAGCATCTTATAAGCATATAAGATCTTAAAATCATGCTGCCCACATGTTTCATAACAAAACTTTTATCCAATGTTAACTGAGTGCCCATGGCTGAAGCCATGTTTCATTACATAATAGAAGACTTTGCTGTAAAGAGACGGAAGGGTGCAGCCACTATGTAAATTATACATTGCTAATAGGAACTTATGACATTTTCTAATGCCGTTATAAAATATCCCATCTTTCTTCAGGAGAAACTAAAGAATTACATAAAGAGATGTAAAAATATAAGAAAAATAATCGTGTAATCCATGTATAAGTTATAACTTGGTAATTAGAGGCTTTCAAACAGTCCTTATGGAAACAGAAATTGCTAACTCTAAAAGCCACACATATTGAAACACACAAATAAAATCAAATAAGCACACACCTAAACAGAAATCATCAACTTAAAACTGATCTGTTCCATGGAACAGACAAGTCCCAGAAAATAATCACTAATTATTATTAATCAAAGTCCTCTTATAAACTCATTTGTTAAATTTGCTAACCATAATCAGAAAACAAACTTTAAGACCAGGGAGCTTTGGAGGGTTTGGGTTCCCCCAGACATTTTCATACGAACAAAGTTTGGAAAGGGCTACTCTCTCCACAATTTCAGAAATGCCTAACTGTCTGAAGTCTTCAAAAGCAGAGCATTTGCCAAACATTTAACATATTGTATCAGGAGAATGTTCTCACATGTGTTCCTCTTCCTAATCTAAAAATAAAACTTCCCATCCTCTATGACAAACAGAAAAAGTCCCCACGTTTCATTTTCCCCTTCCTAAAATGTTTGCGTTTTGAAGAGGTGGCCTGAGGTGTGGAGAAAGAGCAAGAGACTTAATAGGGGTCGTGAAAATTGACAAAGTCTTAACTTTGTTTTTTTTTCCTCTTTCTCCTACCAAAGGGTTGAAATGAGGATTCAATGAACTAACGTGCATGAGGGTGCTAGAGAACTATGAAACCATTATCAAGTACAAAGTATTCTTACTTCTTTAATTGGAAAACGTAAGTTATGAAAATAGGCTTCAGCAAGTAGGTTGGGCCCAGAGCCAACTGCTGCTGACAGAGGACAGAGCCCATGGCACAGTTGCCCCTACTGAGGCACAAGGGACAGGTCTGCACCAGGGGCATCTCACCTAGGCAGCAGCCAGCCAAGAGCTCTGGTGATATCTGAGGTTGGCCTAGATTTTCCCAGGGAAGTACTCCTTGGAATAAAACTTGGGGCCTGACTAAAACCAGGGAAGAGCCTTCTTAAAGATAATTTAGAATCCGAGTTACTCAATAGTTTAGGTCCTTAGTCTGGTATGACCTTGGGAAGATATCTCAATCATCCTCTGTATGGGGGCACCATGGTGGCTTAGTCAGTTAAGTGTCCGACTTTGGCTTAGGTCATGATCTCATGGTTCATGGGTTTGAGCCCCGTGTCTGGCTCTGGGCTGATAGCTCAGAGCCTTGGAGCTTGCTTCAGATTCTGTATCTCCCTCTCTCTCTTCCCCTCCCCTACTTGCGTGCTCTCTCTCTCTCTCTCTCTTTCTCTCTTAAAAATATAACATCAATCATCTTCTGTATGACCTCAACTCTACAGGGAAGGAGCTGGAAGAGAATCCAGCTCTCTCAGGCCTAAAGGTAGTCTGGTCTCCTGTGAGCCATAAGAGACCTCTGCCTTTGAAAAGCAGTACTTTAGAAAGAAATCAGGGTTCGGCTCCAAACCAAGCCAAAGACTTGTCTCAAAATATGTTTTGAATCTCTTCCTGTACGGTGAAATGAAATGTGATAGACTCCTCTTTGTCAAAAATATAAAATTAAAAAAGATAAAATTCTGCAGTTTGTTTCTGTAACTGTGGTTTTGTCCTTTTTTCCCCTTCCATTTTAATCACTTGTAATAAACATATTAAAACCTTAAGTATGGTGTATTGGTTCCATTTCAACTGTTGCAAAACTATACTAACTCCGCCGCTGGAGAACACATTTTTCCAAATCTTAAGTACTCATTTCACATTGATAATACTTTTAATACATTTAAGATTTCTTAAAATTTAATTCAGAAAGTCATTGTTAAAGGGTAAAAGGTGGACGAAGTGGTTATGAGCTCTATTAAAATAATATTAAGTCATGCAAAGGGATTCTTAGGCAAGTTAAGATACTTGAAGATGTATATTATAGCAGTGAACTAAAATTACACACATCTGATAATCATTTCGGAATTTGGTTAGAGGGCTAGTAATTCTGCATTAACAGAAACTGTTTTCCTTTGAAAGAGTTTCACTAAGAATCTGTGGTATCTACATACTTTACATACATGTTCATCGTTGGCTGGGTATCCCCGCTATGGGCTTGGTCTCAACCCCTTTTGAGAACAAACAAATAAAGCTAAGGGTGGCTCAACTAGTTAATCAATAATGCAGGCCAAAATAAATTATATTTTCTTCCCAACTTACCAGCAGACATAGTCTTTAGACGTATATATAAAAAAGCTATCCAAGAGTATCTTAATGGTATATGAAAAGAAATACCACTTAAGAATTAATGTAAATGTGGCTAGGGGCGCCTGGGTGGCGCAGTCGGTTGAGCGTCCGACTTCAGCCAGGTCACGATCTCGCGGTCCGTGAGTTCGAGCCCCGCGTCGGGCTCTGGGCTGATGGCTCAGAGCCTGGAGCCTGTTTCCGATTCTGTGTCTCCCTCTCTCTCTGCCCCTCCCCCGTTCATGCTCTGTCTCTCTCTGTCCCAAAAAAAATAAATAAACGTTGAAAAAAAAAAAGAATTAATGTAAATGTGGCTAAAGGAAAAACTTGATGAATAAGGATAGCAGAATCACATTAGAAAAAACAAAAGCATTAAAATCACAGAAATATTAGAAAACAAAACTGTCTTAAGGAACTACTAAGTCAAATATTTAGATTAAAAAAAAAAAAAAGAAACAGCTTAATGCTGAAGTTCATACTGATCTTAAGTAAGCAATTCTTTTGTTAGTATTGCAGATTAAGTGATAAGTAAAATAACTCTTTGCCCAGAGGCCTTCTGTGACGATTATAGAAGCAAAGTTAACTAACGATGGTGCATTAACTCTAAACACCACAAACTAAGTGTTAAACCAAGTCCAAAGTACATAATTTTTTTTGTTTAATCACTCTCTAAAAACCATATATATATATATATATATATATATATATACACACACATATACGTATATATGTATGTATACACATATATACATAAAGAATTCTGCATTTTTTTTCCTTAAAAAATATTTTAAGGAAAGCTTTACAGATCAAATTCAGTAACTGTATGTGTAGACAGGTAGATATGTATTACATGCAGATAAGTATCATTATTCTCTGCTAGAGACCCATGACTTTCTTATTCACAATTACAGCAATGACTTCCTTACACTCTGTGCCTATAGACATCAAGACCGAATGATTTTTATTACATAAAATGGAGAAAACACTCTGGATGTTTCCACAAAAGATTCATTTCAGAACATTACAACGTACAGCTTAAGGACCTCAACAAGTGGCTGAATATTATGTCTATTCTTTACTGATGAAGTTATTATCTGTGGCAATTTCATTTTTAGTGTTGAATGAGCTTTTTCTATATTTCCATACTTGGAAAGGTGGGAATTTTTTTTTTTTACTATTGATGGAAAGAAATTAACATCAAAATACAATTTCATGATGACCTTATATGAATATTTTATGTTCCATATTCAGTTTTTTAAAATTTTTTTTAATGTTTATTTATTCTTGAGAGACAGACAAAGACAGAGTGTGAGGGGGGAGGGTCAGAGAGAGAGGGAGACACAGAATCCGAAGCAGGCTCCAGGCTCTGAGCTGTCAGCACAGGGCCCAACGTGGGGCTCGAACTCACAAACTGTGAGATTGTGACCTGAGCTGAAGTCGGACGCTTAACCGACTGAGCCACCCAGGTGCCTCCCATATTCAGTTTTGATCCAGCTTTAGCTGACCTTATTTTTAAGAGTTGTACATGCTATAAATTAAATGTGTAAAAAATATACTTGCCTATTGATTTGAAGTCTAATCCATTATCAAACTTTTATCTACGAGTTTGTACTGCAAATCAACTTAATTACAAGGTTATCTTTAAAACTCTATTTAAAAACTATAAATATAGATACATGTACACAAAGTCAGACCCCTATACAGGTCCCTACTTCCAACTGCATGGTGACTTTTGTCTTTTCTAAAAGTGCAAAAATTTAGAAAAACAGAAAATGTGCCCATTTCTGGGAATATGGATGGCGTTCCTTATCAGCACCATTTAAAGCTGCCTTCAAGGATTGTATTAAACTTAATTATGAAAGATTACGAACGAGATGATGTGTAATTGGTACCAGCTGCAGTTCGTATTGGAAAGCATAAATACAAATGGAATTATTTATTTATTTTTATTTATTCACTATTCAAACGGCAGTTCTAAAACTCAGAGGGATAAAATGGACTATTACTTTTTTTCGTATTGAGCTTAAAATATTTCTTTACTTAATAATAGTAGTAGAGACAAACATCCCATTTAAAGACTACTTTTCACCCCCAAAGAACCCCCAAAAGGAAGCAACAGAAAGCAATTTTCTTTCCTCTAATTAGTAGCTTATTGTTTTTATATCAGAATCACTGATTTGGGACCAAATTCTCCTCAAGCAACTCTATGAATTATTATTTTTAGAAAAATTGGTATCTATTCATCTATCTTTCCAATTTCTTGTTGAGATTCTTCCTCAGACATTAAAAAGAAGAGGAAAAAGAGGAGGAGGAGGAGAGGAGGAGGAGGAAGAGGAGGAGGAGGGAGGAGGAGGAGGAGGGAGGAGGAGGAGGAGGAAGAAGAAAAAGAAGGGCAAAGAGCACAGGAGACTTCACCTGGGGAGGGCGGCTGGGCGGTGTGCTTATCAGGGGGGCTGGACCCATAGCCGAGGCAGCATTCAAGCTCCTTTCCCTTTCATCCTGGTAAATTCGATCTCTTTCAGCTTCTGGTAACTGCAAGAAATTCTGCATAGCCCGAAGGTTTACCAGCAAAGACTGGGATGCAGTCTTGGGGTCCTCTTCCTTTCGGAGGATTTCTGAAAGCAAGCCCTGCAGGGAATGAAAGGCACAGGGTGAGCTTGCTCCTGAGCTCTGCCCAGCCAGCGGTGATCCTTCCCTCTCCTTCTCCACTCTGTTTAGAAAATGAACAGTCAGAAGCATCAATTCTACATAGAAATGTATTAGTTACATTTGAAGTGGTAAAGAGGAGAGAGCCTCAATTGTATTCTTAATTTTATTAAGCATCTGCTTTACGTGTAACACAAACTGAAGCTGCCTAATTGGTCTCCTTCCTTTGAGTAGCTTAACTTGCCATGAAATCTTTCACAGAGAGACGATCGAGCGAAGTTAAGAATAAATGAAATGCTCATAATACAACAGCATTGAACTGTATAGTTCTCAAGCTGCCTAGACAAAGGCAGTGGAAGGCTGACAGCCCAATACATAAAGATACAAAGCTACTACTAGAGAAGTAGAACTTTCAAAGAGAGTATCAGAAGATGAATTGTTAGAAAAAGAGTATTAGTAAAGCATCATCTAAGATTTATGCTACGTTTTCACAGGCAGTACTTTAAGTTATCCCTTAATTTTCAATTAAGAGTCAATGACAAGTGATTCTTTGTATTTACCATTCAAGGAAAGTATACACACTCTCTCGAAAAATTCTAAATACTGTCATGCTCTGGGTAACAGGTTGAAATTCTGACCTTTAGAAAACATTGATTAAATCTGAAACACGTAACCCCATATTTACATTGCAAAAATCCATCATAACATGCCCAGGAAAAGAACACTATCAAATTCTGTAGTTACTGAATTTCTTAAGGAATAGAAGTCTTTATTAGTAATAGAAGAAATTTACAAACCATTGTAAACTCCTTTAAGGTGTCCCTCTCCCTAAATACTACAGCATGAATTGTCAACCAATTTTTTTTTTTTTTAATTTTTAGGAGAAGCTTTTCAACAATGAATGAGTCTCCTCATTTTTGTTTAAAGAATTATATGAAATAGAATGATTACAAAAATTTTCTGTCCATTTGATAAGGACTGAGCAGCCTTTAACCTGTTCTATCTTGTGCATGAAATAATGCCTGGAATACCAGGACACGTTTGCCTTCAACGTTTAGCCAGAGTATCAGTTTATCACAGTACAGTTCGAAATAAAATGTTGCCAAGATCTCCATATAATCTGTAAATTTCACTTTCCAGCAGCCCTGCAGAAATGGTGAAAGAGTACATTCGGGAAAGGGGAGGCAAAGTTTCATATCAAAACGAGTGAGCCCAAAGATGATAACATTTGGGTGTTTTCACGGCTTCCTACAAATGCAAACCTAATTTTGTTCCTAATTCTTCGGGGATAAGGTACCACATTGTCCAAATAGAACACGTGGATGCAGAGAGTATAAAACCATGGTCCACTTTAAAAATGATTTGAACAGGCTGCTATTAAAAAGAGCCTCCAATAGGCTCGGGGGCTTACTGCTAAATTTTAGTCTCTCACTTGGTCTGGAAAGGGGAACCAAACTTTGTTTTACCATAAGAAATGTGACTGAAGAATGAAGGGTGCGTGTCCCTTCATTCATAATACTGACAAGTAATGCTGCAACTGTGTTTATACAGGAATAAAACATCCAGTCAATTTAACTAAAATTTAGTCAAACAGGCAGTCAATCATCCAGCTATTTAATTTGCACAAGGCCAACTAATTAGATTGACTGTTCTGGATGTGTCACACTGAAACCAAAAAATACAGGTCTCAAAAAATGCTTGAAAATAGGTGTAAAAAATAGTCCTGGGTCTCTACTTTTCCCCACCAACTGTTACGTATTAAAACAATGTGCCTGGCAAAGCAATATATGTGAACCACACAGAAATCAAGAGATAGAAAGGTACATTATAGACAAATACAGTGCTCTCACTTCCTTGAGCATAATAACCTAATATTCCTATTTGTCATCCCAGCACAATGCCTATCACATGAGTGTTTAATAAACATTTACTAAGTGGATTAATTACGTGTATTCAGACCACAAAAGGAAAAAAATATAAATGAGTGATACGAACTCAAGAACAAGATATGCTACTCATGGGCAAATTTTAGTGGCAATTACTAATTTAATCAAAGTAAGCCTTCAATGAAAAGTTACATGGCGCTACGTAAGATGTTCATCTACACTAACTGTTCAATAATTTAAAAAAACCAGATTAGGTCAAAAGGATCCTACAGATATTTAGGATGTCACTGTATTTGGGAACCTTGAAATTAGACATTTATAAATCTCAAGTAACAAAATACTGTATCATCTCTATTAAAAATGTTTTCTGAGATAGCAGACAACTATAGTGAGAAAAGCAAACACATGAAAAAATACATTAATATTCTCTATCAAGTCATGTTAACATGAAACTAAGTCAATCCTGCGTGCTTAAAGTAGAAGACAACACATCACTTGGGAGAGAATTTAAAATTTCCTCTTCCCATATTTTGATATTGGCATGACTTCCCAGTTGAGCATATAAAGTATTTTAGGGGCAGAGCATTTATTTCCACTTAATTATTCCACTGCAGCAAGTACAGTTTTTCTGCTTGCACTATGCTAAGGTCTAAAGCAATATTTTGAATCTTGGAACACTCAAAGAGCTCTAAAGCAGTGAGTGTAGACACTGTCAGGTGTTGTAGAAACCTTTGGATTTTTTTTTTTTTTTTTTTTTTTTTTGGCCCAGGCTTTCAATGAGGGGAGTGCCCCCTGGTGGAAATGCTTGAAAATATTGTTAGAAAATATTTTGATTAGAATGTGTTAATTACCAAAAAAAAAAAAAAAAAAAAAAAAAATCATGTCACTTGAGAATAATTCTGTATGCAAAATGACTTTAGAATCTGAATATGAGAATGCATGTTGTGGTCCCGTTCAAGTTGTTATGTGAGTGGTTGCATTTACAGACTCAAGATGTACATGGCCCCTGTTTCCCATATCCCGTAGTCAAAAATATAGTCCAGACTTAGATCAAGGTCATTTGTAGTAATCCCCCATGGGGCAGAGTACGAGGGATCTATTACCAAAATTTTTTCTTCATGCTAAAAAAATAGTATGTCAAGCTCTTCATGTACATTACCTGCTATCTTAGAGACTATACTAAAACACCAGGACTAAAACATGTACTGTGGGTCATAGGTGCTCAATGAACTTACTGAACAAAGTCAAACAAAATCATCAGTCATTCTTGCCTCCGAAAAGAACTTGAGAATTTGTATGTTATGTAGTAAGTTACCAACAACTAATGAATATTAATTTTATTATATTAAATGAGAAGCTGCTTTTCATTGGGACTTTACATCATCAAATAATGCACTATGTGCTCTGTACATAAAAACAGAAAATTATTCTGCATTGTCATTGCACAGGGGTTAAGGGAGAATTCCAACTTTTTCACTTAGTGAACTTAGTGATGAATTCCTAAACCCTTTTTACATTCCAAAAAGAGTTTACTAGTTATTACAAGTAAAATTCATTAGTAATTGTAAAAGAAAGAAAAAACCTTCAATAAATATTATCAGTACTTCCAAAAGCTAATTATGAATTCTTTAAAACAGCAGATAAGCGAAAGAGACTGCCAATCTGAACAAAAGGCCTGTCTGGCCTCCAGTTTGTCTCCTCTTTGAACATAATCACTGATTCAAATAGATTTTATCAGCTTCATGGAACTTCAAAGCCCTCAGAAGGAAAACAGGATTTTATGAAACCTCCCTCCCTAAAAAGAAAATAAGTAGAATATTCTTCAAGACTACCTACCTCTGTTGTTTTGTGAATTTTTAATCACATCTCCAGGTGAAAGACTATTTTCAACTCCACCTACTACCTTGGACGCCTGCCAAGTAAGTTATAAGCAGACGCATTTATCTCTGTCGCTTGGGAGGCTAAACGAGAGCTGTCACGTTGGGGTAATAGCACCTTTTTACCTTTTATTCAATAGTGATATGGATAGTGGACTTTCCTTAAATTACACTGTGAAGAATTATAGGAACACAGTAGCAATTTCTGTTATACTTAAGCAGGCAAATTTCTCTCCACCACATAATTTACAGAACTCAAATTCAATAAAACATTACATGATGGTCCATTACTGTTATCAGTTTTGAATAATCCATCTTCATTCTTTATTTTACTGGAAAATAAAGTGTGCCAAAGGGGTGTGGGGAGAAAAAAGGAAAAAAAAAAAAAGCCACAGAATGGGATCAGAGTTAGATTCTGGGTTTTATTTTTTTTTTTAATTTTTTAAAGGCACTAACGAATAAATATATTTGCTTCTATCACAATCCCTAAATAGCAATGATATAGGGAAGTGAACTGAAAAGTATAAATCTAGAAGCTTCAACAATTATTTTTAGCCATAGGTTTCCACTAAAAAGACATCAAGTAGGTATAACTGAATGAATGACATATGCTAAAAGCTGGTACCTTTGGTAGCAATTAAAGCACATATGCCCATCAGTTTAGAAGGGGAAAAAGTCCTTAGACCAAGTAATTATATAAATTTCACCATAAATTTTCAGAAAAGGTAAACTTTTTTTTTTAATAGTCACGTGTGAAAGTCTTGAGAGAGGGGTTTTAGGAGACCCAATTAGGATGACGAGAAAATTCTCCAGTGAAGAGTTAAAACATGAAATCCAGGATTTTAAAGTCGCACAGAACTGTCAATGACTAAAATACTCTCAACTCATAACAGCATTATCTATTATATTAATGTTTTAAAATACTCTTTATAGGGTACCAATTTCTTTATTCGATCATATCATATAACTTTGCCTTTGCATGTACATATTTTACGTTAATTTTTTAAAACTCGGAGTTGGAATTGCACATTGTAGTAAGTGCACGCAAATGTGTGATGTGCGATTTAACTCTGCAGAGCTCCTTGCCTATACATATGCATTAGCATGTGTATTTTCGTACGCCACACTCACACCATACACTCTCACTCTGCACCTGCTTTTATTGAAATGCATACACTTCGAAATAAACACACTACATGCATTCATATGAATGTATAATCATTAAAATAAATGCAGCTGTGTGTGTGTGCGTGCGCGCGTGTGTGGTTTTTCAGTATGACCACCAAAAACACACGCATGCTTGCATGTTCAAAAGCTCGTTCCCAAAAAGTGAACACTTAAATATACATAGAAAATTACTCTTATTGAAGTAAAACAGCTTCAAATATGGCCAATATCCACTTCGACTCAGGCGTACCGATTACCAATATACAGGTTTAAAACCAAATCTCTCTATCACTCGGGGCTCCAAATAATTTTTTATGGTAGTAACTTTTTCTAAATTAGCTATTATTACTAAAGAGAGCTTGGTACTGAGGCTGTCACTGTTTTCATTCCCCTATCAGCCTCAGAAAAATTAAGTCACTGTTTTTGGTGTTTTAACCACAGAGATAACTGTCTTTTTAAAGAGATTACTATGGTATAAAGAGAGAATTCTGCCTTCTTTCCAGCAACAAATCCTAGAGATATCCATGGAATTAGTCAATGTGGGAACCAAAGGCAGGACAAATGGTCAACCCTTCAGAGTAACGGCGTGACATCATAACCCAAGAGAAGAAAAACCGTACATATGGATAGTGACTTCACACATCCCTCAGCTAAACTCCCTTGTCACTTTTCACCATGTAAAATACTTTCCTTAGTGCTTTAAGACCTTGTCATTCTTCACCATATAAAATACATTCTTATTTCATTTCCTTGTTTCTTAAAGCAGATTCCTTAGTGCTTTAAGAAATAACAATTTGCTCAGTTTTTAAAACACTTCTTAGCAAATCTGTATTTCATTTGCGTTTATGTCAATGTTGTCTTTGTGGGCTTTCAATTAAATTGACAAACATTTTACTGATGATTTATGAAGAGACCTATTTTTTGGCCAGTACTGAGAAATACTAGCAGTTACTGCTATTTACAAAAATAAAGAATGCTGCCAGACACAGGATAACTAGAAGTTTGACTTTTGATTCATTCACTCATTTAATTTTTTAAATAACTTCCCAACTGATATAAATGTCATGAAATTTACCAGCCACTAATTAACATTTTTAAGTTGTAAAAATATAAAATTAGTTAAAATCATACTAACCTGAGAAATTACCCTCTGCAAGTACCCTTTAAAAAAGACAAATGATACACACACACACACACACACACACACACACACACACCAAAAAAACCCAAAAAACAAAAAAAAAAACAGATAAAGAAAATGAAAACAAACACTGAGTTAAAGGCTTTGTCAGGCCTCCTAACTTTCAATCCAGTTAAGGCAAACCAAAAATAAGTCACTGCTGGGATTCTCCTAGGTATGGAAACTCTGCCAGCAAGTAATTAATACTAGATTATTTTTATACCAGAATCTTATTCTTATAATCACGTAATAAACAAAATAACTTAAATATGAAAGGAAAGTATGAGTCAGTCCAAAAAAAAACCTGACAAAAGAAAAGAACCCTGGTAAAACAACGAAGTTGAAAGGACGTAATGTCCTCATTTCTAATCAAAGTTACATGTTCTTTTGTCTTTTTTTAGTGTGCCTGGGCCAAAAATAAACACCATATATACCATACTAATTTCCAAAAAAAGAAATTTTTAAAAAACCCTCTCATTTACAATTTAATAGAATTGGTTTAGGACTTTTCATCTTAGGCCTTCTCATATCATACATCACTCTTTCTCCAGGTCCCTCTAAACATCCTCTGTGCTGATAATATCCTCACAGGTATTTGCCCAGGAGGACAAAGGTGTGAACACAGGGGTATATGCAGGTCTCAGTGAAAAGACAGCAAACTAAGGCCTTCAGGCCAAACCTCCCAGGGGGCCTGTTTTATAGGCAGTTTTACTGAAACACCACCACACCCGCATCCATTCACCTATTGTCCCTGGCTGTGACCATGCTACCCACACCCTGACAGGGCCCTGATAGAAAGGTTTGCTGATCTCTGATCTAAAGAATGAAGTTTGAAGGAATACTAACAATAATGTAAAGAGGGAAGAGGACAAAGCTAAGAAACATTTTATGTTAATAAGCCGCACACACACACACACACACACACACACACACACACACCCCATATATTTTTCCTCCAAATGGCTGTTCAAATTAAATGGCAGAAATTGCTATGGAGTCTTACAATATGTTTTGTTTTGTTTTTTTTCCAGAAAGTTGTAGAGGAACTTAAACAGGGCATGTTTATATACTCATGCTTGATATGGGGATAACAGGGGGAAGATAGTAGGCTAGAAGCCTGGAGTCTTACCAATGGCCTTGACCAAGTCATGAAACTTTTCTCAACCTGCTACTACTAACAGTCTATGACCTCATTAGGTAAAAACATAGGTAATGCCAGTTTGAAATATATTCAATATTGAATTTATTCTTTCAAAGCCCCTGAGTCAAGATCAATCTGTACGTAGCTCTTGGTAGAGGAGGTTTATGATAGGGAAAGGAGTGATAAGACTTAGGCACCATCAAGAACAGACAATATGATCACACAACAAGAAGGATTGAAAAGAGTAAGCGTAGAGTAAAAAAATAAGAGCATAGAGCAAAAGAATAAGCATTAGCAAAAAATTGGGACCAAAGAAAGAAGAGAGAAAAAGAGAGAGAACCATTCCAAAAAGAACAAAACTGACCTGAGTTCTGTTAAAAGCCACACGTGCAAATACTGCCTGGGAGATTCCTGCTCGTTTCAGTTCATCACGTACCCACTGGTAGATTTCGGAAGACACCTCTGTGTTGGTTGAAACCTGTTGCTCCAAAGGCTTATTCATAGATCTACTGACAGGGGGAGGGTGGTTCAAGTATTGTTGGTTTAAGGACTGCTGGGCTAAAAGTCTATTCACTGCATACTGCTGGTTCAGCAGCTGAGCCATCACCAGCTGCTGGTTGACCAATTGAGGACTGATGGGCGTTGACACAAGCCCAGGGTGCAGGTTCGGTAGAGGGGTCCGGACAGAGGGCTGGTTGCCATGGGAGAGCTGCGCGGGGGACGGAGGCTGCTCAGCTGTGTTCCCTGGGACAGGCTGCTGGCCAAAGTTGACGTGATTGGCACCTTGCTGGGATAGTTCAGAAAGACTATCCATTTCGACTAAAGTAGACAAAAGTAAAGCCATGTTAAGCCAACAGTAATGGGTATTGATAAGCATTTCTGATCATTTCTTAAATAGAGACAGTAGGCACAGGGCACGCTGAAAATCCAATTGAACTAAAGAAAATTTTAAGATGGAACCCAATGGCTATGGATTTACTTTCCTCTTCCGCACAATTCCACAAACTTTGAAAGGGGGACAATACAATACTTCAGATCTAATTTTATAATGTGGTTTAGACTTCAGGCATAAAATCAATTATTTCCAAATTCCAGGTGACTAGTTTTGGGGTCAAACTATTTTTCACTCTCACTTATTACCCCCAAGAAGGCTTATAAGGAATTTTTTTTTTTTAAACAGCTTCTAGAAGAACACCATGTGCTTAAGAGCAACTAGAAAGAGTTGGGCTAAGAAAATATATGCACTAAAGAAAAAAGAAATATCCAGGTATTTTCTCATGATAGATATTGACTGTTATTACTCGAAGCAAAAGTTTTGAAAGGAAAAAGAGGACATAAATGTTATCTGCATTCAATTTTTACCTAGCCATGGATTGTAAAGAAGGAATCAATATAATAAAGTGAGCATAGTAAGTAATAATAACTGAGTGCATACTGAACACTGTGTTGAGTATCCTATATGGTTTGTTTCATTTAATCCTAACTATCACCGGTGGCAAGTATATCCACCGGAGAATGAAGCGACTGGTTTACTGTACTGCAAGCCAGTATACCCAGTTTTGCTAAGAGCCAAATGTTTCTTGAAGAAGCTATGGCTATCAGCAATCTTTCAAGAAGGGTCAGAGAATCATCCTGGTGCAACGGTGATACTGTCACGATTTTGCAATTTATTACCACCTATCAGGATGAATGCTTCTCCCTTGGCTAGGTCCCTAATGCGGACTGGCCGAGAGTCAGCTGTCAGTGTGTCCAATGCTTTGCTGTAGCAAGGAAGAGACCGGTTTGATGCTCTTGACTGGAAAGGCTGAGCACGGCTGTTATATGTAAATAGGTGAGTCTTTTCCAAATAGCACACCATACCTCCCATGTATAGACTCTGGCTTGATTTCTATCGTCATTTCTCTTTTTATTAAATATTCAGGCTTTATATTTAGAGGAACTTATCATATTGCTACAATCACTGATATATGCAAAATATAACTAAGAATTGGGAAAGAAACCTTCCATTTCTACCAGTGATATCAGCCCAAGTGGGCCATTCACAGGGAATAGTAATTCAAGCAATTATTCCAAAAATGATGCATTGTCTTCATTACAGCTCTAAGCTATAAAAGGCAAAGAATCTGTTTTGGTAGATGGATGGCTTTGCTTCAAATATTAAAAGCTAAAACACACTCAAAATTCAGGTTCTCTTGTTTCTTAAAATCTTTAGGAAAAGTCATTATTGTTGTTGTTATTAAACGAACACAATGGAAGGAAAGAGACACAGGTTTAAAACACGACGTAATGCTATGCATATTAAACATCCAGTTCCTGTATTATTTTAAAATGCATTATTTGGAAGGTACAAGTATGTGAAAGAAAACATTAATAGAAATTAAAACATGAACCTTAATCAGTGTTTGCTTTGGCAACATTAGCAAACTCAAAAGGGAGAAACATCAGCGTCTAAAAGCTCAGGTACAGCACACAACTTGTATGTGTCGTCTCACACTGCCGATAATTTTTAATGCACTTCCTGCGCAACACATATTGACCTGGAGTTGCACGCTAAGATGGGATGCTACACTGGAATTAAAAGTTGAGAAATGGTACAATGATGCGTCTGCTATCAGGGCGGTAAAGCTCACCGAAGTGCCCATCTAGAAGGGCTGGGGATCAGAGCTATAAAATTCACTTGATCTCAACTGTGGAAACTATAAATACAATTTAATTTCCTTAAAAATTGGGTGTAAAAATAGGCGCTTTCTCTTCCTCTCAAACAAAAACAAAACACATAAAAGCATGATTTATCTCTGAGCGAAATCACAGCTAATATTAGTTATTCAAGGCCTGGTTAGGTCTTCACTGAGATGTTAAGAAATGACAGCTTCCCTCCTCCCGCCTCGATTTCCTGCATGTCTGACAACCAAGTCAGTTTGGCTGATTTAAACACAAACATTTATTGAATTTAATTATCTCATTATACTCATACCCACTCCCCACCCTCAAAGAAACATTCTAAATTGATCTCTAATTGGGCAATCACAAGACCTGGCTTTAGATGTGACTTTGATAAACCCCCAAATGACACATAATGGTATGTAGTCACCACTGCAACAGTTTTTTGCTTACCCATCATATCTTTTGTCTTCTTGAAATGTTTGTACCACCTTCCAAATTCTTGACATTTTGCTGCTGAGACATTTGCATAGTAAGTGCTGTTCACAATGGAAGAAATCATACTCTGCATGAAGAGGGGGGAAAACATTTGTAATACATATCGGCACAAGATGGAACACAAAAATCATTTCAATTGTGTAAATGGCATTTTTTTAAATCAACTGAGTACCAATACATTTTTGTTTCACGCTTTGGCCTAAAGCCTCAACTTCTTAAAATTCATTAAGTAGCGCATCGAACGCTTATTTAAGTAGAAAGCAACAGCCCCCTGAGACCACTATAAAGCTATCAAACCAACAGACTTTGCTCTAGCACTCATGGAACCTCCATCAATGCCATCTATTCTTAGGCTGACAAACTTTCACTCATCTCAATAAATCCCAATACGTGAAGATGACTTTATGACTGCAATTCGTAAGTAAACACTACTTTGAGGTTAAGTGACTACACATCGTTGCTGCTCAAAGTGTGGCCCAGGGACCAGCAATATTAGCATCACCTGGAAGTCTATTAGAAATGCATAATCTGGGGCGCCTGGGTGGCGCAGTCGGTTAGGCGTCCGACTTCAGCCAGGTCACGATCTCGCGGTCCGTGAGTTCGAGCCCCGCGTCAGGCTCTGGGCTGATGGCTCAGAGCCTGGAGCCTGTTCCGATTCTGTGTCTCCCTCTCTCTCTGCCCCTCCCCCGTTCATGCTCTGTCTCTCTCTGTCCCAAAAAAATAAATAAAAACGTTAAAAAAAAAAAAAAAAAAAAAGAAATGCATAATCTTGGGCCCTACCCCAGACACAGCCAATGAGCACTTGCAGTTTACCAAGATCCCCAAGGGATTTGAGTGTGCATAAAGTTTGGGAAATACTACTTGTACTTTCTACTATTATTTGGGTTTTAGCTGGAGGTGCATTAACTACGCTAACATTCTTCAGAGGTGAACGGACCACATTGAGGGAAAAAAATACACTATTCACAGGGCCCCTCTATTTAGAGAAAGAAACATTCTACAATCTCATCGCTAGCTTCATCTACAGTAAAGCTGAATTTTGAATTCCAAACTAACCGTAAAATTTTAAAAGATACACATTTCATGCCTACTAAATTTCTCAAGGATACCACAAAAAAGAAAATGACCTATTTTGCCACTTGTCTTCACTCTGCTTTTAACAAAAACCCTGAAGACGGAATCAATGGTTTAACATGATAAAAATAAAGAGAGGAATGACCATGATTTTGAAGTTTTGGGTGTTCTTTTTTTTTTTTTTTTTTAATTCATCTCCAAGAAACAAACGTGTTTTCTTCCCAGCAAATTTCGGTTATGGTAATTTCAGTACCTTAATTTGTTGTTCTTTTTAACCCTAATGCCCTTATTACCTAGTAGCAGCTCAATTAATTTCCAGCTGTATTTTAGGAATAATTAGACTTGTACCACCAATCCTTCCTCCACTCCTATGTGTAGAAACATGAGAACTTACATTTCAGACTTCAGTTGGTCTATGGTGAAATAGTTTACAGAAGGCAGCATTGTTTGGGAGGCAGGCAACAACCAGAAAAGCCAGTTTGGGGACAAAAGTATTTTTATATCATTATCTTCTTTAAGCTACTTCTAATTTAAAGTTTTTTTGGTGACTCTTGATTCTCCTGACATCCGTACAGTGTTAATTTTGTAACATGCACAAGTTCCTGCAATATCTAACTCTTGGGGCTCTTTAAAGAACTTCCAGTGAAAAATAAGCCAGAGTTGTATTATTTGTGTAAAACAAGGCTATCTTTCGTAAGAGGCACCGTGATAGCTTTTTTTTTTTTTTTGGACACTTTCTACTTTATAGTCATTTTTACATTTTATTTCTCTAAAAAGACATTCTTAATGTGCTCGTGATTCTCTGCCATTAATCCAGTAGCTTGTAATTCTACTAAGAGCCTCCCTCAGTCCAGAGTACAAAAAGATACTTAGCAAGGTTGCCAAAACCAGAGCCAGAAGATTACCTGATCCAGTTAACCATCCGTCAGCTTCAATCACACTTACTCTATTGTAATAATGGATCAATAAAGTCAGACACTAATAAAACTATTCAGATCGCTGATGGATAATGGTGATTCTGCAAATGGATGACAGTTGATGCTCTTCAACTTTGGTCCAATTTTTAAAAAATTATTACTCTTGTTCCTAGACATTCTGGCAGTTTCTTAAATGTCAATGTAATAGTACATACAAGTTGTAGATGTAGTTTATGCCTTAGTTTTCAGAAACGTATGGGAATATCTCAATTTCGCTGGGGTTTCTGACGCTCAGTCTATTTCAGTCTGCCGACAGTTCTATACATGAAATTTGTTCTTTGCCGCACACCTACTATGTGTCTAGCTGATACTAGAGACACAAAGGCAGATAAGACACAGCCTCTGCCTAGAAGTTTACCATCTGTTAGGAAGACAGATACATAAACAGATTACTTCAATTTAATGTGATTTAGCAGACCAACAGTGGAAAGTATATGGGGGGACAAAAGGAAGAATACACGGTACGTGGTAAGACAACCCATCTGAAATATTTTTATAAAATTAGAGCCCATATGCAATAGTGCTATGTAGTTCATTATTATCCATATGTGGAAAATAATATCCATATGTGCATGATCATCAAAGCTTCTTCCTGCCCTTGTTTAACCCCATTCGGTAGGCTCTGTCCTTAAGTGACTTTCTGGATGTTTTCTACTCTGTCAAGTGATGTGTGCTTAAAAAACTCTGATTAATGTAAATATTAGCCTAAGCAAGATGTAAATGAAAAGGCTAATCCACAGGTTATGACACATGTCAAAGCCACTTTTCAAATTCTTTCTGTGCTTTCAGGGGGCTGGGGAATATTCCATAATTCAGGTAACTTGAGGTGACCTCTATTTTTATTAGAACAATATGTAGTAATCTGTACAACTAAATTGCTCAAGTACCACTGCGTCAGGACTTTTTTTTTTTCCATGTGGTAAAATCCCTATTGGGAGACTTAGCTGTGGCATCAGACTAGATCATGAATTTTGAGGGCAAGAAAGAGATTTCAGAATCTTGTGGGTCACATGGCATTTGAAAGATCATATTTAGGGGCACCTGGGTGGCTGTCAGTTGGGCTTCTGACTTCAGCTCAGGTCATGATCTCACAGTTTGTGAATTTGAACCCTGCATCGGGCTCTGTGCTGACAGCTCAGAGCCTGGAACCTGCTTCAGATTCTGTGTCTCCCCCTCTCTCTCTCTGCCCCTTCCCTGCTCGTGCTCTGTCTCTCTCTCAAAAATAAGTAAGCATTAAAAAAAAAGAAAGAAAGATTATATTCAGTACTGGTTCTTAAATTTAGAAAATCATAAAGAAACACCAATTATTTGGAGAACACATATAACAAAGCCAAGGTTGGTACTATCTGCCTAGGGGATGGGGATATGCAGGGGGTAGGCAGATCAAGATCCACATTTTGAAAGAAAGAGGCTTGGGATTCTTAATGTTGATTAAAAAAAAAAAAAAGCCTTTGGTTTAAAAAGATTATACTAAGTTGTACTTTACGCAGCTCTGGGGCTCTATATTATCGTCCAGCCCCAAATGTCTGGCATATACTAAATACACACTAAATATTCATTTGATGAAAGAGAATAGCTAAATCTGCATTCAAGTCCAAAATGTGTCGCACAGAGGCAGTGTGACCTTGGTCACATTAACTGACCACTCATTCTATCATAATCCCCCTTACTAGATGGGAATCACAGCAACACTCACTTCACAGGCTTGTTCTGAGAATCCATTCATTCAGGCATTTTTTTCCCATTCATTCAGCATGTTATCTACTGAACTCCTACTAGGTGCCAAGCACTAGGCAAGTTCCTAGAAAAATAATGACCCGAAGAGACATACTATCCACACTTACACAGACAATAAATAAGATAAATATGGTTCTCTTAGCACAGAGCCGGGAACAGACCAAGTATGGACTTCAAGATACGTTAATTACTATGACAACCCTCTGCCTCCTCCTCACTGGCTTTTATTATATGATCACATTTCAGATCAGTCCAAAGACTATGCTTTAAATAACAGAAGAGCATCAGATAAAATTTTCAAATGTTGTTATTTTATGTCAAATTTTCTTCCGAAGAACAGAGTAGACTAATTAAATTTATTAACTCGGGTCAAGGGATAACAAGAGAACACACCCCGGGAAAAAAAAGTATTTCCACCATTTGTTTCAATATTCCAATCTGGCAGTATCTTTGTGAAGCTGGTCTGTACCCAGTAGCAGGTATCAGGAAGACATCTACCGCTTCTCTGACTTGGATTTTCGAGCTGTGCCCTCTCTCCTCTCTAGCTAACAGCAGCTCATTCCTCAGGACACAGTTCAGGCACCCTTGCTTCTGCAAAGCCTTTCCTGACTTGGTGTAGGTCCAGCACATGGCACCTTCCCAGCACTCTTCCTGCTGCTGTCAGTCTTGGGGTTGCATGTCTGAAAGGCCTGGACTCACCACGGGGCTGGGCATATATTAGCTGATCAATCAAAGGATCAAAGATCACTGAATTAGCCGTTACTGGAGGCTACCAGAAACAAATTTTTTTTTTTTTTTTTTTTTTTGCTCCTAAGGGTCAAAGGTAATGGCAGCTCGTCCCATGAATCTTTTCGGATGCATCATTTTTAGCTGTCATGATAGGACTCATAGTTTAAAGAAACTTTGTTCATTAATTTGCAAGAGATCCCTTCCCAGGTTTTTCAAAATACATCCACACAGATGTCTCGGAAGTCGCAGTGCTTGGTGGTTATGTTATTCCAGTTCTCTCTCTCGGTGTCTATTTATACAAGCTCTCCAAAGCACTTTGAAAAAGGCACAAGTTGTATCGCAAGTTTTCCTACTCAGCGGCCGGTCTGTGTAGACCACCGATGGTCAGGGAATAAAACAATCAACGGACCAAACTCAGGCAGCTCAAATCTCAAGTTCAAATGCTACACAGTACACCAGCCAAGGAACAGGCCACGGCTTCCAGTGTTGGGAAACGCAATTTGAAAGTTGGCAGAAATTGGCTGTGGGTCTCATAACCCCAGTGTGACACAATATTCTCATCCTAGGAGCCAAGTTGTAAGCTTTTCTAAGATCCATAAAGCACATGTCTGCTCCCTATGAAGAGCTTCGGTTCTTTCTGAGAGTCTGCTGAAGTTCCGATCTGAAAGAATGCCATCTTCACAGAAACCCCAGTACTCTAGAATGATACCATCTGCCACAGGCTGAGCTTCCTTTTCAGCCAAATACATTATTTATAACCTTTCTAATTGTGAAAAGGTAAGGGTGGAATTTTTCTAAAGCCTGACTTAGATATAGTTAGAACATTCCAAACCTTTGCTCTCAAATACCGCAGGTCTCCAAATTTGAAAAACAAAAACAACAACAAAAAACCCCATAAGGAATTGCTTGAGGTCAAATCATTTTTCAACGTATTATATATTCTTTCAACCCCCCCGCTAGAATATAACATACGCTGTAGGTATATATTTAGAACACATTTAGAAACTGAAAGAAGATGTTTTTATTTTTCTACTTGGTCATCCTGGTAGCCAATAAAGAGGTTTAGGGAGAGGTGAGGCCTTCTGAGAAAAAAAAAAAAAAAAAAAAAAAAAGGTTTATCAACTGGGGAAAGGCAGTGATCTGATTACCCTTAAAATTGCTTTGTTGTGCCTTTAACAACAACAAAAAAACCCACCCCAAAACAATGCTAATCAGGTTATTCAATCATTTAAACCAAAACTGTTCATGCTTTTCTGCCAAATCAACCAACCACAGCAAAATCTGTTATCTCTGATTGCTCAGCTTCCAGTCAAAAAACAGTTAACCCCCACTATACCAAAAGTTTTCCAAAATACCCTCCAAGCTCCGAATACTCGTGAAGAATAGAGAAAGCCACGTCATCTTTAAAGGGTAATTGAAGTGCTGTACCATATTTGCATATTACGATATACTCTAATAAACTAAACAGCCTGTCCCGGAAGCCAGAAGCTCCCTAGCATTTCATCTGATCTCCATACTGACTTTTTGTGCACTATTTTTTTTTTTTTTTAAACAGGACTGTGATATCCTGATCAAAACTTACTAAAGACTTGCTGATGGTTTTACTGCGGTGGGAGGAGGTAGCAGGAACATCTACAAAATGGTGGTTCACCCATGTTTAAAGCTTTCAGGCTCCATCAGCAGAGAGGGCAAAGGCTACAACATCTTATTTACACAATTATCTAAATACGATTAAACAGCTGATGGACAAATATTAAACTGGAAAATGTATAGTCATTTCAGCTTAATGTAATCCTCTTTCTGTAAACACCCAGGATGATTTTTTTCAACCAGAACAGTCCTGACATCTCATAAGCCTAAGGGTGAATAGCAAGAGATTGTTTTTGATAGTTATAAATATTCAAAAGACATGCAGACCATCTGCTTTCATAATACAGGTAAAGCAAGACTGAAATGGTGACTGCTGTATAAAAATGATTCTTTTAACAAAGTCTTCCTCTCCTCGAAAACTATAAAGACAGATGTCAAAAACTGTTTACACAGAGCAATCAGGAGCGTGCAAAATGTAATATTCCTTTTACACACAGTGCTTGCTAAAGAGATTTTTTTTTCTTTTTCTTCCCATCTGTGTGTTGCAACACATTTCTACAAGTTAAAAACATTTTTTTCAAACAGAGATCTCATGAATACCCAAAAACATGCTATCTGGTTTCTGAATGCTAATTAATTTCAACTAAGGAATCTGAATATCTTTTTCTGTAGGAAGGAATGTATGTTTTGAATTGGAATACTCTAGAGACAGCAAGGGAAATAATCTCACCCCGGTTTAATTCTATAAGGCGATTTTCATGGTTCTACCTTGTCTGTAATATATATCTGCTATGTCCATGTTTTAAATGAAAGCACATTACTGCTAATGTCTTTGGCATAAAGTCTAAAATAATTGTTTTCTGAAATAAAGGCCCGCGCATGTGAAATGTATATACAGAAACCTTTAACTTCTCAGTCGATGCAGAGTGATGCATAAAACCCTATAGTTAATTTTCAGGACTGGAACACTAATCTTGACAGTAACCTTTTTATGTATTGTATTAATGGCACAGAGGCATTAAGCACCTTTTTATAATTTTCAATAAAATGAGCATTTACTGAACAATCTGTCAAACTGCTGGCTCCCTATTCTTTTACATTTTTATTTTTTGAGAAGTGTAACTTCATACACTCTGACGCCCCTCCTCTTTCTCTGTGTCCTGTCTGCCTGTGGCCTGAATTTCACAGCAGTTTTTCATATGCATGTGAAAAACCCAAAGGTCAAACTTTAATTTTGGATCAAATGGAATCAACTCCATGTTCAAACACAATTTTAATGGAGATTCTCAGCAAATGGAATTTTCTTTTAATCCCAAAGGATATCAAATACTACAAACAAGCTCTAAAAGGCATCATATGAGATGGTGACATGGAACGAATTTGTTGAAAATTAACAGGTAGTCCCCCATCTGGTATTTGGGGGTGGGAAGGAAGGGAAATGGGCTTGAATTTATGAGAAGCAAATGGCAGGATTTCTAAGTGTAATACTCTGTTTGTGCATGTTAGCTTATGTTCCCCAAATCTTTCCCTCTGGATCCTCTATTGCTTTCTAAGCCATTCTCTTGGGAGATACAACTGGGGCATATTCGGAATCTCAATTTGTTGAGAGGAGACTAATCACTTATAAATTTTACTTAAACTCCAGTTGTCATAGTTATGGCTCTTGCCATCGTGATCAATTCCAGTGCCTGAAAACGGCATCTTCACAGAAAGTAACCCTTGTGTCATGCTAAAAATGGAATCTCAGTACCAACCTCCAATACAAAAGGAAGCACAAAGAGAACACATCTGAATCTTTTTGAATTTTCTGGTGGTTCCTAAAGATGAAAACGTGACCATTCCAAAGCACAGAAATCGTATTTAATTATTTAAATACCCAATTCATAATTTTTAAAGAAAATGTTGGCTCACAGTTCACATGGTTTTTCCACATAAAGTAATTTTACCTAAGGCCCGGATAATACCTTCGACCAGATTCTCTACTCTGTTGTTTTGTAGAAGTACCTATTCTAGAAATGTTTACCATCCTGAAACCTTCTTATTCAAACTAATTGAATATATTAGTAAAGAGCTTAAATTAGAAAATATTTGTTAAAGGTGTATTATGACTAAGGGTATGTAATATTTCAAATTAATTGCACAGCGGCTTACTTTGTTCATCTGCAACATGAAGGGGATTGAATTAGATAATCTCCAGGGTCCCTTCTAATGGCTTTCAGAGTCTATGAAATCTACATGTATTCCCAAACAGAGGTCCTGTAGGGTCTTCTTCAATGACTTAAGAAGATTTACCTGTAATACACATCAGCCATTCACAGGCATTCACTGCAAATGCCCCAACTACAGTGTTATTTTTAGGAAGGTTAAAGTCCCCTGGTTTCTTATTTATAATGTGATTATTAAAAATACACCCATCATTATACATTAAACATTATCCTACTCCAAAAAGAATTTTCACGAGCTTTTCATTAGATTAATCTAAATCCAATGACTTATTTTACAGCAAAAATCGTTTCCTAAGATTCTAAATTTTAAGCAGTCTGCACCAACTTGGCAATTTGAGGAATGCTTGCTTATTCTTTCTCTGATGGTCCTTGCATAGTTAAATCTCTCATCCTCTATGGAGATTACAACTTCTAGTATCTGTACTTAGACACAGCACAAGAAAAAGTAACAAATTTGTGTTAAATGCCAGGGGTCCTAAATAAAGCATTCTGAAAAACTTTAAGCCACGGAGTAAAAGGACTGAAGTAGTTAGAATCCATTTTTTCAAAAGTAAATACAGTTGACCCTTGAACAACATAGGTTTGAACAGCATGGGTCCACTTATATGCAGACTTTTTTACAGTACAGTAATGCATTTTCTCTTCTTCATGATTTTCTTAACATTTTCTTTCCTCTGGCTTATTTTATTGTAAGAATATAGTAAATAATACGTGTAACATACAAATATGTGTTAATCAACTTATATGTTATCTGTAGGGCTTCTGGTCAACAGTAGGCTGTTAGTAGTTAAGTTTCTAAGAAGTCAAAAGTTATACGTGGATTTTTGACTATGCAGGGGGTCAGTGTCCCCAACCCTGTGTTGTTCAAAGGTCAACTGTACTAGAATTAGGCTCTGTAACTCTTTACAGATTTTATAATCCTTCTCTGCATTCTTTCTTCATATGAACACTATTAAGATTTTTAAGCCAGACTGCCTAAAACTTGGGGAGAAAAGACAGCCCAGAATTTAGCTTTTTTATGGAATGACAAAACTCTCTTTGGGAATCTCATGAAACCTGTGGAAGGTCTCTCCACATACACTCCCAAAAGTAACTTACAATTTCTGGGTCTGCACAAATCCTCAGAAGCCCATCACAGAGTTGATGGATCCCCTCATATCTGATCCAAGATTTCGCAGGAGACTAAGAGCTAAATCATGCCTTGATTTCTGTGTTTTTAAGTTACTGTTAGTTGTTAACCAAGACTTTCTATGTCTACTCAATAAAGATAAACCAATGTCACCTCTGGAATAGGTCACAGAGGAAAGTCAAATTAATCTGGCTCGTCTTTATCAATATTATGAAAATGCTTCACAGTTTTGGAAACTGCCATATTCTGGTAATCACCTCTTTAGGAGTTATAGTGAAACAGTAAAAATGTTGCACAGGTTGGACATCGAGAGATAATGTGCCCCGTCCATCACTGGAGGTATGTGCTCCAGGCTGAGCTGGTGCTCATGCAGAAGGGTGGACAAGCCGGGTCCCTGGGGCCCATTCTGGAATGGCTGAACAGTTATCTACACTTGCAGCTCTCCCTAAATTCAGGTGATTCTGGGCCTTTATACAGTGGACTTTTACACATTATGTGTTTATAGCCCTATACAGAGTCTCCAATGCCAAATGTGGACTTTAGAACATCAATTGAGGAATGGACATTGTGAGCCCATATGGGGTGGTACTGACTGTTAGCATTTCTATGTTGGCAGCATCAGCATCTTTGAATATAAATCAATGGACTGTGCTATCGAAATTTTCCTTCTTTACATTATTTTGAAACACGAGAAATGGACAAATGGAACTAACAGTAAAAAAGCATGGATCTCAAATATAACACAATTGACCCAAAATGAAAAGTATTAGCCATGCTGAAATATATGTTTGATAGGGAAGAAAAATTTCAGACATGCATATAAATACATCGTCAAAAGGCTGTGCTTAACAGTGACATATAATTAGATCTTTTGCAGCATATTTTACATCTCTGGGTCCCTTGTATCTCCAAGGCCACTGTTCTGCTTACAAACATGTAAATTTGTACATATATTCAAGAACATTATAACATAAGCAAAAATACAAGACAGCTTGGAGTATCAGATTTCCTTACAGAAAAATTCAGAATTTGCTCTCAGTTAGATAAACTAAAAATTCAGAAGTGTAATAGGAGAAATATTTTGTACAGTAGGATATTATAGATCAGAGTATCTATAAACTACTACTAATAAAACTACTGACATAGTTTATTGGTTCATGAAATTAACACGGCAAAAAGCCTATGAGGCATCAGCTTCATAAATATTCCTGAGATCCTACTGTGTGCCAGGATTTACAACTGTGGTGATGAATCAAACTTAGTCCCTTTGTGACAGTTAATCACAAGGTAAGGCGAGCCTAGTTAGTCTGCACATAATCTCAGAACAGCATGGAAAGTACTATGATGGGTGCGCAAAGGCAGGATGGAGCCCTGAGTGCAGGGAGTGGGGGTGAGGGGAGTTCACGAAAGGACACGAGACAGGCTCCCACCCACAGGACAGTCCCCTGAGGCATCTTTATGCTTTTTGGACACTGTCTAATCTAAGGTACCTTATCTGCTTAACTTGCAAATGGACTTATTTAAAGTGCAAGGTTTGAGCCTTTCCCCACTGCCATTTAAAAATACGTGGGAAATTTATAATGATTCAAAGGATGATGCTAAAAGTGCCCCTCACAGGTGAGAATGGACTGTAACACAGTCCTCTGCTTTTTCCACATGTGAAAAGTTCTTGGTTGTTTCCATAAAAAGTCTGCATCAAAATCTTCTTTGGAGCAGCAGTTTCTTAGATGACTATACAGCATCCCCATGTGTAATTGCAACCTCTCAATCATCATGTTGTAGAAAAACAGCCAAAGTTATTGTACACTTTAGAACTGAGCAATGTTCCAAATGTTTAACGAGTAGTATTTCACGTAATTCTCATAACAATCCTGAAAAATTGGTGCTATTATCTTCCTACTTTATAGATGAGGAAATTGAGGCATGGAGAGTCACTTCCCAGAGCTGACAGAGCTAGTAATGACAGAGCTCACATTCTTGACTCCTAGGTAATGAATGGTACAAGCTCACTAATTAAAGTGATGGCAAAGAGCAATGACACGCAAAGACTCCCATAAAAAGTGACAGAATGAAGTTGCTAAAGAAATATATCACACCAAGAAATAGTTCCATTAAGAAATAAAAAGAAAACGAAATTAGGCTCTGTCCTATGTTATCATAACCCAGGAGTTTCAACACATCTGGAAATTCTATTGTGTCGTTTCATAAAGTTAATACTTGCTTCAGGTACCTCCACGTTTTTTAACTGCCTGGGAATAAAGGCTGGATTGACAGTAGAAAGGGAAAAGCCTAGGACAATCAGTGGTACCCAAGGATGAAGTGAAAATGTGATCTCAAAGGGTGCTAACAAAGCATTAATCTTTTCTTAACTTTCAACCTATCATGTGGTTTGCACCTTTAACCCCTCTGAGGAAACTAAATTAGATTAGCATTTTTATGGGAAAATACTGCAATAAAGATAATATTTTTTTTAAAGAAGTAAAGAAAATGATGATGGCTAAAGAGGATAAAGTTTTAGAGTAAAAATAAAGGAAAAAAAAAAAGACTACTAAAGGATGTCTGAAAGATGTCAGCTACCTTCAATGAAGAATTCTGCAACCTTATGAATTGTCCGTGATGAAACTCCAGCACCCCATAATAATACTGCATATTAGAACACAATACAATCTTACATTTCTGAAGCGCCCTTCATGCAAGCATCCCAGGGTGCTTTACAATCATTATGAGTTAAAATTAAAACTGAAGCACATACAATTCCTAATAGAATCGTTTTAAAAATGCTAAACAGAACAAATAACTTTTAAGTCTAGATTTAAAAGTCCCAACAGCCAGAGCGTTCCTTACTTCAATTGGCAATGAGCTGCAGAGCCGGGCTGAGGCTCTCTCCTGTTATGTTAAAGGCTCTCTTATGTTTTTTATACTCCGAACACGTTATGATCGAGCAGTTTCCAATGAAACAGGAAAAAAAAAATTGGGTGCGTGTATCTATTTGTTTTGATTATTCCGAATTTAAGGTCTTTTGTTTATTTGTTTACGAGTCTGGCCAAATCTGACACGAAATAAAGCAGGTTTAAAAAGCAAGTCCAGACAGAGCCCAACTTGAAATTTAAGTAGTAGTTGCAAAAAAAAGACACTCAAAAGCACTCTAAAACTAGCTCTGTTTTAGCAAGAAAATCAGATTTATTAGCATGATTCGGTTAACTTAAAAAAAAATTAGAAAATAGCATTTAATAGGCTTTTTCCAGGCCAGGTCTATACTCCTCAACCTTGGCAGTATTTATTATTCTGCAAGTCAGAAAAAAAAAAAAAAATAGGGGAAATGCTCTCATGATATGGTAATTTTCCTTGCATTAGTGATTTTGAGGTCAAAGGAAACCTGTTCAGATCTAAAACAAAGCACAGGTAAAAATCTATTAAGTGAAAATGAAGTACTTACACATTGTTAAGCACTCTCTAAATTGGCATGGCTTAAACTCTTTTATGTTTTACTATTGTGAAAAGATAGCAGCTATAAAATATTTGAGATCAATCCATTTTAAGTTAGATGCTTTATTAAGTTTGGCTTTTTTGATTAATATATCTGAAAGGTTACAGAGAGCTAACATCAAGCTACAGTAAAATCCTTATGTATCTAAATCAGCTAAAAATGAGCCTGCTATATGAGACTTAGGAAAACTTGCAATTTGGAGCACATTTTTATTCTTCTATTGTAAATTCTATACATTATAATATTAACACAGAGCAGATGACTAAGTTCAAAGAGAATGAAGAATAACTAGTTCCAACAGGAAGGCAGAAAAAAATAAGTAGCAATTCACACTACTACCCATATAAGACTGGTTTACCATTTCCTTTATGAATCTCATTGCTGAAAATGGTAGTAAAATCCAATCAGTATCAAGTACTTCAGTGCCTGGCAAAGTAGACGTTCATAACCTTGGATACCCACGGTCAGTAGGGTAAGGACTGCGAAAAGTCCTAGAATTTAAAAAAGTTTATGAATCCAATAAGATTTATGTATTATATCAGGAACGGGCAAGTACAAAAACCTACAAGCACATCTCAAACAGGAAACGCTCTATTTTTAAATGGAGTTGGGCAGTTATATCCTCATCTATCATATCAGGCCAGTGGCTGAGGAAGGTCTATACTTGCAAATAGACTCAAGAAATTAAAGTGTCCACTATTTCCAATGCAAATTCCTAACATTGTCTTGGGGTTCAAAATAAAAGCCTATTAGCTCAATTATACCTATTGATTCAGATGGATGTGACAGGAACTGCCATAGAGCTAGTAAACTCAAGCCTTTTGGAACCTCCAAAACACCCGTATCCCAGAAGTTAGTCCCTGTGCTCTAAACTACCCTATCACTTCTAAACTAGGGGCATGAAACAATAATACTTTCAAAGCAAGTCAAGGTGCAAACAACAAAATCAAAACACATCTGCTAAACCAAAATTTCAGCAATGAGAATAAATGCGATTGGAAAACCGTAAGTAGTTACCAGTACTTCACGGAAATGGAAGTATTTTACAAAACGCATCAAATTAATTTGAGAAAGCCTTAAAAAAAAATCTTTCATCTATATATGACCAAGAAGGATATTTGGTTAAGCTCACAGGCTCTGGGTGTGAATTCTCTCTCCTCCGCTTTAGCAGCTATGTAACCATGAGACTCATTTAAACGCTGCCTCGGGTTCCTCCACTGTGAGTACAACACAAACTATATTCCACTCGGGGTGATGGACTTGCCCATCCTACATCAAAAGCACTAAATAAAATTATTATTTCACTTATGAAGGTGTATCATCCTTATTACCACATAGAAAACAGGAAGCCTATCACACAGCAGACTGCCAATACATAGTTTTGAATGAGTTAAGTATGTGAACATGTGAATAAATTTCATAGGGTTAGACTCTCAGATGAAATACAATATATGAATATTGATGTTGGGTGCTGTCTAGAGAGTGATTTTTTTTAAATTTTTTTAAGTGTTTATTATTTTTGAGAGACAGAGAGAGAGAGAGAGAGACAGAGCGTGAGTGGAGGAGGGGGAGAGAGAGACACACACACAGAATCCGAAGCAGGATCCAGGCTGTCAGCACAGAGCCCGACACGGGACTCGAACTCACTGACCAGGAGACCATGACCTGAGCCGAAGTCAGACGCTTAACCGACTAAGCCACCCAGGTGCTCCCTCTATAGAGTGATTATTAATGCTATTTACAAATTTTCAAAAGTGTCATTTCAGTCTAAAAATTATGAAACAATCATGCAAAGTGCAATTTAAAAAACACGTATTCATAGTATAACTGATATGGATTTTTAAGTTGTTGCTCTGGTGCTATGCATCATATAGACTGAAAATCAACTGAGCACAGAGGTCTATTAGATGCTTATGGCAGTGACTGTCAAGTTTCATAGAATCAGCATGATCGAATGGTAAGCTTCAGGAGGGCAGGTTTACCTGTCCTACCAATACCTAACAGAAAGTCTGACATATATTAGATCTTAGATGCTCTCAGGAAAAGGAAAGATGATTTTATTCAATACAACTTCTAAATGAAACATTCTTAGGAGGGAGGGGAGGGTGGGTGACGGGTATTGAGGAGGGCACCTGTTGGGATGAGCGCTGGGTGTTGTCTGGAAACCAATTTGACAATAAATTTCATATAAAAAAATAAATAAATGAAACATTCAAACTTAAATACATTTTATATATATTTTGCTACTTGAAAATAAAAATGATGCTTTTCACTTACTTCATGTAGGACTAGGGCCTGGAGCTACTGATCTCTAGGCGAGAAAGGAAATAGTAATCCAATCCCTTAACAATGTGAAAGTCGTGATGGGTGAGTGTGTGTGTGTGTGTGTGTGTGTGTGTGTGTGTGTGTGTGTGTGGTGGGGTAGGGGTGGTAAAAATGCACGTATCAGATTATAATTTCTCAGGAATATCTGATCTAAACATTTTTAGAAGAAAGACATTAGTTAGGCTGGGAGAAGTAATCATTGACCTTTTAACAAAATGAATGTATCCTTATACTGAATGTATATATGTTTATCTAGTGCTTAAGTTCAATTTCTAAAACTTCAGGGAAAACTAAAATGAAAATGAAATGTTTTATTGTAAATCAAATGTTTACTTCTTTTTAAGTTCCCATTTACCTCCCGAATCCATACACTCAATGTTCTTATGACCACAGGCTTTCTTGTCCCCAAGCCAGATTGATTCTCTCCTTCTTACTTGCAGTTCAGAATATAACGCCCACCTTATCCAACCACATCCACTGAAAAAAGTAAAAGTAACAAGAAAGCGACCAAGAAAGCGATCGACTTCGGCTCCATAAGGAGCTAAGTGTTTGCATCTTAGCATGTTTTTACAAAATTAAACACGTGGTACAAAAACGTAATAGATGGATGTCAATCTATTTGGGCAGATTCATGATTTAGGAAAGCAGTCACAGAAATAAAGGCATAGTTATAAATCAAACCACATGCACCCTTACGGAATTTCTGCAGCTGGAGAAAACCTTGCAAATGTTATCACACATTATTGCACAAAAACATTAAGTGTGCATTTTAAAATCAACACACTCTAAAATTTATCATTGGGAAAGGATTTTGGGGTCAGACACTAACCAGTGTTTTGACTAACCTCTAGGCTCACTGGCTTCTTCATCTGTCCAAGGAAGAGTCTGGGTACAATAAAAACTTAGTTTGAATATTCCAAGGACATCTGTCTAGCAAGTGTGGGGCAATCTTCCTAAGAGCACTGGAGGCAAGGCTTCTCAGGCACCCCAAGCACATTCCTGCTGGATTCCCATTGGTTTTCCCTCCTGGACTCTACTCTGTAAAGGGAGTCAACCTAGGGTCGTCCATAGGCTGGACATTCTGCTAAGCATAATATTAAGGGGCCCTGTAGCTATACTTGCTATTGAGGTATTTTATCATAGTAAACAAAACTCTCAATGTACAGCAAAATGTGCATGCTAGACTTTTATACTCAAAATTCTCAAGCAAGTAGATGAAAACTCCACAGGCGGTGGAGGGGGGCTAAACAAGTCTTAACATGAGTGTTTCTTCACGTCACGTTCCATTTTGTGTAAAACTGAGGCAATATTTACTTGCAAGGCATTTTTCACAATGCCATCTTCATCACTGTATCTCAACCACAGGGGAAAGAAAGAGTTGTTTTGCCAAGCTCAGCATATATTTTGGGCTAAGGCCTTACAGAGCCTGGTTTTCTCTTCTTTAATAACTTATGACAGAAAAGAAAATAAAGAAGCAAAGGGAAACCAGTTCATTATTACAACGTTCCAAATTAAGTATTACGATCCATGGACTCATTCTAGAGAGAGAAATAACCCCCTCATTTAAAGAACAGGTCGCATTTTTTTCATATTAAGCATTAAATTGATCTCAAATATCTGTTGCCACTGGTAAACCACACGTAGTTTTTTCGAAAGATATTTTTAAAGAAAGGACAACTGTAATTACAACTGATGTTGAAGTTACAGCCTGGTTTCACCACTTCACGATTACAGCAGGGGCTCCAGCTTACACACAGCCACATGTTCTCCTAAACGCGTCTCCACAGAAGTTCACCAACGGAGGACTCCAAAACCAAGCCCCGAATTTCATTTGGTCATTCTGTTTAATGTTATAATTGTCTGTATTCAATTCATTTCCCGTGATAACATTAAGTACGTTCACAATTATATTTACAGGCTATAGTGAGGTAGAGTTTACTGGCTGAATGTTGATGTCACTGAACAATCAGTTCTCACTGCTTATATCCATAAATACTTGTACTAGCCTTCTCTTCTCCACTTCACAGCAAATGCCTGAAATCGTTGCCTGAATTTCCTTCCAAAATCAATGGGACATTTAGCAACATACTGGGGCTATGTAGGTCTTAACTTTGAATTCTAAAAAAGTTTATTTCTAGGCCATTTCAAATTTTCAAATGCTAGTAACCAAGTGACATTATCTGGAGTTGTCTGCGAAACCCAAAGTCCCAGATGTAAGAGTCACCTGCTTCATTATATCATCCTATTGATTTAACTGTGTTTAATTAATTTAAATTACTTTTATTCGATGGTTATAAATTCACATCCTCCCTACTCCAAGGGTGAGCACATCCTCTCTACTCCAAGGGTGAGAGAGGGAAGATAGAAGGAAATAAGCTAAATGACAAAAAGAATTTGCCCTGAACTCCAAGAAACTGACACCTGCAACATGAAAATTTTTTTACCTATGGCTACAGCTTACCTTATAATATAGAAAGCCATAATTAACTATAAATTTAATTCACTTGCTTCACTCCTATAATCGTTAACAAATATCAAAGTAAAGCCAATGGACTGTAATGCAGCAACCTGGGATACATGGAGTTTCCATAAGACAGTAGCACAAAAGCCCGCAAGCTTCCTTCTGAAGGTACCAGTACCTTCACGAGCATCACACTGGAAGTGTATTTTGAGAAAATCTCAAGAGCAGAAATGTTTATAGCAGAGTCATGCGGTTCACATTCAAGTGACTGACAGACTAACACTCAGGATTACATTCTGAACTTGACATAAAAGGAAAACTTCAAAATGGGGTAAAAATCTCGTCGGATCGTACTTGAATCATACTAGATCACGGGATGACCTCACATCGGGTTTGATACCGGGGGATGGCATCTTGACACAATTAGGTAGCGACTACACAAGCAGCCCATGAAGAGCAGGTTCACAGCACCCTTTCTTATGTGAAATCAGCCAAGCGTGATCAAAAATGTTTGGTTTGAAATTTAGAAAAAGGGGCAGTCTCCATCTAGAGTTTTAGTTACGCTTCACCAAAATTCTCTCTAAAATATCAAATACAATAATAAATCTTTGTCTCATTTCAAGAGTCTCTGATAACATGACGGACTCTCAGAGGAAAAAATAAAATTCCACCAAAGAACAAAGCAAAACAAGTAAACCAATGCCACAGAACTGGTGACAAAACCCCGAGCACCACTCAACCTTTAGTTACAGGGAAAAAACTTCTTATTTTTATGATTGTTTATACGAAATGCTTTTTTTCCTCCTTTTTTTGTAACGGATAAAATATCTAGAAACTGTACTTTTTTTTTTTTTATTGAGGTAGCATGGCGAAGTTTTCCATTAACACTTACACTGCCACTCGCGCTCACCAAAGGTTACTGGAGGTTATACAACCTTTACTCTCTCTTACATAAGGACACTCAGGAGAATGCAGCTTCCATGCTCAGAGAACTCAGAAGAGGAATCTAAAAACAAGCTAAGGCAGTCTTCTGCTGAGCTGTTTCTCCTTTGCTCTTTTCCCCAAGGGAGAAAAAGCGTAACGGCGCTGTCCAGAATAAATCAGGCATATTGTTACAAGTCACCAGTGGTCAAGTCACCTTGCAATTTTGACAGACCTGCTTCAGATACCAGTTGCTTTCGACTATGGAGCCCCATCAAACCTGAAATCAGGGCTGCCCATGATGGCTTATTATTTATTACATGCTATGCTAAGTACCTGTGAAAGGGGGCACTCCTTGGCCAACGAACTCTGATTCATATCTTTCAGTAAGTCCTTCAGAGCATTCCTTACTGTGGTGTGCGACCATTGTTCGGGAGGCAAGTCTTCTAGTTTGGGGCAACTATTTGAGACATAGATTAGAAAGGGGATTATTACAAGATTGCATCCCGCTGCAGAACATTCCTTTAAGACAGACAGATTTCATTTTGCGCATCAAACAGATGCATCTGGAGATTGCTCTCGGTCTCCTGATTGTTCCGATTAGTTAATTACTTTATACAACACATCTGCTGTATCGATGCATGAATTATACATCAGCTGCCTGTGGTGGCTATTTTTTCACGTTACTTCTACCTTCCTGCTCTGATGCGCTTGGGAAGACAATTTAAGGTGTACTGCTTTCTCGCGAGCCATCGTGAAAAGCATTAACGTATTAACCGTTTTCCTTTCGTGACTCCGTTCATACGAATTAAAATGGTAAAAAAAAAATATATAAATAAATGAGATCGCGGCAATAGTGAATAAGGCATTCTTTCACAAAATGTACACAGATGGCACTGTTCATGATATGCAAAAATATTTTTCTCTTAAGTAAACTTTATGTAAAATGCCTTCTTGTAATGCATCATTTAATTGACTAAATATAAAAAGTCTTGTCTTTTGATATCCTGCATAAAACCTACAAATTTGGGGGTGGGGGGGAGCGGGTTTTCAATATCCACTGAAGTTAGGAAAATAAAGCAGAAGGGGCAAAACAATGCAATCAATTTGGATTTACCTTTCTGAAACACCCAGTAAATGCACATCAAAGGCTGACCAGACACGCTCTATTTCCAAAGAGCAGGCACGGAAAACGTTCTGCCCTAGAACTGCTGTCCTGACTCACCTGTGTAACTGAATTTTCAATGTGACCACATGATACACGTCTTGAAGCATATCTGCTACCGTAGCATCAGGGGCGTCTGTCACATAAGATAGTGGCACTGGATTCCACTTTCCGACCTGGATTAGCCCTATTCCAGATAAAGAGAATACATCACTAAGTATTGTACCCTTCAGATAATATTTCCAGCAGGAGGTTGTCGTTGTCCTTGTTTTTTACGCTGCCCCCACCACAAGCAATACTGTGATTTCTGTTTGAATGATTCGCTTCCCTCTAAAAGGCAGGTCAATGAAAATATTCACAGCTTAGCTTTCCAAATTGTAAAATTATGTAAATGACTGAAGGGTTGTTTATTATTTGGGAAATAAAAGCCCATCAATAAAACCTATGCACAGGCCACATTTTCCTAACTTACAGGAAGTTCTAATAAGACATAGCTGAACCAGTTCTAAATGGCTTTACGATTTAGATAAGATTCTCTATTGCAATGGGAATCAGCATTGAAAAATACTTTACAGCCCATAAAACCATCAGAAACAGAATAAAAGAAACAGAACTAGATATTCAGTCATAAATGCAAATTGACTCTCAACAGTCCATCTGCTCAAATACGCTCCTCACTTCCTTGTGGGTCCTCAGTGGAGCAGATTATTAAGGTCAATAAGCATACTAATGATTCAGCTGAAGTAATTTAAAAAAAAAAATCTACCTCGACATTCCACACGCGCAAAATGTGTGTTAACTAAACCAAACTGAATTAAGCCAATTTTTTAAACCCACAGTCTATAAGGCACGAGTGCAACACACAGGCTACAGTTCTTTGAATAAAAATATTCAGTGCTTTCCCTGCAAAGTAAACAAAGGATGCCAAGCAATTTTTCCAACCCCACGGATGCATTATTTACCTTTGGCCTGGGCAGCAGAGCTATGCGAATAACCCAGAGACAGCAATGCCATTTCTATCAGCTGGTTGAAAAGCATATCCTTTCTCACCAACACAAATTCCGCATGCTCCTCCTTGCAGTCATATTCAATGGCATTTTCATAATGTTCCACCACGCAGAAAACTGGTAGCATGGTTCCTGTCAAAGAGACAGAGAAAGAGAGACGCAAACCGACAGCCTTCAGATACACAATCCGGGGGGAGGAAAAACTAAGCCATGAAAATAAATCTTCCCAACAGTGAGAGAAGGGGAGACTGTGTTTCCCAGGCACACAGGGCACAGAAATACAAGCACGCACACACAAACATGTACGTTCTTCTGGTTTTAAAGTTGTAAGAGAAATATTTAACTAGAATGTGAACTTGGTCCTAAGGTAACTTGGGCTCTGTTTTCATCTCAACAGTGTATTTTCCAAAGTCAATTAACGCAGAATTACCTTTTTGATCAAATAATAATGCTGACGAGAGAGAAGTATCTTGTCTGATCTCCCAGAAGTGGTATACAGTGTGCAAATGTAACTCACTACACTGGTCTTCAAAGGAACCCACCTTCCCGCTTCCTACATGCTTTTGTTGATACCGAACTTGTCCTGCTTGTGCCCAGAGGATCTTTGACTATAAAATTATTAGCATTTTTCTTCCTTTTTAAAGATCGTTACTTAACAGTTCCATACAAGAAACACAAAACTTAACCAAACTGATGTTCAAAATATGTGATTTCAATATGTGCATAATGCAAATAATTAAGATTTATCTTTATGGCTACTCATTTAATCTACCTTACTAAAAAGACATCACAGTGGCCACCTGCCCTTAAAATAAACAATCTTTGTGACAGGTTAGGAGACAGAGAAAAGGAAACTGGCCTCGTAATAACAGATTCGGATAAAGGAATCTGCACAGATCTGATGTGTTCTCTATTTACTTTAATCCATGTAATAACTCAGTAGCCAGACGATTATTAATAAGCACAGGCCACACCACTGTTGGAAAAGAGGCTTCTAGAAACTGAAATCACGGAATGCTGTAGTCCTCAAGGTGTTTATGCAGCGCACTGTCAGACTTCCAGTGATATACGGAAAAGGGTTAAAAGCAGATGCGTCTGAACTGTACTGTGGCAAACTGCCAGGAGGGTATCATCTTTAGCATAAATGATGACAAGGGTTACTTTAACAGGGCACCCAGGATCCCCAATTAGTCCTATAACGTTAATGCCTCTATAAGCTCTGCCCTCTGGACTCCCAGAATCAATCCTACCAACTTCTGGAGATTTCTAGCACACACCAACCAGAGCTAAAAATCAGGATATCCTACTGACACCAGCGATGCCCTTTCAACACGCTCTGTTTTCTTGTTTATGCTGAACAAAAGCTGGCAGTAAAACAGCTACATTTGTCTACATGTGCATCTTCACCAAAGCCTTAGCGAACTGTTCACTAGAGATTCTAGCTCTGACAAATAAACCCCTTTAGGTTTACTTAGGAAAGCTCACAAACTCATTCGGAGGTACCCAACAGGCTAGGCATGAAAAACAAGCCACAGAGCTTGCCAATATTCTTGTCATTCATTCATCTGTTTTATACCAGAGAGAGAACCTGTCAGGGATCAGAAGAAGACTTGGGAAGACCACAGCAAAAATAGCAACATGCAAACTGGTGATTTCTTCCTTGGCTTGAAGGTACTTTGGCAAAATTTCCTACACAAATAAACAAAAACATCCAACCTCTTTTTCTTAAGTAGTGCTTTCTCATCTCAGCCACAATTTTTATCTAGCACCTGTCAAACAGAAACCATGCACATGAAAAATAAGATGAAAAAACAACAACAACAACACATCATCACCACCAAAAAGCTTTAGTAATTTTGTTGTTTGAAGCTGAGAACCTTCTACAATTAAACTGGATTTTAAAAATATGTCACTGTGAAAGCAGTGTTTTAAAAAAAAATTGAGCAGGAAGTGAAATTACTGTACTTTGGTTTCTCCTCCCCCTGTTCTGATGGCTTCAAAGAGTTGGGTTAGTGCAACAAAAACACACGCATTGATTTTTCCTCTTATAGAATGACACAGACGTGTTCTATACTCTATGCTCCTTAGACCTATGAAAGTAACTGTCGCTTTTGCAAACTGTTGAAACATACTGGATTTACTCTGGATTTTATTTCGAGATACCCTATAGATAATTAAGGTGACTACTGATAAGGGGCAACAGAATCACTTAATTACAAATCTAGCTGCTAAACCTCCCAGCCAACTTGTCACCGTCGCCTTACTGATACTGGGAGTAACGCTGAACAGGAGCCTCCTCTGAACTGATTATTAGTGCTAGTGTTTGGCGAGACTTCCAACTACAGCAACTTCGTAACCTTCCAGCATTAAAAGGGGAGTGCACTGGTCACTGCTGAATGCTAAAAATACCACATGATTTAAACCTGGAGGCAGTCTTAGAAGCTTTTGCTGAAGGTTTATGAGCCTGTGTAAACAGCACGTCTGCCATAAGGAGCAGTGAAGTCTGTAGAATCCTTGTCTAAAACTGTCCTGGCATTAAAGTTTGCTGTGCAAATATCACATAATACCAGAGACAGCTGAAATCTCCTATTTAGGAATTTATGGAACTTATATGTTTGCAGGCGTCAGAAAGTCTTTTTTATAGAGCCCCAGTGCTTCACAGTACAATATTAATGCACTCAGTTTGAAAAGCCGTAATAAATTATATTTTTAATGCTCTTACCCTGGCTTTCTTAAGATGCATACATTCTTGGCAAACAATCAATAAATAGGGTAATCATGAGTAGAGGCCAAAGAATTTGCTGAAGTGCTGTTTTTCCATTTTTAATAGATAAAGATCTAACAATACGGACTGCTGTGTCTGTTCATTTCAGGATCAATATATTCTTTGTTTTCGCCAAACCAAGAAAAAAATAAATGATTGTATGATAAATGTTATGCATCAAACACAATGAAATTCCTCTGCCTTCTAACTTTACCTACTTAATATTCTTGGTTGCTAAAAGATGGCATTTTTATCCTTGGCTTATTAGCAAATGTAAGGAGAATCTGACTCCTATGCACAGTTGTTCAGAGACGAAATAAAGACCATTATGAGGCACACACGTTCTACCCATAGAGGCACTGATCTACACAAGTAGCGGTGCTGAACACAAAGTTGTTAAACTTCATCAATTTAATACAAAATTGGTAGAAAGGAGTCACACAGTTACACGCTTCCCCCGATAAACTTGCCTAAGTCTGCCCTTCCTTTATCAAAAATACTCAACTGCAGCAGAAATAAAGACCTAGAATCATCAGGTTTTTCACTGCTAAATAATAAATCTGCTCTTAAGAAAACAAACCACAAAAAAGGATATCGCAAAACTTTTCCATCGTATCACGTAAGGTTCCCATGGTCTCTGAAAACGACTTACAGCTAGTAACCCTCTGAAAAAGCTAGAGCAGTACTCAATCTAAGTGTCTTATTCTCAATCAGGGTTAGTTTAAGCAACAGCCACCTACATATTCTCTACTACCACAACACCTTATCCACGGAAGCCTTGTGTCAGGAAGGCCATTATATGTAACTCAGTCCTTATCATCCCAAACAGCCAAAGACTGCAGTCTACATAGGAGACTCAGGTACTGCACTCAAGCACAGAGCCTACACTTTCCAAACATGACGGACACTGCAGCCTGGAATGCAACTCATGTCACATCAGAAAGAGAATCAAGGAAAAGGACATACAGAGACACGTTCTGCCTCTCCCACCCCCACACAAAGTGGCCTTGAGTAGACACAAGGGCTTGCAGCTTTCCAGGATTGGGCTCCCAGGTATTTACCTTTCCTAAGGTTGGTTTTCATCAGATGGCCCGAGTGTTTTAAAGGCACTCCCTGCATTTTTGCACCTGTGCTCCCAAGCCTTCCTCTTCCTAGCGGGCTCCCGTTCTGCTCCAGGCGGGCAATCTTGGCTGGTGGACCCTTCGGATCGCTCACATTGTTAGACATTTCTGAATGTTCTTTCCCCTGAGTTGCCTCGTTCAAATGATCCATACTCAGTTACCCTCTAAAGATCACCTGCCAGAATTTAAAAAGAAGACATGTTATAATTGGGTGGGGGTCTCTCCCTAGCTCTTCCTCTCTCTTCCTCTCTCTCTCTCTCTATATATACATATGATACACCAAGTACATATTTTGTCCCTATTTCTCTCCACAAATATAACATACTTGTAAAATTGCTTAACTAGGTACATAATATAATGCAGATGTTAATTCTATTTCTAGATCACAGTATTACATTTCCATTCAAGTTAACAAAATAATTTGTGGAGACTGTAGCAACACACATTAGAATAAAAACACAATTTGTCACCTACCAACAAAACTAAGTTGGAGGAAATGGGCTTACTTGTAGAACAAGAATTACCACCAGTGTAGTTAAAAAGAAAATAACATATTTATGTACTCCCAATTTTTAAAAATTAGAAACTCATTACAGAACACAATAGCAACACTTTAATCAAGAATGGGAAGATTGTCACAGTCCAAAATATTAATTAGATCTGATGTGTATGTTTATATTTTTACATAGTTTAATTTTTATGAGGAAAAATAAATATATATATGCCACCTTAAAAAGAAGGTACTAAATATCTGCTTTTTAAACTCTTCATTGGCTTTAGAGGTTGATTCACAGAAAAAGTTTTCTACTTTTCAAGTTTTCCATTTTCAGGACTTACATGAGCTGTTAAAGACCTAGGCAAGTCTTGGCTCAAACATGTGATTGGATCCCTTCACCCTTAAGAAAATGGAAGGTGGAGGCTTTCTTCAAATATTTCAGGTACTGAAGCATTACAACTTATGTGTTTTAGTGTTAATATTTAGGCGTCCCTCAGTAATAGAATGCTGCTAACAAGTTCACCAGAAAAAAACTTGAAAATACTTTGTGTATACACATTAGATTGAAGTGCTAAACTCACTTTAAAAAAAAATCTTGATGATTTTGGTAAAACACAGTCACTACCATTTAGTATGCAGTGAAGTCAACATCTTAACTGACTTTAGGAAAAGTGTAACAGATCATTGTTTTCAGTTATATTGTACATTAGACATCAATTTTCATAGTTTCTAATAAAGCAATTAGTATGACCTCAAAGTCACTTCTAAAATACACTTTTAACTGGAACTGATAAGAACAGATTTAGTAGAATTATTTTATAAACTTTCATGGGACTTGAGGTGTGGAGCACACGAATACTAAGGGGTTGGGGATCATATTTAGGAAAGCCAAAGAGACTATAATAATTACCACTTTCTTCCAGCTGTCTGGTAATTCAACATATCTTGTACTTAAAAAAAAAAAAAATTATTGCACCAAAGAAGCTACTGAGATCTGTGTTTGTTGAAAGCCAGCTTGTATCAGCATGGCCTTTCTGTAAACATTTTTTGCCTGTTTAACCATAGATTACTTTGTTCATTATAATCAAGAAAAGAGGTGAATTGGGGTGGGAGGGGGGAAGTAACAATGGTAATCTGCAGGTTTAAAAGTAAAAGTAACCTTAAGAATACCAATTGAGGAACTATAAAGTTTGAGAAATAATGGCTATTTATCCTTGTACTCTAGGGTGGCACGCTGAGAACTAAAGGTTTACCCTTGATCGAGGTCCCATCTGTTTTTGGTTATGAGGTTCATTAACAATAAATGTGCCTCTTTTAACCACTTTTTATCAAGATTACTCTTCTCCATTGTATTAGACTACTACCGTCTAAAGCCAAAATTAGAGAGCGATGATTATTAACTTATTCAAAACACTGTTTATAATGTTTCGTGTGGATTATAATACAGAGCTGCTTTTTCTGAAATTGGTCGCCTTACCCTAGAGCAGATGATGAATTTTAAAACATATGATTTGAAAAGAAAATACTTAACCCGTGGGGCAATTTGAGAAAAAAAGGTGGGGGTGGGGGGAGTAGACAACAGCATCAAAGTTAATGCTACAAAACATATTAAGTAGTCATGAGGCTTAACAGCATTATAAGCTGTACAGCAAATGAAAGTGATAGATTATAATTTAGTTAATGTATTGACAATCAAAACATCATATAGGTCATGCAAAATTATCCTTCCAATACCCACCTATAAGAGTCTATTAAACACTCAGTCATCTTGTAAAAAGCTTTACATTATAAAGCAAAATTACATGCACATAAAACACCCAATTTACTCATTTAAACTCTATGCCCAAGGCTAAAGTTCACCAAACCTCAGTTTGGTCTTGCAAAGAGCAGCCTTCAGGGGCCTGCTGGACTGACAGCACGGGAACTAACTAAGGTCTCAACAGATGCCAGGCTTAAGAGTTTTCTTTTGAGTTACACATTTTAAAACGCATTTTAGTGTAAAGTCTGGTTGGCACACAGAATGCAGGTTACTTTCTCGAAATCCCGTTTCCCTCTCTCTAAAACAAGTCTATATGTGATCGTTACTGAATTAAACCGTGAACTCAGACACTGCTATCATTTCCTCTAAAAGGAAAAAAGAAAAGCACAAAATTCTGGTTTCCAGAACCTATTTTTTGCAACGTGGGATCCTTCTCAACCAGTTCCTTGCTGGATCACCTCACTTGCCCCCACAGAACCCCATAATCACATTTTAAGAGATTGTGCCCTTATCCATTCCATATGGCCGGCACGATCCAGGCCAAGCTTTCACTGTGACCTTTTAAAGAGACAAAGAAGCAAAGTACTATCTAGAAACAGAAACACTGCAGTTTTACTGAGTGAAATTAGCAAAACCGACCTGAAACTCACCACTTCAAAACTTGACAGCATATAAATAACAAAAACAAAGGAGATTTCCTTTGCAGCCCGGGTTCTTGAAGAGAAGTTCAAGACTGATGTTTTCTATGTCCTTTTTTTTTTTAATTAAAAAAAAAAAAAAAAAAAAAAGCAGCAGACCTGAAGGCGACTTCCCCTGAAATTGTATTATTTTCTCTTCCCCTACCCCCGCCCCCCTAAGCGGGGGAAGGGCAGAAATAAACGTCTAGAAGAGTAGCCATGGGAGAGGGGGGTTAAAAAAAAAAATCACAATTCGAAAAACAACATATATGGTTTGTAAAATGTCTAACCTCGGAGAACGGGGTTTTCGATGGGGGAGGAGGGGAGAGTGGGAAGTAGGGAGGAGGGAGAAGATAAAATTGATCTGACAAGTGATTCGTTGGGGGGAAAATCGTAAAAACAAAGCAAAACCCGTTATGAGCCGTGCACTGTGGTGGTGCTGGGGAGGCGAGGTGGTGACTGAGGATTCTCTTAAAAAGGAAAGAAAAAAAAAAAAAAAACCCACTGCGGACAAGGTCTCCAAAAAGGAAAAAAAAAAAAAAAAAAAAGGTCCCCTCGCTCCCCTCCCTCCCTCCCTCCCGCTCGCTCTGGTTCTTGGGTGTGAGGACAGAAAGTCTACTTCTGGCTGTCACTTGCAGTATTATTTTCCAATAACCCCGGAGAACGCGGGGAGGGGAAGGCCACCTCGCCTCCCTTCCAACGGCCCCCACCCCCTCCCCAACAATTTCGACTGGTTATTAACAAACCTTAAACTTTCTTCCCACAGCCTCGCACCCCCAAGGAGGGCATCTACCGGGGAACAGCGAGGGTGGGGGGCAGAAGGTCGCGGAAAGAGCCCCGGAAAGGCACTGAAATGCCACTTTTGACTCGGCCCTCGCTGATAGCAGCCCCGAGGACCCTCTCCCAGCCCATTGACGCGGGGCTGCGAGCGCCTGGGGAGCCGAGTGAGTAGAGAGAGAGAGAGAAAAAGAGGGTCTGGGGGGAGGGGGAGGGAATCTGAAGGCACCCCCCCAGCCACCTCCACCGCCTCGGCAGCGACGAACTCCCCGCCCCCTCCCCCCAAAAAGTCGCCGAGCTCTCACTCAGCCCGAGTCCGAGGTAAACAACGAGCACCACAATGGCACTGGGACTTAGGGGGGGAAAAGAAGCCCAGAAACCCCAACAAAACTGATGAGGAGTTTCCCGAAATGCAAGAGGAGGGGTGGGAAGCGTCCCTTGGAGTCGCCCCGGCTTCAGGCTCGGTCCCCGGGCCGGGCTAGAGGGCGGCTGTTGCTGTTGTTGTGACGAGGCCGGTTGTTGCTGGGTGGCACAGGGAGAGGTGTGTGTGTGTGTGTTTGTGTGTGTGCGTGCGTGTGAGCGCGAGTCCCCGGACGGGGCTGCTGCTCTCTCTCTCGCTCGCTCGCTCTCGCTCTCGCTCGCTCGCTCTCCCCCGCGCTGCCGTCTCTGCCCCCATTAAATTATTAGTTGACTCATCCCGGCCGCTGTCGCCGCCGCCGCCGTGCCCAGCTCGGCTCCGCGCGTCCGCCCGGGCTGCAGCCCTCTACGCCGCTGCTCCTGCCGCCGCTGCTGCTGCCGCTGCTGCCGCCGCCGCCGCTGTGGCTGCCGCTTCTTCCTCCTCCTCATTTTAATACAAAATCACCCCGCTCGCAGCCCCAGCCCCGAGCACGCAGCCTCCTCCCGGCCGCCCGCCGCCGCCCCGAGCCCTTCCCCAGCGGGGCCGGCTCATCCGCCGCGTCCGGGGAGCGGGAGCGAGCGAGAAAGTGGCGGCGGCGGCGGCGGCGGCGGAGGGGGGAGGGAGAGGAGGAGGAAGGGGGTGCGGAGCGGAGGAGGAAGGCGGCGGGGGGGGGGCAGGGTGCAAGGAGAAGGCGGAAAAGGGATGGGGATTAAAACCCGGGCTGGAGGGCCGGGATTGGGGGAGGGGGCGGGGGCGGCGAGTTAAAAAGCAGAAAGACAAGTAACTAGTGAATGAGTGAGGGAAGGGGTGGGGGGGGGTGGGGGAGCGCACGATTTCCGGCCCAGGGCGCGCAAGAATTTGTAATGAGCTTGATTAGAGTGAGGCGGCCCGACATTTATTACACACAATACCCAGAATAACAGGGCGCCGCGCGAGGGCTAGCGCCGGCCGCCGCCAGGCGCGCCGGGGAGGGCGCGGAGGGGAGGGGAGAGGGGGGCTTCCCTGGCAGCGGCCGCCTCGGCGGGGAGGGGAGCGCGCGGCGCGCGGGCGGCAGGGGCAGGTGTGCGAGAGTGAGCGGGGCGGGAGGAGGGGCACGACTGGCGGGGGGCGGCGGGGGGTGGGGGGGGAGAAAGTGCGGGGGAGGAGGGGGCGGGGGCGAGGGCCAGGGCGGGGAGGGGGAGGGCGCCGGGGGAAACTAACCAACCACCCACGCGCGCAAAAGCCTCAGAAGGGAGTAGGTCGGGAGCGTCGCGGTTGGGCACCCGGGGGACAGGCGAGGCGGGGAGGGCGCAAAGGCCCCGCGGGAGAGGGGCTCGGGCGTACAGGTGACGGGCACGGAGTACAGAGGTAGGGGGACTTCAGAAGTGGCTGAAGGGGACAGACAATTGGAGGTAGATCTCTGCGGAGAAGCGCGGACGGTGCAGAAACGTTTGCACAGGAATAAAGGCCGGGAGCCTTGACAAGAAAGCTCTCGCGAATATTTATCCTCAAAGGAGGATGAATCCCAAACTATTGAGAGCCAACATTAAAAAAAAAAAAAAAAAAAAAAGATGAGTAAGAGCGTTCTGTATCTAGTCAGGGGTAGGTTCAAAACTCCCTCACTTCTGAGCCATAAAACACGTTGGAGGAAGAAATACGTGGCCCACAGAGGCTGAGCCACAATTTGGGTCACTTGAAAGAGATCTGACTTATCACAAAGGAGAAGATGCCACCGTTCTTAAATTAATTCACGACGAGTAAAAGAAAAGTTTGGATGGGTAAATACATCTGTCGTAGCAATAAATACTTGTGTAATCTAGGGTAAATTACCCGGTTAGATTAATGGTCATTAGCACAGAAGTATGATCCTCTTATTTAGATAATCTATTAAATATAGTTCCTATAAAAATGAAGAACGTTACCATCTCATTCAAAACAGAGATGCAGCGATTATCGCTTGGGTTTCAATACTAACATCTTAGAACCCTGAAGGCAGTTAATCATTAAACAAAACCAAAAATGTTGTAAGAATTATTTTTCAGAGTACACTAGTAGGGAAAAGAGAAAAATCGGTCAGATAAACATTTTGTTACACATAAAAAAAGCAACAAGTTAGCACAAGTACTGAGATAAGAGGGAAATATGCAAATTAAGCTCTTTAAAGCTACCAATACACTCTTAGAGACACTGTTTACATTAGAAATCTAAGAAAAGCAGAAGGTAAAGCAGAAGATAAAGTATAGGAAATAATGGCCTCCTGGGGAGAACAAGTTTAGGAGAAACACAATGAAAATATATCACTCTAATGGCACCCAGGTTTCACCCACAAACCGGAAAGGTTAGTCAAAATCGAGGAAGGCAACCGTGAATCTTGGCACATATAAACCCAAGCCTTGAGCAAAAGGAAGAACGTGTAATAATAAAACACAAAACACAACACTGAAAGCAAGAAAATAAATATAAGGCAATCTTTACCAAAAAAGCCCACATGATGTCACATTTTTAAAAGCTGACAGGTGGGGAAATATGGAGGAGGATTTTGTAATTGAAGTATAAGAAATACAATCAATAAGGAAAAATACAAACGTGGCAAAAATGTAGCACTGGTGTCTGAGTTGGTATTGTGGATGGAAGAGCTTAAGCTTATTTCAGAAAGATATTTAAAAGAAAAACACAGATAACCGGTTATCATCAATTACCTCTATGACAATGATTTTTGCAATGATAGGTTAAATTAGGAATTTCCAAGATGTAGATTTTAATAGTTGCTTCAAACTGGTGATGCCTGACATGTTTCCCTGAAACCTGCTTGGATTTCAGCAGGAACAGTGCATTCTAGTATCACGCTGTGCAAACTTCCAGGGGAGCAAAATTTTAAAAAACAGAAAAATTATAATGGACTGCAAAACAAAATTTATCCATGCAACTTCACCTCAAGTTAAATATTTTTAGAAAAAAAAAAGAAAAAAGGGAATGAAAGTTGTTGGAATACAAAATTTGAGCAGAGAAAAGACTAAAAAAGGGTTACTGAAAACATTAGGACACAATGGAATAAAATACTGTAAATATGTTTATCCTATCATTTACACAAATAAATAAGACAAAAAGATCCTGATTGCCTTAGTCTCCTAATGATTTGGCCAATACTAATGTAATGTGGGAATTAAAATAGCGGTCTTTAAATCTGAATGGCACCTTTTAACTAGGAATTACAAGCTAATTCTTAAACACAACCTAAGTGTGTAATAAGGATGGACATGGCCTTGGAAAATGATAAAATAAATGAGGACAGTGACATCTAACAATGACTTCATTACAAAGAATACCGATATGGTATCATTATGTATATATTAGTGACATATGTATATACTAATTTTCCCTCAAGTACATTCTTTATTTCAGAACTGTATAAGAAACAACATAAGTAAAATGACACACAAAAGCTTATGCCCTCCAATGGTATATAGTACGTTAATGAGCTTACTTACTATATATTCTCTCCCTCTTTAGAATACTCATTATAACCACTGAGCGTTGGCCAGTGTAAACCCAGGTTGAAATAAAGAAGAAAAAAATATAATTAGGAAAATACCACCTTCCTAGGCATAGGTGAGGATAAACAATTATGGTGGAGGGGGGAAAAACATCAATTTATTCCATACAGGCATCTAATATTTGTCAATAAAGATGCAAGTATTGCAAAAAAAAAAAAAAGTTAAAGTAAACTTTATAAATTAAGCTCTCAAAATATAAAACCTCAGGAACATGAAAGATCACAAGTCAAATACATGAACTATTATTTAACACGTGGATATATGGTTAAAACACAGTGCATCTTTTTTTTTTATCACATGAGAAGGCATTCAAACTGGCTACACAAAGGTAGCAAAGATACAATATTGTAAAAGATACACCAGATTTTTTTTTAAAAAACTTAATAATGAAAGGACTAGTGCATATTTCAGATGGCACCATATTAAGATAAATATGCAGGCAGATATCCGAAAGCATTAAAACACATTCAGAGTTCTGAATAGCACATACATTTGTAATAAACAGAGAAAGCATTTAGAATCTGAACGCTTTTAAGATATGGCAACTCCACCAGTGACTGTTAGCAAAGCAATGCTTACCACCATAGCACTTTCTAAGGACATGTTTTGTTTTGTTTTTTCATCTTTTTAAATTCAAATACAGTTGGCTATCTCTCTACACTCTTCGAGCAGCACAATTTACGTAGCATATTGCTCTTTTTATCGTGTCAACTCTTTGTTTTTTGGCTTTAGCTGCAGGTGGTGTTTTCCATATATGAATTTCTGGGAATATGGTCTGTGTTGGCCATATAAGGATGTCTATTGGAGCCATATGTTTTGCTGTCATGTGTCTCATTTTGTCTGTCTGAAATGTCAGGACTGATTTCCACATCGTTTCTTGAATGGACCAAATACAAATTTGTAAGAGCAGAGAGGAAAAAGCTGGGGCTGGAACTCACACAACTTTGTCAAAACATATATTGGAGAGGAAATGCAATATCCTGTAAACATTTGCACCCTTCTTCTCACATCTTATCTGTGACTGACATCATCACAACTGCACAATTTAGGAGAGAATCTACTTGGTCAAGTTCAGAAGTCTGCAGTATGCGGATGCATGCAGCTCAATCAAACAGACCTCACATCTTTGGAGGTCATGGTATGACATATGTTAGCTGCCCTACTCTGAGGCCTGGGGTCCAGCCTTGAAGTTGGGGAAGGGGAGGGCACGCTCTTCTTGCTTGGTGAATAAATGGAACTCCGACTGAGCTTTCTCACTAGTCTCACAAGAAGGTATGGCCTCCATTCCTCAAAGCTTCTTGCATTGCTCCTTTCTGAAAGTCATTGCAGTCTTAATCAATTAACAATTATTGACTTAATAAATGTTTTGCATACCAGACTGTAAGCCTTATGAGAGCAGAGACGGTCTTGCCCATTGCCATATTACCAGGAATTCATACACTGTCCTTGCAGTATTTACGTTATGAATAAATAATTGAGAGCAAAAAGCTCAGTGTCACCTGCCACCAGCCTCCCCTGCTAAATGCAATGACAGTTCCTTTTAGAGTTCGCAGAAGTGAGGAGGAGGGAACTGCGGAGAAAGTGGCTACAACATTTATATTTGAATTCACTGAAATTAAATAAAATTTACAATTGAGATCCTCAGTCACGATTCAAATGTTCAATAGCCTCACGTGGCTAGTGGCCATTGTGCTGGGCAATGTAGTTTACAGAAGACTTCCACCCCTGCAGAAAGTTCTCTTGGACAGCACTTATCTAGAGAACTTCTATAAAAGACAGCGAAGTAAATCCAGGACCTAGCCAGGAAGAGTCTTAGAGGTGCTGAATGGCTTTCAGACATTCTAATGATGTCCAAATTGAAATCATTTTCCATTTTAGAATTAGCCCATAGATCTATAAAGTTGCATGGAAATGAGGCTTGTGTGCCGCTGCACACAAATTTAAGACAACTTTCTAGGCATGTCTGTATCTGAAAGGGTCCTGTAGTACATTTGGAATAATATGCATTTACCCCAAATGCTGCTTTCCATGAACATTTAAATAGCTCACAGGTGAAGTTAAAAACCACAGAGTCATTTCCCACCCTCATTCCCACCCCAGAATTAAATAAGCATAGTTGCCATTAGAAATGGCTCTTTTGGAAGCTTTAAAGTAGATACCTACTCAAACTGGGAGGGCTTCCAGATACCAAACAAATAATGGTGTACTGCAGGAAACAATAGCAAAAGGCTTGACTATGTTTCAGGAGAGATAAAAGAGAAATGATAATGAACTCTAAACATGGGGCTTAAGGTTTTTTGTTTTTGTTTTTTCCCTAATAAGTGAGGTTTCAGTTATAGCCAGACTGATAGTGATCAAAAGTTATTTCCTGATTACCTTGGGGCAGATGTAAATACCCACTGGGAGCTTGGGATATGGTCTTAATAGACAAGGGTCATTATTAAGACTGAGCAAAGAAAAGGCAATGCTTAAGCCAGTTTGGGGAGTGCTGGATAAGGGAAATGAACAGCCATTGTAGATGGCTTCTAGAGCTTGACAGGATATCTGGGCCTTTTACCCAGAAATACTACCTTTCTTAACAAGAACTGATCGAACAAAAATTTTTTAAAGCTACCTTTCCTTTCATAGATGCCGGTATGGATCATAACCTTGACAAGGCTCCACGGTAATAATTCCATCAAGATTGGTATCTCTATCTAGACTCACATCCAAAATTGAGTAGGGAGAGGGATTCTTTTCATTGCTGTTGAGTCCTCCAGTGTTGATATCACCACCAAAGTACTTACAGTTTCAGGTTACCTCATTCTCCCATTGCTTCTGGAGTGCCCTTCCTCCCCCTTCTCACCTGGGGACCTCCCTTCTGCCAGCTTGATGGCATCGCTTCTGTCTGAAGCCTCTTTCCAGCTGTTAGTTTTTTCCTTTGATGTTCCGGCACACTACCTGTCCTTCAGTGCAACATTCTGTTTCTACCTGTCTGCTCCTCCGAACTGCAAGTCGTTAAGCATTCTGAGGGTCTACTTGGGTCTGTATTCCTGGAGTCTCTCACAGTGTCATCACAGGAAAAGGAATCCAAGAACTGTTCTTATGAGACAGTACTCAGAAGAATCTTAGGAAGATTCTTGCAAACTCAGGAGGTAAAGCCAGGTGCCAGGATCAGAAGTGAGCTCAGTGGCTTCCCAAATTTGCTGCACATTAACATGACCTAAGGAGCTCCTTCAACAATCCAGATGGCCAGGCTGCACCCCACTGCAAAAAAAATCAGAATGGCTGAGAGTGGGAGCCAGGCATTTGGTTGTTTAGAGCTCCTCAAGGTGATTCCCATGTATAGCCAGCTTTGGCATTCGCTGGATAAGGTAATGTTTTGGAGATAGGAAGTCAAATAAACCTGCTAGGACATCTTCAAAGTGAAGTTTTCAACCCAATCCTCAGGTCACTTGGAAAAGTCAAGGCTGTTCTAGGAGCCAGCACTTGCCCCCCAATTTAGGGAATGTATGTGCAGGCAAGCTACTTGTTTCAAACAAAAAAAGGTGGGCGCAAGCTGTTAGACCACTGATTGGGTGAAATAGTCATGGTGTTTGAGGAACCAGGATAAATTAGCATTTGGGCACTTGCCTGAGATTTACTGAGGTGCCAGAAATCCTGTGCAGGTATATGATTTATCATTATAGACATAAGTGACTAACCACAAAATTACACGTGGAAGTTAAACTCGAAAACCAGTCTATTATTTACTGGAGCCAGAACCATCCCAGTTTCCTCTAAGTCCTTTTCAACATAGATGAGCATGAATTTTTCTCCCTGAAAACTTCAACCTGGAGTGGGTTTCCCCTTGAACAGCTGAAAACTGTTCTGCTTGCTTCCAGACTAAGTCCTGCACTTAAGCAGAACCGAAGGATTCGCGTTGTCCCTGCCAAGGAGCTAGTGGCGGGGCATCACAGCCCCTGCAGTACCCTCGAGAAGTTCAAGGGATTTTAATTCCAGTGAAGTCAAACAGCAACCGTTCCCAATCAACCTTCAGCCAAGACATATCAACCAAATCTTCTTAGTGATGTGAATGTTATTGCTCGCGTTTCCTGGTTTAATTGGAGGGAGGAACGGTTTGAGGTTACAATGGACCTGAATCGTTGTCCAGATTGTTTCTGGGAGTATCAGCCAAAGGCAACATCTGATACTGTCCTGCCATTCCCACTGCCACAGGGCACTGGAGAGGGGCTGTCCATCAGGAAAGAAAACCAGGAACAACTGCATCACACCTGGACAATGACTAAATACCGCTATAACGCTTGAAATTTGTTGCAGCAGCAAAGGCGAAGTTTAATAGAAAAACTAAAGTGCATTCTATTTGGGACGAGGGAGAAGATTTGGAAGCAGACTGTGGTGATGGTTGCACAGGAGTGTGGATGTAATTAATGCCACTGAATTGTACACTTAACGACTGTCAAGATGGAATATTTGTGTTATATATCTTTTACTCCAACAAAATAAAAACAAAAAACTAAAGGAAAACATATATTCCTGAAATTGGCAGATATGTATTATCATCAAAGTATCATGCCAAGCAGAAAACCAATGAGCTACAACCTATTGAACAGACCTCCCCTCACCACCAACCTTCCACTGCTTTGTCCTTACCCGCCAACAGCCACAGTCCAGTCTATGCTCGATAATTAATTCATATGATGAATACCTGACCCAAGGATAATTAACATGGATTGGTAATTAGAGACCAAGATCCCACCCGAAGTAGGTAATTTGATGGTCCTCTGATGCAAGAAAATGGTTCTCTTTTCAGATTTTATTCTATACGATGGCACGTTAGCAACAGCAGAGAAAGAAACATAGACAAAACCAAACAAGTAAGAGTACTGTAAGTCCAAAAACTCTTTTTGGATGTTTTCAAATGAATAAAAATGAACTATACTCATGAAATACTAGCTGCTCCCAATTAAAGAGCACTTAAGAGTGTTGAACACTTGCATGCACAGTCACACATGTATGGCAACAGTATAAATGCAGTCAATGTAATAATTTGTAAACTGTCTCTGTATAAAGACTTTAGATTCTATTTTTTTTTAAATAAAAGAAAAGAACCTTTTGGTTATAAAGAGCCCAGAAGGCTTTCAAATTTAATTCTATCAGTCACTTTTTAGTGATACTAATTAGGATTAAAGTATTGACCTCTGCATGCAATAATGCATAATATCATCTTTTTCTCTAAAATATTGTCCTATATTCTGTTTCCTATCATCTGTTCTGATTTTATATTAGGGATTTTTATATTAATGATGGGATTTTTAATGTATTAGAAATTCATGTAAAACTTAGATCTTACTGCAGTTCATACCTACACATAGGTATTTTTCTGATGGATGCATGACTAGGGAAATATGAATACACAGTGAAGCCAAATTAAAATGACATGTTTATTATGTATAAAATCATAAATAAAATACTTAAAAAGAGTTGCACAGTACAGCTATTGCGAGGGCACATCCAGTTACCTATTTTGTAGTTGCCTCTTGCTTAACTCGTGTGTTGATTGTGGAATTTAATTCATTAGATAACTAAATGGACTATAAATATACATGCAAATTTCCAGCTGATACGAAGCAAAAAGTTGATAAATAATGCCACAGCATAACTTTAAACACAGAACTAGTGAGCCTGGAGGCTATTTTTTAATCATTTATTTTTATTTATTCTGTAAAGACTATTTTCATTTGTGTTTTATATATATACACACACACACACACACACACCCTTGGGAGACAAACAAACAGCATACTTATGAAAAATTTTGATGGGGACCAGCTTGTAACTGTTTTGAGACTGCACTGCTTTAAAAATGGACAATACCCACTATTCTGTTATTTCTACCACTGGAAAAAAAACACATATTCAAATTATATTTAATGAAGATTAAACTTATCTCTCCATGGAAGTAACAAGGCTCTCAAAAATAACTTCTGAGTTCACTTTGCACAAAGGGGTTTTGTCACTAAGCATTTACAATACTGCAAGCAAATGAAAAGGCATCTTCGCGGCCGGCACATGCCACAGTTTAGGATATAAACCAAATCTTGGGACATTCTCAATAGATTTGGGAAATCCAACTGTTTGGTCAACATCCAAGTATGAATACATGTATCTGATATACATAGATCGTAACATCATACATGTTCACAGATAACATTTGTTCACCATAGAAGAGGACACTATGTAATTTAACACAACTACCACACTTTTCATCAGAAATTGTTTAAAACCCAGAGATAGTGTAACTCCTACAAAAGAGGAAAAATGACATAGCGGGAAGAATAGCAGAGAAAAGGTAAGGAACCGAGATTTGGGTCTCGCTTTTTCCTTTACTAGCCCACTGAATGACCCTTCCTAAGTCAAGCAGAATCGGGTTCTGCATCTATAAAGTGATAGAAAAGAATCTGATCATCTTTTAGACCACATAAAAAATTCTCTGCCCTCAAATGTAACTAAAAAAAAAAAAAACAAAACAAAAAAAAAACCAAGTTCACTTTAAAGAGAACATAAAGATATAAGGAAATTTATCACACCCTACATTAGATGTTTATCTCTATGTAAGAGACAGGTGTCAAACAAACAAATAAGAAAAAAAACCCACTAAGGCAAAGAGAAACTTTAACTCACCAGATTCCATCTGTTACATTTGAATTCATGCATAATTGATTATCCATGACTGGTAAGTTCTTTTCTCACTAGCCGACCACAGTTTTCTAAACATTAGGTATTAAATCACTACTAAAGTAGACTACATTTTAGAAACAGCGAGGGCAGAATAAGAATATTTTAAATGAAAAATTACATGCCGGTTAATAATAATACAGCTGACCTATGTTTAAGGGAGAGAAATTTTAATCATGTGCATATTAAATATTAATAGCCTATTCTGTTATTGTTATAATAAGGTTAAGTAGGCTTCTCCATGCTTAAGGAAAGAGGGAGAAGTAGGAATGCATAATGGTGCAAAAAGATACAGAGACGGGAGACAGACAGAAGGAAAATGTGTCAACAATAAACAAGAGGAAATGAGAAAGAAGGAAAAGATGAAGGTGGAAACTAATCTCTATGTGTCATTATGACTGCCAGAGTACTGGCAAAGAAGCAGCATCCTTTTATTTCAATTTTAATCATTTCTGAATTTTAATACCCGGCTCCTTTTGTAATTCTCCTGGCATTCCCCATATGCGTCCATCCCAGCCAAAACACCAGTGTAAATTAAATGGCAGGCAACCACGCCACTGATGTAGCCTCCCCAAAGAACCTACCAGGTGACCAAAAGCAAAAAAGTAAGGTATGTCTACCTCACTTCCCTGAGGACCTCTAGCCAATTAACTGGCTGGATGTTCTCTACTTTCTTTGATTTTGAAAAGAAGGACAGTAGTTAGGTAATCTACAGATAGAGAATCATTAAAAAAAAATAAAGCAAGCCAGTAGTAATACAATAATCAGTGACCATCAGGGCCTGGAAAAATGAGTTTGCTCTCACTGGCACTAAGGAGCATCACATGATTATTTAATTACAGCTCTAATTTTTGTCTCGTGGATGGCAACATATCAACAATTAATAGGGCAAATAGAGGAGACTGTTTTTAAAGAGACAGAATGTGCATGATAATGTAATAGGTCACACAGCAGTGCACCGCTTGAGGAATACTTCCTTTTGTGGAACTAAAGAGGACTGGCTTGCAAACAGCTCCATACACGTTTCAAAAAGAAAATAAATTTAAAAAGCAGGAGTCTTTTTTTAGATAACTCTCAAAGAACTTTTCAGAACGTTTTAGATGCGGCTAACGCAATCCTACTGCAACTCTAGCATGAATTCTAAGGAATGGAGTGAAATCTTTGTTAAAATAAGTACCCTAAATCTTAAAATATTTTTAAACAGTGTATATAGCTACAGTGAAAATTTTCTTTTCATGCAATAATTATGACAGATATTTACTCAATGGGATCCAGAAAAAAAAAATCGTTTTAGTAAAGAACAGGTACAGGTCAATCAGTCATGGGCCAGCAGTCTGTAGTATTTTTGGTTACGTGATATCACAAAGACCATTACATGGGTGACCTGCCTGCACCCAGGTCTGTGTTGACTTCAGTACAGTTCGTTACTACACCAAACACCAAAGGACCATGGACCTACACTGGGATTTGTCACCTAATCCTGAAGGTCAGATGATGAGGGTAAAATAGACCCGGCTGCTATTGTCAAACAATGACAGCACATAGTTAAAGAAGAAACACATTCAATTATCCAGAAAACTGGGACATGTGTAGATTAAGTGTTCAGATAACCCCAGCAAAAACAGAAAATTAGAGGGAAAAAGTCTCTTTTCCCATTAAATCATTATCGGCCCAAGCCAAATTCACCATTTGATTATTAGTTTAGCAAATCTTTAATGAGCGCTCACTACACAAGACAAAGGATGCTATGAAGTTTCTCCTGTTTTATAGAACACAGACATGTATCTTACACTGAATTTCTTTTTTGTGGTCTTTTAATGCCTTGTAGAAATAAATAACAGCAGCACCTAAAAATTCATAAAGTGAGAATATTAGTGTACTTTGAAATGTTACATATTACAAGGTTACAAGGTCTGCTTACCCAAATTAACCAGGGAATTCAAACAGTTAACCAACTTGGTAGCATCGTCTAAGTAAAGCTAAGTCCAGCTTTAAATTCTAGTGCGGTCACCTTTGTTGTGCCATGCCAGAAGCCAAAGGAAAACCCAGGGTTGACGTCTGGAACATGAAATAGGCTTAGACGTATCTCTGTGATCAATTGCTCCAATGTATCTTAAATATCAGGTTATAGAGAATCGTAAGCAAACATAACTTGGCTAAAGAAACAGTGACTAAAATCATTCTACAAAAGGAAGTATGAAGAGGTGCTAAATCAACTCCAGAAGCTTTTAATGGCTTTGGTTGGCCAAAGTCACCAGAGTACAAGAAAATGTAGGCGTCTCAAAATACAATGTGGGAAATATAAAGCTGCAGAAGGACAACAAATTCTAATGCCACTAGCAAAAGTGACCAAGTCAGTAACAATTTCAAAGAAAGGAGGAAAGACAAAAAAAAGAAAAAAAAAAAAAAAAGAAGAAAATTTTATATCCTGTGAAAAGTTTTAAAATTAAGTGTGGTAGAAAACAATTTGATGATTCTGGATGAAAAATCTGACTCCATACGTTCTAAAGGAATATTGTTAAAGGAGTCTAGCAAGCAGCAACTTGCATGCAAGCGTGTACATCATTCTTTTTTAACGTGACTGTTAATATACAGTTAACATGTCTCAGAAAAGGCTGTAATTAACTGTCTACTGCTCTAATAACACTAATAAGCATACAGTATTATTAACATACAATGACTCCATACAAAGTAAGACTGTCATTTTTTTTTAACTTTTAAGATAACGTTCTAAATTGTTTTTGAGTCCTCTTAAACCACGCCAAAGAGAGCCCACCTTTAAGATTTTTCTTAAATAACAGCTATTAAAACGTCGTTCTTTGCTTTCACAGTCTGGAGAAATCTGTCTAACATGAAGCAGGACATCCAGGCACCATCTCAGTTGGTGGAAAGACAGTGGGAAAACACCTGGTTTATTTTCTCAATTCTATATATTCTGCTAAAATTGAACACTGTAAGCGTTTTAATTTAGTTCTTCATTCACTGATAAAATGTGTTTATCAGTGAATGGGGCAAGGTTTGCTATTTCAAGAATCCCATAGTCCTGTTGTTAATCCCCAGTGATTTCCATCGTCTGGTTCACTGGAACAGGAAAACTCAATTGCATTCAACATCAAACAGCTAATTATGGATACGCTCTATTCAAGACTATCTCCATTTCAAAAGATATCTGCATATACTAGATTCTATTTTATTTACAATAATTATCACAATAAAATATTTATACCATAAAACCGCTTTTACCTTAAAGTCCTTATCGTTACAAACATTAAAAGGCCAAATTGTCATTTATATGCTCTTAACGGCATATCAGAAACCATTGAGTAAGACTAGAAAGGAACCTCCAGCAATCAACTCCACTGTATGCCTGGCTTCCTGGAAAATAGCATGTAAAGAATTCCCTCTCACACAGATTACTACCTTTTCTTTAAATATCTCAAGGAAAGAAGGTCTATACTAATGTCTCCTGGGAGCCTCCTACCATATTTCACCACCCAAAGAAGAATGCCCATTGAAGAATTTTTGTTGGTATCTGGTCCCAAATCATCTCTAGCTGAGAAAAAGCAACATCCCAACACAGAGATCTCCCCCGAACACTACCTGCCCCCGTCTCCCCCTGTGGCTGTAGCCCTGATTCTCCATATGGAACTGATAGGAACTTTTTTGGCACTTACCCTCCAAATATCAGAGGCTGCTCTCCAAATCTAGCCCTATGGGAGAGCTCGCAAAAAGTAGTCTTTGATGAGGTGACAATGACGAAGTTCTCTCTGGCACTGCTAGCAGGGCAGAAGCATCCCCAAATGAGGTGTTACCAGTTGCCTGTGAAGCAGCTGGACCATGACTGCAGTTCTGAGGGTGCGTCACAAATCAGGTCATAGCTCTGGGTAGAGTCCACCCACTTCACCCAGCACAACGCCCTCCACTTCCTGCACACCTGGGGGGAGGAAGGGGTGCAGAGGAGGGGGGCCGATGCAGGTCCACAGACATTCTAGTAAAGGCACGACCAGGTGCAGCCTGACATCTCCTTCTGTGAGTGTTTTCAGCTTCATTTGGGGAGCCTGCACCCCAAGGTCCTCAAAAATTTGTGCAACAATGAGCGGGCTCTAAAATGAGTGATGAGTGTAATAAAATATTGCACAGTTAAACGTTTTATCCAGCAAGATCTTTCCTCCACTGGAAACTGAACCAACTCTTAATTTTTGATTACAAGATACTTCACTACCAAATGTCAAATAACTGGACTGAATAAATTTCAGCAGAATCTAGGGACATAAATGCTAGGGTACCAGTTAACTAATTTTCATCTCTCATAACTAAACTAGATCATCACATAAACTGAATTACATCCTTGAAAGTCCACTGAAAGAGGTGATTAGAATTTCTATTATGAACCTTCAGACAGCAACAACTGTGGCAGTGAGGCAGAGTAACTTAAAAGAATAAAAATAGGCCAATATGCTGGAAAAATGCTCTGCTACTAAATCTCACCCTGAATATATATACACACAATCTGTATCTATTTACTCTGAAATGAAATATCTGATCTTAAAAAAGACTTTAAAAAAATAAACAGCAAAAGGTACCGTTGGCATAAGTTCAAAAGTACTAAATAATGTGTGTTAATGTGTTGATCACACTCTATGAAGACATCAAGTTTAAATAGACTTAACCATTGAGAATAGCACTTAGGAATGAGATATAAATTACCATAGTAGACACTTTTTCTTTGGTATAGTGAAGAAGAAGAACCTTGTGTAACAGATTTGATTTATATGCTGTATTAAGACCACATTCTGCTCTGATGTCAATGGAATATATGATTAGAGATTGACAACCGTGTGTAGATGATGGTGTAAGAGCTACTTATAGAACATAAGTGAAAATAAGCATTTTCACAAGTTAATCATAAGTTTGGGAATTCAGCTTTCACAGTATATTGAGCAGTATTTCCAGGAGTCTTGAAAGAGAAGGGGCTTTTAACTTAAAAAGAAGACAACAAGTGCATTTAGTATCAGAACCAAGTTGAAATCTCTCTTAAATGTGGCAGATTAACAAGAAGACAAAGGGGGCAAGCCTATTTTCAGAGGAAAGCCAACAGTATCAGTCAGTCAATCAATCAGTGAGCCCCACTTTGTCCTCACGTTGGCAGATCTCCATTAACAACTGAACCATTTCATCTAAGACTTGGGAGGTACCACACTTGATCAAAGTTATTCTCTAAGTAATCAGATAGTTTAAGTAATCTCGTTGGAACTTTGCAGAAAGTTAGTGTCACAAACACACACTTCGATGCGTTTGGATGCGTCGGTCCTGAGGTTGCCCTAAGATGACTATTTTAAGTGGCATGCAGAGTCTTTTGGGGTTTTGATGTTACATTTGACGTGTGTAAAGCAAAAGTGCATAGCGTGCCTTTCAACCGGTTCCCACACGACAGAAATAAGAAGATATTCCTCTGCTTTAAAGTTTTGCCACTGGTAAATGATTAAGAAAAACTCCTCTCGACCCCTACCCCCAACCAGGAAGAGCCTGAAGCCCTGGATTATAGTACAGGTAGATATTAAAATGGAGACAGAGCCGTTATTTAGTGGTGACAGGAATATAAATACGTGCGCTAACCTATAAACTGGTATTTACTTCAGGAAGGTAAGTAATATTTTTCCTCTGATTGCTGAGCTGTCAGTTTAATGCAGCGTAAATAAACAGTAGGTGCCTGCTAGCTCGAAGTAGGAAGTGTTCATTCCACACGAGGAACAGATTACTGAAGCCTGATGCTCATGATGCTGAAACATAACTTTCATTTTACCAGAAAATACACCCTACCGTGGATGATTTTTCGTGCCTGATCTATTAATTAACTTAACTCTGTTCTGTCAAAATGTAAACCAATTTGTTAAAATCACCCCAGAGTTCTGGAGTTGGAAAACCAAATCAATTTGAAAAGCAAGAGTAATGACCATTCTGTAATCTGATCACAAATGCTAAGAATGAATACTTAAAATAATAAGCATAAACTATACAAAGCTGAGACAAAGAACATATTTAAATATAGAACTTAATAATCTGCGATGCTCAATTTACTCAAAGATCTTACTCGTTTGCTAATTAAAAACAACTAGCACCTTTAATATTTCACAACCTTGTGCTACTTGGGTCTGTTCAATATGTATGCTTATTCTGCTCTCTGAAATATCTCAAAGTAACCACTCATAAAAATCAAATCACACTCCTTAATTCTAATAGAAATATCACTGAGCTCTCCTGAGAGACGTGGCAAGTTTGAAGATCAAATGATGATACCCTTCCTAACAGCATTCATGTAAAATGTGGATTTCTTCCCATTTTCATTATACCACAAAGCTATGACGGTCTATGGCAACTAATTCTCTCCTTATACACAAGTGTTGAGTAAAATATTTCATGGCATTATTTAAAATGGGAACTCCTCTAAAAAAGGACAGAAGGCAATTCGGGGAGGTTTCTATTTAAAATATGGACAAATTCTGATAATTAAACAGTGGATTGTAAGGGAAAAAGAGGGGCTAAAAAATAATGTTTTTGCACTCAACTACAACATGTCTCGACATAGTCTGAAGACTGATTCAGTCGTATGCATTTATTTTATATACTTCATCAATCCCAAGTACTCATATAAGAGTCATCCAAGGCAACACGTTTTGGAAGAAATGATTTGTTTGTGTAAGGGGCACATCTACGTATGGCCCTCTTGGAAATTTACAGAGCAGAAAAAAAGCCACTAGAGTGCTTTATAGAGTCCCTGCTGTATATCCATGTTGTGTTTAGCTTAATAGTGTTTGTAACCAAAAGATTTTTATAATAATGAGGAACAGGTGCCTGTCACCTGACCTTTTAGGCCTAATTTACAATCCACAACCTGTCACATGAGAAAAATAATTGAAAGTCTTCTTCAGATACTTCAGTCTTTGCTAATTTAATGTAGTCTTTCTTAACCATCACTCAGCATACCATAGCTGATTCAATCACAGGTTCACATAGCTGGCAACGGACTGCTCTGCAAAAATAAACCAATACTCATTTTGTTGTTGTTCTTGTTTAAGATGCTGGGAGACAAAAGAACGACTTTTGTAGATTATCAACTGAAGAATATATTAATTTACTACCACAACTAAACAAAAGGCATTCCTTTTGAATACTTTTACATACAAAGAACTATTATTTATTACATATTTCAGCTTGTGGGAAAATGAGGAATGCATTGATTCTGGAAATAACTATTCAGACTTTTTTGGAAGTTCTTTAGGTCTTCTCTCTCTATCTCTTTTTTTCCCCCTTCTCCCCCTTGATCCCCCCACCTCCTACCCCACACACATTTTAAGGCACTAGTGCTCTAGGAGGGAAATCCCTATCTGTTCTTTTTTCATCCATCATTTGTATTCATTATTCAGAAAGGAATACAAAATTGAGCAGTGATTTTTGTTTCTCTTGTATAATCTTGTTACAAGTAGCCATACTTAAATTTAACAATGCTTTGTATTTTATAGCTACTGTTTACATATTATGCATTACGTGTGACTGAACAACCCTACATTTAAAATATTGTTTCCATTAGAAAAAATATGAAGTAATAAGTGTCAAATGGAGATGAAGAATAAACATGCTTGGTATATTTATAAAATGCATAGTCACTTAAAACGTGCACAAATAGGATACATATAAATTGCAACTGTTACATTTTACATAGTGTACACATGGTCTAAAGTATATTTAATAATGTGCCTAGCCAAGTTAATTAAAGTATTTATGTCTGGTGACTGTGTTAAACACTTGGAGAGGTAGTGAAAGATGCAGCCAGTTACTTCTGCTAACTAAAGTTGAAATTATGCACTTATTATAACCTTTTCTAACAATGTGAGAAAAACAGAGTAAATATATTAAATTTGTTTCACAACAGATGCTTAGGTTGTTAATATTTAAGATGCCTATTCATGCTATTCCTGTCTGCACATTTGTCAAAAATGTAAGCTTGAATGCTAATGTTTGCCAGCAGACTGGAGCAGCCAGTATATGAATGTACTACTGTTCTACTAAAATAATATGCAATAGAAATAAAGGACTGCTGCTAAATCATAGCATTAGTCTCACACAGCAGATTAAAGGGTTTTAGAGCTAACACCTCAACCTTGGCTTTCTCCAGTCTTAAAGTACGGTTTTGGTTGTTGTTGTTGTTGGCTTTTGCAGCTACGTTTTACTATAGAATCAATCTTACATTCCTGACGTCTCAGAAAAATCCACTTTAGATAGGGTGTAAATTTCAATAAAGTTTCAACGGCATGACTTACTCGTCGGTAGCACAGACACTGGAGATTTCAGGGACTGCTTGGGACAAAACCTGACACCTACCAGTCGCCTTTCACTAATTTCTTACACCTCCTCTGTCCTGTTAGAAAAGTCAGGTCCCCTGGCCTCCAAGGATGCAAGCAGGGAACCCCAGCCAGTCCGGGTAGAAAGGTTGTCTCTTGAGAACAGGACGTCTTTCTGCTTTCCCTGTCTCTTTTACAACCCATGTAGAGTCCAAGTCTTACAATATTTGCCTGGAAATCTGTAATGCCGCGGAGAAAGTTCGCCGAGGAAGGGCGCAGAGGTCAAAGTTGCCAAGCAGGGCACTTTGAGAGGCGATCCTGTGGTTGACACTAGTAAGTGAAATTTGCAACGCCCCAGTGGAGGTCCGGGCCAAGACCTCCAGCAAGAGCCCTAAGCCCCTTTCCGTCTTCTGGGGTCATCCCAAGAGTCCTGCTCAGTGCATTTCCCCGGTTTGCGCGTGTCACTCCCCGAACCTGACACCTGCCTGCTTTGTCCCTCTGATCTTGGTTGCCCAGACCCACGCTCCGCCGCCCCGCAGTGAAGCGCTCGGAAAAGGCCGCCACGCTCGGGTCGGGACCGACGGAGGGAGACAAGGTGCGGATCTCGAGGCCGCACCTGTGATGTCTCGGTTCTGCTAAGAGGGCAGCACCGCTTCCCGCCTCCAGCCCTCCTCCAAACCTACATTCACTCCAGGAGTCCCTTCAGCACCGACCTCACGACCGCCAGCGAGGGCTCGCAATGCGGAGAGTCGCGGCTTTCAAAATCCCGGCTCCAACTTCAGCGCCCCGGCGCTCGAGTGTTCCCGGGATGGAGAAGTTGCCACTAACTTCCTAGGCCCCTCTCCGCCGCCGCTCCCACCCGGTCGCGCGGGCGGGGGGCGGAGGAAGGAGGAGATGGACCGGGGAAGGATGCTGAGCTTACGTGCGATCCGGCGGGGAACGTTTCTACTCCCCCAGTCTACTCCGCCGGGCACCTTTATGCCAGCCCCGCTTCAGGGCGCACAGAGAGAGGTTTGCTTTCCCTTTTCCCGTTTGCTTCCTTCGGTCTTTGCGGCTCCCCTTTTCTCTTCCAAGAGGGGTCACACTGATGACCTGAAGGAGTTTGTTCAGCCAGGATTTGTTGGGCAGGTGTGTTAGTGTGCCCACACCCTGAGAGAGAATGAATGGCATCTCCAAGTCCCCCATCCCGGGTGCTCTCCCACGCTCTACCCGCCCACCCCTCCGGGGTCCGACTGCTCACGAGGGAAGGGGCTCCGGGGACCCCTGCCGCCGGAGGTCCACAAGAGGGGAGCCGCGCCGCGCCGCCCCAGGAAGGGGCGCCGTGGGTGGGTGCTACGGAGAAGTTTGGATCGATTCCGAAAAAAGGGAGACAGACATGAAAGAGCAAGAATGGGGGGGAAAAGAGAGGCAAAGGAGCAGAACTCACTCAGGCATGGGCGCTGGGGGCGGCGGTGGCTGTCGAGTGCGGGCCCGCGACCAGGAACAGCTCCCCGGGCGGGCGCGCCGGCGTCGGACTTCCGAGGCGGCGGCTTCTGCCTCTGGTGCCGCCGCCGCCGGAGCTGCGGCTGCCGCGGAAGTTAATTGCAACTTGACTTCAAGTTGTCTTCTTTCCCCATCCGAAGTGGGCGTTTAAAGGGGAGAGCGAGGCGAGGAGCGAGCTAGCGAGCGCGCGGGGCCGAGGGAAGGAAGGGGGGGAGGGAGGGGATGTTAACGGGGGAGGAGGGGGAGGGGGCGGCGGCGGGGGCGGGAGGGGGAAGGGGCCGGCGGGAGCTGCTCTCCGCTCGGCGGTCGCCGCGCCCGCAGTCTGGAGGCGCACCGGAGCGGCCGGGGCGCCCCCCGCGGGAGCCCAGAGCCCCCCGGAGCGCGCATCCAGCCGCGGCTCCTTCGGCCGGGCACGCCGCGCCCGGGGGCTCCGCGGACCCCGCGTCGCCGCCGCTCCCGAGCTTGTGCGACGCGGGCTGGTCGGCGGGGCGGCGAGGGCCCGGCCCGCCTCCCCAGCGCCCGCCCCGGCTTCTCCCCCTGGCGGTGGAGCCTCAGCGGCCGCCGGCTACACTGAGCGCGCCGGAGCCCGAGCCGAGCCGAGCCCGAGCCGCCGCCGCCGCCGCCGCCGCCACTGCCGCGCGCCGCTCCCAGGCTCCCTCCCAGCGCGCCGGCCGGGGTGTGGGGGGCGGCGGGCCGGAGGGACGAGGGCGGGCGAGAGGCGCGCGCTGGGATTGGCGCCGAAGACCGGACCCTCAGCCGCTAGGGGTAAGTGTGGGCGCCTGGGAGTGCGCTTAGGGGTGCGCGGCGCGGTTCTCGACGCCAGCCAACCCTGCCCCCTCACCTCTCCCGGGCCCCCACCACGCGCACCCCTCCTCTTGCCGCCTGCGGCTTCCTCTTGTTGTTCGTTGTTTGGCTGGGCTTTTTTTTGGGGGGGGGGAGAAGCGGGTGATTGTAGTGTGTGTGCCAGCGGAGGAGGAAGTCAGGTGAGAGGCCCCGACGCACCCCCCCTCCTACCCAGCCCGCATGGGGTGTATCGCTCCCCACTAGAGGCATGTGGGCCAATTTTTTTTCTCTTATCAATGTTCGGCCGAGAAGATCTTTCCTAGGGGGCCTCCTTTTCTCACAGCCTGCTCTGTCCCTCTCCCTCCACCCTACCTTCGCCCCTTTCAGCACCCCATCCAAGAGCGATGCCCCCAACAGAGGAGCACGTGGCGGCGGGAGAAGGAGGGGGCAGTCTTGCAGACCCCCACGCTGCGCCCCAGCCTGTGTGTTTAATATGTATTCTCCCGTCGGCAGCTGCACTTCTTTGCAAGCCCCTGAGAAGAGACCCCTAAATTGAGGTCCAGTTAATCCAAAAAGCTGGAAGCAAAGGGGGCAGGTGATGAGAATTTCATGACAGGGGGCTGGCTGACGAGAGGGCCAAGGGAACCTTCCCAAAAGGCGAATGAAACTCCAAAAACCTCTCCAAGAGCAGAGTGACTAGGAGGTTTGGGACCCCAGGCTAAGGAGAAAGGAGAACTCCACCAACTTTGCCCCTCTCCTCTTGCCACCCTCCACCCCCACCCCCACCCCCACCCGGTTGCAAGGAAGCTAACAGGTCTTTTGTGTTGTACCTTCTTTGGGAAATTTGCATTGAGTATGACAACAGAAAATTACTACTGTTTACTCAAAGTTAAGGGGTTTGCAGAAAGGAAAAAACAGTCTACTTTTTTTTTCTCCGTGTGTGTAGTTGTTAGGTTCAAACCTTGAACTGCAAAACGTCAGTTTGTAACAATGAGGACTGTCGAGCCGCCTCTGTATTTTTAGAAGCTGCACTTTTCTGAGTTCCTTTCACACAAGGCTTGCTGTCTCATTAAGTCCCCATACATAATTGTATTTAGAGAGAAGGAGAGTATGGAAGCCGGAGGGAGATTGCTAAGATCTCCATCCCGCCAGCGCGGAGCACTGTTTGCAGTGAAGTTCCTGGAAAGTGACTGTGGGCTGAGAATTCAGTTTTTCCTAAAAGCTCTGTTAGGTCCTCTTCTGTCAGATGTCTATGAATAAAGCACGCTGGGAAAATCCTCCTATCCGTGCAGTCTTATTTTATCTTTTACACAGTGGTTGATTCTACTTTCAAGTTCTGGTAACAGCACATCAACTGTGCTGTATTTCCGTGTGGTTTTTTCTAAATAAAGGAGGGTAGTGCTTGTGTTCACACTGCTTTCTGATATACCAGTTTTTTTCCTATCAAGTGAGTATTGGATTCACTGGAATGTCCGTCTTTTTCAGTTGACTGTCATTTTACGCAGAGACAACAATTCCAAAGACATTAGAATATTAAAAGTTTATGCATTAGTGTTATTTTGGAGAACTAGCCCCTCATTTCTAAGACACAAGTGCCCACCTCAACTCCTAGTTCTGAAAAGCAAAGCAAAAAGGTACAAATGCCATGGGCAAAAACAAAACACAAGTTTTCCTTCCTGGACCGCTTTGTGTATCCATAGGACCCAAGAGGCACCGACTCCTCCTGCCTTAACTTACCAAAATGCTGAATTGCCTAACTAGTACCAGTATCTCCATCTGGTAATGACATCAGGTTTGGAATGGAAGAATTCTCAGTCTTTAATTACTGCTTATTAGCAATTTCTTATAGCAGGCAGCTGATTGTCCAATTCTGAAAGGCTGAAATGAAGCTTACAGAAATTGAAATACCAAAAAAAAAAAAAAAAGATTTTTTTTTCTCTCTTACATACTCGTTTATTCTGCAGGGTCATCAACTAAGTCCGCCGAATTTAAGGTGTGATATGCTCCCTTGCATTAAACCATGGGAACATTTTGCCTCAACCTTATGAATTTGCTTTTCTTCCCCTAAATAGTCTTGAACAGAGAGCTCACAGGCTCTATTATAAAACAGAATTATGTAATGATGGGTATAGTACATTAAGTAACATAACTTGATAAACTCTTTTGTCAACCTTGCCCCCTGGCACATAGTAGGAATACATTAAATACTGAATTAAGATGTTAATGGTACTAGGGTAAGGCTTTTTTTTTTTTTTTTTTTTCCAGAGGAGAAAGGTATTTTGCCTGAAAGTTATTAGGGTAATACATTTCTGCTCCTAGATTTTTTTTTTAACAAGTCCAAATCTAATTTAAATGGTTGAAAGACGACCAAATCTGAAACATATCAAATGGTTAATAATACTAGCTAGTGTCAAAAGCTGATTATTTTCCTAGGAGAATAGACAACAAATATTGCTTATCAAATAGTGTGAGACAGATACAAAGGAGGGATAAAACAGTATCGGCCTGCAAGGAATTTGGTGGCCAGATGACATCAAAATGTGAAAACACAACTCAGTGGATCAGTGAATGGATGGAATCAAAGGAATATTTGAGAGAATAGATTTTTTTTTTCTTTTTTAGACCAGAGAAAATAGACATCCTTCAGTTCCAAGTTGAAATGTATTCTTGGAGTTACTTTGCCCGCCAAACCTTCAGGGGCTATCAGTGCAAACACCCTGAATAAAGGGGAATTCACCACTTACCTACCCAAAGGTGGGGATTTTACCTCCAGAGTAGTTACCACAGTGTATATTGTGTGTATAAATGAGGAATATCCTAAGTAGTTCATTCCATCTTTGTACAATTTTTTACATTTTCTAAAAAATTGAACAAAATTGATGCAGACTTTCTTAAAACTTTCAACCCTAAAACTCCTAAATCCTATAGACCCTAAAACTTCCAGACGTTAGTCTAAGTTCCATTTGCAGCAAAACAGCAAATCTATTACATTAGGATAGGCTATCTTATGGCAGAATAACAAACAATTGCAATGTTTAGTGACCTACAATGGCAGAAGTTGTTTTCTTGGTCATGCTGAGTTCATATTGTAAGTCAGCCACTTCCACGTCTCCTTACTCAGGGTCCCAGGCTGACAGAGGAGTTGCCATCTTGAATGTTTCATGTTGCTATGGCAAAAATAAAGGTCATTTAAATGCTATGGCCAGAAGTGACACATGTCATTTGGGCTCACAACTGACTGGCAACAATAATTGGATGGCTCCATAGAATCATCACAATGAGGCCAGATAGTACAGCCTACCTTGTGCCCCAAAGTAGAGAGCTGTGGTGCACAGGTTTAAGGACTAACATACTCTTAAGGACCCTTGTGCCCTGTTATCCTTTAGCTAAGTGATCCCACCCTGCTCCTTTGTGGCCCAGATGTTCCATTCTCTAGGGTAAATACTGCAGGAAAGGCCACCACGTTACAGGGGAGACATGCTGTGACTTCTTTCACTGCCTTTTCTCTTTGAATACAAGACTCCAGTCCCACCCCTCCCCCACAGATTGCAGTGCCCTATCAATTTTAAGTCCGTCTTTATATATTCCCTAATATTATATATATTTTATTTTTTCAAGACTTGTTTTCCGAGAAAGGGTACGATGAACAGAACTTTTGAGAAGTGTTATCTGGGGGAAAAAATGTTATCTGAAGATGTCATGATCATTATCAAATTTTGAAATTTTGTCTTGAGTAGCTACTTCCCTTATTTTAACCATCAGAATGTTGCAACACAAATAAAACAGTCTTTTGGAAGTATTCATTCATTCATTTACTTATCCATCTTTTTATTGATTCGATAAATACTCATTTATTGATGCCAAGCACTCTTATTAAGGACCGGGTATGTGGAGATGATTGGGAGTTCTTCTTTTCAAGAAACACATTTTCCAATTGGACTGACAGAAAAGTCGTTGCAATGCTAGTGGAGGCACAAAGTATTATGGGAACACTCGCGAGGAAGCAAAGAACTCTCTGGCAAGATTAAGGAAAGTTCTGTAGAGGAGTTGAACTAAGTCCTGAGGGTAAGTGAGCCTTCTCTAGTCGGGAAAGGAAGATAGAGGATATTTTAAGCAGAGAGAGCAATATGAGTGAAGGCACTGAGGATGACAAAGCTTGTTGTTTAGGAAACTACCCAGGAACTCAGTGTGGCTGGAACAGGAGGTCTTTGTGAAGGATGAAATCAAGCAACTACAAATTGTAAAGAATCTTGCAGACATGCTGTAGAATTTAGACATTAGCCCATCTATCAGGGATTGCAAACCCTTCTGTCTACTCTGGGCCGAGCATGGGTACAAGTGAGCTAAGCAGACCAAGTTGAGACCGTAAGCAGTGGTGGAGACTGGCAATCTGGAGAATATGGGACTGTCCAAATGGGATAGTCAGGGCCAATGATGCCCAATGTCAGATCTTCTAGTTGTTAAAGAGAAGCTGCTAATTTGGATTTATATGAAAAATTGAAATGTTAAATGTTGAGAACTTAACCACATTTTAAAGTACACATGTGGGGAGAAAACGTGTACAGACCAAAATCAGCTTAAAGACCACCAGTCAGATGTCTCCTACCGTATGAGACAGGGAGCCATTAAAGGTTGTAAGGATGGGAGTAACACCATCGGACCTCTTTAGAAAGTTTACTGTGGTGGCAAAGTGGACAGGAAAATTCTGGAGCCTGGTAGGCTGTACTTGATATTCCATAATGTCATTTGAGGGGTGATGCAAAGCCTTTTATAACACCGCCCTTTTTTAGTACACAACTTCCCATGCATATAGGGGCAACTGACAAATATTTGAAAAGCTGATGAATGGAAGAGAAAAAAGCTAAAGTTTTAGAAGGAGGGCACATTTTTAGAGGGTTCCTTATACCATATGCTTCCTTTGTTAGACCGTTATTTTGTCAAGAGCACAACGATCTTATATTGATCATATGTAATTTTTCTATATCTGTCTGTGATAAACGTTATTGGTTTTTAAAAATGCATAAATCATTTAGAGTAGGACATAAAGATCAGCACAGCATCAGAATGTCTATTATCTAGGACTGATCTTACTGATCCTACCACCTTGTAAAGGAACTCCAGCTGAACACATGTCTGTTGTAGCAGGTCCTAAAAGTCTGTACTCCCAGGCTCTGCAAAACTCCACCAGACCCATGTGTTTAGCTTATGCAGGTTTTTGGTGGAGGCCAAACTCTTTATTACTACCCATCAGAGTATATTATATAGTTCAATCCATCCCAGAGCCAGGTGCCTAAGACTGTCTTGATTATGTTTAATTTTTCAATTAAAAAAAAATTGAATCCACTAAACACTGTTCCCAGCTTCTTTCTTGCTTTGAAACCATACTTACCTGCCACTCTGCAGTCACCAATCCCCGCACTCTCTCATAAACTCCCATTAAATGTTAGAAACACTAGGTACTCTTCCTAAGGTATGCTGACTGGTTGTAGGTTATGTGTGTTCCCATGGGCACATCCATATTCTGAAAGCCACTCAGTTCATTGGACAGTCAAGTCTTTAAAGTCTTAGCAGTTTGGCTCTACAAATTGTCATTTTTAATTGAACTTTCTTGAGGTATGATTTATGGACAATAAACTCTACCCATGTTATGTGTTCCATGAGTTTTGAATCCAAAGAAGCAACATGAGCAAATTATAATATTTTAAGTGAACTTCAGAGGAAAAATATACATACAGACTATATATAAATGGATATAGATAGATATAGAGAGATACATAGGTGATGATAGATCAATAGGTCACTAGATAGACAGGCAAAGTTAGCCTTACAATCCAAGCACCTGGATTGTAATCCTGGTTCAACTAGTTACTGCTTGCATATGCTTGGCCAAGTCTCTTAGCTTTCTGCCTCTATTTCCTCATCCATGTGATCGGGATTATAATTGTACTCCCCTCCTAGAATTAGCAAATACCAGTGCATCAACACAGCTAGTAGTCAATAGAGACTAACCCTGTTTTCTTTTGTTAACGTTGTTATTGGCATTATTATTCTAATAGAGAGGAAATCCAGGGACTTAAACAAGAAAACGAATTGACTGGAATGTAAGTGGGGTAGAAAGAAGCAAGTACCTCCTGGGTGGCTTGCTGGTATGCTAAGGGGACTCAAAGCCAGAGAATAATTAATGGCCTCTATTTCTGGAATATTTTTTTACTGAAGGATTTTGGAAGAAATAATCTTTCTATTAAAACAGCTACACATACGGTGGAATGCTTTCTCTCTTCTGTAACTTTTGTGGAAATGTTTGCAAAGTACAGAACATATTCACTAGTAACATCTTTAAAAAATTTTTTTTAATGTTTTATTTATTTTTGAGAGAGAGAGCAAGCAGGTGAGGGAGAGAGAGAGAGAGGGAGACACAGAACTCAAAATGGGATCCAGGCTCCATGCTGTCAGCACAGAGCCTGATGGGGGGCTTGAACTTACAAACTGTGAGATCATGACCTGAGCCAAAGTCAGACACTTAACCAACCAACTGAGCCACCCAGGTGCCCCTCTAGTAACATTTATCTTGAATTGTTAAAGCACCTCCTGCTTTTATATGCTATGAATGCTGCCCAAATGTAGAATCTTTGCCATTAGTAAATGTTTACATTTTAGATGAAAAATGTATTGGAAAAAACTATTAGAGTATGACCATGGGGAAATCAAGTCACCAGGAAGAAAAGAGGAGAACTGGACTCTAGTTCTGATTCCATAACTCACCCACTAGTTTGTTGATGGCAACAAACATCAGGGTGGGGATCTTTGTTCTCTTCACTCTTAATTCCCACATACCAGTTGATCTCAAACTTTAGCGTGTATAGGAATTAAATGCAATGGTTATTTAAATGCATATACCTTGGCTCCGTGCTCATTAATTCTGATTTGGTAGAAATAAGTGGGGATCCAGAAATCCAAGTAATAAATGAAGGTTTTGTTTCACTTTTTATCCTCCCCCCCCAACACCACACACACACACACACACACACACACACACACAAACTGGAAAATGCAGTGTAAAGAGTATTTTAGGCATAATGATATCAACCTGCTTAAATAATGTCACCAAGTATCTCTTGTTTCTCCTTTCTTCTGTGTCAACTTCTGTTTTACCTTCATTCTTAATCTAGTTTTCCCTTTACTATAATAAGCTAGTCCCTCCCAGCTTCCATTCTTCTGACATAGAAACTCCAACCAAAGAGCACTCCTCTTCCTCAGTTTCGAGCAAAAGAACTAGACCTGACTGTGACTGGATCAGCTTGTACCATGTACTCATAGCTGCATTTATCACCCTGGTCCGGGGCTGTGTTTCTTTAACGTGCCAGCTTTGGGTCAGATGCGCACCTTGGATTTAGGAGTGCAGCCACCCTACCCAAACTGTGTCGCCTGGGAGTGGGGGAGGTACTGTTCTCCAAGATAAGTTAGGGGTAATTTTTTCAGAAATAGGGAAGGCTTATTGGCCAAATCTATAGATTTTCATCCACTACTGTACATTTTTTTAGAAGTACTCAGATGAGAATGAGCCAACTGCCGTGGCAAAAGTATAACTAGTGTGCCAAGTTATTGAAGCTTTCAGCCTCAAAGGTGACCCACCAGGGCCTGGGAAGGGCTTAGGATGCCCAGAGTTCCTGAGCCAGTTGCTTCATACATTTACCCCAGAGGTTTTGGCAGATATTAAACATTTTCTGTATGCACTGTGAAGATGATTTGTATACAGGTCATCTGTGACTTGCACATCGGGAATCAATGGATTTTAAGATTGTGTTTTGAGGTCATCTCAAACATGCAATAATATTATTTCTTTTGGATCTAAATGAGACAACTTGGAAGTTGGTTTATGCAATCAAAAGGACAGTAAACATTCCAGGTATAGTATACAGAAGGGGGACAAACACACAGGACCAGCAGTTGAATCCTGCTTTGGCTTGGTTATCAGTTTTGTTTTATTTAGTATTCTTGGACATACATAGCTTGTTCTATCTAAGAGATACAGTCCTAGCCTAGATCTCAGCATGCCTAGCTCCTTATAATGTTTGGAACATAAGTGGATGCACATTATACAGACAATGGAAAAGGGTAAGCTGGCAACAGCATGGAACAGAAAACTGACTTGACTATTAGTCATGAGATAAATTTTAGGTATATTAACCTGAAAATGTATGGAAGAAGTGAATTCTGATGAATGAATTATTAACTCATTCTTCTGTTAAGTGTAGAAGTTACTATTATTTTCTTAACCTCATTAATAAGGTCAATAAAATAAAATAAGTTTTTTTATTAAAAAAATTTTTTTAACGTTTATTTATTTTTGAGACAGAGAGAGACAGAGCATGAACGGGGGAGGGTCAGAGAGAGGGAGACACAGAATCTGAAACAGGCTCCAGGCTCCGAGCTGTCAGCACAGAGCCTGACACGGGGCTCGAACTCACGGACCGCGAGATCATGACCTGAGCCGAGGTCGGCCGCCCAACCGACTGAGCCACCCAGGTGCCCCAAAAAATAAAATAAGTTTGCATCAGCATTTTAGTATTGAGTCATTGCTGTCAGATGGCTTCAGATGGCCCCAGTTTGTGTGTGTGTGTGTGTGTGTGTGTGTGTGTGTGTGTGTGTGTGTGTGGTGTTGGGGGGGGGAGGATAAAAAGTGAAACAAAACCTTCATTTATACTTGGATTTCTGGATCCCCACTTTCACCTCCACCAAAGCAACCCCACACACAAAATAAAGTATTTTCAACAAATGATGCTAGAATAACTAGATATCCATGCAGACAAAAGCAAACAAACAAAAACCAAAACAAACAAACAGAACATTTTGACCTCTGCCTCACACCATATACAAAAGTTCATTGACAGTGGATTATAGATCTAAATGTAGAAGTTAAAACCATAAAGCTTTTCGAGGAAAACATAATTTGGAGATGCAAAAAAATTTCTTAGATAAGCCATAACAGCAGTAAACAATAAAAGAAAGAGTAGCTAAGTTACATGTTAAAATTAAGAACTTCTCACCTGAAGGAAAGCAGGGGGATGAGTAAAGCCTAAAGATCCATGATTAAACCAATCATTACCACCAGTGATATTTTCTCCCCTGTGCGTTAGTTCAAGTTGACCTGTAAGTGATGGAAACTGACTCTGTGAACTTGAGCAAAAAGGGAAATGCCTACCGGGGCTTTTTGTGGAATCCGAAGTCAAGGGTACAGTGGGGTGTCAGGAATAGAGGTATTGAAGTGCTTCAGGGAACCCCGTCAGTCTTCTCTCTGTCCATATTTCTTCTCTTTCTCATGGCAACACAGCACCCTCCTTTCCTCAGTTCCATAGCAGATCATGGTTGCCAGTTGTTCCTGAGCTATAGGTGTTGCAGTCAAGCCACCCAGAAAAAGGCCCATCTTTCTGTCCCTCACAGTTCTTAGGGATGGGTCTGACTGGCTCACTTGGATCCAGTGACCACCCTTGGTCTAATAAACTGTGACCCAGAGGCAGGGTGATATTTAAGAAGCATAGCAACTCCTTTTATCCATGGGAATATAGATTGAAAAGAAGAAGCATTCCAGTTTGTAGTCTCTCTACATTTCCTCTTTACTTGACAAAAGACAGAGTTGATGGAAGTGTGTACTTGGTTAGTTTTTAATGACCACTAGTTTTGGTGTATTGATACACTATCCCTTTGAGTATCTAATATCAGCATCTCTGCATCTCTGCCAGTTGACTGATATATATTAAGGACCATAAACAAAATTAGTTCATTTTTAAAATGGTCACATTTATTTGTAAATTATTAGCCAAGATCTATTCAAATGCAGACATGCTTTGTTCTAGTCTGGATATACAATAAAATTAATTTAAATAACTTTAATCAGCTTCAAAAACAGCAAATTCCAAGACAATTAGGTTAACTTTAAGAACTCATATTTATTGAGTTAACAGATGGTAAATTAAAAAACAATGAAGCTAATTTTTAAAATCATTCATTGAATTAAAAAAACAGACATTTAACAAAACTGTTTTTAAGCTGTTTTTTCATCCCAATATGCATATTTTAAGATTCCAATTTGGGGAACTTCTGGGAAGACACCAAATGAGTTGCAGTATGTGAACATTCTTCCAGTGAATTACTTTTTTAAAGGATTTAGAACCACCTGAAAAAGAATTTTATGAATCACCAATAAAGATACAAGAAATAAGCGTATTCTAGAGATTGGAAGGAATGAAGAGTCTACTTCATCAATTCCAATTTACTCTCTAACATGCTGCTCCTATGGCCTTCTATGTTGCTGGCCCTGACACACTTTGAGAGTTTCCTGTGCTAGCAGAGTGAAAGTTATTCCTAGTCAGAATTGCATTTCTGCATTTTAATGGTCAAGCGGAAGACTTCCCTTTGATGGCTTCTTGGGCCTTGTGTACCAATGACCTGAAATATATTGTAAATGCTAGAAGCTGACTCTGCAAGCTTACAAGAAAATGGGGACTTTTGTGGAAGCCCACTGACGACGTGGGATCTCCTCCCCTTGGGCTCCCACTTTGCTGGGTCTCCTTGCAATTTTTGGAAATAGAGCAATGAACGTATCCCAACACATGAATTGTACCAGAAATTGGTCGTTTCCATATGCAAGTTCAATCATTTCTCCCACTTCCTGTGGTTTTATAGATAGAATTGGAGATACCATCATGGCTACATTAAGATACGTCCCTTGCGTTGTACTTGCTATGATTAGTTTTAACATGATGGCGTATTGAAAACTATAGTTATGGGGCGCCTGGGTGGCTCAGTCGGTTAAGCGGCCGACTTCGGCTCAGGTCGTGATCTCGCGGTCCGGGAGTTCGAGCTCCGCGTCGGGCTCTGTGCTGACAGCTCGGAGCCTGGAGCCTGTTTCAGATTCTGTGTCTCCCTCTCTCTCTGACCCTCCCTTGTTCATGCTCTGTCTCTCTCTGTCTCAAAAATAAATAAACGTTAAAAAAATTTTTTTTTAAATAAAAAAATAAATAAATAAAAGAAAACTATAGTTATATATGTAGAAATGCAGTTACTACATAAAAACATTTGAAATAGATTTGTTTAATGGCTGCTTGATCAATTGGCGTTACAGTTTTTTCTTTACCTTGGAGAGTTGCAAACTATAATATAATTTATTTTAAGGTCCTAGTAACCCATTGTCTAAGATCTGGTTTTACTTTATGTTTTAAATCTTACGTTACTTGGTCAGTAATGTTGATAATCATATTTACTGGTTTTGGTAGACCAATTTATTAGTTACAATTTGAGTTTCAGACACTTAGAAACATAAAAACACATTTATTATTGAAATTATGGTAGTAAAAATTATCTTATTGCATAAATATCTTCTTGCATTTGAAACTACTTAGCCCCATCCCCTTTTTGCCTCGAAATAATTGTTTTTATAATAACCTTCTGATAATATGAGGCTTTTTAGGAATGTAATTATAACAATATAGTGGGATGGACTATATTGTTTTTAATTAAACAAGAACAGGTAAAAATAAGAATAAATTGTGACTAGATGAAAAATTCAGGAAGTGAAATTTCAATTTGCAGAAATTAGGGATATAGAAGAAGAACTTCATAACTGGTCTAAACATCCAAAGGAAATGAAAAAAAGTTAAAAGGGTAAGAGGAAATTGGATAGACACATTTTGGAGATTTAACTTAGAATGTAAGCTCCTTGAGAGCAATAAACATCTTATTATTTTAACACTCCCCCTAACAGAGGGCTTAACACACAGTATATGCTATTAGTATTAGACAAACATTTCTTATACTTAAGAATAAAATAATGGGTGTTCCTCCGAAAACAGAGCATGTGGATCAGAAGTAAAAATCAAAGTTTGTAACTTTTCCTGTATAAAAACAGTAAGATTGTAAGACTTATTTTGAGCAAAACTAAGAAGTAGAGATAAATGCCTAGTCACAGGCTGGTAAGTTTTTAAATTTCTAGAACGAACAAAAAAATTCCTGCAAGTGTCTAAGAAAACAGATACTCTTGTAGTTTGTCTTCATACTTCTTTTACAGAACTGGAGCTTTTTTAAGACCAAAGGTAAATTTTTACATACTCCTAAGTAAAACAAGTTTGATTCTTTAAGTTTTATGCCTACCCAATTATTGGCTCATACATAAAAGCAACAGAAGAAAATTGTTAACTTGGGAAGGTGCTAGAAAGTATAACAACAAAGGGTACTTAACTGCAAAAGTTGCAGAGATATCATCTAGATCATTCAGTGGTCAGATATATAAAAAATCAAGAATGGGAAATTTCAGGAAAAAGTTTAGCCTTAACTAAGCATTGAAGGTCAAGACAAAGTAATAAATGAATAATATATAGTGAAAATAGAAATGAATTAAGAATTGATGTTGATCACTACATGTTTTTCTTTACTAAGGGAGCAATGTTTTCAATAAAATAATCCTAAAAGGTTTCTTAAATTTTTAAATGAAGAGCCTGTAACGAATAACCACCATGTGGAAAAAGAAGGTGGAGAAAACAAAAGCATTAGAAGTTGCTGCTTTAGTTTTATTTATTTATTTTTTTTAAGTTTATTTATTTTTGAGACAGAGAGAGACAGAGCATGAACGGGGGAGGGTCAGAGAGAGGGAGACACAGAATCTGAAACAGGCTCCAGGCTTTGAGCTGTCAGCACAGAGCCCGACGCAGGGCTCGAACTCACAGACCGCGAGATCATGACCTGAGCCGAAGTCGGCCGCTTAACCGACTGAGCCACCCAGGCGCCCCTAGTTTTAAATCTTTAGATAAGAATGCATTTAGGATAGTCATGAGCAATTTCAAATTGATACTAGTTGAGTGGGAAGAAAAATATCTATTTTATAAATAATTGTAGAAGATAAAAATAAACAAAACAGTCCAAAAGACAAAATGGAAAGGAAACAATAAGGAATTATTGAAAGGAAGAAAATATAAAATAAGTGCAGTCAAGCTCAAAAATTATGACAAGTATAAATGTCTTAAATTTCTCTATTCAAATGGGAAGATCTTCACATTAAATTAAAATGAAAGTCGTATGATTTGGTGGTGCTTAATAGAGTCATACTTAAAGATAAATGACATGGAAATACTTTTTAAAAGGGCAAAGATTTTGCAGCCTAACATGCTCACATCTAAATCAGATAAAGCAATAGCAGAATTACAAAAGGGACTATTTTATAATAATTATTAATACAACATTAGTAACGGAATAATGACACTGAAAAATAATGCATTAAATAACTTAAAACATAAAACAATTTAACGTGCTTTTTATTTAAAAAACTTTTTTAATGTTTATTTATTTTTGAGAGAGAAAGGGAGAGAGAGGGACAGAGCACAAGCGGGGGAGGGGCAGAGAGAGAGGGAGACACAGAATCCTAAGCAGGCTCTAGGCTCTGAGCTGTCAGCACACAGCCCCAGTCGGGGCTCTAACCCAGGAACCGTGAGATCATGACCTGAGCTGAAGTCAGACGCTTAACCGACTGGGCCACTCAGGCACCCTTTAGCATGCTTTTTATGATGGAGCAAAACAGTGGAAATAATGTATATTCAAGCAGCAGTGCAAAAGTTTACAAAATTAGAAACTTAAACTAATGAAATATTTCACATTGGTAAGTTAAATAAGAAGTAAATGATTATTATGATAGATTGCTTTTTAAACACAGTGTTGGATAAAATTTAACACTTGTTCCTGATAAAATGCTAAAAAGAAAAAATAAACTGTATTTTAACATGATAATAAAGTTGTTTAACCAATAGTCAAAATTAATGTAAAAATACTAGAAATATACATCTTTAAAAAAAGAGGTGGGGTAGAAGTTGGTATAGTGGTTCTGCCATAATAATTGTTATTAAACATTATTTTAAAGCCCTTATCAATATAATAAAACATACTAAAGGAAAAAAGAGGTATAAGGAGTGAAAAAATATACATTATCTTTATGACAGGAAAAATATTTTAATAGCTTGAAAACCCAAAGAAGTGAACAAAAATGTGTATAGACCTAATTAATTAGTGAAATCTTGGAAGACATATGACTCTTCACATAAACCAATAGTATTTCTAAATATTAGCAATCATTAGCTTAAACATAAACTTCTAAAAGATTTATTTTACAAGATATGTAAAACTCTGAGTTTAAACAGAAATATGTTACCTACCTAGATAAAACTGTTTGAGAGCTATGAAAATATTAAGTTAATCAAAATATTGGTTTCTGATTTTGAAAAGGTAACATTTTAAAACTGTTAATTATTTCCAAAGTATAGATTTAATGGGGAATCTAATAATCATGTCTCTTTTGTTTTTCACATTTTGAGGTAATGGTGAGAGGAACTTGATTTTCACATAAATCTGGAAAAGAAAGTAGGCAAGAATAGTAGAAATCATTTCTGAGAAAGAAAAACAATGAGGGCAGACTAGTCTTATCAAATATTAAAATATATTATAAAGTTATAATAACTAAAATCATGTGATACTGGCACCAAAATAGATTAATTAGGAAAAATAAGTGGTTAACAGTTATATAATAACAAAATATTTGATAATGTTAGAACACAAACCAATGGAAAGGGAAAATATTTTACAGTGTGTGGACTGATCAACTGTTTGAAAAAAAAACAAATTATATACTCATGATACACAAAATAGCAACACTTAAACCATAGGAAATCTAAAGGGACTTGGTTTTAAAGATTTAGAATACTGTAACAAATTGCAAAGTGAAAAATAAAATAGATTTGATTTATATAAAGATAGCAACAAAACAAACAGTAGGCTAGGTACAATTATTTGAACATAACAAAAGGGAAGGGTTAATTATCATATTATTAACAGAAGCTCATACAAACTCCACAGCTAAAAACTAATACATGAGATAAAATAGAATCCTATTTAGCCAATATATGAGATAAGACTAAAATCACATTTCACAAAAGATGAAATATAACACATTTGCAAACATAAAAACATTCAGCCTTACTAATAATCAATTGAATATATACTAAAACAAAAATAAGCTGTATTTAGGCTTAATCAATTATTTTAACTTTAATGTCAAGGATTTACATTCCCAGCTGATACAGATTATTTTCATTTAGATAAACTTACCCTCTGGAGAAAGTGGGAAACCTGGATAAAATCTAGCAAATATTTGTTTAAAAGCATCCTAGAGCTTTAAGGTGGAGAGGATTGGAGAAGCCAAAAACCCAGAGAGTAGGCAATCCAAGAGAGATCTCACTTACACAACTACCTGTTAGAAGGTAAAACACCACTTGACAAAGATATCACCCAGAGGCTCAAATTATCTGTACAATTTTTTATACACAATGTCTGGAAATAAAATTACCAGTCATACCTGTAGAGCAGATAATAGACTTTAAAATATCTGTAATTAATAAATTAACAAAATTAGATGAGCAGATAGGGAATTTCTGCATATTATTGGTAACTATATAAAAACCAAATGGAAATTCTGGAACTAAGAGGTAAACTGACAGAAATTAAAAATTCAATGGATGGGTTTAAGAACAGATTAGAAACAGCTGAAGAACAGATTGATGAACTGGAAGGCAAAGCAATAGAAAATTTAATTTTAGTACCCAGAGTTAGCAAGGTACAGTGGAAAATGGTTTCTTCTTACATAACTGGTGGTATGTAAATCTATGTAATACTTTTTGGAAATGCTTTGGTGATGTAAATCAGATATTAGAACAAAAAAGAGGGGCACCTCGGTGGCTCAGTCTGGGGCTGAGACTTCAGCTCAGGTCATGAGCTCACAGTTCATGACTTTGAGCCCCACATTTGGCTCCCAGCTGTCAGTCTGTCATCACAGAGCCCACTCTGGACTCACTGTCCCCCTCTTTCTGCCCCTCCCCCACTTGCGCTCTCCCAAAAATAAATATATATTTTTTAAAAAATAAACAAAAAAATTTGTATGTTTTGACCCAGTAATCTTATGTCTAGGGATATCTATTATGGAAATTAAAAAAAATTGTTTTTACATTTATTTATTTTTGAGAGACAGACAGAGAGAGAGAGAGAGAGAGCACAAGTGGGGCAGGGGCAGAGAGAGAAGGAGACACAGAATCCGAAGCAGGCTCCAGGCTCTGAGCTGTCAGCACAGAGCCTGACGCGGGGCTTAAACCCACAAACCACGAGATCGTGACCTGAGCTGAAGTCGGATGCTCAACCGACTGAGCCACCCAGGCGCCCCTACAGAAATAATTTTTTTACTGTGAATTGTTTTATGTATAAAGATGTTCACTACAGAATTACTCATTATACTAACTACAGTGTGCAATGTTTTAAGTGCTTTACTTCAATTTATGCAGTTAATCCTCACAAAAAAACCCAAGGAGGCAGAGGTTGTTACCACTAATATCCTCATTTTATAGATGAGAACAATAAAACCTTGAGAGGTCAAGTAGCTTGCTCAAGATTATGGAACTAGTGAGTAGAGAAACAGATGTTTGAACCAGGCTGCCTGCCTCCACAGCTTGCACTTGAACCTGCCCTGGGCTATATATATATATATATATATATATATATATATATATATATATATATATTATGCTTCATATAGAAAATACCATTACCTATATGTAAAAAGTAGTAGTTTATTGGGTAAGAACCTGGGTTCTGGAACCAGACTGCCTATGTCACCACTTACTAGATATGTGACCTTGGGCAGATTGTTGAACTTTTGTTTCTTAGTTTCTAAGTTTATCCTATAAAATGAGGATAATTTTAGTATGTATCTGATAGGGTAATTGTAAGGATTAAATGTGCTTAAAATGTATTTAGAACAGTGTCTGAAACTGAAGTATGTAAGCATGATCTAGTGTTGTTATTCTGCAAACAGGCCTCATTGTTTTAGACCCTGAGTGACCAGACAAAATGACAATTCCCCCCTGCCAGTCCTTTGCTAGGCACATACATTAGCAACAATTTTGTTTCTCTATATATATCTTTGTCCTTACTATGAATTCCCCAATGCAGAGATGTCTAGGAACCAGGAACCGTTGGCTAAGGAGACACTTCTGAACCCTTTCCAAGAAGCAGTGATAATCAAATGTCTGATGTGTTTTTTATGTTAGAGAAGTTCAGCCTCCTTGCCTGTGTCACATCTCTGAGACCTGTACAAGAGTGATTGAAGCTACCCCTTGAAGCCAATATTACATGAACATTATCAGCAGTGAATTAGAGAAAATATTTATCTATTTCCCCAATTTCACCCTTCTCTGAATGAATGACTTTCTACCGGCTCCGTGATCTGACCGTCCAAGTAACAACAGAAAGCTGTTTAAGAAATAGGACACTTGTTGTAACTTGATTTTTCTGAATTGAACACCCCAGGGGGACTGAAAATGTGCTTCAAAACTTTTTTCCACTTGGCCGATCCAAAAAGTTTGGAAAATTTTTATAGAATTTCCTCATTCCTTAAAACAGTTTCATTGAAATTGTAAAAGAAAAAAAAAAAAAGATCTGTTAGATGCCAGGATTTACTGTTAGCTGTCTTAATGGCTAATGAAATGATAAGACCTTGCAATAACCCCTGCCAATTAAAAATTAACAGGTGCTTGCCAGGTAGAATATTGCATTACCTGTAAGAGAAAAGGATACAGATTGGTATTTCACACATTTGTGAGAATGATCACCTTTGACGTGTGTCTCTGGTTTTCAGGACATTGCACGCTGCAGAACCCAAGTGTGAACCCTGCTCGGTGAGTTAGCTGTTTCCTGAGTGTTGTCTGTCTCTTCCTTGCCTCTGTCAAGACCCTGTGATGTTCACTGTCAGTGTCCTTTGCTTAAACTTTCTAAAAATTCTCAGCTGTCTTTTATGGTAAATGTCTAACAAATTGCTCTAATCGAGTCTGAGTTTTACAGTGTTGCTAAAGAGCTTGCACACAAACCCCCACTTTGTTCCAGGGTTTACCCCAAACCTTTCCCACTCTCTTTCCTAATAGTCATGTTCTAACACAAGACTACTCGTTAAGACATTCACTGTCTAAACCACAGGTCAACATTTCACAGTTAGTGATGACTGGTCCCATGAAGGATGAGAAGAGCATGGTAATAGTGAAATTCCTTTCCCCTTTTACGAAAATAAATCACGAGATTCAACCAGCAAATGGTGAATCAATGGCAAGTCAATATTAAGGTGAGAGATTATGTTACTGAAAAATGACCTCAAGATTAATTTCTTATGTAGATAAATGCTGGACAATTTCTTATTGTCATAGTGTTATTGGAGGTTATTTCAAGTGTTCATATTGCCACATGAGGTAACGGAATTGAGATGGGCCCCCCCTCTAACATGCCATCTGTGTCTGAATCTGCAAAAATTTCTAAACAGTTCTGGTCTTCAGTATCTCCACTTGAAAATGGGAGTGGTAGTATTAATCTGTTAGGTTATGAAGGCAAAATGTTATAACACGAAACACCTGACAACCAGCACTCACTTCACGAACACTAGTCCTCCCTACCACTGTTTATTTAGATAGAAAATAAATACATAACACAGAACTCTGCTTTCATCTTCAAATATATTATTCTTCATTGATTATTTTATGAATATAATCATTGATTCAGAAAATAAGTGGAATTTTTATCCCTCCAACCTTCATTCTTTTATTCATTTCTCAGAGCTTTAATGAGCATCTACTATAAGCTAAGAAGCAAGTGCTGTGGGAGACAAAAAGGAGAGTGAAGTACCCATTGTATTCTCATGGAGATTGGAGTCTAGAAAGAGGTTGTATGTATGTATGTATGTATATTAAATGCCATTAGAGAAACGAAGTATTATCTTCGTTTATTAGAAGGAGAAAGTATTTTATCTAGGGTTTCAATTTCTTTATCTATGAAATGTGTAAAATAATCTCTGCCCCGCTGGTCTTTTAGGGGTCTGGAGAAGATCAAAGGGGAGCCTGCATGTGAGATCTCTTTGGAAACCCTGAAGCACTCTGTGAATGAAAAGGGTAAATTTTTTCTCTCTTCCCTTGTACCATAAACTCCATGAGAATGTTTGACAGGGCCTGTTATGTTGGTCTTTAAAAATTTTTGAAGTATATATATAAAAAAATCACACTGTAAACCTTAAATATTTACCATTTTTATTTGCCAAGTAAACATCAGTAAAGAGGGCTAAGTTTTTTTTTTTTAATTTTTTTAACATTTATTTATTTTTGAGACAGAGAGAGACAGAGCGTGAAGAGGGGAGGGGCAGAGAGAGAGGGAGACACAGAATCCGAAACAGGCTCCAGGCTCTGAGCTGTCAGCACAGAGCCTGACGCGGGGCTCGAACTCACGGACCGCGAGATCGTGACCTGAGTTGAAGTCGGATGCTTAATCGACTGAGCCACCCAGGCGCCCCAAGAGGGCTAAGTTTTGATGAAACAATGAACCACTGATGGAATGAAAGAATCCGTGAATGTTATGCACTGAAGGTCTGTGCCCCACCCCACCCCCAACCTCATATGTTGAAATCCCAACCCCCAATGTGATAGTGTGAGAGGTGGGGCCTTTGGGAGGCAATTAGGTTTATATGAGGTCATGAGGGTGGAGCTCGAGTTAGTGCCTTTACAAGAAGGGGAGATACCAGCATTTCCTCTCCACCACATGATGACACAGTGAGAAGGCAGCCATCTTCAAGCCAAGAAGAGGGCCCCCACCAAGAACTGAATGTACTGGTGCCTTGATCTTGGACCTCCCAGCCTCCAGAGCTGTGAAAAAATAAACATCTGCTGTTTAAGCCGCCCAGCCTGTGGTATTCTGTCATAGCAGCCGGAGCCGAGTATGACAATAAGAGAGAAAATAAACGAATAAGTCAACGAAGGAAACAAAACAAAGATGCAGAGTAGGAAAACCTACAAAACGAACGAGGAATAAAGGGTTGTCTTTGAAAATATGCAGTATAGCTGAGTGTTAGGAGTATGATCCATAGCTAGATGGAAGGATGGATGGACGCAGTGTTCTCAGAGTGTGGTCCGTGGACCAGCGGCTTGAGTATCGTGTGGGAACTCATTAAAATGCAAGTTCCTGGTCCACCAGCCAGTCCTGCTGAGTCTGAAAGTCAGAGGTAGGGCCAGCAGTCTGTGTTTTAGCAATCCCTGTAGATCATTCTGATACAAAGTAAAGTTTTGAGAACCATTACTTTGTACTAACATGGGGACTTTGGAAATTATTCTGCTGTAAGTACATTCAGTGTTAATGAAGGTTTATAGCTGTGGATGGATATAATCAGACCTGTATTTCTAGGATGATGAGTCTTGGAGCTTCGCCTAAAAGAATTTATGGCTTCAATGTGAAAAGGACCATTGGAGATACTGGAAAACACATTGTATTTGCCAAGCCCCAGAGTGACAGATTTTGGTTTTTCCTACTTCCTGATAATATGCACATCATCAGCTAAGAGGCAGAGCAGAGCAGGCACTGCCCCCAGGCACTGGAGAAACCTGCTTGGTCTGCAGAGACCCAGCGGGTGAGAATGTTGAGCTGTCAAATATATCAAATACCAGTCCTCACTGATCTTGGAGAGCCCTCTTAGTCCTGACCAGCTGTGGGGAAACATCAAGTGGAACCTTCCAGACCAAGATAAATGGGCAGCTCTTCCTAAGACTGGCCTAAGGCAGCTCCGTATTTAGGGCTGGTGGAGACAGGTCTGCCAAAGGGGAGGGCAGTGTGGAGGAAAAACGGAAGAGCCTCAAGGGGAAACAGTTACCTTAAGAAAGAGTCTAGAAGCCCAAGATACAAGCGTGGGGTGGGGAAGCAGCGGGGAGAAGAAGGATGAGGGCTTCTCAGAGAAGGACTGCTCAGATGCCCAATCATCTGGGTTTGCCCAAGACACAGGGTGTTCAGGACAATCCCTGTCAAACCAGGGCAGCTGGTCACCCTACAACTGTGTTCCCTCACCTGTGTTGAAGACCATGTGACATCAGAAAAGTCACCGCTCTAGACCTTGTTTCTCAAAATATTGTCCACAGACTGGCAGCATCAGTATCACCTGGGAGCTTGTTAGAAATGTACCTTCTCGGGGCGCCTGGGTGGCGCAGTCGGTTAAGCGTCCGACTTCAGCCAGGTCACGATCTCGCGGTCCGTGAGTTCGAGCCCCGCGTCGGGCTCTGGGCTGATGGCTCGGAGCCTGGAGCCTGTTTCCGATTCTGTGTCTCCCTCTCTCTCTGCCCCTCCCCCGTTCATGCTCTGTCTCTCTCTGTCCCAAAAGTGAATAAACGTTGAAAAATGATCTCAAAAAAAAAAAAAGAAATGTACCTTCTCAGGCCCACACTAAGGCTGCAGGATCATACCTGCCGGAGAGGAAGAACCCCAGGTGATCTGCAGGCACATGAGTTGAGAAAGACTGCTTTAGAAGATCCTGTGCGCCCTGGAGAAGAAAAGGTAGCACTGGTAGGGAGCAGAGAGAATTTCTTGGCTGTGATCTGGCAAATGTCCAGGTCGGCCAGATTCTATACTGAAACTGTATCAACCGGACCTGGCAAGGAGCAGAAGCATTGAGAAGGTTACACAGTAAGGAGTACCAGGAATTGAGAGCAGAGAGGTAAAAGGACAGATGACACAAACTAGCCAAGAGGGGCCTCCTGAACTATTAATAGTAGTAGTTGTAGGAATGTAGGAAAGCCAGAAATCCAGCTATTATGTGGCGAGAGTAAAGCTGGAGAAATACTCTTCTGTACCTGTTGCTGTGACCCTGTTTCGGTAAAAAAAAAAAACAAAAACAAAAACAAAAACAAAAAACAAAAACAAGCTGATGTGGGCTGGGAAATGTGAAATGCGGAGTCACAGCATTGTGGGTAGGCTTGCAGAGGAAGAAAAAAGGATCACCCACTAAAAGTCTCAGCATTAGCATCTTGGCCTTCACTCACTTGCATATTGCTCAGATATGCAAAGCAAGTTCAGTTTTCTCCCTTTTTCTCTACCTGGTCTGATCTTCATGGGCTCCAGCTCTGCATTCTAGCAGGAATAATTTGCACTTAATTAATAGTGTTTCATTTTCTTCCCGCTTGAACATAATTCTTTGACTTTAAACATTCTAACCAGGGGTTCTTAAACTCAAACACGCTGCAGAATCACCTAGAGGGCATGTTAAAACACAGATTGCTGGGCCCACCCCCAGGGTTTCTGATTCAGTACATCTGGTAGAAACTTAGAATTTGCATTTCTAAGGAGTTCCCAGTCGATGCTGATATAACTGGTCGGAGGAACACGCTTTACAACCTCTGATTCAAAGTATTCGGCATTTTATTCCCTCCCAAAGGTGATGGTTTCAAAGGTCTTAGATTTAAAATGCTTCTCAGATTGGTTGATCTTCTGTTCTATCTTGGATCCAGAACCCGGTCTTCCTGTGTATGGCCGGTATGCAGTGGCACAAGCATGCTTGCATTGCTGGTTCAACACATCTGAAATGGTCTGTATCTTGTTCCACAAGACAAGTCCTTTGGTCACATGCTAGGATGTCCTGGCAAGGTCAATCTGTGATACAAATCTCTAAGAAGCAGCTCTCACTTGTATTTATCTTGCTTCAGACCAGTAGTAGTTTGTCGACTGGCACTGGCCCATGGACCACATTTTGAGTAATGCTGTTTAGATGACTCAGTCTTTCTCAGATTCTTCACCTCCTTCTTCCTCCTCTTTCCCAAGATAGCATTTGGGTATGCAAGGGGGGGGGTGTTATTTTATCCTTGTGACAGCCTCGTATCATGCACCATCCTGTAGATACTCAGTGATCCTCCCTATTGAGGGGCTGGATTCATTCTTTCCCTGGAATGGGGACCACCGAAATGCAAGTAGGTCCCATCTGATCTTTTGGAATGATGCGTGCCGGTCCTCACGACTGCTGCCATAGCCCTGAACACATCCCTTAGTGCCCAAGGTCTATCTTCACGGCCTCTGTCCCTGCTCCTAGACCGCCACTAGTCTACCAGTAGTCTCCATGGGAGAGTAAGAAGCTCCAGACACTCCTGTTTCCCACATAAAGGCCATCAGGAGGCAGGAATGCCTTCCGAGTCCCGTGTATCCATCCATCTGCTGCCGCCTCTGTACCATTGCTTCTGAGCCCCTTGGGATTTGGTGTTGAGCCAAATAGCCAGAGACCGCTAGAGGCAGTGTAGTGCTGGGAGGAGCTTGTAGCCCAGCCAGTTGTTAATTTTTCAGCAATTTGGCCTTCCAGCTGTCCAGCGTGGCCATTATTAAAAGTTAAAGGACAACAACATACATTTAAACAAGTTATATTAAAAACAAAGGTAGCCAATACACAAAATCATCACCTCCTATTTATTTTTACCGCGCTGGACTGTTAATCTATGTTTAGCATATGTGTGTGATAGAAATACTGTATAATCGTGTACTGCCACACAGGTCTTCTAAGCCCTGTTCGGTGATACCGTGTTGAGAGCTTCCAATCAGCCAAGGTAGGAGTATTTACGCTGTAGAAATGAGCAAACATTATAAATCAGGGTTCCACTCTCTCTCATCTCCACCTCCCCAAGGCCAGTTGTTAAACATTTACCAACACACCATTGCTTAGAGCCTAAATCTGGGAGTGAGCCACTAATCCACTGGCCTCTAGTCACCCTTTACTTACATAGATGTTACAAAGCTGCTCTTCCTCTAAAGATTAGCTCCTGAAAGGTATCTGTGAAAGAGATATTGAATACTAGAACCTTGATGTCATCTTATCTACTTACCCTACTTTTATCTCGCTTTTCTCTCTACCATCTCTTGGGACCAGAAGAATTGATCTTCTGGTTTTTTATTTCCTCCACAGCTTATCCTCGTACATTAAGGGTGAACATTCATGGCCTAACTTTACTCTCTGACATTCTTTCCCAAAACATATAAATTTATTCTAATCATGAGAAAACATGAGACCAAATTGAGGGGCATTCTACAAAACTTCTTCCTAGTTCCCTTCAAAACTGTAAGAACCTGAAAGACAAGAAAAGACCAAGAAACAATCATAGCTTGGAGAAGGAGACTTGTGAACTAGATTCAATGTGGTATCATAGATTGGCCCCTGGAAAAGAAAGAAAATTGGTAGAAAAACTGAGGAGACCCAAATAAGGTCCGAGTATTGTACCAATGTTGATTTCTTAATTTCAATCATTGTTTCATTGTTATGTAAAATGTTAACATCATATGAAGCTGGATGAAGGGTATATGAGAACTCTATATTATATGTGCAGCTCTTCTGTAAATATATAGTTATTTCTAAATAAAACTAATGATGGGAAAAATTCATGACCTAGGTAATAGATATCTTTTCTATCCTATGGAAAAAAACCTACTATGTGCATCCACCTGCTTTGTGATATGCAAAAGGGGGGAAAATGGGGATGGTATAAAATCTTTTTCTAGATAAAGATAAAAAGCTTTACTTTCAAGTGTTTTTTCTTTTGCAGAATAAAAAAAATTATTTTGGATGTTGTAAGCTGAGCATTAACTGTTTCTTTCCCTTTCTTTGTAATCTTGCTGTAATAAAACTAAGTTTGTAAGCGGTATCTTCAGATGATGGAGAAGACATAGAAAGTAGATTAATATAAATTCAGGATATCACCTTTATTTTCCGTTGATCTGAAAATGGGCCACTGTTCACACAGCTACATTTCTTTCTAAGTGGAAGGACAGCCAGGAAGAAAAATCCCTGAGCAGAGAAGAGGAAATGTGCTCTAAGGCAATGCTTCTCCAATTTTAATTTGCATTTGCTTCATCTGGGGACCTTGTTAAAATGCAGATTCCTTTTCAATAGGTTTGGGGTGGGGATCCCAAATTAGTCTGATTTTCCAGTAAGTTCCCAGATAATGCCAGCCTGCTGGCCTCTGAGTAGCAAGAGTCAAGGGTCCTTTCTGAGGAATTTCCTCTTCCTTGGCACAGTAGGCATAAGGCAAGTGCTTCCCAGCCAGAGGCTTAAAGACACATAAGAAATGCACAGTAAGACCAGAAATAAAGCAGTTAAAACAAAGGAGACACACATTAATCAAAGTATGACATTATTGCACATACTGAGATGGGGTGAAAGAAGGACTATTCAGGAGGTCACTGGACATGTAAAGCTGTTTTTGAAGTTTAATTTGAAGCCCCAACTAAGAAGCATTGTATGTAGTCATTCCCTTTCACTACACAGGAAAAATGCAACATTTTCTATGAAAGAGGAACTACAGCTTTCAGAATTACTGAATTGTACAGTGCCAATGTACATGAATCTCTTCCCTCCTCCAACGTTTCCAATGATGATAGTTCCTGGAAAATAGTATATCGTTTTTTCAAGCATATGCTAAGTCTACAAAAAAAAAAATTCTCCCGAAAGTTCTCTTCAAGCTAGGAAAACGGGTAATTGGCCTGTATCAACGGGACAACTCATGCCAGTCAAAACACCATTACAGGAGAATAAAGTGTGAGGCCTGTGCATCGGCATGTTTTTACCCCCACCTCATGAGGAGCTTCCAACGTGTCACATGCACTTTCACTGTCTTTTTCAGCATTTAAACTGAGATGTTTTTCTGGAAGCCTTGCTCAGTGGACCTATGGGCCCTCTGGTATTCTTAGACACGATTTATAAATGTTGTGATGAACTTGACCAAAGTAGATCTGGCTTTGCTAATCACTTATTAGTTCTTTGACCCACTATTTCTTTGTTTAAGAAGCAATGTTGCTTGTCTTACGGATACATATTATCCAATTTGCAGAAAATATAAATAATATTGCAAATAGCAAATGAGATCCAGCGTGCGGCTTCCTGCATCCCGGTGGGCACAGTCCTATTTAGTAATAGCTTTCCCTTTCACTGTTGCCACTGGCAGACAGACTGCTTATGCGATCTTTGGCTTCCCTAATGTCTCTTCAGGGATCAATAGAGTGTTTCTTTTTTCCTAGATGCCAACTTCATCGTCTTTATACTTTAAGAATACAGTATCAGTTTAAGAATACTTCAGGAATACAGTATTAGTCTAAAGACCGTTCAATTGAAAGCAACCTTGCAGAGATGTAGTCACCCATGATTGATGTTAGGCGAGTGAAAGAAAAATGTAGGTTTGTTTTCTTCCCCTCTGCCTTTCAGATCTTTGAAAGAGAAAGGGGGCTGGTTTTTCAAAACTGTTGCCATTGTTGGAAAGTAACCATCGCCTACCTTGTGCTATCTGATCGTATCCGTAGATACAGGAACGTGTATGTAGCAGCCACTTCTCTCAATACTTTTGTTCATTTTTCTCTTGAAGTAAATATTAATAATTGGAAATTAGAGAATTGCTATTTTAATGTTTCAAGTGAAATAAATCTGATATGTGAATTAGCAACAAAGACTTATGTCTCCAACAGGAAATAACGATTCATGAAACCAAATTTAAAGTTCAAGCAGAGCTTTCACGCTGATGGATTCGTATTTTCCTTTTTCTTGGCCCTGTGGGTCTGTTTTTAATTTTAATTTTTTTTATTTGTTACTTTTATCATTTTGAAACATATCCTTGTCTCAAACTCTGTGCAATGGTGAGCATATAAAGAAGTACAAATAAATAACTACTGACCACATTTCTACTGTGAAATTTTTTATTTTAAATGTGACAACTATCCCTCAATTGTCTGTGCACATTCAACTGTTGGCTGAGCCAGATTCTTGGGTATAAGAAAAATTGGTGAATCTGAAATAAAAGTGCAAAATATCTTTCATGCAAATAATACTAATAATACCCAAGAAAGCAAGAAAGCCTACTTAAAAAAATAATTGTTCTTGACAGGAGATTTATAAATAGGAGCCTAATTAATAAATTTCACTATTGTTCTCCTTAGCTGCAGCCATGCCCCCTTGGACTTCTTTATTTCAGATGACCTTGTACTTTCTTTGCAACTCACACTAAATAATGTGTGTTGTTTTGCATTTTTTATATCAGAAAGCAAAATATTAAAAAATTAATCAATGTTGCAGAGAAAAGGGCACTCCCATAATAGAAAAAAGAAATACAGCCTTATTTCATCATCTTCTTAAAGACTCTCTAAAAGTGAGCGTAGTTCCTTTAAAAATATGACATGATATATTGTTTGAAAGTTGCTTTAACTATCCATCACTGATTTAGATGGTCATTTGACACAACTTTGGCCCATGGCCATGTAAAAAACAAAACCAAAAACCTTAAACTGTGTGTAGTCATTCATACAGAGGCATTCACTTTTAGAAATTTCTGCTAACCAGGGCACCTGGGTGGCTCAGTCTCTGTTAAGCCTTTGACTCTGGATCTCAGGGTCGTGAGTTCAAGCCCTGTGTTGGGCTCCACACTGGGCATGAAGCCAACTTAAAAGAAGAAGAAGAAGAAGAAGAAGAAGAAGAAGAAGAAGAAGAAATTTATGCTAAAGAAATATGGGTGTGTTTACAGGTATTATGAACACAGTGTTCGCCATGGCATGGCATATATTGGGGGACAATTGGAAATGCTCTGGTGTCCAAACATAAAGACTAGTATAATAAATTATTATACAGCCAACCTATAAAATTCCGTTCATCATCACAAAGAAATAATGCAGCACATATTTAATGATGAGAGACACATGAAGTATTAGGTGAGAAAAGTAAGTTAGAAAACAATTTGTATGAAATGATCATATACACACAACCTCCATACATATGTACATATGTGTGCTATACAGTAAAATGTTAACAGGTCAATTATATCTAAATAAAGCTGGAAAAAAATGTTAACCATATCTTTCTGGGTGTTGGGATTATGGAAATTGTTCATGTGTGTTTATATTTTCTGTTTTTTTCCAACATGTATGTATGGTTTTTAATAAGAAAAACAATGATATTTAACCATTAAAAATAAGTGAATTCCATTAATACTCTCCTACTTGTCCTTTGAAAATCTGATAGCTTTAGGGGCGCCTGGGTGGCGCAGTCGGTTAAGCGTCCGACTTCAGCCAGGTCACGATCTCGCGGTCCGTGAGTTCGAGCCCCGCGTCAGGCTCTGGGCTGATGGCTCGGAGCCTGGAGCCTGTTTCCGATTCTGTGTCTCCCTCTCTCTCTGCCCCTCCCCCGTTCATGCTCTGTCTCTCTCTGTCCCAAAAATAAATAAACGTTGAAAAAAAAAAAAAAAAAGAAAATCTGATAGCTTTATATGTTAATCGTTCTGTAACGGGTAATTGATTTTAAAAATGGAAACACATCAGATAGTTGTTTTAAAACGAACCAAGAAAGGGTCATGTAAAATATTGTAGTGACTTACTTTATTAGTAGATAAATATCCTGATGAACTATTTCCTGGTGAGAAGTAGGAATTGCTCAGGCCCAGGTGACATTTTCCTGGAATATCATCGAAGCTGCAAGCGATTTGCATAGCTATTCTAACCTTGTATCTTAAGGAGTAGTTTTTAACGTTCCTGCATAGATAAGACAGCTCCTGGAATCTTCCCAGTGCCCAACTATTTCTTTGATGACTCAGTATAGTAGCTGATTCGTTGATATGCATGTTAAACTGACATCTATTTATTAAATGTCTATTAAGTATTTAAATGTTCCTGAGGACTGAGCATACCAGCCCTGACCTAAAGGAGCTTCAGTATTGTTGGGAAATAAATAATATGAAACAAATATAAACATTTAAAAAAAAATAAAAACACTAAGTTAACTGAGGAGATAAGAACCAGAGTATTTATAAAAAGCAAATGATAAATATAGGAGGAAAGTTTGGGAAAAGGTTCCAGGAAAAGATGTGATTTGCCCTGACTTTGGAAAGATGAGTGGGATTGGGGCCTGAGGAAGAAAGGAAAAGACATTTTAGTAATAGAGATGAAGGTCCCAAGTCCACAGGGCTGAATTTGTTAGTTGTGGGATTGCTTACTGCAGTTTGGCCAGAGTTAGGGATTTGGTTACCACAGGTCAACAGAACAACAAGGATATCTGGCTGGGGGGAGGTGAGATGGAGAGAACAGGTAGCATGCTATATGCAGGACCCCAAAGTTAAAGCTGAGGGGTGTATTTTCTTGCTACTCGGACTCCATGCTCTGAGTTCCTCCCACTTCTCTGACTGTCCTTGGTGGGGTCCCAGCCCCCTCTCTACTCAACCTTTGAATCTTGGGCTTCTCCACGATCCTTCTGCTTCTTTTCTGACCCTGTGCTTTTCCTGGATGAGAGTAGAGCCTTTGAAACTATCTGCTCCTGTGGTTTAAAACATCTACATAGGTCCTTGAGAAATGGTTGCTTCTTGGGGCAGGGATAATACAAGCTGAGCCTGGAGGGTCTTACAGTCCCAAAAAGTAAGGCGGGACTAGGGACGGAGGCAAGTCGAGAGGACACAGGAGGCAATCTGAAAGAGCTCTCAATGACCAAAGCTGAAACTGTTTCAGCCACAAAATAAAATATTGGTTATTGAAGTAGAATAAGATAAATACTCAGAAGTCCCTATGGAGATATATATATATATATATATATATAAAAGTTTATTTTATTTTGAGAGAGAAAGAGAGAGAGCATGCACGCAAGTGGGGTATGGGCAGAGAAAGAGAGATTGAGAATCCCAGGCCGACTCTACATTGTCCGTGCAGGCCTGATACAGGGCTTGAACTCCTGAACCCAAGCGCCCCAGAAGTCCGTACCGATATAAATAAACTATTAAATAAACAATGGGGAAAGGACAATTCCTCCTTACAGAAGAATTCCAATTAATAAATGTAAAAGGAAAGAAAGAAACAGTAAGTCCTCATTAGAACGCTCATAAACACTGCTGTAGGAAGGATCTACCTATGAATGCTAACATCAGTGGGCAAAAGTTCAAGGGGAAAATAGATACTTGCATAGCCTCAAAGTATTCTTTCCAAAATATTTATTATTCACAAAGGGAAAAAGAGTGAATTTACAGTCATTAAAAGCATAGGAGATCCCACCTTAACCAAGTGATCAAGGTTAACAGTGCTGGTAAAAGAACACATACCCTGATCTGATGTGCTGAAAAGGGCACCTCACCTTTGTGATATCATTCCCGTGAATACATAACTTCAGTTTGATCACGAGCAACCGCAGGAAAACATGATGGACGTTTTACAAAATACCTGACCAGTACTCATTGAGAGTGTCAAGGTCACAGAAGACAGTGATAAACTGAGGAACTGTCGATTGGAGAAAACTAAGACACAAAAACTAAATGCACTGTGAAACCCTGGATTGGGTTGGATGTTGGAACAGGAAGAGGACATTGGTAGGGCGCCTGGGTGGCTCAGTCGGTTGAGCACCCAACTTCAGTTCAGGTCATGATCTCCTGGTTCATGGGTTCCAGCCCCACATCGGGCCCTGTGCTGACAGCTCAGAGCCTGGAGCCTGCTTGGGATTCTGTGTCTCCCTCTCTCTGCCCCTCCCTGACTTGCACTCTGCCTCCGTTGAATGTTTTAATAGACCTTAAAAAAGATTTTTTTAGAAAGAGGACATTGGTGAAAAAAAAAAAAAACCTGGTGAATTCTGAATAAAGTCTGTAATTTAGCTATGGTATTTGTGCCCTAAGAAATGTTAATTTCTTACTTTTGATCGTTGTACCATGGTTATATAAGATGCTAAAGTTAGGGGTAGCGTTTTTGAAGGGTATGTGGCAACTTTGTATTATCTTTGCAAGTCTTCTGTCAATATGATGTTAACATAATATAAATAAATAATATTTATTTCTAAATAAAAAGTTTAAAAACAAACAAAATATCCATATACAGAGAACTCCCAATCCTCTGTGTCTCTGGAGGGATCTTTCTTTTTTAGCATCTTTACACTTTTCCCATCCACCTTTAAAATCTTCATCCTCGGGGCGCCTGGGTGGCTCAGTCGGTTAAGCATCCGACTTCAACTCAGGTCACGATCTCGCGGTGCGTGAGTTCGAGCCCCGCGTCGGGCTCTGGGCTGACAGCTCAGAGCCTGCAGCCTGCTTCCCATTCTGTGTCTCCCTCTCTCTCTCTGCCCCTCCCCCGTTCATGCTCTGTCTCTCTCTGTCTCAAAAATAAATAAATGTTAAAAAAAAATTAATAAAAAAAATAAAATCTTCATCCTCTTAGTCCTTATATGTTTTATTTCCTCCTCTTAGAAATAAAGACCACTGGGCCTTCACAAGAATTTGTCACATTGAAATGCATTGTAAGGCTCTCTTTGTCCTCCAAGTACAGAAATGCTGGATAAAATATAATCATTTTTAATGAAATACACAGGTTGGGGTGCCTGGATGGCTCAGTTGGTTAAGCATCTGACTCTTGATTTTGGCTCAGGTCATGGTCTCACAGTTTGTGAGTTTGAGCCCTACATCAGGCTCTGTGTTATCAGCGCGGGGCCTGCTTGGGATTCTCTCCTTCCTCTCTCTCTGCCCTCCCCCGTCATGCATATGCCGTCTCTCTCAAAATAAATAAGTTAGCTTAAAAAAAAATAAATGAAATACATAGTAAACTCAAATGGATAGAACAAAGCAATGATCCATAGACATGAGACCCACGGACCTAAGGCAGGGGGCTGAAGTTGTAATGCCATTGCTGGGACAGGAAGTGAAGGGTCAGGCCTGTGTCAGCTAAGAAGCTAGAGGGACTGGAAAACATCAACCACTGGCCTGGAGAGGTGTCCAGGAAGTGTGCCTTATGCCAGGGACCATAAGTAAGAAAATCATCACTCATAAGATACCAAACCCAAGCCTACACTCTCTGTGCTTGTGGAATTCAAATTTATACTACCTATGTGGTACAGAAGCCAAGAAATTAATGTAAAAACTGTTACGGAATGGGTAAAACCCCTCTGGGCTTAGCAGGGGTAAAGCCACTTTATAGGGATGCTTTCATAATCCAGAGTGCAAGGGTCTCTCAGGTATTCAGATAAACTGAATATTAGTTTACTATCAAAATTATAAACCGCCTAGACAAACAAATAATCATGAGAAACAATAGAATTAGCACCCTAAACCCTAGAGAAAATAAACCAATCTCTAGCATAAAGTATGTTTAATTTGCTTAAAGAGAAAAAGAAGATACTGTAACTAAAGAAGAAGTCAATATGAAACTAAAAAGAGAAGATTTTAAAAATGGACTTCTAGAAATAACACACTGATATTACACCTCAATGGAAGTATTACACAGTAGATTAGACACCATTGATAACGAGAATTAGATACTAGAAAACAGGTCTGAGGGAATTCAGAGTAAAGATCAAAGAAGTACAGAGAAGAAAAATTTAGAAGAGAGTTTGAATTGTGAAGGCTGGAAGAAGAAGGTTCCATTTTTTTTTTTTTTCTAACAGCAGTTCTACAAGAACAGACTAGGGGGAAGAAACAATGCCTACATTTTATTTATTCAACTTTAAGCCCAAGTGTATATATCCAACAGATACTCCACAGTTGGTCAATAATAAGGACCTTCTGCTCTATTCAGTGTAGACCTATCACTCATTAACTAACGTATCGCACTCAACTCATGTCTCTTGGATTATGCTATTGCTGACTGGATAGAGCCTCTTTAACAAGTATCTCAGTGATTGTCTCTCTTTCTTAAACTTCTGTATCACTGGATCTGAACCACCCAGCTAAGTACTTAATTATGTTCTGCACTACTGGTTGAGAAGCGATGACAGCTAACCCCATCCTGCCCGTTGCCTGTTTTGGCGTGGTCTGCAAGCTAAGAGTGGTATTAATATTTCTACATGGTTGGAAAAAATCAAATGATGAATATTTCATGGCATGGAAAAATTACGTGAAATTTAAATGTGTCCAGTGAAGTTGTTTTGAAACACAGTCATGCCCCTGCATTCATGTATTGTCTGTTGCCGCTTTCATGCTACCAGGGCAGAGCTGGGTAGTTTCAGCAAAGAATATATGGCCCACGGTGACTAAAATATTAACTTTCTGGCCCTTTAAAACAGATGAAGTTTGCCAATCTCTGTTCTCCACTCTTTGCTAATTCTGTCACACATACGAATCTTGCCTTTCAAATTTGCTTGAAAACTACTTGAAGTCAGGAACATTGTCATATGTTTCTTTTGTCTCCCCAACACCTGACTCCATCTAGGACAGTTATGGATTTTCTTTAGCAAATTTTGGCATGTCAAATACAAGATTTTAAGAAATGAATCTGACTTCATAATGCGGAATAGATTAGAAAAAAAAAAGGAGAAATGATAATAGCTTATATGCAGTAATTTAGGCTTAAAAGCAGTTGTTATCCTATTTTGGGGCTGTGATCTTACATGACCTGGTTAAGTGCACAGTTATGGGATAGGGCAGTAGAGGCAGCGATCTGGAATGAAATTCTGACAGTGGCACGGGCCAGGAGGGAAAAGATGGGAGGAGTTTCGGTCTGGCAGACAGAACATGGTTTACAGAGGGTTTAGCCTCACACAACCCAGGAAGCATTAGGCGATACAGATCAGGGAGCACCAAAGAGTAAAGCCAGGGGTAGGGACAGAGCCACAAGGCACCTAGAGGTTTCTGGGGCAAGCAGGTAGGGCACAGTTACCAGGAAAGTTGGCCGGCTGGACTGCATTCTGCCTGAGATTAGGGAATAGAGACATTAGCCAAGCTGCAGCTCAAGGGAAGAGAGCAGAGAATCAGACATTCAAACTATGGTGCAAATCTGAATGAGTCTCATAGGTACAAGAGTCTCGAGAGCAAGCTTCTAGCTGAACTAGGGGTAAGAGATACTTAATGTCAAGTCCTGGAGTATTAAGTTGGATCCTACCTAATGCCGGATTTGGTTCTGGAGACTAGGGTGGGGCATGCCACACAATAAATACCACGGCTCCCAATATATGGCGGCATCCACCTTCGTGCCTGAATTACCGCACCACGAGCAATAATGAAAGTGCTGCAAATGTGGCAAACTATGCTAGGTAAGGCAGGGCCTCTGACACCCGGTACACCACCAATGGCAGTGGAAGGAAAGATTTGACTGTGAGAGATACTGGAAACAAAAAATGGATCTGTCACCTTCCTCCAAGAGCTCAAGAAGAGATTTGATCGCCACGACAACATATGACACAATGGAGGTCACGTGGCGCAGCAGACACCATCAGCGCTCTGCCCACATCCCCTTGGCATTCACCTCTACGTGCAAAAGGCTTCTACTGTGAACACCTGCACCTCTCTGCAAGAAGCTTTGTTCTGGTGGTAAAGCAAGCTCAGTCATGAGCACAGCTGTCAACGGCCCCAGAAGCAGCCATTAACCAATGATGGCCCGTGAGATGGATACACTCCCCAGCTTCTTTGCCCCTCACATAGAATAACTCTGAAGCACGTTCGACATCTGTGTCCCATACAGTAGCCACTAGCTACTTGGGGCCATTGAGCATCCAGAATGTGGCTAGTGCGACCAAGGAACTAAATTTTAAATTGTATTTAATTTTAATTAATTTAAGTTAAAATGATTCTCCTCACTTATTGGAACACTTTCAAGTATATTTGGAAAAGCGTGGCCATTTGAACGTATTTCTCCAGCTAGAATTTTGCAAAATCTAACTGCACATCAAGATGAAAATTTAATGTCCAAGTCAAGTTGTCCTATAAGCATAAAATTGACTTCAAAGGCTTATTCAAAGAGTTTTAACATCTCATTAATAATTTTTACGTGTTGAAATATGATATTTCATTGGATTTCAGCCATTGAATTTAACGGGTTAAAGAATTATTAAAATTAATTTCACTTGTGTCTTTTTACCTTTTTTAAGGGCAGCTACTAGAATATTTAAAACTACTATTTCCATTGGACAGTGCTGGTCTACACGTCCTCCCTGGGTTCCAGAGTGGGATCGAGCTCCTGTCGCTCACAGTGGTAACTGGCTTGATAACACACCCACTATTGGCTTCCTTTCCTGTCTCATTCTTCTGCTTCTCTACTAAGTATCCTAGGAATTCCCAGGGTGCTTAGAATCCTTGTCTCAGGGGCTGTCTCTTGAGAACCCAAACTAAAATAGCATTAAGACCAAGAAATAATTTTAGAGATGAACTATTCTAACCTCTTAAATACACAGATTGTTGTTGTTTTTTTTTTAAATGAGGTTCAGAGAGGTTCAATGACTTAGCCAAGGACTCTCAACTATCTAGCTGCAAACTCAGAATTCTATTTCAGAGCTCGTGATTCCAAACCCCTTTATTTTCTCATCACATTACATTGCCTTTTAAAGATTATTGGCAATTTTTGCAAAAGTGATTTCGAAAGAGAAATGGAGCATTTAGGACTCGTGCGATGGAATCACAGTAAGCGATTTATGTATGTTTTCTGCGTGCGCATTAAACCTGCTCAGGTGGTCTTCCCTTGCTCCTGTTGAGAAACTTGGAGCGGCTCCTTGACTCTTCTGCTCTTTCTCATACAACTGAAAGCCTTCTGGTTACAATCTCATCTGAGAAATTAGTGTATCCAGTCCTGATAGGAATCCAACTTGATCTAAAGTTAACTGTTTCTTCCGCTACTCCTCGTCCTCCAGCTTGCTCACGACTTTATCACCAGGGGCCGGAACAGAGAAGCAGTACCATGTTAAGATGCTGATGCCCTCTCTATGCCTGGCAGACATTTACAAGTGACACTTTCCCTCATAGACACTTTGGTCGGTGCTTTAGAGCTTCCTCTGCTTGTCCTCTCTGACTGAAACTCCCTTGATGTGGTAGTGTCTCCTTTGGCTGCCACCCTCACCCCCCGCCCCAACCCGGTGCTTAATTACCTCAACCGTCTGCTTCACACAGACGCTCTCTGTGGTCCTTGCGGGAAGAAGTTTTAATTACTGGAGCCTGACTCACCTACTCTGGGATTTGTGCACCTTGTACCTCTTGTCAGTGGGAAGTGCAATCGCCTCCCAGACCAGCAATGCCCGTTCTGTTCCCGCTGTGCTGCCCAAGCCCCTTTAGCTTTCCCAGACAGGAGTCAAGGAAGGTGCTCTGTGTCCTCCGACTGCAAGGAACACATGTCAAGCAGTAGCTTAGAAGGTCTCATTGAAGCCCCTCGGATTAGGTTTGGGAAAGGAGGTAGGAGTGGTTAACTCCCCCCCCACCTCTTGTGAGCTGGACCCAGGAGCAGTTCCCTTTCCAGTTATCCCCCTCACAGATTCTGCTTCCAGATCCCAAACCTGAAACTTTTATAACTTTGGCGTGGGTGAGGGGTTCCAGGAAATCTGCAAGTAGTTTTCAGCACCCCTCTTTTGTAAATTTCCATATGGTCTAACACCTCTTTTGTCTGATGGCGTTACTCTAATGTGGTGACTCGACTGAAACGACCACCTTAATATTTTGATAGAGCTGATACATTACAAAACGTTGTACTGGGAAGAAATGAAATCGACATGGCTACCGTGGACCTTTTATAACTGGGACATGGCAATGAAAGAAAGAAATAGGCCAGCGGATAGGTAATTAGTAGATATGGCAAAAGGTTAGTTTTAGGGTTTGTAATTATTTTTAAAATAAGAGATAGAGGCCTTTCAGTATTTGAAAAGATCCTGGGTGAAATTACAGACTAAAATAGTGTTTTACTGTGGTACCTTGTTGTTTTTTTCTTTTTTGACTTCAACTGTGTGCTTTTTAATGAAATAAATAAGTATTAGATGTCTTAAGAGTTGTGTGATCTCCTTTGATAACTGCTGAGACACCAGAGGTTTCAATTGTTGTTGATCCTCTTTGATCTCCCTCAACTACTCTTTTTTTCAGCATTGTAGCATTTTTACAATTTTCATAAGAGAACGAACAATAAAAGTTCACACTGTCACTATAATTAATTTGAAGAATATGGTTGTGTCTACACAATAAAATCACTTGCAACCATCATCTCCATCTTCTTTCCGTAGATTATTTTATTTGCATGCATACAGCACAACTATAGCAAGAACAAGCAAATATATATTCTTTTCTTCCCAAAAGACCCTTTCACAGTCTCAAAGGTTCGCATTGAAGCATTTCAAACGGCATTCCTGTTTGAAAACTTATACTGTCTTTTATAGGAATAACAGAATGTTTAGTAACCAAGCTCCAACCATACCAAACTCTGAATTTCTTGTTTGAAAATAGAAACACACAGTGCCCAAGTTGGCACTACTTAATGGGTCCTTTCCAGTGCTGTTCAGAAAACAAAACAGCTGGGCTTTGTTTAGATGGATAATTCATCAAGGATTTCCACTAATAATCGTGTCCAGTGAGTTCAGTGGGAGCATACTCAACTTTGATGCCGTATCGATATAGAATAAGCCATGACTGTTTTCTGCATTTTTTAGCTTTCAGTCAGTATCAGCCTTGTTTTAAAATGAACAAAGAAGAAAAGAAAGGGGAAAGATGTAATGTTAATAGGTTTCCTTTTGTGATCTCTCAGGGAGAGGTCTTTTTTAAATAAGGGGCTTGAACTTGACCTTCTTCGATGGCACAAAGGTCCAATGCACAATTTTTAAACTTATATTTAAATTTTAATAATTTTACATCGAAGGAGGTTGGAACCAGACTCTCAAACCTAATCCTTAATCTTTTAGTGTAACTGACTGGCAAAGAAGAAAAGCTTAGGGAAAAAGTCTGCAAAAAGTACATAAATATTGCCCTGATTTCTGTATCCCGCAGAATCAAACTGTATTCAGGTCAGTATTACAATGTGTTCAAGTTTGAAAATGCCATTTAATATAGAATTAGAGTGGAAAAATATTCTAATTTCATGATAAATCTAGTTGTTTTTTTTAAATCATATTCCCAGTGTTGGAAAAATGGTACAAAAAGCGACACTGTCATATGCTCTTGGTGAGATGGTAAATTTTAAAAATCTTTCTCGAAGGCAGTTTGGACATTTCTATTGAATGCCTCAGAATTCTGCATAAAACCTTTAAACAAGCATTTTTACTTTGGGGGATTCATACTAAGAAAATAGTCATAGATGTTTGCAAAATTATAGCTACAAGATTTTTATGGAAGTGTTTTTGGTAGAAACAAGAACTGAATAAAACATAAATATTTAACAACGAGGTTTTATTTAGCCACTAAAATGATACTAGAGAAATATTTAATGCTATGGAAAAGGTAGAAAAGGCTGACTAAAAACAGTATGCGCAATGTGATTCCCTTCTGTTAAAGAAAAGATATTTGTATCAAAAAATATTGTATGAAAACAAATAGAAGTGTTAACAGCAGTATCTTTGTATGATGGAGTTATGCACACCATTTTTTTCCAACATGGAAATAGCTTTTTTAAAAAATATTTTCAAAATTAAAATGCATGCTAGGTGTAGCAAACTCAAACCATAGGAAAGTAAAATAAAAACAAAAAATTATAAGCCCTCCTCCCTATAACTGGATTTGGCAGAATGCGCGTGCGCGCGCACACACACACACACACACACAAGCACACACACACTTCTATGTCTTGGTTTCCATATTCAATATTCAACATATTCAACAGTACATCTTGGGGAGTTTTACAGTTTTGCATATTGACCTACTTCATTCTTTTAAATTGCTGCATAGTATTCCATAATAGAAATATGTAATAATCTTCCTTATCAATAACTCTCCACCAGGCCATTCTGTTCCAACACCAGATCTCTACATTATTGGCATAAACTCTTCACTTCTCACCTTTTCCAGATTAAATAGTTATTATGTCATTGGACTCTCTTTTTTTGCCTCTATCTTCAAAACAACTCTCCATGGCTGATAGCCAAGCAGATAAACTGTGTTGAAGAAAACCCGTATGTGGAATTTAACAAAAAGAAAGAAAGAAAGAAAGAAAGAAAGAAAGAAAGAAGAGACAAACAAGAAAAAAAAGAAAACAGACTCTTAAATACAGAGGTGGTTATCAGAGAAGGGGGAGGGGGAGGGTGAAATAGGTGAATGGAATTAAGAAGGACACCCAGTGGGGGGCACCTAGGTGGCTCAGTTGGTTGAGCACCTGACTCTTGATTTTAGCTCTGATCATGATCCCAGGGTCCTGGGATCTGGCTCTGAGCTGAGCAGGAGCCTGCTTGGGATTCTCTCTCTTTCCCTCTGCCATTCTCCCCAACTAATGCACACACATGCACTCTCTCTCTCGAAAATAAATAAAAATTAAAAAAAAATTTTTTTTAAAGAGAGAACACTTACCATGATGAGCACTGAGCATTGTACAAAATTGTTGAATCATTATATTGTACACTTGAAACTAATATAACACTGTATGTTAATTATACTTCAGTAAAAATAAAATTAATTAAATAAATGTAAATGGAAAAAAAAAAAAAGAAAGAAAATGTCGCCAAAGGCAGCAATAGATGCTCAACACTACCCAGCAATCCTAATTATTTCTCTGGTTAAATCGCCCTCCCACTGTCTGCCACAGTTATTTCCAACTGCCTCCATTCCGTTCGGATGGCAGGCTCCCCTAGTCTTCTCCAGCTTTCCTCTCAGAGGTGGGTGGTGCTTCTTAACATAGAGAAAATTGAAGTGTCAACCTTCCTATACCAATTTACAAACCTTCTCAAATGCCTGTCTTTCCTCCCCATCCTCTTTCTAGCCACACTGGTGGAAGTTTATTTGCTTTCTTGATTTCGTTGAGGAAATTGTAGAAGTAAGATTGCTTCAATGGTTGTCCAGCATACACATACGTTTTTCAGTCTTGATATCACGGCCATTTTACTTGATTTGTGGAGTGAATTGGTGCACGTTCTTTTGTTTGTGTTAACTTTCTCTAATTGCTAAAAGGACTTAAATAAGAGAAATGCTCTGTTCCTCGAGGGTTTGATGGTATTTTGGCACAGGTCTTTCACAGTGGTAAGGGTGATGGTGTGTGTGTGTGTGTTTGTAACTCTGACAAGCCCTCAGTTTGCCTACAACTATTGCTCTCTCCCAGTTCTTTTGCCCACCTCCTGAGCTGGTGTTGCTGATTTTTATCTTCTCAGAAAACATCTTCTTGACCTAGATCAGAGATTCTTTACTTTCAAAAAATTGGGGGGTGCCTAGGTGGCTCAGTCGGTTGAGTGTCCGAGTTGAGCTCAGGTCATGACCTCCCGGGTTGGGTTGGTGGGTTCGCGCCCCCCCTGCCCCTCCCCCACTGGCACTCTGTCTCTCATTCTCAAAAATAAACATAAAAAAAGAAAAAAATTTTAAAAAAATTGTAATGCCATGGACCCCTTTGGCAGTTGATGAAGTCTGTGGACCACTTTTTAGAATCGCTTTCTAAAACGTCCTCCCTAGAATGTGACTCTTATTGTGACTGGAACAACGTGATTTTCTGTGCCTTCCTACAAATAATGTGTGTGTGTGTGTGTAGATTGTGGGTGGTTTTTTTCCCCCCAGTTATGTTTATGGTGTTCTCACAATGTTTTTCTCGATATGCTCAGTATTTTCGTCGAACGCAAATGCACAAAACCTGCTCGTGTAATATACTACGTGTGCTTGCCTTTACCTCCTAACTCAGTGTTACAAAATGGGAATCGAAGAGGAAACCAAGTCAAGAAAAGAACCTCTGCTGCTCAGAACTTGCAGCACTCATGGCCCGTATCACTGCACCATCTGTGAATGCTAATAAGTTACTTGAAATAATATTTCAAACAGTTATCTCAATCATGTGATTTGTTTGAACTTGCCTGGCTTATACTTGTAGTTCGCTCAGTTATCTGTAGTTACGGAACACCATACTGCCTTAGGGAGAGTTAAACATTCTCATCCCAACTGTCCAGTTTTACAAAACTTTAGCAATTAAGGGAAAAAGCTCATCTCTTTCACTCAGAGACAAATCGGACCAACAGAGAGAGAAATGGATGGCAGAGGCACCAATGGTGGCAGAGAATGTGGATAACCGGGCACGTTTATCTGAGGGGGCGATCAGCTCCTGTGCCGGAACATTTGTAGACGGGAACTTGGAGAGTACGCATCATCTACAGGCCGATCTAATGACTATGATAAATGATATTTTCACATACCTATACCAACTGAAAAATGAGATACACATTTCTGTGATTGATACTGATGAAAGTTCACAGTGTTGGTAATTCTACTATGTTTCTTGCTCTTAGATTTATAATTAACGCTTATGCTAAGTTTCAGTTAGGGGTTAGTGGGAATAAATATATAATTTATTTGGGCCATCCAGGATTATAGACTCACTGGAATTTAGACTCTAGAGTTCTGGAATCTTAATTTACCAAACTATTGGTAAAGTATTGGTAAAACTATTGTTGTTATTTTATTTAGGAATTTAGGAATTTCTAGGACATAAGAATTCCAGAATTTTCATAAATGTCTTAGACACTTAATAATGATCATTTAAATCAAGAGTTTAACTGCTCTCTTTTTGGCTACTTTTGTCTTTATTGTATGCTTTTCCCTTGATAATATCTATCTATCTATCTATCTATCCATCCATCTATCATCAATTGCTTTATTTAAATACTGCATCAAGTACTCCATGTAGAAAAATTTGTGGATTATGAGCTGCCTGAGTCTTGCTATGTATGCCCACAAATGTTTTTCTTTCACTTGATTGATAATTTTGCTGTATGTAGAATTTTAGCTTCAAAATAATTTAATCTCAGAATCCAGGAGGAAAATTTTTCATGGTCTTCTAGCATCCAGACATGTCAATGATACGTCTGCATTCTCATTCTCATTTTATCTCCATTCCTTTGAAGCTGAAGGAAACTAGCTTCGTATTTCTGTGATTTTAGTTTTTATGATATTTCTCTTTATCTTTGAAGGTGAATTTTTACTCCATTGAGAACCTGGCAACTTGGCAATTGACAGCTTAAAAAAATTTTTTTTAATGTTTGTTTATTATTTTTGAGAGAATGAGAGACAGAGCATGAGTGGGGGAGGGTTACAGAGAGAAGGAAACACAGAATCCGAAGCGGGCTCCAGGCTCCAAGCTGACAGCACGGAGCCCAACGTGGGGCTCGAACTCACGAACCGTGAGATCATGACCTGAGCCGAAGTCAGACGCTTCACCGACTAAGTCATCCAGGCGCCGCTTGATAGCTTTTTTAAATGAAAGGTTTCCATTTTTTTTTTCCCAGCTCAGGGGAATTCTTCTATTAATTTTAGGTTATTCCAACGTTGCATCTCCCTCATTCCTTACTGGAATTCCTGTTAAATCGAAATTGACACTTCTGAATTTATTCTTTATTTTTCCTAATGACTTCCTCATACTTTCTGCATCTTTATCCTTTCAACGTGTTATGAGAGAATTGCTTTGTTTGATCTTCCAGGTCACTAATTTGCTCACCAGTTGTGTCCATGCTAAATAACTGGAAACCATGAAACCTAAAAAATTGGAAATTATGAAAATTTATAAGAGCTTTCTTTTTTAACATTGGGCCACAGATTCACCAGCCCTATTGGATTTTATATGCCAACGTTTATATCTTCCTCAAATTCCTGACTGAGCTCATTTACTGTTTGCATTCTTCCTGTGCTTCCAGCACTGCCATGGATGTATTTTACTTTTATTTTATTTTTTTCTCTGTGATTTGGAATGGGAAGGAAGCTAAGTTTTCATCAACCGTCTTAAATCTGGAATCTGTTTATCGGTTCTAGTGTGTGTCAAGTTTCACGTTAGTCACTGGGTGGGTTAAACAGACACGTAGAGATCCCAATCAGGCAGAACATCATGAACATGTCAAACAGCAAGGAAGTTCCTCTGAAGCACACAGGAAAAGGTGGGAGACAGTGGAGAGAGTAGTCTGAACAACAAGTTGTGGCCACATTGTTAAGGCGCTTTTCTGTATGCATTCATTCGGAAGGAGTCTGGGTTTTGTTTTATATGCACTAAGGAGCTAACAAGGGATTAAAAGATTTCAGGAAGAGGGGCACCTGGGTGGCTCAGCTGGTTACGCATCCGACTTCGGCTCAGGTCATGATCTTGCAGTCTGTGAGTTCGATCCCCACGTTGGGCTCCGTGCTGACAGCTCAGAGCCTGAAGCCTGCTTTGGATTCTGTGTCTCCCGCTCTCTCTGCCCCTCCCCAGCTTGCTCTCTGTCTCTCTGTCTCTCTCTCTCAAAAAGTAAATAAAAAATAATGAAAAAAAATTATAAAAAGTTTTCAGGAAGATAATTTTGTCTATCCTGTGGAGGATGGAGAGGAAAGAGACAGGACTGAAAGGGAAAGCCTTGTAGGAGGCAATTGCTATAGTCCAGAAGGATCATTATCACCTGACCTAATACCTTCCATGCACTTTTATTAAAAAATGGCATGAAATCTTACGTAGAGAGTTACAGGCATTAACCAACAACCACAAGGGTTACTTCTTTGTATTTTATTTTTTGTTGCTTTTTTCTTATCTGCACTGTAGTCAAAAAGAGAACTGTCAGTATATTTCTATAACTTTACTGTTACATGTCATATGGATTCAGATCACATATTTCATGCATAATGGATACATCATGGGGCTGCTAGAAGCTGAAGCTGTATTAGGATTGTGTGGATAATTTGAATATTGGTGGCAGGGAATCACGATCAATTCCACATTGTGAACCCAGGTAGCTAGATGTGCTATCGAGAGGGTGAGACAATTCATCCCTAAACTCCAAGGTAGAGTCCCAAATATGTGACGGGTAGTTAAAGAGGACAATGTTCCCTGAAGAGCAAGGGCATTTCTAGTTCAAGCATAACCCCATTACTGTAGTATTAGAATTTACAAACAGGGTCACGCTTCTCTGACTAGAAAGGTAGACACTGGGAAAATTTAATGCAAGTGTAGTAATAAAAGTGATGAAAGTATTTGCTCCACTTGTAGTCCTGTATCTGACAAAGCACTGAGGTCATCCTGGCAAGACAGATGTGGAGCAGGTGCTGAAATTTAAATGGATGAGAAAAGTGGTCTAGATGCAGATCAGTAATGGAGGTGGATGAAGTCATCAAAGAAATGGGTGTATAACAATGTATTACGAAAATGCCTTTCAATTGTCTCTTTCAAATGTTCCTAATGTCAAATGTAAGGCAGAGTTTTCAGAACCAAAATCTTGGCTGTAAAGTAAATCCAGGTTTGTTTTTCTTTTTTTCCAGGCTGATGTCTTTCGTTAAAACAATTCTTATAAAAGTGAGTTTCCCCACGTGCATATCGCAGTCTGTAAACTGTCAAACGAAAGTGTTTCCACAGCGTAATGTACCGAAGTAGGCATATCACTATTAACAAAAATATATTTGAAAACAATATTCTAAATATTGTAGTACAATTTAAAAATTGCTTGAAATTTGCACCATGAATTGATACCAAATAATGCTGACACTCAACTTGATCTATTGGTAAAATGAGTTTTACTAAAATATGTTTTTGACTTTTTCAGATAGTACGTATACAAATTCACCGTAAGTCACTGAGTGTGAATTGTGTGCCCACCTTGTACCAGCTACCACGCAGCAAATCAGATAAAATACCCCTCTCTCGAGGAGTTTAGATTCATTCTCAGGTAGGGAGACAAATGATAAGCAATAAGCATTGTAGATAAGTTAAACAGGAAGAAGTGTTATGAAAAAGGTAAAAAACAAACAAACAAACGAAAACAAAAACCAGCCAAAGTCAAGGGGTTCAGGAGTACGGGTGGGATATTTCAATATTAAATAGATCTTCGGGGTGGGCCCCACCAAGCAAGAAACGTCTGAGTGAAGACACAAAGAAGGCCATACAGTCAAATAGGAATATGAATTATTGCCTTACGTACTCCGCAAAGAGAAATTTGTTTTCATGCAGAAATTAGGATTTATCTTCTCCTTAAATTAGCAAATCATTTTGATTTGTCAAAATCCCAAATACACATTAACTCCAGCGCATTCCCTCAAATATACTGAAGTTCCTTTCACATTAATGTCTAACTACTTCTTTTGAAATAATTTCAACATATTACTATGCGTAGTAAAACCAGCATTTGTCTATGCCTCTCAGAATTTAAGATGTAGGTATTCCACTTAAAAAAAAATCTTATATATATCAACCCACCAGGTACCGTGCCTCTAATATGTTTAAATACATCTGCGGCCACATCTGGAGTTGGACTATATCTGAAATTGTAGAGGTTCATGATTTCTTTTTTAAAAAAAATTTTTTTTTAGCGTTTATTTATTTTTGAGACAGAGAGAGACAAAGCATGAACGGGGGAGGGTCAGAGAGAGGGAGACACAGAATCTGAAACAGGCTCCAGGCTCTGAGCTGTTAGCACAGAGCCCGACGCGGGGGCTCGAACTCACGGACCACAAGATCATGACCTGGGCTGAAGTCGGCCGCTTAACCGACTGAGCCACCCAGGCGCCCCAAGGTTCATGATTTCTAAGAATGAGTAACATGACATAGGGATTTTGAGTGGCCATAGGACTCAAAATATTTGAAGTCTTTTAATTTCTTAAATTTCAATAATTTTTTCATTTGAAATATGCAACATGTGTTCCCTTTTCACGTGTGCTCATCTTCTACCTGAACAATATTTGTTTGCTGAGGATATAAACGCCTCTGCAATGATAGCTTTATAGGCAGACAGCAGGTTCAGTCTGATTGCACTGAATAAGGTGCGGTGATTTGCACTCACTCTTTCATGAGATATTAGTTTTGGAGGTTATTGGAATAAACCCTATGCATTATACAGGTTTATCACTTTTATTTAAAGATGTCTTCTTCTATGACTTTCTGATTATTGTCCGACCATGCTACATACCAAACTACCTCTTCTTTATTTAGTGATTATTTTAAGGAGCTGTGACCATCGTGTGCCAACTTTTTAATTTCACTGATTAAAAGAAAAAAAAAACACCTCCTTTCTTAACCACAGTTTAGTTGGCCTTGCCTAGCTCAGCTTGCGGTGGGGGCACAAAGAATACAAAACTAGTAAGCAATTTGTATTTTTTAAAAAAAGTTTTGAACATTAAAAATAAATGTAAAATTATCCCCAAATAAGCAATACTCATTAAATGACGAAGTTGTATTTTATTTTTTATTTATGTATTTGTGTTCTCAGAGAGAGAGAGAGAGAAAGAGAGGGCACAAGGGGGCTCGAGGGGCAGAGAGAGGGAGGGAGAGAGAGCAAGAGGGAGAGAGAGATAGAGAAGCAGGGCTCACCTGAAATGGGGCTCAAACTCAGGAACCATGAGAACATGACCTGAGCCAAAGTCAGATGCTTAACGACTGAGCCACCCAGGTGCCCCAAAGAAGACGTTGTATTTTAAATAAATAATTCACTGGAGAGACTGGGTGGCTTAGTCAAATCAGTGTCCAACTCTTGATTTTGGCTCAGGTCACGATCTCATGGTTCTTGAGATCTAAACCCCACACTGGGCTCCACGCTCAGTGTTTGGGACTCTCTTCTCTCTCCTCTCTCTCTGAGGTACTCTCTCTCTGTCTCTCTCAAAATAAACTTACAAAATAATTCAAGGGAAAGAAATATTTTATGTCTTTTCTTTGAAAATCAAGTACTTATTTGTGTTCTTCTGTTAGGAGAATGTATACACTTACCTGAAAGAATAGTACTAGATTGTTCCTGTTAATAAGCCCAAAGGAAATAGAAACATCAGTGTTTGCTCAGCTCTGTTCAGCTCTTTGCTATGTGCTACGCGGAGCAGAGATGCCAGAAAACTTCCTTGCCTGTGTGTGTGTGTGTGTGTGTGTGTGTGTGTGTTTCAATGGAAGGGGGGGAAATAAATTCCAAACATACTGTAACTTTGTAGCACCTGAACATAGTATGTCATACTACCCTTTCTCTTTTCCTTACATGTTGCTGTACATGTTTGCTGCTGTGGGTATGTGATTTCTTATGTTAGCTTTTCTTGATGTGGTTACACATCTTGCAGTGAATGACCTCCTGGGTTTTTGTATACATGCAACCAACACTCATGGTATGCTTCGCGAAGATGTAATAATTTTCAATGTTTAAAATCCAGTTATTATGCTGTTACTTTTTTAACCCCTACTGTTTGCTCAAGTCCAGAAATAGAAACAAATAAGAGGAGTCTTTTGATCTGGTTGAACTCATAGGTTATTGGTGGAGGCCAAGGGGCTGCAGACATTAGAGTCATGGTGCACTGATAGACGGAAGCCCCAGTTACTATGAGACCAAGTAGTTCAAGAAGGAAAAGTGGTCGGGATAGGGAATCTCAAGGAAAACCCAGTGGAGGAGGTAGAGTCTGAGCTGAGTCTCAGGGGAAAAAAGCAGGATTTAGTTAAGTGAAGAAGGTGTAAGGGAGGCATTTCAGACAGAGAGAACAAAGTCTACAAAGCAAGGATGCAAGAAAGAACATTTGAAACACTTGTCCTTGTTAAATGCAATGACATTTCCACTCACAAAAACATAAGCAAAATTGAGATGCCAAGTTCAGATGATTGATATCCCATTTCACATCTGAATTATTGCGAAATCCTTAAATACAAAATGTGTACTCCCTTGCCATTTTTGAAAAGCAGAATGTTTGAATATTTTCCCTTTTGCCAAAAGTAAACTCTTCTTCATAGTGAGCTAAAGGTTTCCTTGATTTTCCTAAATATACTCTATTAGAAAAAAATACAGATTTTCCTTGGTCAATAAATCACATGAGCAATTTTATACATTTCTTTGGAATTAACAATACACGATGGGGAAAAATTCTGCTTTGGTCTGGAGCCATCTTCCTGAGTCTGCTAGCAAATTTGAGACCCTCCGGCCTTGACATCTGAGATAAAGCTGCCAACCGCATCAGAACCTCAGCAGTACAGGATGTTCTCTCTCTCTCTCTCTCTTTCTCTCTCTCTTTCTCTCTCTCCCACTCTCTCTCCCTCTCTCTCTCTCAAAAGTAAATAAACATTCTTTTAAAAAGAAAATAACATTTAGATATTTTCATTTGGTATACTCAGTCCAGAGCCTGTGAACTCATTCTTCTGGGTCCAGGTAACTGTCACTCAAGGTATGATCTTAGACTATCAAGGTCAAAATCACTTGGAATTTTTCCAAAGAGTAGAAATTTCTGCATTTCGCTCAGGGTCTGTTGAATCGGGATCTGAATACTGGCCCATATGGCATCTTATCTGCAAGCCCCCAGGTGATTTCTGATGCCCTCTGGAATTTGCGAACCACTGGTGTAGACCTTGCATCCACTTTGGTCCAGTGTTAAACTTTTAAGGCCAAAAGTAAGTGAAAACCAGGAGTGTATGTTTGATTTGATCCACTGAGCTTAAGAAAATTATTTCCATAGTTTTCCATAGTTCAGAATTGTAGTCCTTGATTTCAAGATTCCTTCTCACCATTATGGAATATACCACAAACATCACAACTTTCTTTTTGCACATACAATACTTTCAGAAGTCCAAAGCTCAATTTTGTCAAGCATGAGACTATAACATTTATTTCTCCCTGATACATTTCAATCTGTCTTACAGAATTTTTTTTATTCTTTATTGATTTATACCTCTCAAGCTTCCATTTGCCTACAGTTTTTCTTTTTTTAGTATTTTGGTATTTATGATGGGCACTTAAATCTATTTAAATTATTTCTGAACTACATCTCTCTTCAAATGCCATAAACATTTTCTTGTATCACCAAAATGTCTAGGGTTCTTTTTCCTCTACTTCTGATTTTAAAAATGTCTCTGGTTACTGTTCCTCAATATGGTATTTGCCCATGAGATCTTTATCTCATTAGACAGTGTGTTAATTCCCCTTGCTATGTTGTAAAAATCCTTCTTGAATTCTCCTTGATTTATAACTGGAACAACTAAGAAGCAGGGGCAATTTTTTAAATGTTTTCTTCCATTCTCTGACTTTCCATGACCAAGTGAAAAATGAATGGACATCACACTGTAAGGACGTTTTCCTGATCAGTGATTCCTGATCAATGCTAGGAAATCCAACATATATGGGCTTCTCAGAATTAAGTGTGATCACATAGCATGCCAGAATGGAATCTAATCCTCTCCATTTCTTCCTTCCGAACTGTTGTCTTACCCTATTTTCCAGCGTTCAATTAGGAAGTAAAAAGTGCTAATGAGTATCATGATCTAAAGAGTCTATTATCGGAAGACCGTGCACAAATCCGGGAGAAGATGAAGAGAAGTCCAAAAGGAAGACTTGAACGGTCAGATAAAAAACCCCAAGCAGCCCTTCCGACACACGATACAAAAGAGCAGATGATGGTTTGTAGGAAATTCTGGAAGCTAAGCATGTCCAGATGCTGAAGTTGTTTTATGAAGGAGAGTTGGCAAAGAAAACTTGCAAGCTGTTGCCTCTACTTCAGGTGGTGGGTTTGCAGTAGCTGTTGAGCAGCAGGACGAGCAGTTTGGAATAACTGGACGCAACGTAGCGGGTCGAGCAACGATATGATGGCATCCACAGCCGTCTCTGCACCATGGCATCCATGCAGTTCTCACTGCATCTGACCATGAAAACCTCAGAGCATAATGGCTGTGGCTTCAGTTCCACCTTTCAAAAACGTCCTGTGGGTTTCTCTTTTGGTTAGCTTTAATCTAGAACCACACGTGAAAGGAAGTTCTGGGAAGATTCTTCCGGCATAACCAAGTTGACAAGTTATCGATACAAAACCTCCACAGTCGTTATCTGTTTGACGCATGTGTGTTTATTGTTCTGGCATGATGTTTTATTTTTCACAATGGCAGCCGCGATTTTGTTTTAACTTACTTTAAAACAGACAGAAAGCCATTGCCTATACCCTCTTCCCCTTCTACCTTGTACACCGTTGATACTGTGCAAACATACTTTTCCCTAACGGATTTGGATGAAGATCTGAAAAATTGCTATCCAACCTACACGTACACTCTTAAGAAGCTGTATGAAGTCTCTGGTGGCACCAGGAACCATGTCTTCACGACTCTAACCACAAGTCACTCTCCTGTCTGGATTCGATCCCCCATGTTTCATACAGAAGTCTCTTAATTATGTCCAAACCAGGGAACGATGTTAGTCCTTGCTGCGTAAGAAACCACTCCAAAACTTGGAGGCTTAAAATAAGAACAACTCCGATTTCTCTTGATTCTATAGGTTGGCTGGTTGTTTCCTCTGCTGGTTCCACCCAGGTTCACTCATGAGGCTGAGTTAGCTGGAGGACCATCTGTCCTGCAGAGTTCAAGGCGGCTTCATTCTTATTTCTGGCATTGGTGCTTGCCGTTGGGTGAAGCATCTTGTCTTTGTTTCGTGTCCCCTTTGATCTTCCAGTAGGCTAGACTGGCTTCCTTACACAGTGGTCTCGAGGCAGCACTCCAAGACAGCAAACTGGAGTCTGTAAGACCTCCCAGGTCCTAGCTTCAGATGTCACATTGTGTCACATATGCACATTCTTTTTATGAAAGCTTTTCGCAAGGCAAAGCAAGATTCAAAGGGATGGAAAATATTCTCCACCTCTTATGAGAGATGACAAGTATTTGTGGTCATGTTTTTCAAAGTACAGTACCAAATTAAAGTTGAAATTATTTTACAGTTAGTGTCTTTAGTAAGAATCTCCCCCTTCCCACTGCCCATACATGAGCACAAGCGTGCACACACACACACACACACACACACACACACACTACACAGGAATTCTTTTATCAGTGATTCTCAACTGAGGTGATTTCATTCCCATCTTTCCCATGGGACATTTGGCAATGTCTAGAGACATTTTCGATTCTCTCATCTGATGGTAGGTTGCTACTAGAATCCAGTGGGTACAGGCCAGCAGTATTGCTAAAAGTCTCGTAATTCTCAGGACAGGTCCTGATAACAAAGAATTATCTGGTCCAAAGTACCAATAGTGCTGAGGTTGATTAACTCTGCCTTCTATGGAATATAATTCTAGCAAGTTGCCAGAGTAGAACTTAGGTCAAGAATAATACCTCAAGGTATTCTTTTTACCCAGTCTGAAATGATTTAAAATTTTGAAGGGATCATAAATTTCCTTTTGGATGTAAAGGGACTTTAGGCATTCTGCCTTTCTAACATTCATTATTTATGAACAAACCATTTTAGATAGAATATGAACCACTCAAACCCTTCTTTAAGATTCTAACTGAAAACAAAACTTAGATTTTTGAGACTTTGCCTATTAGTTTTAACTTTCAACTCTCATTCTGGCTTCTAACCCAAACCTAAGGGATGTGTGTAGACACACACACACACACACACACACACACACACACACATGCACACACACTCAATGTCTTAGCTATTTCTGTAAGAAATCTTTTAAGGGCTTTCCCACATTGTTTTAAAGCTGAAAGTATGTATTAATGACGAAAGCCCTTGTCTCATTAACTCAAGGATAACAATTTACCTAGAACGCTGTGATCTCTCACACTGTATCTATAGATATGGGCTGATAGAAGTGATAAAACCTGCAGTGGATTCTCTACCACACTGTCCTTAAGGAGGCTTAAATTTTCAAGCTTTCCCCTCCAGAACAAAGGAGAGTGCAATTTAACACAAAATGAGATAAATTGGTAATAACGCAAAACAAGTTAGAATTGCACACAACAAGAAATTGGACTTCCTTAGGGCAGAGAAAAATAAAAAGGCTGAAATGGAAACCATGGAGAGGTTCTGTGCTGAATTTTTAAATAAGAATTTAAAAACCAGAAGTGGGTGAGTGATGCGCCATAGCTCTGGTTCATACTCCAATTCCAGTTCTCCAGCTGCTCTTGGCCGGGACCGTCACCAAGTTTACTTATTCACCTTTCTCCCCCAAACACATCCCCTGAAGGTGTGATCACAGGTATCTCACCTTATCAGCAAGGAGGTACTCACACTTCCTCCCACGTGACAGAGGCTGTTTGTTTTTGCCCCTGCTCCAAAGCAGTGCTTACTAATGATGGTAGAGGGGTAGATATTTGAATGCCTTCACAGACATTTACTACACCAGCTCAGGCCTGAGCATTCTTGTGTAACTGAGAGCACGAGGGAGGGGTGGAGGGAGAGAGAGACACACACACAGAGGGAGACACAGAGAGACAGAGAGAGAGGAAATTCTCGTAAATTCAAGAATCCATTAAGATCAACAAAATAGTTCCCCTAATCTATGGATGACACCAAACTCACAGCTATAATTAAGATCACTTTAGTTGCCTCAACAACAGATTAATTCGTCTTTTCAGCTTAAGGGTTGATGTCATGAAAGCAATATTTTACTTGAGAGAAATTGCTGAAATCTGTTTGCTTAACAAAGCAATTATTGATAACTTGCAACGGCTTACTGCTGCCCAACTTATCAACTGGTTAGCAAAAGCAGTCTCACGTCTCAGTAGTGATGTGTGCTTCTGTTTCAGGGAAGACTGGCAAATAATATTTTTTCCTAGAGATAGATCAGAAGACAATGAGGCCTTAAACTATGAGATGTCCTATCTGCATAACGTGGAGGGGTTACCCGAGTACTAACTAAACATACTGTGTGAGTTTTCTGCCTCAGGAATCTTGACCCTTGACCTTCGATCAATTTCTCACTTCAAAATAACAGTGATGGATAATGGAAACAGATGTCTTTGACTTGTGGTGTCACAGAAACAGTATCTTCTCCTTTCGAAAGCTTGACATATAGGTATCATCCAAGGAGCAGATAAATGAACTCCTTATAAAGTGCTCTCAGAATGCAGACATTCCCTTTGCAACCACAACAGAGAAACAGAGGCATCCCAGGCAGGCCTTCGTCAGCCTTGAAGTAGCTGTTTTGTTTTTTCTTCTCCACACTCAGAAGTAGATAGCAGCTTCTGGTGACATTGGTTCATAACTTGAGTTCTCGAAATTATACAACACTAGTTCTGAAGTTATTACTGCACCTAATTCCCAAGGTATAACTACACCCAAATGACTCACAAGGAGAGCTGTGCCCTTCAAACCACTTTACGGCATTTCTTCCTTTAGATTGTGGCAGAGAGACTAGTGCAAAATTAAGACTCCTTTCCAACAGCCATGATAACACCACCTGACATTTATAGAGTGTTGCAGCTTTTCAAAGTCCATTGCATTTCAAATGCGTTGCGGAGAGAGGCAGTATAGTGTAATGGTCAAAACCTGGCTTTGGGGTCGAGGTGACACATATTTTCAGCAATGTAAAGGCTCAGTTTCTTGATCTGTAAAATATTAATATTAGCACCTAAGGTGCAGCATTATTATAAAGATTACATGTATGTAAATAACTTAGTCTTGTGGCTGCACCCTAGTTAGCATGCATAACCGATAGCTATTATTGGTACCACCGTAATGCAGGTGTCCTTTCCACCATTTATGTTTCATATATTTAGACCTTAAAATAGTCATTATAGATTTATTTCTAAAGCACAGAATTAAAAAAAAAAATCCACACCAGAACTGAAGTCCCTGGAAAATTGGCTCCACATTCCTGCAAGGGAGCACAAAGGAATGAGACAGGCATTAGGATCATCTATGACCAAATAAACCACATTCTCATTAAAAGCTCCTCCAAGATCATGGATTCCAGCTGACATCTTCTAAATCCTGTCTTCAAACATCAGAAACACTGGCTGAAAACATTGAAGTTATCAATTTTAAACTAGAGTCTAAAATTTGTAGAGTGCTGACAGAGCACCAACCAGTGCTCGAAAAGATAGACGATGCTTCCTATTTTTGTACTTCATGCCATCAGGAACACCTTCTTCAGGATCTTTTTCTGAGGTGCTAATTCACTAAACAAACAGCACGCATTACCCCAGGCACCAAATCCTTCAGGACGCTCCCAAGTTGCCCATATTCCTTGGGAGAGTTTGGGGGCCACAGAAAGCCCAACAACTGTTTCAGAACCTGCCACCTGGCGTGCCAAAGAATTATGCACAAGAAAACCCTGGCGGGGAAAATGCAAGATGCTAAACTAAGCATCTTAAAGAATAGATGTGAAAGGACTTAAAAGCTTTAAACCACCCAGCAAAATTCAAATTAGAAAAGGATAGGTAGTCACATAAAGGATTTGAATTAAAATACAGAAATAACATACCGAAGCCTGACATTCTGGGGTAGCAAACCCATTCACTGATTCTGAAATGGAACTCTATTCTGATACTCCACATCTCATAGAAGTCCCGAATGCCAAAATTGGAACTTAGACGTGTATAAACCAGGGGGAATCCTTTAAATGATAGGCTCTCCTTGAGCATTTCAAAATATGACAGATCTTAAAAATTGTATACATATGTATTTCATAGAAATGCATCAAATTTGTGGAAAATCTAAGCCAATGTTGCCCTGAGAGAGGGCAATCAAGGAGAGCAGAGGAATCTTGAACATGGGTGCTCAATCTATTTATAGGCTGGAAAGGGCAAAGAATGTCATACCTGGAGTGAATTTGCCTTTAGAACTTTGAACCATTTCCTTTTTGTTTTCTCCCAACCCTGGCCACAAGCGCTTTCTTTTCTTCACCTTTTAGCTTTTCATTGAGAAAACTTGAGAAAAAAGTGAGACTTCAAGAGGTTAGTTTGAAGGTTGTAAGTACGTCCATCCAATCTGTTTCAGAATACTCTGCCATTTTGCTATTCCACCCTTTCCTTCCCTTACGTCTATTACTATGGCTTTGGGTCTGGTGTTAAAATGTTAATGTGTGTGTGTGGGTGGGTGTATGTGTTCGATGGCTCTATTATTGGAGAATAATGTTCCTGAGATGGCATCACAGATGAGGTCATATTATTTAAGGAGTTGTGTTAATTATCTTGGTATGTTTTGCTTTAATAGAGATAAATATATTTATCCTCCAAGGTTTTCTTGACAACTATAACTTTCACTTAAGGTTTGCTTTTCTCTGACTCTTATATACCTTCTCTCCCCACCTCCGTAAACATGCACACACACACACACACACACACACACACACACACACGTGCACATACACACACACACACATTTTACAGTTCTGGAATGTCATTTTTTTTTCAGAGTCTTCTAAATCTTTTAACTCTTCCCACTCTTTCTTTCTCTTTTAAAAAATTTGTTTTTCTTTCTTTTCCCAGGACCTGTATGAACCCCACCTAGAGTGTCCCTCTAATCCTCTTGTTTATTGCTCTAGTCATGAAATGTAATTTATTCAGTAAGCTTGCTTTTTTCCCCCTCTGAGAATCTCAAAAAGGAAAAGTCATGAAAATTGCTTCTCTTGGTCAGCATTTCCACATGTCAAAGCTCTGATCAGGAAAGAGAAAAGAACCAATCTTTCTTTTACATGGGAATTGAATGATCTATACAAATTGGTTTGAAATTCGGGACAGAAAGAAGATTATTGGAATTTTTAAGTTTTTTTTTCTTTTTTTCCTGAAAAGAACTGGTTCTTGAGGACATCATCTGGAACAGAGAGTGCATTATGATTTTTAAATAATTATGAAGGTGACCTGAGTAAACCTTTGATTCTAGAAAATTCCTTTTTAGAGTTACTGTAAATATTGACCAGTAGTTCATGAGTCGTGGGGATAGACCAGTTTTACACGAGTCATTCACAAGTGCCTTAGTGAACAAATTGTGCTTCAGAAAGGACATGCGTGCCCTACAGGAGTTCAAACTATGGTATGCTGGGAATTCCAAGATGTCATCCGAATCTGAAAACACTATTGTGATGCAGTAATGCTGCCATCTGCATTTTGAGGGTCTATTTTTTGACAAGGAATCTGAGTTTTCTGGCAAGCAGGATGCACATCAGAGTACACAAGAGCCATGTCTTGGTGACTTCCGCCTGAGAGCACATGCACAGCTTCCTGTTTTGGTCTGATAGCTTCCCCTGGGCTTTCATAGATGCAAAATTACTCACAAAGAGATGGGTTGCCCGGGCGAAAAAGTAGGTGTCTTATTTTTGGAAAGCTTTATTTCATATTATCGTTGTCATCTTAGTCTACTAAACCTATTTCCTCTTATATTTTACACTGACACTTAAAATGTCATTTCAACCGCTTGTAGGAAATACTGTTTTTCCTCCTCTTCGGCCGATTCCTCTTGTTATCTATTTTCTTTTTTCTCTCTTGGTGCTGCTCTAATATTACCACTTGATTTGCTTACAATATGAATGACCAGCTAAAATGTCTTCTGATATACGTGGTTAATTCATTTGGCCAGCCATTTAAAAATATTTGTGAGCATTTCTTGTCTCCACATGCATGTATACCCTGGTACAGAGATGCTTCAAACGTTCATTCTGCTTTCAAGTGGTTTGCAGTTTGGGTTGGGAGTTATACTTACAGAAACTGTAGTACAAAATAAAAAATGATTGGCTCCTAAAAAACATAAAGGTGAAGTACTATGAGGGATTTTCTCATGTAGTTTTTTGGCCATTGTAGATCTTCCTTTGTGAAGTGTCTGTTCAAACCTTTTGCCCATAATTTCTCATTGGATTTTTTTAAAAAAACTTTTGAGTTGAAAGAGTTGTTTATATATAGTCTGGGTATAAGTGCTTTGTATGTATGTATTTATTACAGGATGTGGCTTGTTTATTCATTTTCTTAAGGTTTTAATGTTGATGAAGTCCACTGTATGTATGTGTGTGTGTGTGTATGTATGTGTATGTGTGTGTGTATATATATATGTACATATATATATACCTATAGATGTGTAGATATTTTTATTTATCTGTCAAAGGAATTTTTGCCTACTCTAGAGTCATGAGGATATATTCCTGATACTCCTGTGTTTTCTTAATGTCTAGGTCTACATCATAAATCATTAAGGGAAATGTACTTAGAGAGACGCAAATCAGAGCCAATAAGTTATCACTACACACTCACCAGAATGGCTAAAATTAAAGAAAAAACTGACAATACGTACTAAGTGTTGGCAAGGATGTGGAGTAACTGGAATCATCACATACAGATGGTCCCCAACTTTTGATGGTTCAATTTAAATTTTCGACTTTACGATCAGGCAAAAGCAATATGTGTTCAGTAGAAACAGAACTTCAAAATTTGAAATTTGGTCTCTTTCCAGTGAGTCACAGTGACGGGATCCTCTCGTGTTGCTGGGAAGTGGCAGTGAGCTGAAGCTCCCAGGTAGCCACATGGTCACTAGGTCAATAGCGAGTACACGTACAGCAATTCTGTTCACATGTGATCGTTTTGTTTTCCACTTTCAGTACAGTATTCAATTAATTATATGACATATTTCAACCCTTCATTATAAAATGGGCTTTGTGTTAGATAATCTTGCCCAGTCGTAACCTAACATTGGGTGTTCTGAACACATTTAAGGTAGGCTAGGCTAAGCTTTGATGCTTGATGGATTAGACATATTAAATGCATTTTCAACTTAGGGTATTTTGAACTTACAATGGGTTTATCATGAAGTAACCCCACTGTAAATAGAGAAAATCTGTACCGGTAGTCGGAATGTAAAATGACGAAATCACTTTGGAAATCAGTATAACTATTTCTCATATAGATAAACATACACCAAATCTATGGGTTAGCATTTACACTTTCAGGTTTTACCCAAAAGAAATGAAGACATATGTCAACAAAAAGACTTGCATAAGAATGTTCATAGTATCCTTATTCATAAGTCAATCATTCATACGTCTGTCAATAAAAGGGTAGATAAACAAACATTGATTTTTTTTATACTCAGCAGCAAAAAGACATATAATACTGATATACGTAAATAATCCGGATTATTCTCAAAATGCTCACTAAGGAAGCCTTCCACAAAAGAGTGTATGCTGTATGATTTCATTTATATGAAATTCTGGAACAGATAAAATCCTCTTGTGACAAAATAAATCAAAGCAGTAGTTACTCTACAGGAGGGGGTGACTAGAACAAGGGAGGAGAAAACTTCCTGGGCTATTGAAAGTGTTCTATGTTTTGACAGGAGAACGAGTTGACACAAGTGTGTACATTTGTCAACACAACGGATGTATACTTAGATTTGTGCATTTCATTGTATATAAACAATAGCTCAATAAAAATGGTGACAAAAGGCCAAAAAGCCCAAATTTAGCAGCTGATTGGTCAGAAATATGACATTTGGGTTTAAGAGTGGTTTTTGTACTCAGAGCGCCCTGAATTCAAATTATAGCTCTAAAAATTATTAACTATATAAGTTTGTGTAAGTAACATAACTTCCTTGAACTTCAGTTTTCCATTTGCAGAACTGGAATAATTTCTTCTTTCAAGAGATGTTGTGAGAATGTTTGTAAAGGGCTAGTCACGAGGGCTGGCATAGTGTGTTAAATTAATGCCACTTGAATAATTCTCCTTTTTTTCCCTTTATTTTTTCTTGTTATTATTGAGTGAAGTGTCAAATACAATTGTGAGGTTTTGAGGTACAGTGTTTGGGAAGACGGTAAGCTGTCAACAGAAATACAGAACACACTGGCAAGGTCATACCTAAGAGACAATATAATGGGTTCTCTTTTGAACCTAATGAATTTGAGTAGAGCTGTTCTGAATGGAGTTGGCAATAAGGGGTCTGGAATTGAGGGGAGAAATCAGAAACGGAGCTTTGGATTTGAGCTGTGATGAACTGGTAAACCAGTTTTCCAGGGGGGGCGGGGGGCGGAGGTCTGATAGGCGGTATTTGCTGATTTCCGTGCTGTGAATACGTCCAACATGGCCAGTTTCAAGTTACCAAACCAGTTTGCAAAATTCCTGAGTATTTACCAATCAGCTCTCTCCAGCTGGTGCCTGCCGGCTCTCATATTCTAGTAGATCTGAGTCATTTGCTGAAGCAGAGCAGGGGAGAGAGAAAAATCTTTTCTTATCTTGTACCAGGGCCTCTTGCCTGGAGGATAACAATGCATTTAAGTTCTTTTGCTATGGGTCCCCATTTCTGAGTGTCTCTCCGGGGCTCACACCTTTTTTCTGCTGTGGAATGGAAACACCTTACGTCCACTGCTTTTAAAGAGGGCCTTCACAGCACAGTGGCTTATCCACTCTCTGGTTAACATAATACAGTTTCTTTATCCTTTTATAATACAGAGGCTGCTCTTTCCAGGGATATCCAGCAGGGACGTCAACCTGGAGGGGTTCAAGCATAGCCCTAACCTGTAGAAGGGCAACTAACTCTTCCCTCACTGCCTCAGACGGCATCCTACGCTGGGGTCCTGCCTCACTTAAGATTTCCCTTCTCCCTTGCTGGAGAAGAAAGGAACACTTTTCAAACTGAGTTTGTCATCTCTATCTCTCATCCAATCCCCCATCCAGTGTACAGGTCTGTGTTTGCATGAAGTGCAGGTGTAGACAGGGTTCAAGTCTCTTTCCATGGGTGTTGGAACAATGACAAACCATGGGATGAGGTTAAGCCCGTATTTAATGTAATTGAGCTGTCTGTGCCTATATGGACACTTTGTCAAAAGCACATGGGTACTGGGGCGCCTGGGTGGCTCAGTTGGTCAAGCATCCAACTTCGGCTCAGGACATGATCTCGCGGTTTCGAGCCTTGCATCGGGCTCTGTGCTGGCAACTCAATTTGGAAAAAAAAAAAAAGGGAAAGCGCATGGGGACTAATTCTTAACCCATTGGCCAGCTAAAATGCTCCATTAAACATACATTTCCAGAAGTTTTTTGTCCCAAGAATAAGTATTTTTGCACAGATGTTTCTTTACAACATTATTTAGTATAAAACTAAACTCAAACAACCTATGTGCCCACATTTCTGTTTTATAATATGACATACCCATTGAAAATAACATTATATAGTCCTTAAAATTTCTTATGAAAATTTTTTATTCACGTGAAACATATTTACACCACAGTGAACTATTTGCCATTTTAAGTGTGTTAAAATAGTAAAGAGAAATCACTGGAAATAAATTTCTTTCTTTTTTTAATTTTTTTTAATGTTTATTTATTTTTGAGACAGAGAGAGACAGAGCATGAACAGGGGAGGGGCAGAGAGAGAGGGAGACACAGAATCGGAAGCAGGCTCCAGGCTCTGAGCGGTCAGCAGAGCCCGATGCGGGGCTGGAACTCACGGACCGTGAGATCATGACCTGAGCCGAAGTCGGACGCTTAACTGACTGAGCCACCCAGGCGCCTCATGGAAATAAATTTCTCAAACTACTTAGTGATTTTCTTTTGGTGGTCAGATTATGAGTGGTTTCCTTCTTCTTCACTATGGGCTTATGAACTTTTTCAAAATTTCTGCGCAACGAGCAAAAAAATCTCTCTCTCTCTCTTTTTTTTTTTAGTTTATTTATTTATTTTGAAAGAGAGGGTGAGCAAGGGAGGGACAGAGAGAAAGGTAGAGAGAGGATTCCAAGCAGGCTCCCTGCTGCCAGTGCAGACCCCAACACGAGGCTTGAACTCACAAAACCATGAGATCGTGACCTGAGCCGAAACCAATAGTTGGATGCTCAATCGACTGAGCCACCCAGATGCCTTGCAAAAATGTCTTTAACAAAAATTTCTTAGGGCTCCAGAGACTGCACTCGTGTTCTGATACCTTTGGTTTATCCAGCCCAATTTTTTAAAGTTAAAAGTCCATTTGAAGTCCACATTCAAATTTTTTCTAAAACACATAAGACATATGTCTTGTGTCATAAAACCGAGGTCTTTCAGTCATGTTTTGTAGTAGTGTTACTTCTTTGGTTATTTCTTTCTACACTTCAAGAAAGGAGGGTAGATAAAAAAAAAATAGGAGCCTAAGTTTTCTTCCCTGCGAAGCCCTTTTAATTTGTAGGTAATTCAGATCTTCAAACCTTCAAAAAGATGCATTTCAATATTCTTGAGTTGTATTTTCCCAACATTTTATTATGGAAAATTTCAAGTGTCCAAGAAAGGTGGAAGGAATGTTGCAGTGGATACTCATAAATCTACCAGCTAGATACTGTAGTTAACATTTTAATATATTTGCTTTACCACATATCTATTTGTCCACCCATCAGTCCATGTTATTTTTTGATATGTATCAGAGTAAGTAGCAGACATGAAGACATTTCACTGTTAAATACTACATCATGCATATCTTTAGCTACAATTCATTATCTTTTACATTTCTTGTCTTTCATGGTAACATTTATATGCAATGGAATGTACAAATCTTTTTTTTAATTAAAATTTTTTTTAACATTTATTTATTTTTTTAAAAAATTTTTTTCAACGTTTATTTTATTTTTGGGACAGAGAGAGACAGAGCATGAACGGGGAAGGGGCAGAGAGAGAGGGAGACACAGAATAGGAACCAGGCTCCAGGCTCCGAGCCATCAGCCCAGAGCCTGACGCGGGGCTCGAACTCACGGACCGCGAGATCGTGACCTGGCTGAAGTCGGACGCTTAACCAACTGCGCCACCCAGGCGCCCCAACATTTATTTATTTTTGAGAGACAGAGAGAGACAGGGCATGAGCGGGGGAAGGGCAGAGAGAGAGAGAAGGAGACACAGAATCTGAAGCAGGCTCCAGGCCCTGAGCTGTCAGCACAGAGCCCGAGGTGGGACTCAAACCCACAAACTGCAAGATCATGACCTGAGCCGAAGTCGGATGCCCAACCGACTGAGCCACCGAGGTGCCCCAAATGTATAAATCTTAAATGATCATTCAGTGAGTTTTGACAAAACATATACTTGTGTCGCCCAAATTCCCAGGAAATTCCCCCATGCTCCTTCTCAGTAATCCAGGCACTGACCCTCCCAGAGCTGACCATTGCTTCTATTTGATTCTATTAAATAATTCTTTTTCCAAGTCTACAACTTCATATTAATGGAATCATATACCACATAGTCTTTTGTGTCTGGCTACCTTCACTGAGCATAATGTTTTGGAGATTCACCTCTGTTGTGTTTCTTGTACAAGACTTTTTGTAGACATCTGTTTTTATTTCTTTTGGGTAAATACCTAGGGATAAAATTGCTGTATTATAAAGCGGTATACATTTAGTTTTATAAGAAACTGCTCAACCTTTTCCTAAAGAGGTTGTACCATTTTATATTCCCGCCTACAATTAATGAGAGTCTCATTTGCTCCATATTCTTGGCAACACTTGGCATTATCTGTACAGTCAGTCTTTTTTACTTTTATGTTTTCACATTTTTGTCCTTCTCATGGGTGCGTAGTATTAACTTGTAATTTTAAATGTGTAAACACTTGGTCGGTTTCTTTGTTGTCCAAGTGGGAAAAAAGGCAACAGCCAAGTTTTGCTCCAAGAGACTCAGCCTCACTGAGTCTACAGAATATTGAAATTGGCACAGCTCCAGCATTTTGTAAGAATAGATTTTTCTCCCATGGGGAACTCTCTTTTCTCAACACTTGAAAGGTATTTACTATAGGCTCCCTTTATAATTATCTGCAACATGATGGTTGGTCCTCTCCTCCCAAAGCCCTTCTCTTCTGCTTTTCCTATGTCTCATTCTCCTTGGACCACATGTAGGGATTACAGAGTTGCTTCATATATTCCAGATATCTCTGTTAGGTGACTTGTCACATGTAGACATTTGTGTCCATCCATGTCTCATCTCTCTTCTTAAGCTATAAACATTTTGAAGGAAGGACAATATTTAATTTACCTTAGCACAGTCCCCTGCATACGGGTGTGTGCTCACTGGACATTTATTGAACGGGTGATTGAATGGGAGGTGAGGGAGTAGTTTTGAGCACAGGCCCTGGGGTCAGACTCCACTACCTATGAGCTGTGTGATCTCAAGAAGGTTACTGATCCTCTCTGAGCCTCAGTTTCCATCCAAAAACAAAAAACAAACAAACAAACAAAAAAACAGTGAGGACAATGAGAATACTTACTTTGCTGAACCCAAGTGGCAATTAATGAGGTAATTTTTTAAAAGTGCCTAAAGGGGCGCCTGGGTGACTCAGTTGCTTAAACTTCTGACTTCAGCTCAAGGCATGATATCACGATTTGTGGGTTCGAGCCCCACATCAGGTTCTGTGCTCACAGCTTAGAGCCTGCAGCCTATTTCCGATTCTGTGTCTCATTCTCTCTCTGCCCCTCCCCCGCTCATGCTCTGTCTCTCTCTCTCTCTCTCTCAAAAATAAACACTAAACATTAAAAAAATTAAAAAAATAAAAGTGCCTAGAAAAATGTTTAAAATGAAGTAAATATATATAAATAAAATGAGGCTCTTAAATACAACATCATAGGAAAAAAACTGGCTTTCTAAACCTATATCCATCCTGTGATATAAAAAAATTTCCTTAAAAAACCACAACACAAAAACAAACCAACAACAAACAATTGCAAGCATTTAACCCAAACTAATTCTTCAAGTACTCTAGTCATGTGATTCCAGAATTTGGTGAACAGTCTATTTACCTGCTGTAATTCTGTAACCTTTGATCACATGCCTTTCACCCTTTAGACTAGGCATGTTCGTAGCATTTAAAAAATAAAATCTTGGGTCTTACATTGTCTTTCTTAAAGTACCTTAATCAGAGGTCTGCAATATTGGGGATGAAAACTTTATTCCCCTGTTCCTTTTAAAATTTTTTTTTTAACGTTTATTTATTTTTGAGACAGAGAGAGACAGAGCATGAACGGGGGAGGGTCACAGAGAGAGGGAGACACAGAATCTGAAACAGGCTCCAGGCTCTGAGCTGTCAGCACAGAGCCCGACGCGGGGCTCGAACTCACGGACCATGAGATCATGACCTGAGCTAAAGTTGGACGCTTAACAGACTGAGCCACCCAGGCACCCCAAGTACATTTTATTTTTTTTTTTTTTTTTTTTTTTTTTTTAAATTTTTTTTCAACGTTTTTATTTATTTTTGGGACAGAGAGAGACAGAGCATGAACGGGGGAGGGGCAGAGAGAGAGGGAGACACAGAATCGGAAACAGGCTCCAGGCTCCGAGCCATCAGCCCAGAGCCTGACGCGGGGCTCGAACTCGCGGACCGTGAGATCATGACCTGGCTGAAGTCGGACGCCTAACCGACTACGCCACCCAGGCGCCCCCCAAGTACATTTTAAATCTAACCACTAAATCTTTAAAAATTTTTTTAAATATTTATTTATTTTTGAGAGAAAGACACAGAGTGTGAGCAGAAGAGGGGCAGAGAGAGAGAGGGAGACGCAGAATCAGAAGCAGGCTACAGGCTCTGAGCTGTCAGCACAGAGCCCGACGCGGGGCTCGAACTCACGGACCGCGAGATCATGACGTGAGCCGAAGTTGGCTGCTTAACCGACTGAGCCACCCAGGCGCCCCTCCCCTGTTCCTTTTAATTTTTTTTTTTTTCAAAGTTTATTTATTTTTGGGACAGAGAGAGACAGAGCATGAACGGGGGAGGGGCAGAGAGAGAGGGAGACACAGAATCGGAAACAGGCTCCAGGCTCTGAGCCATCAGCCCAGAGCCCGACGCGGGGCTCAAACTCACGGACCGCGAGATCGCGACCTGGCTGAAGTCGGACGCTTAACCGACCTCGCCACCCAGGCGCCCCTCCCCTGTTCCTTTTAAAGAGAAGGACAATTAAATCCTTAATGGTCCCAAATATCATTTAACTTATGTTACATTGAATTGCTTTACATAAGAAAAGAATGCATCTTTAACAATAAAGGAAACAGGAAGCATTGATATTAACAATAGTTATGGTCGATAGGACCTACATCTTCTGAAAAGTCATGCTATACAACCTTTAAAGAAGGCTTAGGGAGGGACGCCTGAGAGGCTCAGTCAGTTGAGCGTCTGATTCTTGATTTCGGCTCAGGTCATGATTCCAGGCTTGTAGAATTGAGCACTGTGTTGGGCTTGTGCTGAGTGTGGAACCTGCTTGAGATTCTCTCTCTCTCCATCTGCCCCTGCCCTGCTTGCACACTCCCTGTCTCTCTCTCTTAAATAGAAAAAAGTTGTTTTAAAATGATTAAGAAAGAAAGAAAGGACTTAGGGATTTTTCTACTGTAGGGATTTGAAAAGAGAAACATGGAAGGGTCCTGAGAGCAACTTCCTGAAGAGGAAAAGGCTAGACGATTTCCCAGAATCTACAGTACCATACCAGTGATGGTATGACTATCTTTTTCTTCGCTGGGCTGGATTCCGTAAGGAAACATTTTATTTTCTGGAGTCAGAATGCATGTGTTCGTCTCCATACAACACGAAGAAAACATGCCCGTAAAATCAAAAGAGAGCATTGACCACTGTGACCTGTTAACATGTTTCTCTGCCTCTCTTCGGATGAAAGATTTCAAATCTCATCATCAATGTGGCGAGAAGTATTGAATTGGAAAACACTAATATTGTCTTTCCAGATCGATTCATCCTCGGTTTGTCACATCAGAGCAAGAGAGGAGATATTAATGGTCACCTTGGCTGTTTTCTCGTGACCTCCAACATGCCTCACATTTTAAATTGAATCCGGATCGGGGTGTCTGGGAGCAGGGAGTGGAGATCCACAGGGTGCGGAGTAAAGTAAAGGCTAGATGTGTCCCCTTGGTATTAAAAGAAGGCTTTGCAAGCAAAAAAAGAAACGGTGTTTGGTAAAAATGAGTGCCGCTTCCCCCTGCTTCGGTATCCGCTTGCTTTCACAATGGCCGCAGTGTTTTTCTTTACCAGGTAGGTGGCCTCTCCATGTATCGATGAGGCGCTGCGTGAAAATGTGCCTCCTTATGTCGGAGGGAAATTTGCTTTCACTTCTTTCCCCGGCTCTCTGTGCCTCCCTTTGTTCTAATCATACACGTGAGGAGAAAAGCCAGTGATGGCAGCAACCATTTTCTTCTCCAGCCACTTTTTGGAGTTAATAATTCACACGGATCTTTTACAAACTCTCATTTTATTCTTAGAAATGGCCTTATTGCTAACAGTCTGCTCTCCAGTTGTACTTTATCAAGCAGCAGATCTGTTGTAAAATGTGATGACTGGATTTCATCTGTTTTGCCACCCCCTAAGAATTCATTGCCCACAGTGCTTCGACTGCTGTTATAAGAGACGGTTTAATTTTTGTGGTACATTGATTGATAACTGGGCTCCCTGGTAACATGGCCTTCCTTGAATAGGACCGCTGTTTTCTAGGTCTCAGATCCCCTGAAGATGCTACATAACTCCCTGTATGAAACAAATCTTCCACACCCTAATAGTAATATCCCGAATCCCCAAGTGAACAGATCGCACATGCAATTGCCTATCGGTATCTTTATGCCTGCAGGTGACACAGATATGGGAAGGAAAGTCCCCCAGGTCTCAGATGTGATGGAATCAGAGACACAGAAAGACAAACAAACAAAACGGGAAGACTTGCCACGATTCCGAAAAGTTGTCTAAATTGGTCTCTATCGAGTAATAAAATCACAGGTACTTCTTCACTCCTTGACTAATTTTCTGTTGCTTTCAGGTGAACGATGTAGAATCCCTGCTATGTACCTTCAAATTAAAAAAAAAATAATAATAACAACAAAAGAGAGGCGAGAAAGAGTTTGCAGAGAGGAGAATTGTAAAAATCAGAAAAACAAAGGGCAGGAGGATTGGGCTGAAGGTTTGGAATCACCAAGCTGTGGGACCCATGTTATCATCAATTTATGAAAACATCATTTAAAAAAAATTCACATCATTCTCTTTGATATGTCAAGGTCAAGAGACTTCATGTTTGCATATACGTCGAAGAAGGGGACAATGATATAGGTTCTAATAAAATCAGGTGGGGGGGAGGTGGTGATTGGTATAATTTCAGCAGGTAATTTCATACAAAACAACTTCTTAGCAGCCTACCATGCCTAATGATTTGAGTGAAATTCATTTCTTCCCAATTAGTGCATGCCTAATGTGCACGGGAGCAATGTTAAAGTTGGAAGGTCACGAGTTCCAGCCCAACATTTTACGTTGCTTTGGTAATGATCAGGCATGCTCCTCCTGTGGCCATTCTTGTATTCATTCCCAGAGCAACTCTTATTGGTCTTATCTTCTTCTTATTTCGGGTAAGTGAGAAGGGTTAGATAAAACGATCTCTGTATTTATTGAGCATTGTTTATTCATTCCACAAATATTCATTGAACACCCACTGGGCTTCTGGCACTAGAAGCTGGGGATTCTGTAGTTTTCTTTATAAAACAGAAAAAAAAAAAAAACTTCTGCTTCCTGGATCTTATATTTTAGTGAGGGAGACAGTAAACCAGATATGTAAGTAAAGTAAATGTCACGTTTGATAGTGAGAAGGTCTAATAATAAATAAAGAACAGAAGGAGGGGAAGTTTTAGATAGAATAGGTGAGGGTAGCCTCACTGAAAAAGTGGTTTTAAGTAAAGACCTGAAGAAAGCAGAACTAGCCATGTAGATATCTGAGTGATGAGTAATCTAGTCAAAAAAGCAAGCACAAAGGCCATGGGACTAAGGCATGCCTGACATTTTTGTGGGGAAAAGCAAAGCAAAGAGACTGGGATTACTAGAGTGGAATAGACGAGGGGAGCGTTATAGGAGATGACGTCACAGAGGTAATGAAGACCAGACCATGTAGGACCTTATAAATCATAGAAAGGAATTGGGATTTGATTTGAGTCTCATGGGAAGCCATTAAAGGGCTTTGTGCAGATGACTGAGACGATCCTTTTTTTTTTTTAATGTTTATTTATTTTTGAGAGAGAGAGAGAGAGTCAGAGCCTGAGCGGGGAAGGGGCAGAGAAAGAGAGGGAGACACGGAATCCGAAGCAGGCTCCAGGCTCTGAGTTGTCAGGGCAGAACCCGCCATGGGGCTCAAGCTCAAGAACCGGGAGATCATGACCTGAGCCCAAGTCAGACGCTTAACCAACTGAGCCACCCAGGCACCCTGAGATGATCCTTTTGATAGAATCACTCTGGATGTTATGTTGACTGAGAACCCGTGGAAGTGGTGCAAGGATATATGGAGGGAGATCAGTTAGAAGGCTACTGAAATTATCCAAACGTGACTGGATTAGGGTGATGGTAGCTGGGGGCAGTAAGCAGTCTAGTTCTGGGTATACTTTGAAGGTGAAGACAGTAGGATTGGATGATGGCTTTCAGAGTAAGAGTAGAGTTAAGAATGCCACCATGATTTTGATCTGAATTACTGGTAGAAGGGAGATTCAATGAAGATGGGGAAGATTGGAGAAGGAGGTTAGTGTGTGTGTGTGTGTGTGTGTGTGTGTGTGTGCATGTGCATAAAGATTCTGATTTTGGCCATACTAAGAGAAATATATCTATTAGATATCCCAGTGAAGTTAGCAAATAAGCACTTGGACATGTGGAGAGAGAGAGGCCCAGGCTGGGGATAGAAATATGAAGATCACCAGCATAGAGATGGCATTTAAAGATCTCTTGAGACGGGATGAGATCATTTAGGTCACTTCTTAAGTTCAGGGAGATAAGGAGAAATCAGCCAATGAAGCTGAGAAGGAATGGTGAAAAAAAGTATGAGGTTCTGGAAGCCGAGAGAAGAATGTGTTTCAAGGCAGAAATAGTGATCGGATGTGTCAACTGTTCCTGAAAGGCCTAATAAAATGGGAGTCATCAGGTAGGATTAGCCATTGCATTGAACAAAATACAGTTCATCAGTGACTTTGAGAAGAATTTAATTCTGCTTGGCTCAAGCTCTAAATACACCTCATCAACCTCTATGGATTAAGTAAGAAGATGGGTTCAGATGTAAACAACTTGTTCAAAAGCAAGCTGGAATGGGAGAACAAGATATTGAGGAAGAAAGTTCTAAATTCCTTACCAGTCACACCTTACAAACAAAAGTGTGGAAATGATGTGATATTGAAGACAAACAACTAAGCAAAGAAACAAACACATGGAACATCACCCAGGTAGGATTACCATAGGTACTAGGCTTCAATAGAAACCATGACAACGGGGGAAAGAGGCCTTGTAGGGACTCTGTATGTATGTGTGTGTGCTCTGCTTTCTCAATGTATTTGTCATGCTGTGGCCTTGGCAAAAGCAAGAGCTAGGGAAAAATAAACAAGGGATTCTTTATCTTTTGGAAAAAAACCCCAAAACTAGTCTAATGTAAGTGGTTAAAAATCCTCTCCGTAGTTCTCGATTTAAATGTAAAGATTCAATTGAAAAATACGCGGGATTGCAGTCGTGGCGGTGGAATTGGTAGAAAAGTGTAGTTACGCTGTGGAGTGGGACGTGGGGATAAGCTGGGCCAAAACAAGAGCACATCCCTTTGCCTTGTAGAGAGTCTCAAAGTCAGTCTGATTGGAGGGAAAAGGGCAGAGAGATGGGAGGGGGTACCTTCGCCAGGAAACACAGGAAACGTATGAAGAATGGTGATGGTACCACTTTCCATATTTGGAATTGCATTTTTTTTTGGCAGCCTCAACTAATTGACGTATAGTTTTTAAAAAGAAAGCTGCCCCAAAGCTCTTGGACTGTAGGCCAGCCCTGGTGCTGCCTCGCAGGACAGAGGGGGACATTAAACACACTGATTTCTACTGGTCCTCTGCGTGTCCCTTAACGTAGGGACAACGGATTTACTCAGTAAGTGCTGACAAATCCAGGAGTCAGGTGCAAGGGGGAGAGGAGAAACAAAGCTGAGAGATGATGACCCATGAGAGAAACAAAGAACTTAACTTTAGCTCCTTAAATAAGCCCCTCAGGAGCAGTGAGATACATTACACTCCCATCCTTGGTGGTCTTGCGCTTTTAAACCTCTGCATCTAGGCTTTTAACCAGTCAGGCTGACAGGCTCCCACGGCTCACATGCAATGACTCCGGGTGCGGGCTGGCAGTCGCCTTAGTTGCTTGAGTGCTCGTCATTGTCCTCGCCCTGAATCTGCCTCTGTGCGACCACCAACCGGCTCTTCTCTTTCCACTCCAGCTCCAGAGTGTGTCTGTGCCTGCCTCTCAGGGAGCTGGGTCTCATATCTCCTTTTCCAGGGAGACTCTGGTGAGAGGCCTTGTTCCAACCTCTCAAGAAGCCTCTGGTCCTAGCTTTCTTGCAAGGAAGGGGAAGAGATTAGACAGGTTGAGACCACATTTTCCTCATGCAGAACATAATTAAGTCCACGGGCTGGGAAGTGTTTCCTTCCCTGAAGGCTCAGGAGTACAGACCCAAGGTGAAGGGTATAGGAAAGCAATTTCTAAAGGATGAATACTGCTGAATTATTTTGGAATGGCCGTGCCACCTGCTGAACATCTCCTTTATTTCTGGTAATTCACTAAATAATTCACCATGTGCTACAGTTCGTCTACAGTGTGGTGAGTTAAGACAGTTGCCCTGTTTGGAAATTTTTTCCTGTTTGGGAACATATGTCCGTCCACCTGAGTGGAAATCACTTTTAGCGTCCTGGAACTGAGGTAGTCAAACAGTTTGCACTCTAAAGAAGTGAGAATGAGAATTATTTTAGGTCCATAATGGTTTTAGGTCGGCATCCCAGAAGCAGATCCGGAGATGAGGATTTGTGTACAGGTGATTTATTTAAGGAAGTGCCCCCAGGAGAAGCCAGTGAGGGAATGGGAGACTCAGGACAGGAAAAGGGAAGAAGTCAAACAACGTGTGTGTTTCAGGCCCAGCCCCTAAGCGGGAGCTTCAGCCTGATCCCAGAGGAAAGCCCTAGAGTGGAAGTTGATTTGTGTACCGCAAGGCAACTGGAAGGAGGCTGGGCGTTTATACCCTTGCATCATCAGTCCCTGCTGAGGCCAACCTGAGGGCCACGTAAACTCCCAGTACTTCTGTTCCAACAGCCCCAGGCTGATTCTCTAAAGGAGAGTCATATGCTGGGGGTCATTGGAAGTAAAAGCCACCAGAGCAGGAAAGAATGCACAGAAATGGCCAAAGGAATTCAAGAGGATTTGGGTGGGGACACTGCAGTGCCTGCCACATCATAAACGTTCATGGAGCCCTTGCTGGTGCCAGGAAGCTTTCTTTTCATGTAGTGTATCATTCCATTCTCACCCTTTCTCTGTGCATCATCTCTATTTTACATACCAAGGGACTGACGTGTCAGGTAACTTGTAAGAATGTCCAACAAAGGTAAATGACAGAGCCAAGTCTCAAATCCTGTTCTATCTAAAGACCATGCCCACAGTTCCTTTTCTCTCTTATATTCCTTTCTGGTCACTTACTATTTATTTATTTATTTATTGCAATTATTATTTATCCTCCTATCATATTCCAATACTCCGTTTGATTATCTTCCTTGACCCAAAGTGTGGGGTTCAGCTCAGGAAGAGCTGGGAGAATTTGGGATAGGACAAATAGCAAAAAGAGACGTGACGAAATAGTTTATAACCAAGGAACATTACAGCAAGTGAGTGAGGATAACTCTGTGTCCAGAGGAAAGTAGGAGATCTGATAATGATCTTCAACTTGACGAAAGGGTTTAACGCTGAATAGACTGACCGGCTGTGCTCAAATACCTACAGAGTAGAATAGAAAAGAAACCTCCTTGCTTTTATAGCGGGAGGATTTTCGGTTGAGTTTTGGGAAGTGTGCTCCCTTGTCTTAATGGCTGTTGGGCACTAGAGTGAAATCCCGTAAACTCATATTGGAAAGAAAAGAAAAAGAGAAGACAAGCAAAGAGAGATGTGTAAGCTCAGCCTGCTACACTGTGCAAATGTATGAGATGTTACCTTGAACACAGCTGCTTCGCACCTGCAACCTTCCACAGAGGAGGAACTGTGAATTTAAAAAAAAAAAAGGCAGTAAACTTCACTGGAACTTAGGATGCTTGGGAAGCTGATGGTCCTCCAGAAACTCATATTGTTTACGCCAGGGAAGAGATACATATTGATCTGGTCTGGTCATTTTCTTCTCAATGAGAGCACTTTTTTTTCCCCCACCTTTGTTCCTTGTCTCCCAAAGAAAAGATCTCAAATGCTATTCCATAAACGTAACAGAACATTTCATGGAGAAATACAGAGAAATAACATTTGTCATGCTATAGTGTGGCATCGAGCCAATGACTGGGTTGCAGAGGGAATGGACTCTGACAGCTTATCTTGTGAAGTGTTACATATCTTTCAATAATCTTTGGTTTTGTTGTTCTCTGTCCGTTCACTGCTGCTGCCCCCAGGCAGGGATTTTCTGTGTAAGATGACTCCATTTAGATTTCTTAAATATTTCAAAAATTATATACTCAATGAGGCATCTGTATCGTATGTCCTACAGCCAGACTTGAACTATCGCACTATTTTGTAATAGAGTGTGTATTGAAAATTCATTTAGCAGTCATGCATGAATATATCTTTCCCATAGAAACTCTGACGTGGATGGACTAATGATTTCGGGATGCCATTGTAATCCCACCAAATGTGCCTGTGAAGGTACTATTTTTTCAGCTATACTGTGGACTAAAGTGATACTTCTGAGCTAGCGTAGAAACATGATCACCATCCAGATAATTATTTCTCTGGAAAGATGAATTCCAGTTCTGCATTTGGGACCCCAGGAATATCTTCATCCCAATATACTTCTCAGTGGGGGTTTGAAAGGGGATCTTCTTTTCTACACATTGGGTGAGGCCAATAAGGAAAAGTCAGTTACTCCCCCAAATCCATGACTGCTCTTCCTCCAGCCAGAGTGGTGATTTGTTCTCTGTAAAAGAAAACTCCCTTGCCTTCCATTTTAATATCAGCCATTGATAGAACTGAAGAATTCGTACGAGAGTAGCAATTATTATGACTAAGCACTTAGTATATATCAGACACTATATTATCTTATGTAGTAGCCTTTATAATAACTTTGGAATGTAGGTGTTATTGTCACCATTTTACAGAAGAAGAAACTGATTTAAGAGTCCACTTGCTTGAGGTTCTAAAAATAAGTGATGGAATCTGATGGAATCAGAGCTCTAGACTCCCTGACTTTAAAGCCTAGTCATTTCATGGACGTTGGGGTGGACATCTGTTAGTAGCACCCCTGATATTCATTCTCCTTTACCATTATTTTCCTTTGGAAAATTTAGCCCTCACTGCCTGTCCCCCATACCATACCCCATATGATACCACATCATATCATAGACATTTTGTTTGTGGGGAACTAAACTTACCACCTGCTTTAGGAGTAAGCCCAGATTGACGCAAACCAAACTGTATGTTGCATTCCTCCTGCCATATTGTCTGGATGAGTTGGTAATTCAGTGAGAAACAGCGAAATAGAATGAGATATTTGCCAGTCTTCTCAGAATGAGAAGCTTCCATCTCTAACTGTGTTGTATAAGGATATGAAGTTCCGAAATGGTGGGAGCATTTTGTTACCTTTCGGCGAAAGCATGGTTCTGCTGGGGTAACCACTATGCAGGCTGAGTTTGAAGCCACTGGGGCAGAAGACAGAGGTCAGACGCAGGAATCCAGGTTCATACTGACAACGATTAAACTCCTAGATCAAGCCTTACCTGAAGTAAGCTTAATTGCAAATTATTTGCTCAAACTACCATTTGTAGTTTGAGTGACTCTATAGATTTTGTGCTACTTTACCCTTACCACAAAAAAAAGTTGTAAGTGACACAGGCACTGCCCAGGAAACACACCTTCATTACCTCTTCCAGACTCTGGTATGATGTCATTGACTTCCAGAGGCACATTTCTGAGACAATTCAACAGCCTAATTAATGAGATTAAATTACATTCAGGCTGTTCTTGATAAGTGAGAAAAGTTGTCCACTCAAAATTTACAAAGATTTTGAACAATACAGAATGGAAACAAAGAATCTATGGGTTAATGATCTTAAATTAGAGAAAATCCTTAATTAAATGATGCTATTCTCTGATAATTCTAGTTAATTGAAGTTTCAACTTCATAGGAATAATAAAACTTGGGGTCTGGACTGGTGTTCGAGGAGCAAAAATTTTAAATTTTTTACATACGTTTAATTTAAAAATGTATATACACATTGGTTTCTCATCGGAGGCAATATATAAATATATCTTAAGCAAAGTATATTTTCCTTTCTCTTGGTAATTGCTCATTTTGTACAAATTAGCATTGGTCCCTTCCCTTGAATGTGGTAAGAATACATGGTAAGAATACATAACCATAGTTTTCAAGGTGTTATGTTAATCACATATAAAACCAAATGCCTATCATTATACTTGAAATTAAGAAACTGAGAGAAGTTGTGAGGGTGAAAACAGTACAGAGAAACTAGGGAAGTATAGAAGAAGTTGTCCATTTCAAAGGTCGTTTCACTGGGAAACTAACGAAGTTTAAGTTTCAGGCTCTTAGTTGCAGGGGCGTCCTTCTAAGGCGGTGGGAGGGACTCTAGTGATGCATACTTGTAGCTATAGGATTTTCCAAAATTGTCTAAAGCTGGATTTTTTTTGTTTATTTATTTCTTTTGAGAGAGAGAGAGAGAGAGAGAGCGCGCGAGCAAGCAGGGAAGGGGCTGAGACAGAGGGAGAGAAAGAATCACAAGCAGGCACTGTCAGTGCAGAGCCCCACGTGAGGCTCAAACCCAGGAACATGACCTGAGCCAAAACCAAGAGTCAGATGATTAACCAACTGAGCCACCCAGGCACACCTCTAAGGCCAGATATTTTAACTGCAGTTGGTTAAGACAATTGTCTTTTCTCTCCTCTGCACTGCCCTATTATATTCTACCTGGGTTTCATAGCATTGGAGTAACTACAGAAATTTTGGGGATCTGGCTAAGGGAAGGTTCCCTTGGGGATGCGGTTCAAGAAGCACGTATTTACGTGTGTCACAGACACTTCATATTTAGTATTGCTAGCCATCCCGGTATAGGATCACCTCCAGGAATACCCATTCTGTCAACTGTGCCAACTTACCCGCCATTGAATCAAGAACCTTCCAGGTCAGAGGTTTTATCCTGAAATGAATGGGTGCTGGTGTCCGGCACTAGAAGAATAGACATAGTGAGGAAAAACCCAGCTTAAAATGTAGAGACAGAAGTTAGTCTATGGAAATTCTTCCAGTTATCAGAAACGTGAACTTGCCAGAGGAGGATTAAGTTCTTATCAATATGAAATCAAACAGAAAGATTGCTTCTGACAGGAATATAATATATAATGCTGCATATATATAATTACTAATGCTATATGCATGTCTACAGAGGAAAGACTGAGTTATTATTTTATTTTCTTATAGGCAATGTTGTAAAATTGTCATGAAAGAGATGAACAAAGATTTTGTGCAAAAAAAAAGTAGGCACACCTGGGTGGCTCAGTTGGTTGAGCGTCTCTTTATTTCAGCTCAGGTCATGATCTCACAGTTTCATGGGTTTGAGACCTACATCAGGTTCAGGGCTGACAGCACGGAGCCTGCTTGGGATTCTCCCTCTCTCTCTGTCCCTTCCCTGCTTAAACAAACTTAAAAAAAAGCATTAAGAAATGTGGTAAGTGGTGAATTAATAAATATAAATATTTTAATAAATTTGTGTAACTTGTGTTTGTCAGCTTTTCAAACTTAGAAAGATTTTCTGGTTTCTTATTCTGTACTAAATAATCAATCCTGAGCCTAATTTAGTATTTTAAATTCTGTATTTCTTTTCTTAAATTAATATCCTCAAATTAGCATTCTTTAGGCCTCTTTGATCTGACCTCGGACTACTCAAGCTTTAGGTGAAAAGGAATTAGTTCAACATATAGACAAATCCTGTTACTTCCCCAAGGTTACAGTCTGATGACTGTTTGTTGAGTCACCATAGGTGACTCAAGTCTTCATTATAAGGGCTTCTGAATCCTCATATAAATGGAAATCAAGTTTACTTATTTCATATTCAAATTTTTAAAATCAGCTTCATTGAAGAATAATTGACATAAACCAAGTAGTGCATATATAAAGTGTACAATTTGGTGAGGTTTGATATATGTTTGCTCCCATGAAGCTGTCAACACAATCAAGATAATGAAAATGCCCATCACACCAAAAGTTTCTTCTAACTCCTTTGTAATCTCTTCCTCCTGCCCTTCCTTATGGCCTCCTCCCATCCCCAGCCAACCACCGATCTGTTTTCTGTCACCATAGACGAGTTTGAATTTTCTGGAAATTTTTATGAATAGAATTGAACAGTATGTACTTTTGGGGGGATGAGTAGGATCTGGCTTCTTTCACTCAGCATAATGGTTTTGAGATTCACCCATTTGTTGCTTGCATCAATGGTTCATTCTTTTTTTTTCTTTGGCTGAGTACTATTCCATAGCAGTATTATCTGTTTCTCCTTTTTTTCCGTGATGAACATTTGTGGTGTTTCCAGTTTGGGGATACTACAGATCAATTGACTATGAACATTTGTATATGAGTCTTTGTTTTGGTAAACACTTTGATTTTCTTGAGGAAATATCTGGAAATGGATTGCCTGGATTATGTGTAGGTATGTTTCACTCTTTAAGAAAACTGTCAAATGCTTTTCCAGAGTAGTTGAACTATTTTACCCTCACTCCCACAAGCAGTGTTCTAGTGTTCCAGTAGGTTTGAATTTTTGGTAATTTCACAAATGGTCAATCTCTCTTGTAATTTTAGCCATTCTAGTAGGTCTATTACGCCATCTCGTTGTTTTAATTTAATACTGCTGAGAATCTTTTCTGTGTTTATGTATACCGTTTATATTTTCTTTGGTGAAGTCTCTTTTCAAATCTTTTGCCCACTATTTGTTTTATTATTGAGTTTTAAGAGTTTTTTTGAACGGTGTATTTTGGATATAAGTTCTTAATCAGATATGTGATTTGCAAATATTTTTGCTAAGCCTGTAGCTTGTCTTTTCATTTTAGTAACAGTCTATTTCAAAAAGCAGACGATTTTAATTTTGATGATGTTCGGTTTGTCAATATTTCTTTTACAGATTGTGCTTTTGGCGTCATAACTAAGAAAACTTTACCTAATCCAAAGCCAAAAAAGTTTTCTCCTGGAAGTTTTATAGGTTTAAATTTTACATTTAGGTCTATGATCCATGCTGAGTTAATTTTATGGTATGAAAAATGGATCATACATATATACATAGATATGTGTACATATCCATAATATGTATATATACATATATATAATTGGATATATATATCTCCAATTATTCCAGTACCATTTGTTGAAAAGATTAATCTTTCTACTCAATTGCTTTGAAACCTTGTCAGAGTAATTTATCTGTATATGTATGGGTCTACATCTGGACTCTATTTGTCTATTTTTATACTAATACCAAACTATCTTAATTATTAAAGCTTCATAATAAGTGTTAGTTCTCTAAGTTTGTTCATCTTTTTGCATATTGTTTTGGCTATTCCAGGTCCTTTGAATTTTTATTTCAATTTTAAAATGAGTCCATCTTTATAAGAAAGCCTGTTAGGATTTTAATCGGAATTGTTTTAAAATTGTGGATCACTTTGGGGAGAATGGATTTCTTCACATTATTGAGCCTTCAATGAACATAGTGTCTCTCACCACTTATTTAGACTTTTTTAAATTACTCTCAATAATTTTTTGTAGTTTTCAGTGCACATGACTTTCATCAGATTTATCCCTAATTATTTTATATTTTTGGATGGCATTGTTTTTTAATTGTAATTTCTGATTGTTGATGGCTGGTATTTAAAAATACAATTGATTTTTATATATTGATATTTTTTCCTGATACATTTCCTAAGCTCAATAGTTCTAGTAGTTTTTTATTGATTCCAATGGAGTTACACATAAACAATCATGTTGTTTGTGAACAAAGATAGTCTTATTTCTTCCTTTCCAATCTGGATGCCTTTCATTTATTTTTCTTGCTTTATTGCACTGACTAGAAATTCCAGGAGAATGCTGAAAGAAGTGATAAAAGTGGACATCCTGCTTCGTTCCTAATCTTAATAAAACTGTAAAGTTTTTTAGCTGTATATTTGTAGAAGCCCTTTATAAAATTGAGGAAGTTCCCTTCTTTTCCTAGTTTTCCAAGAGTTTTTTATCAGGAATGTATGTTGAAATGCATCAAATGCCTTCCTCTGACTATTGAGATGGTCGTATAATTTTCTTTATTTCTTTTGTTTATTTGTTTTGCTATTACAAAATACATTGATAATTTTCTATTGTTAAACCAACCTTGCATAACCTGCCACACTTGGTCATGATGCATTATCTTTTTACATAATGTTGGATATAATTTCCTCAAATTCTGGTCAGAACTTTTAAACATATGATCATGAGGAATATTGGTATGCAATGTTTTGTCTTATAATACCTTCATCTGTTTTTGATATCAGAGCACTTCTGGCTTCATGGAATGTGTTTTCCATTATCAAAGGTGTGTGTATAGAATTAATATTACTTCTTCTTTAAATCTTTGATAGAATTATCCGATGAAGCCATCTGGGCATGGCATTTCTTTCTAGAAAGTTTTTAAACTAGAAGTTAAGTTTCTTTAATAAATGGAGGGCTATTTATGTTACCTAGTTTTTCCTTGACTGAGCTTTGGTGGTCTGTATCTTTCAAAGAATTTGTTCGTTACCTTTAAGCTGTAGAGTTTTTTGGTATAAAGTTGTCTTTAATATTCCCTTAGTATTATTTGGTATTTGTAAAGTCTGTAGTGATATCATCTCTCTCATTTTGATATAAACAATTTATATTTCCTTTTCCCCTGATTAGTTTAGATATCTAGCAATTTTACTGATCTTCTCAAAGAAGTTGATAAATTCTTTCCACTTTCATAAACCTGAAAAAGTCTTTATTTTGCTTTTATCTTTGAAAGACCTTTTCACAAGGTATAGAATTCTAGAATGACAGATTTTTTTTCCTTTCAATACTTTGCTCCCTTATTTTTTTTTATTTTTTATTTTCCATTGTTTGCAACAAAATCTACTGTTGTCCTTTCATTTGTTCCTCTGTACATATCTTTTCCTCTGATTGTTTTTAAGGTTTTCTGTTTATCACTGGTTTTGATCAAATGATTATGCTGTGCCTTGGTATCATTTTCTTTACATGTCTTTTGGTTCCTGCATATGTGTGTTTACACTTTTTAGCAAATTTGGAAATTTTTCATCCATAATTTCTTCAAAAAGTTTTCATCCCTCTTCCCCATTGTGACTCCAATTACTCATATATTAGACTTCATGAAGCTGTCCTACACTTCACCAATACTCTGTCCAAATTTTAAAAGTTCTCTATGTTTCATTTTGGATTGTTTCTATTAATATACTCTCAAATTCACTAATTTTTTCTTCTGCAATCTCTAATCTAATGTTAATCCTAGAAATATATTTTTCATCTCACACATTGTACTTTTTGTCACTAGAAGTTCGACATGAATCTTTCTTATACTTCCATATTTTTGCTTAACTTTTAGAACATATGGAATACAGTTATAATAACCACTTTAATGTCCTTCTCTGCTAACTCTAACATCTGTGGTTAATTCTTAATCAGATTCAATTGATTGATTTATATCCTCATTATGGATCATATCTTCCTGTTTCTTTATGTGTGTGGAATCTTTTTTTTTCTTTGAAAGAAAAGAATATCTAGAAGATGTTATCTCATTCTCTCCTGGCTTGAAAAGTTCCTGTTGAGAAGTCTGCCTAGAATCTTATGGGAGCTGTATGTAACTTTTCTTTTTTCTCTTGCTGTTCTTAAAGTTATTTCTTTGTCTTTAACTTATTTAAAAAATTTGTTTTAATGTTTATTTATTTTTGAGAGAGGGAGACACAGAGCGCAAGCAGGGGAGGGACAGAGAGAAGGGGAGACACGGAATCTAAAACAGGCTCTAGGCTCTGAGCTGACAGCACAGAGCCTGACATGGGGCTCAAACCCACAAACTGTGAGATCATGACCTGAGCTGAAGTTGGACATGCAAACGACTGAGCCACCCAGGTGCCCTGTCTTTGTCTTTAACTTTGGACAATTTAATTATAATATTTCTCAGTGTAACCCTGGTTAGGTCTAACCTATTTGGGGTCTTTCAGTTCTCATGGATCTGGATGTCCATAATGTCCCCCCCCCCCCAGGTTCAGGGGGTTTTCAACCATTATTGCTTTATATACACTTTCTGCCCTCTTTTCTTTCTATTCTAGAATTCCCATAATGCAAATATTGTTTCTTTTTATTGTATCCTATCATTCCTGTAGGCTTTATTCACTCTTTTTAATTTTTTATTTTGCTTTGTGTTCCTCTGACTGGACAATTTTCTTCGTTTTTGTTTTCAAACATTTATTTATTTTTGAGAGACAGAGAGAGACAGAGCACGAGCCGGGGAGGGGCAGAGAGACAGGGAGACACAGAACCCAAAGCAGGCTTCAGGCTCTGAGCTGTCAGCACAGAGCCCTACACAGGGCTCGAACTCACAAGCTGTGAGATCGTGACCTGAGCTGAAGCTGGACGCTTAACTGACTGAGCCACCCCGGCGCCCCTTGACTGGGTAATTTTCAATGTCTTATCCCCCAGGTCTCTGGTGCTTTCTTCTGCATGATTGGGTCTACTCTTGAAACTCTGTTGAACTCTTTACTCCAGCTATTGTATTTTTCAGCTCTAGGATTTCTGTTTTGTTTTGTTTCTTTGACAGTTGCTATTCCCTTGTCAAGCCTCTCATTTTGTTCATGCATTACTTTCCTAATTTCATTTAGTTGCTCTATTTACTTGTAGTTCCTTAAGTTTCCTTAAGAGATTATCCTGAATTCCTTGTCTCACAGTTCATAGATCTTCATTTTTGTCGACCCAGCTATTGGCATATCATTTGTCTCCTTTGGTGGTGTCATATTTTTAGTGATGCTTGATTCTTTATGTTGGTATCTGCACACTTATGTAATTGGGATCCTCTTCCAGACCTTACACGTTTGCTGTGGCAGAGACAGTTCTTTACCAGTCAGCTCAGTTTGGAGTTTTGGCTGTGTTTGCTGGTAATGTCATTGGTTAGGTGGGGTTCACTATTATGGTCTAATTGTGGGTGAGGCAACTGTTCAAGCTCTGAGGTAGAAGATGGAAGGATGTGCCACTGGCTGAGAACAGCTGGGTAGGACTGTTGGCTTTGTTCCCTATCCAAGTGAGGCTGCAGGATGGGCTCTGCAGTTGTCTGAATTCTCTGGTCAGGCTTACTAGATGGTCAGGACTGGGTACAATATTTAGTGGTAGAAAGGACTATGAATTAGCTTTCCTACCCTCGTAAGGCAACAGAACAGGACCCAGGGACTTTATGGCTCATTGTTTGGTGACTCATATCAGGCTACAGTGCACACTGAATTCTCTGGTTAGGTGAAGCCATGGGCTTGCTCTATAGACAGGGGAAGCAATGGACTCTATTCTCTGTTCAAGTGCCACTCTGTGTGGGGCTGTTGAATTGGCTATGCAGCTTCCTGTGTGCTCTGGTTAGGGTCTCTGATTGGACAGACTGAAGGCTACATTAATGATGAGCAGGGCTATGAATTAGATTTCCTGCCTGGCCACAACAGGAAAGTCAATTAAGCTCTTTATTATCTTAAGTGACCCACACCCCAAGTTCTCTGGCTGAAGAGGGCCACTTGTTTTGTTTTGCAAACTATCAGCTTGCCTGCCCTCTTCTAGGCTCCAGTGCTGCTGGGCCAGCACAGCTTCTAGAAGTTGTTGCCAGCCCTTCTGGTCAGATAAGGTTGGAAGACACTCTCCACAGTGGGTGAGGCTATGTCACAGCCCCTTTGCCTGGATGGTATGAGGATAGGCCACCTTGGGCTCCTTTCAATTTCCCAAACAGTCTTTCCAGTTGGAAGGGGCTGGAGCTACCCTCGGTCTTGGCTATGAATTAATCCCTTAGCCTATGAGTAGCAAGGGACTTCTCCCTGCCCAGTACTGGCTTTGCTGTGTGAGTGATCAGCTCTGACTCCCCACCTTTTGGCTCAAGCTCCGCCGGGCCTCACCGCTTCCAGGATTTATCACCAGCCCTTCTGGTCAGATGGGCCGGGATGACATTCTCCATAGCAGGTGGAGCTGGGACTCAGCACTTTGCCTGGGTGCTGGCCAACTGGGCTCTACAGCAGGCAAAACTCCTCATTTGAGGATCTGAATCAGGCAGGTCTACACCCAGCCAAGTTCCTTGGTCAGAGTGTACCCCGATTTCATTCTGCAGATGAGCAAAGCCACTGGTTGGGATTGCTACTTGGGTGCTGAAGGTATGAACTCTGTCTGCCAAGGTCCATGTGCTGGTTGTTGTGAGCCCCCCCCCTTCTCCATCACAGTCAGATTCTCAGAGATTAAGCCCCACAGAGTACCCTGCAATCACCCTGATGCAAGATCACAGGAGCGGCTCTCATAAAGCAACCCCAATGCTTGGGGAGTGGTTGTTCCCTCTGGCTCCTCTGTTCCCACTGGAGGGACTGGAGGCTCAGGGGAGACTTCTCTTCATGATGCTGCACCATCCTGGGGGAGGGACAGTGCTGTCAACATATAGCTGCTTCTCTTCTCCTTCTCAGGCAATCTGTCTTGGTCTCTGGGGTGCAGGGGGGTGCTTCAGCCTCACCCCCATGTTCCACGATTCTCTCTGTGGTGCCTTGTTCTTGAATACATGTTAGTTGTTCTTGTGAGGGGAAGAGTCAGGAACAACCTCTGTTGCCATCTTGGTGACATTACTTCCCTGGACCATTTGATTGGGTGCCAGACATTGTAAATGATATCTTGTGGGATGCTGATAGTTTTGTGTCCTTATAAACACTCTTGAGTTTTGTTCTGGAACATAGTTAAGTTACTTAGAAACAGTTTGATCCTTTCTGGTCTTGCCTTTAAGAATTTCTAGACAGAACCAGTGTAAGGTGAAGTATCCCTCACTACTGAGGAAAGATCCTTCTGAGTTCTGTATTCAGTGCCCTGTAAATCTTGAAGTTTCCAATCTGCCTTATGGGTACAGGCATTGTTCTTACCCTTGGGTGTTCACTGGGCTCTAGTACCTCTAAATCTGGATGATTCTTTCTCTGGCCTCAGGTAGTTTCTTCACACTTATCCATCGATCTGTATTCAGGTGAATACTCAAGGGGGATATTCTGTAGATATCTGTGGCACTCTGTCTGTGCACCTCTTTACCGTCTGGTCCTCTATCCTGTGAACTGAGCTTCCCTGATCTCAGCCATCTTCGCATCTCACTTCCATCTCCTCAACTCAAGGTGTCAGCTGTAGTCCTCCTGGGCTCTCTCTCTCTGGATGTGGCCCAGAAGCTCCTGTGAGGTAGAAGGTGGAGCAACATAGGGTTCACCTCCCTTGTTTCTCACACTTCAGGTATCAATGTCTGTCACTGCCTGATCATCCAGTGTCCTGAAAACTATTGCTTCAGATAATTTCGTCTCATTTTTGGTTGTTTCGGGAGAAAGAGTATATTGGTTCCTTTTTCTCTATCCTGACCAGAAGCAGAATTTCTCCTTATTTGATTTTTCTTTTTGGCTCGCACCGGATGCTTTAAGATGAGAATAAAGAAGTAAAGAATCTTCCAGAAACTCACAGACACTTCAGGTGTGTGGCTTGTTTCAGTTTCATTAATTTGCTGAAGAAAAAGAAGGATCTGCGTGAAATTCACAACTCAGATTGTCATGTTAGCCACTGTGTCAGGAGGCTTGAGAGCTGAGCTCTGGAGAAACAAAATCCCTGACAGTTGTTGATGTTTTTGTAATAGGAGACTTCTGTTATTTTAGCAAACAGAAAGACTGCATAAAAATGTCAAAAAGAAACTACTTTTGAAGAAAAAAATAGAAACTGACTCACTAAAGGGACCTATTGGGGATAATTACCCAGAGCCTGTGGTAGATTGGGAGGGCTGATTTAAAGTTATTGTTTTTGCAAATTCTGCAAAAAACAAAAACCAAACAAAGATTTTTTTCCTGGCTTTGCGAGTAGTGGAAAAATTCCTCCCACGGCCATAATCTCATGTAAACTCCACACGTGGATTTTTCTCTCTGAGTCTCTCAAAACTCCTTTTTTTTTTTTTTTCCAATACAGAGCACTATTGGCTTGTGAGGAAACATTAAAAACTATCATTTGAAATAGCGTTTTGATTGTTGATTTGCCATCTGGTAATATATTATAGGGGCTTTAGTTTGTTGGCTTCCTGGTGCCCTGGGTGAGCAAAGCCTGAACACTCTCATCTGACACCTGTTCAACTCTTGAGGATGCTGATTAATTCATGGTGGAAAGGTATCAATTTTACAACTCAGACTTCTGCATTCGTGAAATGCCCTTCTCATGGGAGACATTAGATGAGCTTTTAATTAATTGAGGTAAATAAATATTCAATCCTTTGGATACTACTACATTCTCTTTCATTCAAAAAAAATTCATCTAGGGACACCTGGGTGGCTCAGTCAGCTAAGTGTCCAACACTTGATTTTGGATCAGGTCATGATCTCATGGTCGTGAGATCCAGCCCTCCATCAGGCTCAGTGCAGAGCACAGCGTCTGCCTGGGACTCACTCTCTCCCCTTCTCTCTCTGCCCCTCCCTCACTTGTGCTCTCTCTCTCTCTCTCTCAAAATAAATAAGTAAACCTAGAAAACTTCTGCTCACTTAAGCTTTATCACCAATAAAAATGTATTTAAAGATTTAATTCAATTAATAATGGCTCAAGAACTACCGTATTACCTCTGAATTATACGTGTCTTTCTGTTCACCCATACACTAGTTGTTCTTAATTTATATAAATATAACTTTAATTGAAATTCAACCATGCAGCTTAAAATTGAAAGGTCTTTGTTAGAAGAAAATTTCAAATAGAATTTGAATGGATGTAACAACCAAAAAGGTTAAATATAAACACTAAATGTGAATAATTGTTACAGTTTTGGAAACCAATTCTATCTACTGAGACTTGAAAGCTTCCATGTCTTAGTTCCCATTAAGCTCTGATAACTGAGGTCATGTTCCCTCCTCTACGTATTGAGTGTGGACCTTCTGGGTGGTCATGAGAGTGGGGTAGCCAGAGTGGTAGGTAATCAGATAAATACTGAGCGAAGTGTTGTGAAGCATAATTCCCACTGGAGGAGCTCTGGAAGCCTATATAGGTTATTCTGGTTTAGAGTTATCCCACCTAAGGAGTAAGGCAGTGACAGCATTTATACTCCAACGTTTCTGAGATATTGCTTGAGAGTTTCTCTTGGAGGCACGAATTCCAGAAACTTCCAAACTGTTGGGCAGGTGGCAGAGTAAATTCCATCAATGAGGGGACACCCTCAGCAAAGAGCTGCTGGTGCTAAGAGCTGGAAGTTGGCCAAGGGCAAACAAATGTTAACGGGGAGATAATGTGGGAGAGGCACTGACATCATATGCTATAAACCTGCACCCAAGAGAAAAGGTAGAACAGTCAGGGCAAATAAGTGTTTATTTAGAGAAAAATTTACAAATAGCACTTGATGTCTTGTGTCATTCGGGACAGGGTTGGTGATGCTGCAGTTAAAAAGCAACCAAGTTTGAGTGGCTCAGTGCCACAAAAGCTTATTTTTCACTTATGGTTGCCAAGAGACCTCTGTAGATTGCATTAACTCAAGGAACCCAAGCTGGTGGAGCGGCCACCACTCCAAACTTGGCCAATGATCTACCAGAGGGAAAAGGAAGGCCTTGAACTGGCAATTAAATAGTCTGACTATTGGGGCCTGTGTCACTTCCACTCACGAATGATTACCCAGAGCTAGTTACATGGCCCCAACCCACTATAGGATATATACCCGCCATCTACCATGTGCCTGGAAGAAGGCAGAAACAGATGATAAATGACTACCACATACCAAGACCAACAATAATTTCGGATTGATCAATGACTTAAATGAAAAAGTGACATTAGAGGAACAGAAGGAAAAATGAGTTTTGTTTGTATTTCAAGTGAATTCTAACTAACATACAAAACCCAGAAACTGCAAGCGGAAGAGACTGACACATTAAAATGCATACAAGTTTTAAAAGTTTGATGGAGTGGGGCGCCTGGGTAGCTCAGTCGGTTAAGCGGCCGACTTCGGCTCAGGTCATGATCTCGTGGTCCATGAGTTCGAGCCCCACGTCGGGCTCTGTGCTGACAGCTCAGAGCCTGGAGCCCGTTTCAGATTCTGTGTCTCCCTCTCTCTGACCCTCCCCCATTCATGCTCCGTCTCTCTCTGTCTCAAAAATAAATAAACGTTAAAAAATTTTTTTTTAAAGTTTGATGGAGCCAAATACCATAAAATAATAAAGAGTCAAAAGTCCAAAAATGTGTTAATATAGCAGAGTACATGCTAATTTTCTTAATATACTTAGAACTCAATAAGAAAAATGTAGTACCCAGAAGAAAAATAAGCATGGAAAAAGGCAACTCACAAATAATGGCATTCATGTGGCCTATAACCATATGACATACAAATAAAATAAAAACACAGCCTTTTAGTCTTCATTGGAGCAAAATTGTAAACGTATCATGAGACCCAAGCATTCTCATATACTGTGGATAGGGGTGCAGAAAAGTTTATTTGTATTTTTGAACATATCTGCTCACATTTTAAACGCACATCCTCTTCAACCTAGTAATTTTACATCTAGGATTTTAATATAGAGATAAACTTGAACAAATGCATCTAGACTTATGTACAAGTATGTTCAATGGGACATTATTTGTAATGATAATTCTAGTCTGAAAAGAAACCAAATATCCATAAGTCAAAGGTTATTTAAATGAATTACAGTACATATTGAAATAGAATACTACGTAGCTATTGAAAAGCACAGAGTAGATTTCTTCAGGCTAATATGGAAAGTCTAGAATGGATTATTGATGAAATATAAGATAGCACAAGTAATGTGATCCACTTGTATATGTCTTGTATATGCATAGAAGATTTATGGAAGAATACATGAGTGATTGTTAAGAGAGATACCAAGTGGGCAGAGCTAATAGGGGTGCAGAGGGGTCCGCAGGGCCTGTAGTAGACATTAATTCTTTCTTGGCCAAGAACACTCATTCTTTCTTCTTTTTATAAAATCATATCCTTCTTTCTCACTCAAGTCATGTTCTTTGTGTGGGGTATTTATCACTATGACTCTAGATTTGGAGCATAACACCCAAGCCTGGTTAATGGGCCCATCCAATTCTAGCCACAGTGATTGGTCAGGGATGTTTTGAGTTACAAGTTGGTCCAGTCAGAGTCAATCGTGGGACCTGTTTGTGAGATCCTGAGAATATTAACTTTTTTTCTGGATGTGAGTCCGGAAAAATGAAGGTTGGAACAACTGTGTCATCTGAATATTACGAAAGACGAAACAAAATATAAGGAAGAAGCAGACCTTATATGTTCAGAGCAAGACCCATGGACATTTCAGTTAAATAAGAAACGGAATACAGATAAAAGATGAAAGAAGCCACTTTTTTTTTAAACCTTAAGCACCTTTGAATTAGGACCTGAGATGGGTTTTTCTTTTCCTTTAATATCCTTACATTCAATTTGCATAAACATATGTCACTTTTGTAGTTTAATGTATTTTATAAATAAGACAATTTTATAAATTATAAATACTTTTAAATGACATGTACCATAGAAAGCTTGGTTATATAACTGAGATGTTTCTAAACGTGATACAAAATAGCTGTTAAAAAAATAATGAGGTTGATCTAGGTGCATTCATAAGGAAAAAAGTTCCGGAAGTGGGAGAAAAATTCAGGCTCCAGACAACCCACAGAATCCCATGTCCATTTACGTAAAAGGAAAACTATGCTCGTGTGCATCGAAATCCTGAAAACTATACAGCAAATGAAATAACTGTTTCAAAGAATTGAGTTATGGGAGGAAAGTTCACTTCCTTCTTTATATGCTGATGTCTGGAAGTATTTTATCCCTTGCCTTAGGTGATAAAGTCTTCAACACCAGGTTCATGTCATCTTTGGAGATAATCTCTAGCTCACTTTGCTTATATTAGGTAACAGATAAATATTTTGGAGCGAATAAAGAGGAAAAGAGGAAAAAAAAAATAAAATGAATTAGGAAGGGGATTTTACCTGAGAATAAGGAACGTTCATTGTCTTCTGTGACTGTCAGAGGCAAATTTCAAATACGTCACAAGACCCCAGAACGTACCACGATTCTACCTGGTCTTTTGCAGATGAAATTATCCTGAGAAAAATAAACAATTTATGTTTTGTTACTCGAGATTTCTTTCACAGGGGTTGTTATCAGTTAGGATAAATTAAGGCTATGCCCTAGTAAAAACTCCACAATCTCGGTGGCTTAACACAACGAAAATTCATTCCGTGTGCATGCTACGTTTCCCCAACAAATTAGCAGTAGGACTCTGTCCATTATAGTCACTCAAGAACCCAGGTGGATGGAGACGACATCTCACGATATGAATATCCGCCATCACACCGGAAAGAAAAAGGAGTCACGGCAAATGGTGGAACAGCTCAAGCTGCCACCTGGAAGTGACATACCATGTTTCACTGGCCCATGCAAGTCCCGTGGCCACATCTCGCTTCAACGAGAAAGGGAACTGCAGTCTTACCGCCTGCAGATTCTGAGGAATGGCGGGTGGGATTTACGCCCATGTAATATCACCCACATTTACATATTTTTCAACATCCTAGTTTGGCCTTGCTTCTCTTGAGGCCTATTTCTTATGCTTGTATCATAGCCTCTTGTCATAAACTGCTTCCCAGAACACATATTCCCTCTTACTCCATACCCACAGTTGAGAGAGAGAGACAGAGAGAGAGAAAGACTGCCTGCAGCCAAGCTGCTATTTAGCTCTTTTCTTAATTCTTGCTCTTACCATGTAAGCAACTAATTATACTACAAGTGAATTTTATACTCTTAGGTGACCATACTTGAGGTTCTATCGATTTCTTCATCTTAACGATGTAAAGAGAGCATCTTTTACCTATTAGCAGCAGGTTAACAATTTCGGTTAAAATAAAAATTCTCTCGACTTTTTAATTGCTGTTTTCAGCAAATACAAAGCAGATTGATGCATTGCTGTGTTCCTTGGGGTGAGGGGGTACCTAATAAATATTAAAGGGTGAGAATAGTTGCCATGATTAAAATTAGTAAGTAAATGCTTCCATTTGAAAAAGTAGATCTTGTTTCACAAACTATGAGTAATAGGAGCTCAAATTTCTTTTAGTTATCATGCATGATATAAAATAGACAATCTGTTGTGAAATGGACTGCTCTAAATAGGCTACACTGTTCTCTTTACTGCCTAATTTAAAGTCTAGCATGTATAAGCTCCATGCTCATTTTTGGCATTATTCTAACATTCTTTATTTTTAAAAGAATATTTTTTGGTTGTTTTGTTTGTAGCAGAGATGCCCTTCTATATATTTTCTGTTCAAATGTCACTTATTTATAATAAAGCAACTTAAAGTTCCATTGCTAAATTCACACCTTTAGTAGGAATAAATTTGAAGTGACCTTGGTAAACACAAATGGAAGTAAAAAAAAAAAACAAAAAAAAAAAAAAAACCACACAGACTATTGTATTCTCCAAGAATAAACTTAACACTGTGTGTTCCAACCAGAAATAACAGGCCATTTTCAACCATGGCAAAAATAACTAAGGCTTCACTTGGATAGCAAGGTAATCCTTTGCAATGATATTTAATTGCAAGGAATCTATTTGTCTAACAGCACGGGAATGATTGATTAAATTATGATGTCATTATAAAAGAGAATATTATTATTTTTATAAATAATTCAAATTATGGGACAGTGGAAAAAGCAAGACATACATAAATTGTTAATTTGAACTATGTAAAACAAGACGCATTGGAGAGAAATAAAACAAATTGTAAAAAGAATGTTCTCTGGTTCCTAGTACCAGAGGTGATTTCTATTACGTTATTCTCTTTCTCGTAGGTTTAATAACATTGTCAAATACTTTGGGACAATAAGATTCACTAGTTTTATAATCATGAAAATGTAAACTTTCTCTGTCTCAAATCCCAAGATTTTATTGTTGTTGCTGCTGTTTGCTGGTTTTACCTGCACTAAGTCAGATATTTATTGGACTCAGTTCTGGATTTTTGAACCGAAAAAGATCTTCAGAAGAAGAAAGAAGATAATGGAAAGAAACATGAGGATGACTGAGTTTGGGGAATATGAATCAAGATAGTTAGACCTAGCAGAAAGCTGGCTGGGTAGTATTTAGGTAGATGATAGATTCTTGCACGGAGCATGATTGTGACCGAGGACATAATCGTCACTCAGTCATCAATTCTTAAATGTTTTTTAAAGTTTATTTATTTATTTTTGAGAGAGAGAGAGAGAGAGAGAGAGAGAGAGAGAGAACAAGTGAGTGAGGGGCAGGGAGAGAGGAAGACAGAGAGTCCCAAGCAGGCTTGAGTGCATGAACCGTGAGACCATGACCTGGGCTGAAATCAAGTCAGATGCTTAACCGACTGTGCCACAAAGGTGCCCCAATTCTTAAATGATTTTTAAAAATAAGTGAATGAATGGCCAGTTATATCATCTCTGAGCCAACAACAAAAAAAATACTAAAACTTTGGAAAGAGCAGTCTACGTTTGGTGTAGGTGACATAGGTTTATTGAAAATGTAGAGGGCATTGTACTATATTGGCTCCTTCCAGAAAGGGGAGGAGCTTAGACAATGAAAGGGGACATTGGGGTGCTTATTAAGTATGATCTCACAAAGACATAATTCTGAGTTTCCTTAAGGAATGGCCACAAAAACCCAACCCCAAGCAATAAGGTTTCTAAGCCTGGAAAATTGATATGTAGCAATAAAGTGACTGATTCTGAGCTCTGGGATATTCATAGTTTGGAAGCAATTATTATTTCAAAAAGTTAAGCATCACCTATGCAAATCACTTTAGCTAGTCTAGAGAATGTCTTAGGTTAAATGATTATAATTTATAAACATGTCTGCAGAGAAACAGAGCCTTGGTAAAATTTTTGATCTACTAATGTTGGATCTATTAATGTTGGATCAAAAATTACTGATCATTCAATATATGTTGAGTGTCCACAGAGAGCTAATTTTCTTTCAGCAGGTATATTAGCAATATCAGCAATGTTCATATCTTCACGGAGCACATAACTACTGTGCGTGTGCACACACACATATTTGATCTCATTATTTGCGGATTCTATATTTGCAAATTTGCCTACTTGCTAAAATTTATCTCTCATCTCAAAATCAGTATTTGTGGCATGTTTACAGTCATTTGTCACCGGTTTCTTGTCACCAGGCGTGCACTTTCCCAGCTAAGGTTGAAGAAGGCAACATTCTGTCTTCTCGTTTCAGTTCTGATACTATAAACAAGTATCCTTTTCATGGTTTATTTGGTGCCACAGTTTTTTGTGTGTGCAGTTTTGGTGATTCTACTATTTAAAATGGCCCCCAACCACTGCTGAAGCACTGAACTGAAGTGCTTTCTAGTTCTCCCAGGAACACAAAGGGTGTGATGTCCCTTATGAAAAAAATGATGTGTGTTAGATAAGCTTCATTCAGGCATGAGTTCTAGTGCTGATGGCTGTGAGTTCAATGTTTGCGAATCAATAGTGCATATTAAATAAGGTGTCTTTAAACAGAAACGTACATAAAAATAAGGTTATGTATTGACTGGTTGATGAAAATGTGGCCAGTGACACACAGGAAACTAACCCTGTATTTCCCCCCACTGAAGCTCTGTGGCCCAACCGAGATCTCTGGTTGCGTTCTTATCTTCTGCATCCTTATCTTCTAAACCTTAAAGTCGTCTTAGTTTTTTTGCCCCCTTTCAGCTTCTGGGACTCAGAAAATCTTGGCTACTTTCTTTGTACCAGGCTCAGCTAATATCAGGCTTCATCAAATTGCCTAGGAGAATACATCTGGAGATTGGTTCTTGTTGTTCGATAAGGCTTGAGTATTCCCTAACTTGGCACTAGCTGTGAAGATACTAGTCTGCTCTGAAAACTGTAAGAAATATTGATGTAAGTAAGAAAGAATGACAGTAAGAAGTGGTGGCTAGGATGGGAAGAAACTAGAATTCTAATACCGAACCCTGAAAAGGGTTCAGTCAGATTGGAAAACAGTTTGGTTTGGCAATTTCTCATTAAATTTAATATACACTTACCATGTGACCCAACATTTTCACTTCTAAGTATTGTCCAAAACAGATAAAAACAGTTATCTATCAGAAATTCATATGCAAATGCTCATGGCAGTTTTATTCATAATTGTCCCAAACTGGAAATAATCCAAATGTCTGTCTACTGATGAATGGATAAACAAATTGTGGTATATCTATACAATGGAATACTACTCAACAATGAAAAGGAATGAAATACACTATACAAGCAACACTATGGATGAATCTCAAAAGTATTAAAAGTCATTCAGGTCCAAGAGATTACATACTGAATGATTCCCTTTATGTGAAACTAGAAAAGACAAATCAAATTTAAAACAAACAAACAAACAAACAAACAAACAAACAAAGTTAGAATAATAGTTGCTTGGGGCCAAGGGTGTTAGTGCATTTGGCTGGGAAGAAGGCAAGAGAGCTTTCTGAGGTGAAGGCAATTGTGTAAGTAGTTGCATGGGTTAATAAATTCGACAAAACTCATCAAAATGTACACTTAAAATGGGTACATTTTAGTGTATGTTAATTGTACATCAATAAAGTTGATAAAAAGCAAACAGATTAGAAGCTCAATTTATGTTGTTTTATAAAAATTTTTTTTAATGTTTATTTATTTTTGACACAGAGAGAGACAGGGCATGAGCAGGGGAAGGGCAGAAAGAGAGAGAGAGGGAGACACAGAATTCAAAGCAGGCTCCAGGCTCTGAGCTGTCAGCATAGAGCCCGACGTGGGGCTTGAACTCACAGACCACGAGATCATGACCTGAGCCTAAGTCGGCTGCTCAACTGACTGAGCCACCCAGGAGCCCCTCAATTTACTTCTTTATTGACTTTGGGTCCTTTTGGTCCTCCTGTTCCTGGAGAAAATGCATGAACGCCTTTGACTTTTGTAATGAGGGCAGGGTTATAAACGACAAAAGAAAACCCAAGTTAATATCTTCAAATTTTGTAGCCTTTATTGTGATGAAAGATAGGGGTAATACAAGGAGAGACCCTCTTCCAAAGGTAAGATATAAGATAAAAGGTCTAAATAGAGACACTCATTAGTCATTCAAGATGTGCCAGTGCAGGGGAGTGTTGGGAGTGCATCACTGAGTAAGACGTTTGACTGCAATCGTCATGACTATGAGGGCTCTCCTGTCTGTTCAATGTTGTGTGCTTCCAGCCCCGCAATATGTGTTTAATCCATGTTTATTGAATATGTTGGATGAAGACATATTCCCTCTCGTGATGGGTATTGAAGTCTACTGCAAGAGGAAGGGCATTGGTTTATGTCATTTTAAAAGAAAAATATTTGCTAGATGATAGCACATTCAGTGCTATGGTTATAGAGAGGAAGAACAACTAACCCAAACTGGAGTTTTTGGGAAGGCTTTGTGGAGGAGATGGTGTCTATGCTGAGGAAAATGAACATAAGGAAAACATAAGAGAAAAAGTGGAATGTTCCAGGAAGAAAAAATAGCCTATGCAGGGGCATGGAGAGTCATTCACTCATCCAAGGAGTATTTCCTGAACAGCTATTACGCACTAGGTGCTGTTATAGATTTAGAGGACTGAAGATGAACAGGACAGAAAATAATCTCTGTCATCATAGAGCTTATATTCTCATGGGGGAGACAAATAATTTTTTAAAATGCTACATAAATAAAGAGTGGTGTTGATAAGAGAAATAAAGGTAATAAGGAGCACAGAGCCTGCTTGGGATTCTCTCTCCCTCTCTCTCTGCCCCTCCCCCCCTTCTCAAAATAAATAAATAAATTTTAAAAAAAGATGCTGTAGAGTGGTAAGATTCCAGATAAATTGTAAAGATAGAGTTGATAAGAGGTCCTGATGGATTGGATTACAGTGGCGTGAAAAGAATAGAAACATTAAGGATAATTCCAAGGAGATAGCAAATAGCACAGGGTATGAGGAAATGCAAGGCATCTGTTGGAAAAAAAAGGATAAGGCAGAGTTATGGTGGGATTATGCTACAAAAATGAGTAGCAAGAAGCCACTGAGAGCCCTGTGTGCATAGTAGGAGGCATTTTGCTGGACATGGGAAGTTGTTGGAAGGGTTCTGGCATGGTTTTCAATGTCATTAGTGTCTACATGGGATTCAGAGACAATAAAACTGGAAGTAGAGAAACTAGTTAGAAGGTTATCATGGGGTGCTTGGGTGGCCCAGTCAGTTAAGCGTCTGACTTTTGTTTTCCGCTCAGGTCATGATCTCACGGTTCATGAGTTCAAGCCTTACAGCAGTCTCCATACTGACAGCGCACAGCCTGCTTGGGATTCTCTTTCTCCAGCTCTCTCCGTTCCTCCCCCCCCACACTCGTTCTCTCACTCTCTCTCTCTCTCTCTCTCTCAAAAAATAAATAAATAAATAAACTTAAAAAATAAACTTAAAAAAAAAGGAAGGCTATCATAATGGTCTGGCAAAAGGTGATGAGACCTAACTTAAACAGAGGCTATAAAAATGTAGAGAAAGGAATGGATTTGGGGAAATAGTTAAGAGATATAAAAATGGGAGTAGCTGCTAGTTGATTAGATGTGGGGGATGAGAGAGATAGAGGACTGTAAATCGACTCCTAGATTCAGGCATGGGTGACTGAAAGAACAATCACAGCATTAAAATAAATTAGAAATACAGGAGGAGTATAGGGATAGGTTTTTGAAAGAGAGTGATGAGTCAGTTTTGGATCTGTTGAGTTTGCATTTCCTGGCTGTATCAAAGTGGGGATAGACCAAGAAAGAAGTTGGATATATGAACCTAAAACTCGGGACAGTTCAGGTGTTAAAGCAATGGAGGTCTAAGACAGCAATTAGTGCAAGACTTACTCTTTTGACTTGTATGTAATTAGTAGAAATGACCAGTAGGAGCCTTCCCAAATAATTTATCATTATTCTAGGACTATTCAACATGACAGAAATATTCCAAGATGACATTATTCCATCTATCTGGACTCAACTTTCATATTTCTTTGGGGAAGGGGTATAAAGGCATATTATCATAACCACTGCATGAGTGCCTGTAATAGCCCACTTGGTATCTTATAGGAATGGATGTCCTTTCTGTCCCTGGAAGCATGACTTCCAAGCAAGGTAGGAGAGAAGAAGGCAAGTGTGCATGCTGCCATGGGAAAAGTGCCATAGAGGTATAACAGCTCCATATTAGTAAGTCCTTTCTTCATGATTGGCTTCCCTATGGGTGGTATTCCTAGCCTTGTTATGATGTGCTGTACACAACTCCCATGTGTTGATCTTAGATATAATTACCATGTATGTTGACTTGACTACCCCACTCACCTGGCTGTGTTTTATACATATATGCAACTTAGACAACTCTCATAGATCAACACTGATGTGGTTCTGTGGCCATCACCGAGACCTGAGAGCCATAATCAACACATTCTATAACTGGACATGATGATTTTGTAGTTTTCATCAAATGGTTGGTGATAAACTAGGAAAAGCCTAGAAAGGAGGGAATAGAGGTAAGACTAAAATCTGGGGACTACCACTATTTGAGAGCGAGGCAGAACAGGAGAAGCTTATGAAGGAGATTAAGATGGAATTATTAGAAAAAGAAGAGAAGAAGCAGAGAGAGTATTGACATGACCTACAGGCCCAAGAAAACAGCCCCCCGGCCTGCTTCTCTAGGACCTTCTATGACTTCCTTTCTGGACACTCAGCTGAAGACACACTGGTTTTCTTGCCATGAGGCACGATTAAGCCTGTCTTTTAGACTTTGTGCCTGCTATTTTCTCTTCTCCCATTTCTTTGCAAGCCTGATTCATTCTAGTCACTCAAGTCTCAGTTTATATAAGCTGCTTCTTCAGAGAAATCTTCCTGATAACCTTAAATAAAAGAGCTCGTCACAATCTGAATTTATTTAATTCGTGCATTTCTTTTTTTATTGCCCTTTTTATATACACTGGAATGTTGACTCAATGAGAACCAAAATCTTGTCTTTCTTACTTGTAGAGGTATTCCCAGGGACTAGGGCAGTACCTACCACATAGCAGGTGGTCAGTAACCATTTATTGAGTGAGCAAATGTTTCACGTCAGGGAGCAAAGTGCAAAAAGAGATTTAAGAAGACTAAGCAGCAATGCGAAGTACAGGAGAAAGATCTAATAAAAATAAGACATATCCACTGGATTTGACACAATCCCTGTCCTCAAACAGCTTTTGTTGATGGCACAAAGCATAGACCTTGAAAATGTACGAGGCGTTTAAAAACAGCATACCCCGATATGATGCAAATGGCACAGGAGTGTGGAGGCATCGAGTGAGTGACATTATAAATACTTTTTAATTTACTCCCAGCATAAAAGCTCAGAGGTTTACTCTGCTCTGGTCTTAAGCCACCCACTCGTCGCTCTGGGAACCAGGAAAATGGTGCTATTAATTGAGCATTGTTTGAAGCAATGCCTTTGGTGCCTGTTGGCTTACAAATATTTCAGTCATGTCTCTGTTTTCAAGAGGGTGAAGTGCAACTGTTTCAGCTTTTATTACTCTAAGGTTATGTGGTGACTGTTGATCATATTTGTCAGCTGTAAAATTTTGATCAGCTTCATTTTAGAAAGAGATCACTCACAGAATTTTGCGATCATCAATATGAAAGGGAAGTTGCTGCATTAGAAACAGTTACTTGAACATTATTATTCAGCTGAATAGTGGGTTTTGATTACTTAAATACATCAGTTTTTTTATAGAGCTTAACAGATATTCCATCTGCCTTTATAAATTATTTAATGTTACAGATCTTACATGATGGGTGACTATGCACAGGCAGGGATGGGGGCAGGCAAAATCTGGTCCTCAATGTCATTTGCCCATATAGGCACCTTTGAAGACATCCATTGCCTTATATGATCATCAATGATCTCTGTCCACGATGAGTGTGACATTCGTTGTCCCATCTGGACCTCAGTTGTTCGTCCACTTGGGTCACCGTGAAGACATGCCTTCTTCCAGCATGCACAATCACTTCCAGTCCAGTGGTTCTCCTTCCCACACTGACCCACACTGACCCACACTGACCCACACTGACCAACAGCAGCCATCTTCCTTCTCCTCTGCCACACTGCAGAGTGGGAAATTTTGATATTCTACCTGCTGAAATGTACTTGCTGGTCACTTTTTCTCTTAGGTTTTGTCTCCTTTGGTCAACCTAGATTCTACAAACTTCTCAGGGGTTTTGTCCCCTGCCTTGAGCTTATCCTAGCAACATGGACAGTGACCCTCTTTTGGGAGGACGCTGAAGTCTGTGCTAGCATTGCATTTCCTTTGCTCCTACCTGTATAACGTTCAGGGAATGTTGTTTCCTAAATTGACCATGGGGACCTAGGGAGAACTGTGTGCTTTGTCATGATATTTTATCCTAAATCTTTTGCTAGGTCATGCCTCTCTTCTACTCATCTATCTCACTGTTTAGGCTTTTGAATCCAAGAACCGGGAAGCAACTATTTTTTTCTTTGTTTTCTGCTGTCCTATCCTTTCTCTGAAACAATTACATAGAAATAGCCTAGCTGACTGAACAGTGGGTAAGCCAAGGACATGGTATGAGACCACTTGGGGTGTGTGGGTGGGATCATGCTGGCTAATATTTTAACATTATTATTCTATCACTCAATTAAATGTCAACTTTTTATTTAAAAATAAGAGTTCTATGTAGTCAAATCATGTAATTTCCATTTCAATGCCTCATGCTCTCCATGCATTAACAAGGAGATTAGTAAGAATTGAAAGGCAAAATTAAGGTAGTAAGGTCGCAGAATAGACACTAGAGAACCTTTAATTCTTGGACTTTTTTCTAATTCCATGACTGAGCTATTCTTTGTGTTTTGGGTATGTGAATATTTGCAGTACTAATCTAATCTGTCACTCACCCTCTCTGAAGACATGATGAGTACAAAAAATAAACAAGGGTACTTATTTGGTGAATTTCATGCTTAACCTCTCCTGGCCTCCTCACTCTTCCAAAGCTCTGAAGTCTCAACCTTCAAGACACACACACACACACACACACACACACACACACACACGTATACACATACACATAGATACAGACACACATATGCTGGAGAGTCACTTGGGTTAGCAAAGTCATCTTTTGCAGTTCAAAAACAACTCTTTACTCCATAGTGGTTTCTTTCCAAAGGAATCTGGATTTGGAGGTTGAAAAAAAGAAGAAAAACAGAGGAAAAAGAAAAAAAAAGATAGAGCTTTGTGTCAACATGGATCCAATTTCTACTTTCCTGTGTCATTCCTTTCATCTCCTTCTCTACGTTAGTACAAGAACTCTTTTGCGTGACACTTGGACAACTCTGGAAACTGGGATGAAAACAGTTTGCAGAGCTGGAGAGATGGTGGACAGTTAGAGAATTATGGAGAGCTGGAGGACAAAAAGGAGAAGGGGGATGATGAAAGGTTGGAAACTGATGACAGAGAATCGGGAAACATGGGTTTTTTTAGTTTTTAGAGGATAACGTGTTTCAATGGAGAAGCCATGGGATCTGTGGTCAAGTTTAGACAAAACCCCAGACCCTAGAGGTCCAATGTTTAGGTGAGATTAGCCTCCGAGATTGAAGTTGGTGGCTCTTGGAGGCCACTGGAGGAGACTCTGAGCATCTATAGTAAATTAGTAAAGTGCTTACCATGCTGCTCATTAATGCCTTAGTATGAAATTATTAAATTGTTAGTAAGTTATGGCATGTAGCTTTATAATGCACTTAAATCATCTCTGGGATCCGTGTTTTATGTTCTGGGTATAACCTCCTTGATAGCAGTGGTGATACTATTTACTTCTAAGGGTCCTTCTACCACACTTCATATGATGATTGGCTCACATAGAGCACTTAAGGCATGCTAAATAATACTTCTTTTCACTGAAACTCATGTTCTTCTTTCTCCCTTAATTATTTCTTTTTTTAAAAATTTTTGTTTGTTTTGAGGGAAAGAGAGAGAGAGAGAGAGAGGGAAAGAGAGCAAGCACACATACACACATGAGTGGAGGAGGAGCAGAGAGAATCCCAAGTAGGCTCCAGCGTCTGCACGGAGTCTAGTGAAAGGCTCGATACCCCCAACTGTGAGATCATGACCTGAGCCAATATCAAGAGTCAGATGCTTAACTGATGGAGCCACCCAGGTAGGTGACCCTCTCCCTGAATTATTTCTAATGTAGGTGCTTTCTCTAAGAAGATTGTGAGCTTATTGAAGGCAGGGACCAGGCCTGCTACTTACTTTCAGTTTCCTATCACCCTAGCAGAGTGATAGGCCCAGAGGGGAGCTCATTTAATACTTGATGGATTGAATTATCGACTCGAGAATTCCTTGAGGTTCTGACTGTGGGAAATTAAAGCTTTAGTTTGTCGAATAAAACAAACAAAAAAAGCTGTCTATAGAATAATAAAGCATCTCTAGATTTCTTAATGGTCCTGACAATTTCACTAACAAGGATCTTGCATTCATCAGAGTTGCTTTGCTGTTGCTTAAAAAACTTTATTCAAATTGGTCTTCACAAAAATGAATGAAGGACTTTAATAAAATTAAATTTATTCAGTAATACAACCGACAAGTCCAGGATCTTGCTCAATTGATGTCCATCTGTATCCAAGGGATCCAATGGTGTCAGTCTACCAGTTCTGTCTTCTTTGCTAGCCTCTGCTTTCCTTTGCAATGCCTTCATGTTAACACAGACTTTTCCATCATGGTGGTCCTCGTAGCTCAGGTTTCCTTCTTATCTTTCTAGAAAGGCCCAGAACTGACACTCAACCTTTCTATGCCTAGGGTCATGTTCAAGGACCTTAACCAATCATTCTGGCTGAGGGGATATGATTTTGGAATTATCCAGGACTGGGTCACATGCTCATCCCAGAAAGAAATGGTGGGCTTAACTAGACTCAGACTGACAGCGGGGCAGGGACCTTTTCACAATAAAAATTTAAAGTATTGTTTCCCAAAGAAGTGTAGGCAGTGGTGTAGGCAAAAGCCATAGCTATCTAGTAGAGATCCTCTGTTAGTTTTTCCCAAATGGAGCCCATCATTGAAGATACTTGTCTACTAAAAATGCTTTCTTGAGGTGCCTGGGTAGTTCAGTCAATTAAGCAGCCAACTCTGGCTCAGGTCATGATCTCGTGGCTGTGAGTTCGATCCCCGCATCAGGCTCTGTGCTGACAGCTCAGAGCCTGGAGCCTACTTCAGATTCTGTGTCTCCCTCTCTCTGCCCCTTCTGCGCTCATGCTCTGTCTCTCTCTCTCTCAAAAATAAACATTAAAAGGATATAAAAATATTAAAAAATTGCTTTCTTATGACATAATTCATTTCTCCATTGCCTATCCCTCAAAGAAATTTAGAGACCAAAAAATCTCCACAAACTGCCAAACCTGAATGTTGTAGATTTCATGTGTGATTTCTCTTGGACTTTTTGATAAATTGTGAATGGCTCTATGACCTTACTTCTGCTCTTATCTCCCTTATCATCTTAGAAGACTAGGTTGGACACAGCTGCTGTTTGTTTTAGCAGAGTTTCTGAGACCTTATTGGGTACATCAGAATCAGGGGTTATTAGGGAATGCTGATGCTCAGGCCCCCTGCCCAGGGGTTCTGATTTAGTGAATCTGGAGAAGAAATTAGGCCTTGGGAGGCTTTTCCTACAAACATTCTAGTGAGTCTTCTGGGCAACCCAAATCGGGGAACTTCGCAAAACTCGCCACTTTTGCAGCTATCTTAAGGGGCTCTGTACATCAGGAATCACAAACAATGAACACAGTTGTACCTGGCATAGTTTCAGACTACAACTACAAACAGCTGTGCCTTTCACTCCAGGTGTACCTTTGCCCCTATCCATCACACCTTCGCAAAAACCAGCAAAAGCAACTGTAATAACTGTAGAGAAGTTCACGGAAAGGTTGACACCAAAGATGTGTTTTTCCTTTTGCCCATGTGCTAATTTTCTTTTCACATTTATCAACAGTGACTGGTTTACATTTTTGGCAGCGTTCTGCTTCTGAGTTAATATGCATTGTGGGTGCCAGTTAAACAAAGTTTTCCCAAGAACTTTAGCATTGTTTGTGGTTTAGAGGTCACTCATAATGGCTCAAAGAGCTTAGCTGGAGTTTGGATCTTGCATTTTTTGCTTTTCCTGCACAGTGCTATTATTTTTTTCTTAATTAATTAAGTATGTTTCTCCAAGCAAGTACAGGCTGTACCATGAACAATTTTGCCATCTGATTGAATCTGTACATGTTTACATTTTAAAGAAAGTTAGGAAGAAATGAACAGTAGAGTCCATCAATATTGGTACTGAAAAGGGGAAAGGAAGTTGAAGTAGGGCAGAATCCACAGAATATTTAAAAAACCATCAAATATATATGATGCCTAAACTTGGAGGTCTCAGTAGTACATCATCAAAATATATTTCTGCTGTGGTGTGGTAAGAGCATTTGGTATGGTATAGCTCTGGTAAATGAACAATCTGAAGATCTAGGAAAAATCAGATTTAAAACATCTATTCTATTCTTTCCAAAAATCATCCAAATATTGTCATTACTCTTGCAACAACATCTCTCAGATTGTTTTCCTCTCAGCTGCCCCTAAAATATCTGATTTGGGGTTTGGAAAATCAGGATAACACAAAAATAGAGCAAACAAGGATTGCAGGGAAGTGTAATTAGTGAAATTTAGGAGGAATCCTGTTTTCACTTCAGAGGGACCACTGAAATGTCTTATCATAGACTGAGAGTATTAAAGAATATTAAAAGCCTAGACTCAGTGAAACAATACTTGACTCTTCCTAATGTCAGAGTTTAAACTCCACAACCTAGCACAATCAACATTCTTTTTTTTTTTTTTTAATTTATTTTAGAGAAAGAGTGTGTGTGTGTGAGCAGGGGAGGGGCAAAGGGAGGGACAGAAAGAATCTCAAGCAGGCTCTGTGCTCAGCACAGAGCCCGGAGCTGACTGGGGGCTAGATCCCACAATGCTGAGATCATGACCTGAGCAGAAAATCAAGTTGCATGCTCAACCAACTGAGTCACCCAGGCGCCCCCACAATCAACATTCTAATTGACTTCATATAGCTTGACTTCAGTCAGAAGGAAATTTAACTTTTGAAACTGATGTGTAAACTGAAAGATACCCCAGGAATTTACTAATTATTTCTGGTCTGAATTTTATTACTTTTGGTTAATTACATAATAAGATTTAGATGGGAAGAAGGAGATATGGTATGGTGTCTAAAATAACTTATGACAATTGACATAGAACAAAGTTGGAATGAGATATTAAAAGTATAAAGTTATAACATTTTAGAGATGATATCCTAAAATAACTTACCAGGCCAATAATAATTGTTTCTTTCCTGATGTAAAGAGAATTTGATATTTTTAGCTCTACTAAATCCAATAATCCAGCTATGGAGATTAGCAAAGTCTGAGGGCATAATGAGATAGAGAACAAGTAGAACAGTAATGAAATCGCAGACCTGACCCAAGGGAGTGATCCTTTGCTTGTTTGAGAAACGAACATGAGATGAATCATCTCATTAAAAAACATAATGTTTGAGAGTTCTAGCTGCTCCACAGTCTCACCAACATTTGGTATTGTCAATCTTTGCACTTTTAGATATTCTGGTAGAAGTGTAATGGCATCTCATCATAGTTTTAATTTGCATTTCCTTGATGACTAATGATATTGAACATTTATTCATGTGCTTTTTTTTTGCCATCTGTTTATCTTCTTTGTAGAAATGTCTGTTCAAATCTTTTGCCCATGTTTTTATTGGGTGTTTGAGTTCTTATCATTGAGTTGTAAAAGTTATTTATGTATTCAGATGCAAGTCCTTTTACACATATATACATTGTAAATATTTTCCCCCAGTCTGTTGCTTGCCTTTTCATTTCTTTAGTGCTGCCTTCAGAAAAACAGTAATTTTTAACTTTGATGAAATTATATATATATATATATATATATATATAATTTTTTCTTTTATGGTTTCTGCTTTTTGTGTCTTAAGAATTTTTTGGTCTATCCTAAAGTTGAAAAGTTTTTCTCCTAGAGCCTTTAAGGTTAAAACCACTTTGGAAAAGCACATAGAAAGTGGTTTACTTTTTATGAAGTTAAACATACACTTATCATATAACCCAGAAATTTCCCTGGTAGGTATTTAGCCAAGAGAAATGAAAAAGTGTTCATAGAAAGGCTTGAACAGAAATGTCTGTAACATCTTCATCCATAATATCCTCAAATGGAAACAACTCAAACGATCACCAAGAGGTGAATGGGTGAAAATGTATAATATATACATATATAAGCATAAAGAAATAAAAAAGAGAATAAACTATGATACAGCAACATGGATTAATCTTAAACCATTCTACTGAGTAAAAGGAGACAGACACAAATGAGGGCAAACTGTGTGATTCCACTTATGTGAAAATCTGGAACAGGAAAAAATAATCTATAGTGATAGAAAACAAATCAGTGGTTGCCTGGTCCTGAAGTATGGGAGGATGTGACTGGGAATGGGCATAAGGAAACTTTTTGGAATAATGGACACGTTCTATATCTTGATAGTGGACGGGTCATATGGGTGGGTGTGCTTGTCAAAATCCTTAGACTGTCCACACTTTAATGTATTTTAAGATATATAAAATCAGGAAAATTTGATTAAAATATGATTTAAAAATACCACAGTTTTAGCCAATAATGATATCCTTATCGGAAGCCCGTACTGAGTGATTTTGAACATGTGATGATTCTTGGTAGAATTTCCAGCTCTCAGACCCCAGATCATGGCATTATTATTTGTATTCCAAAATGAGACATTTTTTCTTAATAGAAATTTGAAAAACACAGGAAGCTGCAAGAATTAAAAAAATTATTGCTTGTCTCAACACCTAAACCCAATCTTTTTCCTATGCTTCATGTTTTTCTTTTTCACAGCTATAATCACACTCTTAAATTATTTGACATTTTACATATTACATTTAACATATTACCACTTTTGTCATTTAACATTATAAGATTTTTCCCAAATAATTTTATGGTTTTTATAAATATGATTTTAACAGTTACATAACATTCAGGTAAATATACACCATAAATTATTTTAAAATACCACCTACTTTTGCACACCTTTCTATCTTATTTGCTTTGGAATTTTTTCCCTATCTAATGCTAGGATGATTAGCATACATCATTTTCCCCACTTAGTGTTATTTATTTAGGATAGATTTCCAAACACCTTGGTCAAAGGTTCGTGCTGTCACCATTATTACTTGGAACAAAAAGATCAAAACTCGCCCTTCCTGTGTGGCTTTCCTCTTAGGTTTCCATTCCAGCAAATCTTTTCTTCTTTTTACTTTCCAATGAATTATTGTCTTTCGAGGCAGGGAGCTAAGGAGAAAGAGGATTTTCACCTACTCTTCCGAATGTACTGCGTTGCCTGAATTAGCCTCATCTATCTGTCAAAGTGCCCAGAAACCATGATGATAGGAGCTGTGGAAATAGATATCTAGCATATGGGAACCTGCTTATAATTTCTTGCTCACAGCATTTATCCCACATACAGCATTTATCTTTAAAAGAGCAAGACTAATGAACCCGTATGTATTGTTTTCTACTTATAGCATATCCTCATTTGAAATACATCCCATGAAAAATAAAGCTTGGCTAATGAGTAAGGAATTGCAGTGTTTTATAGTGAGTAGTGTCATAATGCCTTGGTGTAATTCTTGTTTTGCCACTGACCTTATTGGGTCATTTTTTTCTTTTTTAAGTCACAGAGACTACTTATTGTCTGTAAAATGCTTTGATTATTTCTGGTCTAGAGGACTATGTAACTATACCTCTTAATAAAAATTAATTTTGGTTCAAGAAAATTGGGAGTGGCCAAACAGATTACTGAGAATGTGTCCATTGCAGTGGGGGGGGGGGTATTTTTGCACTGACAGAGAATTAATAATAGTATGTCCAGAAAGGTTGAGCTCCTTTAGTGAATTAGAGCTCTGACTTGATTTACAAAACTTCAGTTGATGACCGGCTCCTTCAGTCCTACACCTGTTACTAAATGACAGGCAATGTAGAGGAGTGGTCAAGCTCTGTTGTTCAAAAGCTGTGTATTTTCAGGCAGGTCACATGGCCTAAATCCTAATTTCATCTTTTGTAAAATGGGACATGAATCCACTTGCTCATAAATTGTCTGAAGTTTAAATGAGATCATGCGTGTAAAATGCAGGCCCCGTGCGCTGCAGACACTCAATAATAATGCTCCTAATTGTGGCGGTGTTTATGAAAAAGGCAGTACCTGGGAACGGTTCCATCAAGCCTCACAGTTCTGCTTGTCCCCTTCTCATCCCCTAGTCTTTGAACTCTCATCACTGGACAACTGTCTTAACCCTCCACCCTCCCCTCATTTTCATATCCTGACACCCTCCCCTTGGGAGGTAAATAGCCCTTGAGAGTCAAACTCTCTGATAAATGCCCACTTCATGCCTTGTACTGAAATCTGACTTCATGCCTTGGACTGAATCTTGACCTCCCTACTCAGTATCCCTCTCTTTTGGAGAGGTCTTTGTGTCCTTTGCCAGGACTGGAAGGGCACATTACTACCCTCCTCTGCACCATGCTGCTGTTCGACCAGTATTCCCCTCTCTCCTACACAACCCCCTGCACCCTTGAGGCTCTGCCTTTCTAGACAGACCATCATCTTGTTCTCGTGACCATTGTTCAGAGTTCCTCTAGCCACTTCTTCTTTCATCAAATTTTGACCTCAGCATCTTCCTTTCCTTCTACACTCCTTTCATCATTCCTGGGAATTTGACTTTTCAGTTCCTCTCCTTCTCTCTGAAGTGATCTTTTCCTCTCCACCCACTCCCAAATCTCAAACGCATGCATGTGTTTCTCTGACCACAGCTTCCCATTATGCTGTTACTTCCTACTTCATGACATATTCAATCCGTTAATCCCATTGCTTACTCATAACCCTTCAGCTCATTTCTGCTATCGCTCCTCTTCATTTCTAGCTGAGATTTCATGATCCATTATTATAATTTCTCCCTTGCAAATCTTCTTGATGCTGTTGTCCTCTCTCCCACTGTTGTATGAACTTTGTGAAGTTCTAGCTTTGGTTCAACTTTTCTTGCCTTTTCCGTATTTGCACATGGAGACGTACACCATAGCTTGTGTGTGTGTGGGGGGGAATCAGATCTCACATGACTCCTCAAGACGGCTCAACCATTCTACATTTAAAACAAAAATTGAGCACCATTTAAAAATCTCTTCTACTCTCACTTCTTATTATCATTTCAGCTAATTACCGAGAGTCATTATGAAAATAGAAACCATAAGATGAGAAGTCTTGTCATTTTTTCCACCATCATAATTGGTGATCCAAACTGACCTACGACAGCACCTCTTCTCTCTCTTCTTTATTACTATTAAAAATAAGTGCATATCATTTCTCTTTCCAGATCTTGGTACCTCCATACATCCTCCCAATCACAATCTCTCTGAATTTGTTAAAGGCTTTGCTCATTTGGCCATTTCCTCTCTCTCTCTTTCATCAATCTTTCTCTTCCTCAATGATTTTTCCCATTGTACAAATATGCTGTAGTTATTCTGCTCTTTACACTTTCTTTACTCCATTTCCCCACACTTTTCAACAGCTCAGCTTCCCGAGATTGGTCTACAAATGTTAGTTCTGCATTTTCATTGAATTCACTCCTCTACACCTTCTAGAATGGCTTCCACCCCTGCCACTCCACTACAATTGCTTTCTTTAAGACCACCAACAAACTTCATGGACCAATTTCAAAGATGTATTTTCTATCCTTCTCTTTATTGACTACCTAACAGCATTTAGTGGATCTTTGGTCAAATAGGAGCCCAGTTCTCTTAAAATTGTACAACACGAAAAACCTCTAAGTGAAAGGGAGGGGGTTTTCCTGTAGGCTTTTCTCTCTATTCCCAAGATGCATTTTTCCTTAGGAAACTTCTACTCTCTTTCTTCTCTAATTCCAAATTCAGATGTGGACAGGAGGTTCTTCCTATTATGTCTCTGAGTACTCCTTATTCAGATGTAGACTTAAGGCTCTTCTTAAAGATCTCTCAGCACAGCAGGAACAGGAATGACAAAAGAAAATAAACTCAGAAAGAATCTATCAAACCAGCATTCTGGAAGGAATGGCTTATTCATCTGTAGCTTAGGGTTTGCGAAATGCTCATTCTTTTTTTTAATATGAAATTTATTGTCAAATTGGTTTCCATACAACACCCAGTGCTCATCCCAACAGGTGCCCTCCTCAATGCCCATCACCCACTTTCCCCTCCCTCCCACCTCCATCAACCCTCAGTTTATTCTCAGTTTTTAAGAGTCTCTTATGATTTGCGTCCCTCCCTCTCTAACTTTTTTCCCCCTTCCCCTCCCCCATGGTCTTCTGTTAAGTTTCTCAGGATTCACATAAGAGTGAAAACATATGGTATTTGTCTTTCTCTGTATGACTTGTTCCACTTAGCATCATACTCTCCAGTTCCATCCACGTTGCTACAAAGGGCCATATTTCATTCTTTCTCACTGCCAAGTAGTATTCCATTGTGTATATAAACCACAATTTCTTTATCCATTCATCAGTTGATGTACCTTTAGGCTCTTTCCATAATTTGGCTATTGTTGAGAGTGCATGCTACTGGAAGTCAAAAGAAAGCTGGAGTAGCCATACTTATATCAGACAAACTAGACTTTAAGTTAAAGGCTGTAACAAGAGATGAAGAAGGGCACTATATAATAATTACAGGGTCTATCCATCAGGAAGACATTATAAATGTCTATGCACCGAATACAGGAGCCCCCAAATATATAAAACAATTAATCACAAAAATGCTCATTCTAAAAGAATGGTTTGTAGTTCCATGGTTGCCTCTTAAAGACCTCCTTTGGACACACGTCATTTCTTTACTACTTAGAAATTAGGGGTGAACAACCTGCCATTTCATAGTCCTTATAGAACTTGGCATAGACCAAGAGCTATACACACATAACCTACTGAGTTAAGAATTAGTTAACCTAACTTGGTTGGGTTATTTAGTTGGTATGGAGTAACATCAATCATAAGCTGGAATTTGTAAACTACCATGACTAAATAAACTAGATTCCCTCAAGGACTTTATTCTATAAATAAGTCTGGAGGCGGCAAATTTGGCAACATTGCAAAGCTCCCTCTGATAACAGCACAACCAAATAAATATAATACTATTGTTAAGTGTACAAGGACGGGAAAAGGGATCTTTGGCTTACCTTATGAAAGTGACAGTGCAAACACTGGAGAGCCAGTGATCTGATTTCTGTCTCCACGTGGTAGATGTCCTCTTAGCAGCTCTGCAGCACCTCCCAGAAACCAGTTTTTCTCTCAAAGTTCAATATAAAGAAAAAAAATCCTCAGAATAAAAAAAAAAATATGAAGTTGGTACTTTGATGTTGGAGTAAAAGGGAACTCCTATATTTTGGGGGAGAACATCTCCTTGTCTTGGGAATTACTTTAGGATCTCTGGATATGTTTGAGGTGTTCCATGGTGATGGGGGAAGGTAGCCTCTGTCATGTTGAGGCAGATTGGGAACAAGGTAGGAAGTCACCCCTTTGCTGTGGTGGGTGCCAGGTCTTTGGATTTCTGGGACCAGTAAATTTAAAAAGTGGGAGAGTAGCACAGAATGACTTACTTTTTATTTTACCAAATAAGGGCACTGAAAATGCTAGTGTAATCTACTCAAAGAGAGGACTATTTATAGATAATAAGAAGACAGAGGACATAATCTCAGAATAAATAAAATAAGTATAACTTACTATATATATTACAGATAATATGAAAATCTCACTGCATTTTGTTCTTTTGCATTTTGCTGCACTGTGCACCCATGAAAACTCCATCAGAAATTTGTTCTGGCATATGGAAATCAATGCTCCATCAGACAGCTTTATAAAGCTATAATGTGTGTATCAGATGACTAAATTGTATATTCCCTTTACTATCTCTTTTCTCATTTTTTCCCTATCCCTGAATCCTTAGTAAAGTGTGGTTTACATATTCTCACCTCACCTTAGTAAAGAAAAGAATCATGAATCCATGTCTGGGACCAAGAGACCCCCTGATACCAGGGCAACAGTACTGAGGGTGATGTTTTAGAGATCTCCAGAAAAAATGGAAGAAGAATCCAAGATAAAGGTCCAGATGTTCGTTACAAGTAGAGATGTCTCCCTGTACAATCTATTGGAGGTTTGTTGTGGAAATTCCTGAAGAGAGATAGAAGTTTCCCTAATAGAGCTTCCTTACATTTCAAGAATTGCCTTTTTGGAATTCCTAAGAAATGAAAAGGAGTTGCTGAGACATTCCAGCCTGTCCTTGTTTCTTTCAATGGCACACTGAGTGACAGCAGCTCCAGCAGGTAGAATGTAAAGCAGGCTTCTTGGGTGATAGTGGGGAGGGGGCAGGACCGAGGGGTTCTTGTTGGCGCTAATCACACTGCACTGTTTGGTCACCTTTCCCCATGTACCCTGGGGCATGCGTGTCTCCAATGGGGATTCAACAGTTGGCACACAATCAACCTGGTGAAAAGCTGGCAGAAGCGATCCCTTGGAGAAGAAGAACTGGCCTATTGGACAGTGGGGGTAAAGAGAAAGGTCACAGGCAAGAGTGACTCCATGAAGGGGCAAAGCCAAGAGCATGAACTGTAACCCCTCAGTGAGTATTTATCAGGCAGTCAACATGTTCTTGACTCAAGGTGTGTGAGTGTTCCTAGTGTTGGAGAGGCCAACTCCTTTCCTAGATCACTGACAGTTTAGCTAAAAGATAGGGTGAGGCTGTTAGGGCCTTTGCCTTGATGTGTTCCTATATTGGTGGAAAGAACTGCATTGAAGCTGCCCATAAAACTAATTTCCACTGGGTTCTTTCCTGACAAGCTCAATGTGAATATATTAAGAAAACTCTAAATACAGGTCTCTATTCAGAAGCAGTATTTAGGAGTCTATTGAGATTAATGCTGTGGAATCAGGCAAACAAACAAATAAAAAAAAGAGAAAAATAAAAAGAGCAAAGGCGAGTGAGGCTCTGGGAATTATAACTAATTTGTGGACCAGGCATCCTGTTTCTGCCACCCGGTGCAGTGTGATCTGACAAGGCTGAGTAAATGTGGTTTTGGCTTTGCACTGCTGAGGCGTTTAACTGCATCATGCTGAGGTGGACTGAAACTTCAAGGGCATCAGTGACATATTTGTTTCGTCACCAGTCTGCCCACTCCTGCATTTATCAACGAGCCAATGCAGTATGTATATATATATATACATATATATATATATGTATATATATATTTTAACTTCACACCATGGTGTCTGATTTATAATTTCCCGTGGGCAATATTTTTTTACAGCGACTGGCAGGATTTTTTGTTCTTCATTAGGCCTTTTATTAACCCACTGCCAGAGCTCTGTATCTAACCACTCCCAGTGTTTCAGTGATCATATTATCAGTAATAGCATATTTCCTCTGGGAGATATGAATACAGTCTATTGCAGGTGGAAGGCTGAGAAGAGGCAGGGACGGAGGGAAGGAGTGCTCACATTCCTATTCAGGCTCTGCCTTCAGACTCTCCCCACGAAACTCGCCGGTGTTGCTGACTAGAGATTCTGATGGCTCCTTCACCTCCCTTTTTTATGTGAGCAGCAACCTTATTTGTTCAGAAAAGTTTTAAACATCTATGACATCCTGCTCTCCCCAAAACAGACTTGACCACACATTTGGGGGTGCAGTCTCCTGAGTTTTCCTTAAGATGTTCGCCTTTACCAAAAACTAAGGTCTAGATAGTTAACGGAGGTGGACTGGCTTGAAAAGAGACCCGTACCATGTAGAGGGGGTGGGTCCTTCCTGTCTGGCGGAAGGACTCAGATGAAAGGAAGTACAGAAGCCTGAACTTAATTATTATCATCACTGCTCTTCCATTTAGAGAGAAAGGAACGGTCCCAATTACAGGGCTGGGAAGATACTTACTTGAGGTCTCTGGTCTCTTTAGTTGGTACCATGTACGAACACAACTGTATTCAGTAGGGAATATACTTCGTTTCTGAAAGAGTTGAAGGGGGGGGAAGTTCCGTAAGTTTCCTTGGTGTTCCATTTCAGCTCCCAAAAGTTCCATCTTCTTATCTCAGTGTGAATATTTACTAGCAGAGTGGACTTGAACAAGTCACTTAATCTCTCCAAGCTTCATTCGTCAATTTTGAATTCTAATAATGATCAGTGGAGCGCACGTTATTGTGGTGAAGATCAAACCAAACAACCCACTTAAAAGGGATTTTCAAACTGCGAAGTACTGTACAATGATAAGCTCCCAGGATATTAAAGATAATTCCTATTCCTGCAGCACCTCTCAAAATAAAATACAATCAGCAAAATATATTGAATTTCTTAGTAGAAATTAGCTTCCCCCTATTTCAATTACATCATACTGAATATGATGTATTTGATGGAGAAGGGTCAGAGAACATACATTCTGTCATTAACACTCGAAATATCCATGTCTCTACACTTGGATATCCTTTGATTCCCTAACTCTCGTTTCCATTGCCATCTCACGTATATTCCAAATGGATAAGGAAAATCACAGCCTTATCCCGTTACCCGGGACTCTGGCTATTTCAGTGCATTGAATCCATCTTTCCAAGATCTTCTTTTGGTGAATTAGCCTGAGAAATAGAAAGAGAAGTATCTCCTTGGGTATCTGGTGCCTTCCATTAATGATGTGAAGTTTCAGCCTCTACATAGTTCTGTTAAACGCTTTTCTTTTTGAGACACTGCCCAGAAAGAAAGATCACTGAAAAATTGGAAGTCTTTGGGGGGTTTTTCTATATTCTTTTCAATAAAAGTTATTTTTCTATAACTTTTCCCCCACTTTGACAGATTGTTCATTGTATTTTGGCAGAGGCAAAGGGTCTGTGGTTTGGGCGAAGCTTTCAGATGTATCCAAAAGATCAGTACTTAAAAAGGAGTCACTTGCTGTTAAAATATAAAGAGAAAGGATGAAGACAGAGAGGAAACAGGAAAGGAACTTTTCATTCATTGGTTTTGGGTTAGCTGGGCTTTCAATACAATCAATCTGTGTCATCTGGAAGGGTCCTATGAACATCACCAACAACTTTCAACTTTCATCTCGATGAACATCACATGAAGCTCCTGGTTCTTGTCAGTAGATCTGATTTTTTTCTGACTAGTATCTCCTAATACTTCGAGATATCTTGTTTGGTAAAATATGGTACAACGAAGACAAAGAGAAAAGGGCAGTTTTCAAAGCCTACCTTGACATCAAGTGGATATCTTCTTTGTAAGTGCAGAGAAACTATAAGTAGCTTCTAACCTGATTAATTGAATCTAACAATCATAAAATGAATACACTGACTTAACAGTATTTTCTAAAAGATTATTTTCTTTTTCTCTAAAGGCAACTCTCCCATCAAATTTTTGACCATACAAGAAAAGCGTGGCTCGAATTTCAAAGGAGCAATAGTGAAAATTCACCAAACGAGTCCAATAGCAATTGTTTTCTTGTTATCCACTTAAAGAGTTTTCAGCTTTGTGCCAGACATATGCCAACCCCTTCTCACATATTATCTCATTTAATTCTCACAACAAAAGTATGAGGTAGATACCATTATCTTTCTCATTTTTCAGAGACTCACACCTGACTGAATCACTTTTTAAGGTTATATGGCCAGTAACTGGTGGAGTAAGGATGTGACTCATTTTTGTGGCTCTCCTAAGCTTTCTCTCTTAATCACTAGGCTAATACCATGTCCCAGAAGAGTTAAGTTACAGAAGACAAACTGAGTAGCCGAAAAAAGCTCTGTTGTCCAATTGCTTTATTGCCTTAAGAAGTCCCATGAATCACGGCCACACTCTCCCCAAAGAGTGTCCCCAAAATGTTTGTGTCACCCAGAACTTCTGCTTTTGGCTGCTGTTTTCCTACATGCCACAAGGTGGCTCAGTATAGAGTGACCTCCTCTGATTGTGAATTCCCAGAGGGTAGAAAAGGCATGGGAACAAATTGCTGTATCTTGTCCTAACAGATTTCAGTGGCACTAGCTCATCCTGTAAGAGCCACACCTCAGCTGAAAGCTCAAAATTGTGCTCATTGGACTCAAAGGGAGACTCACTTGAAGCTGGGTCAGATTTCTGATGGGAGCCTTTGTAAGCACCTTTAGCCTCAAAAGACCAGATGCTTATTGTGGATTCTTCAAATGTACAAATTAAATCCAGAAATAACTTGTAAAATCTCAAGCAAAGAAGTCTGTGGCTTGATTAAAAAACAACACACACGCACGCACGCATGCACACACACACACACACACACACACACACACCCCAACTAGCTGCCAGTAGAGAACACATGGGTAGGTAAAAAGCCTCTCAAGCAATAGATTATGGAGTTTGTGAAGAAATGTTAAGGTTTGCTAAATTGCGATCAAACTCGCCTCAGCTACTCCCACCCCAAACGCACACAGTTCAACCTTCAACCTTTGGAGGATGAATTTTTTCAGAAAGAAAATTCTTTTCAGCCTATGGAAGAGTACCATGGGGTTTGCTCATCACAGAGGCTGAAATGAACTCTTTCACCCTGTTTAAATATTTAAAAACATAAAAATCTCCTGATACAGGCAAATAGGTCACGGAGTGCCAAAAAATATATCTGAGAATACATCTGCTTTTGAGATCAGGACTCCTGATCATACTCTGTCCATTTTGATTTGCTTTATTGCTCAAATGTGAGACTCACTAAAATCCTAGCACAAGGAATAACTCGCTTGCCCAATGCCTTAGGAAAGAGAGATTCCTTCAGGGCAAATAAAATGAATGCTCTGTCATTCAAATGGGTGTTTTTAGTGCCATTGTGGTCATCTTTGGCCCCAAAGAAGTAAGAGACAGATCAACTTAACCCATGCATACTGGGTACAAATGATTAGTAACACTCACTCTACTTATTGAAGAAGATGAAGTGAGCAAAGAGACATAGGTAGAGTGTAAAGGCTTGGAAAGAGAAGAAAAGGGGAATCAGATACTTTCCATTTATTTGGCAATTGTATCTTGAGCTGACCCTGTGCTGAGACCAAATCCTATCTATTTTGTTTTCCTTCTCAGAAACAGCCATCTATGGGTCATTGCTTCCTTGCTACATGAGGTTACGTTTTGCATGATTTGTTGTGAAGTATCTCTGTTTAGAGTGAGAGGATTTGAGGGAGAAGAAAAACCTAGAAAGATATAATTAAAACTTTAAATTCTTTATCACTCCCTACTCGAGATGACTCTTCACCCTTCATGTGGCCTCTGACTTCTAGATGACCTTGGATCCATATTAATTGTACCACAGGTAGCAATTAACCCAAGTCAGAACTGGAATTTGGTCTTTGTGTAGAACTCATATGTGTTAACTGGGGAACTTCAGGGCCGCCATTTCCTGCCTTATAAACTGAGAAGCAGGGAAGGAATATGAGGGCAGGGAGAGAGAGAACTAGCAGATACAAGAGAGGCAGAGTATTATGAATTTCGAGTAACTTATCTCAGGTTGTCAAACTTCTGTAGGATATCATCATAGCCTCATAATAAAATCACCCTGATATGCTTGAGTTGATTTAAGTCAGTTTCTGCTACTTGCAACCAGAGGTTTCTAATTAATACCAATCTTTATGCATCTCTGTTACTCAAGGGCTGGCAAGAAGCTCTCTAGGTTACTCTGTGTAGCATAAGTGGACAACAATAAGGAAATCATCATTAATCATTCAAATATCTAACACTGTCCAATTTGCTCCCTTATAGTTAACATATTTGAGTGTTTCTCCAAGTTTTCTCCAAAGACCCCCTTCACCTAGGAATCTGCTTGTTATAATCCGTTCCCTATTAGATCAGATTCACCGAAGGTGGACCCAGGAATCTGCTGAACAATTCTTAAAAAGTAGAGCTTGAACATTAACAGATTGAGGAGTTGATGTTGTCAGAATTTCTGTTATTGGTTCTGGGAGAATGAATATGCTCTATCCATATTCTCAATGCTGAGATAAGAATCCTTCCACTTGTAATAATGTATTAGGTATTAGGATACTAAGTATTGTTTGCTCAGGGGCACCTGAGGAAATCTTTCTTTATATCCTCTTGGCCCAACCATCCATGTTTACCACATAGGACTTTTCTTACCTCCCTTCCCAGTTGGGGCTCTTAATTAGATAGGTTTAGCAGTTTTTTGGATCCAGAACTCTGCAATTGCTTCTGGAGGGGATTCGCCTGTGTGGCTGCACTCTCAACAACAGATAAAGTTAGTTTGTAGGTTCCCTGGGGACCATTGGCAAGATTTGGTGTAAGTTTTGTTTAAGCTCTTTAAAGCATCTCTGGCACAGGACCAAGAAATGGGCACTGAAAAGGGGGGAAAAATCAATGGGCCAATCAATATGATGAATATATGGCTCCATTAGCTACTTCCCGGTCTCTAGGATCTGAATGACGGTTTCTGCATTTTCTCTGTTGCAGGTTTTTGATGGCATTAAGGAAAGCTGTTGCTGCCTGTTTTGAAGATGCCTCTCTTATCTCAATGGCTAGTTTTGGACATTTCCACACTTGAGACATGAGAGACTTAAAGAGCCTCTTGGATCAACAAGTCTGTTTTCCTTCCCTTGCCCTCCCAAGAGTTTAAGACTTCTCCAGGAGAAAATTCAATTGCCTCCAACCTACCCATTACCTGGTGACTTCACTCAGTGAATTCATTCCTTTGCTAGGCTGACTTGTACGTTGACCCTGATTTTTTTTTTCCCTCAAGTGCCTTGTTTAGCCACATTTTATGACTCTGCTCTTGACTGAGGCACACAGGTCAAACTGTTACTTTACAAAGGGAGGTTCATAAAGTGAGTATTTCTCAAGTAATTCTGGAAACTAGAGAGGAAATGATTCGAGGATATACAAAGGGGTACAGCCAGTTTGTTGAGCTTCCATACTGAAGAATAACGGCTTTACGTAGAACATAAGCACTCTCCAGAGATGTTTCTACAAAGCACACTTACAGTAGTTGAAGCAGTGCTCCTGAGAAAGGTTCCCTGGTGCAGGGTTACAGAAAGAAATTTCTAAACCCTAACCAAACTGAAAGGGGGTTTTCAGAAATGTCCTCTTCTCTCAGAGAGAGGTTAGGTACACACGATAAGTACTGAGTCAACATTTGTTTTTTGCTAACCACTCAGTAAATTCTAGAGCAGACATCTTCTACTAAGCTATAGTCCTAACAATGAAAGCGGGACCTGTTTAGCAGTTTATGTTTCTATTGTACAGGAGAATGACTTCCTAGCTTAAGTGACTATGCCTTTATTAGAGGTTATTATGATATAAAGGGATTTCAAGTTCTTAAGGGTTATAAGGGGGTAATAACTGAGTTTCTTGCCTCACTGTATTTCCCTGGGGAATACACAATAGACCCCATACATGTAACTAAATAAACCTAAGATACGAAACCCTCTTCTCTAAGAATTCCTACAGGATGTAAACATGAGAGAGACCCTCTGGGCTTATGACCTAGTCACCAAGTTGGACTTAAAAAGGCAAGTAAAGAAAATAGAGTTACATGTAAGACTCAAGTAAGGTGTTTAGATAATGGCACTGTGCATGTAATGAGGATGCTGAAGACAACTGAAGTCATAAAAAAGTGGGACATAAAATTGTCCAGGACAGAGAGTTTGCTTACAGGAATAACGGGAGAGTGATTGGAATGCTAGATTGGGACAAAATGGTGGGCAGAATATTTTGCCAATGGAAAGTTTATATTTCATTTTGTAGGCTACTCTAGGATATTTACTTAAATTTTATGTTTCCTGACTGTCCAGGTCACAATGGAATCCTATACATTTTCTTCAGATGAAAAAAGATGGATGTGTGCCAGTTAATCAAACAGGATAAAATTTGCTTGCTCCTTTTTATGGGATGATGATGACTAATGCTGTAGATAATGCTTTAAACAGTGATTTTGCTCACCAGACTTGGTCCCAATGTTCTCAATGAAAGTCAAGACCATCCTCTTGACATGTGACTTTGGGAAGGGCATTCTCAGAAGTAACATTAATGAGTTTTAAATATGGAGTCCTCTTTCTTTCTTTCTTTCTTTCTTTCTTTCTTTCTTTCTTTCTCCTTCCTTCCTTTCTTTCTTCCTTCTTTCCTTCCTTCCTTCCTTCCTTCCTTCCTTCCTTCCTTCCTTCTTTTCTTTCTTTCTTTCTTTCTTTCTTTCTTTCTTTCTTTCTTTCTTTCTTCTTTCTCTCTTTCTTTCCATGGAGATTTCTGATGATTTAACTTGATAAGAGAATGTTTCAGGCTTCCAGCAAGTATTGTATAGATTCTAAGAAGCAATTTGGCAATAACTACCAGAAAGAGCCTTATAAAGGTCAGCCCATTGACCTAGTTCCACGTCTACCAATCTACCTCATCCATGTTAGAATAATCTAGAACACATGAAGATGTTCATTTCAGTATTATCTATAAAAGTTAAAAAAAAGAGGAAAAACAAATGTTCAACTGTAAACACAGTAGATATTACACATAATAAAATATAAAGCCATTGGCCTGGTAATAAATAAATAACATTACCAGCATGAAGCTTGTGATATAAATGAAATGAAATAGTTCTCAGCATGTTAGTGATTACACACTGGTATTAAATAGTATTAGTAATTACTATATACAATATTATCTAAAATATGAAAATATGTATAGAAAAGACAGAAAAAATATAGTATAGTGCTAATTACCATGTCATTATTACAAGGATTGATAATTAACATGACATGACTATTAAGAATGATTGTTTGGTGTTTTTTTCCACAGAGATTATACTTTAATCTTAAGAAGCCTATATGATTATAAAGAGAAAAATCTCACCGTTAAAGCTGAAGTTCGGTTCTCTCTTCTCCCACTAACTAAAAGGCAATGATGTAGGTTAAATATCAGACATATCAGGGCATCTGGGTGACCCAGTTGGTTGAGCGTCTGACTTTGGCTCAGGTCATGATCTCACAGTTTGTGAGTTTGAGCCCCACATTGGTCTTTTTGCTGTCAGTTCAAAGCCTACTTCGGATCCTCTATCCCCCCCTCTCTCTGCCCCTACGCCCCTCACACTCTCTCTCTAAAAAATAAAAGAATATTTAAATATCAGACCTGTAAGAGGCAAAGCTGTTTCAAGTGACAGGAGGTCCTCTGAAGCTTTTACTTATATGGAAGACCTCTCCCATCCTCAGATGGGGGGTGGTAATAGGATGCCTCAAGAAAGTCTAAAACTCTATGCCATTTATGTATGTATGTATGTATGTATGTATATTTATTTTTGAGAAAGAGAGAGAGAGAGGGAGAGAGAGATTCAGAGTGTGAGCAGAGGAGGGTCAGAGAAAGGGAGACACAGAATCTGAAGTAGGATTCAGGCTTTGAGCTGTCAACACAGAGCCTGACTCGGGGCTCAAATTCACGGACCACAAGATCATGACCTGAGCTGAAGTCAGACACTTAACCGACTGAGCCACCCAGGCGCCCCAACTCTATGCTTTTTAAAACCCTGAATCTCCTTAAGGGGTCTGAGAAAACTGAAGGCAAGAAAAGCAATGGAATGTGGGCTGGAGCCCGGCTTCCTGGGTTCAAATCCTGGCTCCACTGCTTTCTGGTTGTATGAACTTGAGCAAGTCACTTAGCTTTCTGTTCAATTGCTGTTTCACTCGTGTGAGTTTACTGTGAGCATTAAAGCACGTAACCATGGAGCATCTCAAATAGCACCTTGCTCTCCACAAGAACTCATTAAATGTGAGCTATTACTAAATTGAAGGCTCTGTTTCTGAAGCTTGATTGTAAGTCTTGTGTTGACCCCCATGGCTCCTTGTGCCCCAGGCTGCCTCTGGCCTCTGTTATATTTTGTCAGCTGTTTTAGTAAGGACATAAAGGAACTCCATGTAAAATGTCTTTCTAAATTCGGCCAAGAAAGGAAAAAGAACAGGTTCACGATTATTCACTCACAGGCGCAAATGTCTTTTATAAACTAAGGACATCTTGCTTATACAGATGATTGGTTCAATAATGGGAGGGTAGCTTTAATGAATTAATTCACTAATTATCCATCCCAGCTCCATAAAACAATTGGCCTTTAGTAAGGATGTTGGCACATTATTCATAGCTGCTGAAGGAAGGACAGAAGCCATTGAAAAGGAAGACATCTAAGGGAGGTGAGGACTCAGAAAGCAGGGAAGAATCTCAGAACTAGGTATGGGCCTCAATCCTAACAGTTACCACATAAGAATAGAGAGCAGGGCCCTGTCCCCCTGAATCCGTGGGGAACATGTTGGAGTTTGTTGAGAGAAAGTCCAGATCTCTTGCAAGAGTCCCGGCACTTTGCGTTTTGGAAGAAAACTATATTTGCGCCACTGATCACTAACAAAAATAGAATAGAGCTGCAGGACCATATCTCTCTCTCAAATTTTCATCAGTTGGCACTATACGGAGATGCTTTCTTTAAAATATGTCTCAGGGAGTTTTGAAATCAGTACCCCCCCCAACCCCAGAATGGAGCCTCTTTGAGAAGCTAGTCATACATTAATTCTATTGAAATATATGCTTCACTTGTTAGTGAAACAAAACAGTTTGAATTCACTAAGGTCACACTAAACCAGGCCTTTGCTCTGAAGTTAAAGGCTCTAAATAGATCAAAACATTCTTTGTAATGCCCTTGAGTGATCCATTTATTGCACTTAACTTTCTCATTACTTAAATGCAAAAGACTAAAGTTGAAGAGGCCAAAACATACATTTGGAAATTTCAGAAAACATAATAGGCTGAGAGAGATAATGTAATACTTCTCCATGAAGAGGAGAGCTTGAATATCTTGATTACAGCTTCCCTACCCATCCCTCACACATTCAAATCCAATATATGTGCTTTTATTAATGCGTGAGTGCAGAGATATGCATAAATGAATATTGATAAGGCAGGATACTGTATATTTATGAGGTTTTATATGTTTTCTCTTTATGTTTTATTTGTATTTATATCCAGCGCTGCGTACTGTATGTATGTGTTTATAAGTATAGCAGCTATGAAAGAAATAAGATTTTAATCGATTTCATAATATTTTGCAACCACATATACACTCCCATCTATTTCACTGATGTGTATTGCTATGGGGGGGGTGTGTGACACTTTCTATCGGTCTCAGTGAGGACTCGTAATAAATATCTTAGTGCTCAGGCGAGATTTTATAAACAAACTTGTGTTATAATGCAACTGTATCCTTGAAATTTTACATGCATAAAAGTCAGAAATTTGGAGTTGTCATAGTAACATTAATTCCGGCCCTTTCCAAAAGTGCAGTATTTTGTCATATAGCATAAAATGTTAATGCTCGTGCCTCTGTGACTCGGCAGTGAGACTGGGTTATATTTGCCACAGAAATCATGAGTTTGGAGAGCTTTACTGTCGACATTTAGAATCAGAGGCATAACATGTTGCACTAAATTTCCCTAATTAAAAAAAAATACAAGACAGAGTAACAAACTGGACAAAAGGGCAAAGAACAACGATTATTATTTTTGAAATGAATTGAACAAATGGAAGAAAGAAATGGGAAGATGTTAAAACATTTGTTGGGAGGAACTTAGTGACCCCAATGTGTTTATTCAAATACAGTAAGCATTTGAACAAAGACTCCAGCCTCGAGGTTGGTGCATTTTGCCATGAATATACAGGTCTCTGCTCTGGATAAGCAACATCTGGATACAATGCTGCCACAAACAAACAAGGCAAAGCACTGCATCTCTGTCCCTTGGGATCTGCAAGAAGGAAATACAGAATCATCTTTTGGGGGCAGGGTAAACAAATACCTGTCTGAAGACAGATCCCTGGTTGGGAGTGGTTTTTGGATGTCTTTTCTAGTTCCATGATTCTGTGTTCTTTAATAAAAGTAAATATTTCTCAGTGTACCTGAAGAGGTGAGCTAGGTGTAATGGCCATGTTAATTGTACCGAGGAAGGTGGAAGGAAAAGTCTCCTTTTTGACCTGGAAGGACCTGAAATGGCAGGAGTGCGGATGGGGAGGGGTGAGACAAGAGTGGTTTGCATCTCCTCCGACTGTCTGAGGATGCTGGCAGGGCCTCAGATGAGGACCGTTTGTTCGGCACCAGAATTCACAAGCGGCCTTACCCGAACCCAGAGCTAACCTAAGCATATGCGGTCTTTCACATGTGCTCAGACTTTGATTCTTCGCTGGCCCCATCTCTGTAACTGAGGCCGGTGATGGCAGAGTAATGCCGTGTCTCCATTCTCTCTGGAACCTAAGTCAACCTGCCCTCTTCTCACGCCCTGCTCTTTGTCTTAATGTTATTACCTCCCGTGGCAACCGTCATATGTTTTTTCCTCTAGTTACCATTTGCGCAAGAATGCTTAGCCAGAATTCTTTGAGAATCTGTGACAGTACTGATTGGAATCTCTCCATAGAGCTAAGGTTTCCTTCTCCGACGGAAAGAAGCCATAACGTTTTTAAGGAAGACCTTTTACCTTTGAATATTATACACTACATTCTCTTGCGTCTAGAAAGCCTGGCTATTAGAATTGGCGTGTAGCTGTTAAGTGGTGACTCCTTCTTCCCCCTCCAAAGAAAGTTATTATTATCTTGGTGGTGCACCTTACGATTGAAGCCATCCTAGAAGTCAGGAAATACAGTCATTTTAATGTCCTTCTCAGTTTGGTCTTTCCAATAACTCTGAGTTAAGCCACACGTGATTTTGTTTTAAAATATTTTTTTTTTCATCGTTTATTTTTATTTTTGGGACAGAGAGAGACAGAGCATGAACGGGGGAGGGGCAGAGAGAGAGGGAGACACAGAATCGGAAACAGGCTCCAGGCTCCGAGCCATCAGCCCAGAGCCTGACGCGGGGCTCGAACTCACGGACCGCGAGATCGTGACCCGGCTGAAGTCGGACGCTTAACCGACTGCGCCACCCAGGCGCCCCAAGCCACATGCAGTTCATTCCCAAACCCCCTGCAGTTTGATTCTGCATCCCTCACGCTCCTGTAGGTATCAAAGGTCCCCGTGGTCACCTAATATCCGCAGGCCACGGAGATGGCTTTGTCTTTGCATCTCCTCGTGCTGGTTACATGTTCTCCTCTGCCGAAACTGTTGCCCACTCTTCCCTCCTAAAAGCTTTTTCCTCTTTAGCTTTCCTTCAGCTAATTTCTACCAACCTTCTTGCTTGCTTCCCTGTAGGGCTCCTCTGCTTCCTCTCACGCTACACTGTCACTTCTTTCTGGGATCCTGGATACGCTGTTCCTATCGCCTACTCGATCATTTCATCTACTCTCTCAGCTACAATTATCCTCTGTGGCTGCACTGTCCAATAGGGTAACCATCAGCCTCGTATGGTTACTTAAATGTCAACGAAATAGATTTAAAATTCAGTTCTCAGTCACACTAGCCACATTTCCAGTATTCACGAACCACGTGGGTTCACGGCTATGATACTGGGCAGTACAGGGACAGAACAATTCCATCATCGTAGAATGTTCTCTTGCACGGCTTGCCCTGCATGCTAGCAATTCCCAAACGGCATCTGAAGTCTAAAATTCCTTCTGAGGTCCAAACTTACAGCTAACAGGCCGATAAAGCAGAAAGGTAAGAACAAAGTTCGGCATTCAGCTCGTCAGGTGTTTTGGCTAACACGAGACATTAAACTTTTGTGTTTGGAAGTAGTTGGTAGCAGTGGTGGCTCTTACCCTGTTCTCTGCCGAGTCATATAAGATGAATGACAAGCAGTTGAGCCCAGATTTTGATAGTTTCCAAAAATATCTTGCTGGGAGGTAAAGCTCTACACTGATTTGAAATCATTGCAACTGTTCACGATCTGATAGCAATGGCCTACAGCCTAGAGGAGATAGGCTGTCGGTGAAAAACCATTTTTAGAACCAGTGGAATATCAATTCCGTACCTCCTGCCTCGCATGTCCTGAGATCATCATCACCCTTTTGGAAATGTGCCTGAACTTAGTCCTTCTGTCCTCTTTGTCTCTGCTCCCAATATCACCTTTCCACCTCCCCAAGACCAGAACCACGAGTCTTCCCTTACCTCACTTGTGTACACATTCCCCCACTAGGTCTTGCTGTCTCCATCACTGTCCCCTGAATCCTTTCCTCCTCTCCTTGGTCCCTTGGCCACTTTGGAAGGTCAAGTCTTTCTGATAACTTAACTGGATGACTGTTATAGTTCCATCCCTTTCTTCGTCAAACCTTCCACCTTCCATTCTCCGAGTAGGACCTGTAATCATTTTGCCCTTGTTGAAAATATTTCCCTGATTCCTCAGGGCCTACACAAAGTCCTTTAGCATGGCATTCTAGTGACTTCAGATTACTTTTCCTCTCCCACTCGTTATCTTTCCCATCCTACCATCTCTTCCAAACAGTTCCTGTCTTCATGGTCCATATCACAGCCTTTTTCTCCATGAGTCTTTCCTCCAATTCTTTCTTTCCACACCCCAGTTGGTTGTGATCTCAAGTTCATTAGCTAGGGTCTATATCTATATCAGGAGTCAGCAAACTCTGGCCTTCAGGCCAAATCTAGCTTCCCTCCTGTTTTTGTACTGTTTGTGAGCTATGGATGGTTGCTACATTTTTAAATGGTTGAAAAGAGAAATAAAAAGAATATTTTATGGTATAAGTTATATGAAATTCAAATTTCGACATCCATAAATAAAGTCTTATTGGAAGGCAGCCATACCCATTGATTGACATATTGTCTATGGATTCTTTTGGCTCTAACGGCAGAGTTCGCCAGTGGTGACATTGCCTGCATGGCCCACAAAACCTCATTTGTTTACCAGCTGGCTCTTTATGGAAAAAAAATTGACAATGGCTGATCTATACTCATCTTTACATCTGCATCTATGTATAATTTTTGAAAAACCCATGACACTTTGTCTACATCTCCATCACTGTTATTGGGCTAAACGTACTTAATAGTTGTTCGTTTACGTGTCTTTCTGACTACCTGACAAGCTATAAGCTCCTTGATAGCACACATGCTGAATTTATTATTCATTTTTGTGTCCCTCGCTAACCCTGAACACAAAACCTTGCACATACAAAGTGTTCACTAAATATTTTTATCAAGGTGATAAAATATTGTTTGGTATGCAAAATCACTTCAGGCTTAACTTTGGTATGAATGATAGCACATTATGATATATATGATATGTGATACGTATCCACACTCAAATACACATACAGTACACATATATATGTACAGTTATTTATCACAAACAAATATAAATATTTATATCTGCATAGTGTTTAAAAACAGAAGCTTGAAATTTCTACAGAGATAAAATTGATATAATACCTTAGAAATAGATTGAGATGTTTATCAAATATGGACACATATTCCAAATATTTTATATTTGAACTGTCACCCATGCTCCCAATTGAACTGTAGTATTTTCCTTACCTGATGAATGCTTAATCCTATTGTAAGTGGTGGAAACAATTACTCATTTGGGCTCTCATAATTTCAGCATATTTGTTCTTGTCAAAGAGTGTGCCTTTGACTATCAGTTAACACATTTGTTGGATGAAGCGATAAACAAATAGCAAAAGTGTGCCAGTTGCAGGATGATTTAACGCTACACGACGCTTGTTTCTGCAGTCCAGGAAAGTGTCAAGGACCTATCTTTCATAGAGTGTGCTTTGATTTTTGCCACATTGGCAAAAGATTCAGCTATGTAATTTCTTCCGGGCCCCTTTGGCCAACCGGTACATATGTTTTGAGTAGAATGGCAGGAGTTCGACACGAGTGCATGGAACAGAGACATGCAGGTTGACGCTCCAACAGCTTAGACCTGCATCCGTGGCCCTGGGAGCACTCTGGTCTAATCTTGGGAGACCCTCGTAAGAGTGGATGAAGAAAGAGGCAAAAGGGAGGAAGGGGTTACATTCAGAGTCCTCTGTGGAAGGCTTGAAATGCAAAGGCTTAAAGTAGTTTGGCATGTAAGTGTGAAGCATTTTGGACGGCGTCGGACTTTGAACATTTTAGTTTGGGAATAGTCTGAGTAGTCTGTGGCTTTTGTTCTCAACTTTAATTTTCTGCGGGGGCCACGTGACGGACAGTCATTCTCACGCAGACATTAGGTAGAATTTGATCCCACCTTACCAAGGCCGGATGTTGTCACTACGTATCATCCCCCACCCCTATCGATTTGTAGCAAGGAGATGGCTTTCCACTAGGTGGATGGCAGGCAATTCCCCGGGTTAGTGGGAATCCCACCCCTCCCATCGACCTCTACTCCTGAGAGTGTGTTGGATGGAACCCAGGGGACTAAAAGAGGCAAGATTACTAAAGGGATAATGTGAATTCGCAAAATTGTTGCTAATTTTAGTTCAGTATTGCTTGTAATAAGAAAATTCTGACACTTCATAAGTGATTTCACAGCTATATCTGCCTATACAACAGAGTGAGATGTGCTGATATAAAAGATCAATTTAATCCTGTTATCACAAGTATCAATAGCGTTAAAAAATATTTTGATTACACAACGATTACATTATTGATCCAGAGAGAATGAAAAATAAAGACACTTGCACACAATTCTACCAGCCAAAGATAATCGCGAGTTAAAATAATGGGAGTAAGACGTGCTTTTTCACTGATGGTCCAAGTGGGTGTGTTTATTTTTGCCAAAAAGAGATTATATTATGCATACAGCTTTTTATCTTTTTTATTCAATAGTAGACTTTAAGCATATTTCCATGTCATTTAATAGACATTGAAATCATGATTTTGGATAACTGCCAGTGTTCCAATATATGGATATACCACAGTTTGTGCAGCCAACTCCCTGTGATTGGACGCTGTAGCTATTTCCCATTCTATTGCAAATGATGCTATGAGAAATCATTGTGTATTCATCTTTTCACACTTGTCTAAATTATTTCCTGAGGATAAATACTTGGGAATAAATTTGCCAATTGGAATAATAGCTGACATCCCCAGGCATTGGACATCATTGCCAAATTGCCTTCTAGAAAATTTGTACCTGTTTATACCCCCAGCAATGACAGCCCAATCCCTACCTCCCCCCACCCCTGACCAGATATTAGCATTGTAAATATTTTCCAGTTTGAAAAAGAAAAGGGTATCTCACTGCTACTTTTACATTTCTAATATTATTTATGAGGTTAATCAGGTTGTGTGTGTGTGTGTGTGTTGACTATATATATATTTTTTGATATATTGTGTAGTAGTTAAGAAGCTTTGGAATTAGGATATGTGGTCCATTTCTGGTTCCAGTATTTACTGGCTCTGTGGCCTTGGGCAACTTACTTACACACCCTATATTTCAGCTTCTCTGTTGATAAAATGGAGAGACCAATAGGGTCTTCCTACCAGCTTGCTGTGAGGAATAACTAAGATATTTTATATAAAACACCTTAGCATAGTTCCTGGAACATAGTAAACACTGATGAAATGCTAGAGGTTGTAAGAGAGATTTTCAAACCGTTAAAATATCTTGTATCTTCAGGTTATGTTGGTACGGTGATGAGTCAAGAGATACATTTATGGACTCAGGCTGGCTTGATCTAGTTTGATCTGAAGCCTAGAGATGCTTGAGAAGTTCAAGTGTGGGCACAGCTCCATGCTGGTCTCAGAACCATCCCGGCGTCCCTGTGGAATCCTGGAATGAGGGGAACCCATGGTCTTTCCATACTGTATTTCTGAGATTAGACAAGAATTGAATTTTCTTAGAACTTGTGCATGGCTTCTTTCCATCGGTTCCTGTAACACTTGCCAATACCTGAATTGAGACCTACTGTTTAGGAAAGAAACCCTGGCCAAAGAAGAAACTGCACTTGAAGGAAGCTAAAACACTGCTAGAGCCAGAAGTCTACTTGAACAGTAGGAGTCTGTGGGCTTGCGGGCAAAGAGGCTGGAGTCGTGGCCCCGCCCATGGCCACAGAGCCCATGTGGCCGTGATTATTTTAAAGACGTTTCTTAGTCCTGTGAGAACTTTTCGTCCATCTGTGTGATTTTTCAATGTAAGTGACCAGCTGCTTTAAAATAGACTAAGCATATGACGCGGACACTCAGTACATCTTGAGAAGCAGGAGGGAATTTGTTCACTTAAAACTGCATTTCTGTCGTTTCTGCATGGTTCACCCCGGAATTCTCTTCCAGCAAATCATCTCATGTTAGCAGGAAAGACTCCGTCCATTCTCCTAATCCAAATAGAGTCCCTTTGCATTTCTAAGCTGGCTTCTTCCGGCTGCCCGCGGTTGCCTTTTTAGTGCCACTAAAATCTGGGTCGGTTTTTGCCAGGATTGCAGGAGAATAAGAGAATGAGAAGTTTCAACGCAGATGTATCATGCCTTGGGATGCAGGTGAGAAAGGACTTCAAGAGATTTTGAACCTGGCTTTACCTCAATTTTCTAGTGCCGCCCTCAATGCAATCAATAAGCCAGCCTCGTTAAGAAATGAGCGATTTGGGAGATTCAGGAACACTCCAGACTGGATCGGGTTATTTAGCACAGGTGTCTTAATAATTGTAATATAGTGAAAAACCTCACACTGCTGGGTGGCCCTCAGTCTCACAGTGGTTGCCTCCTGCGCGGGCCCAATTCTGTCCTTGAAGACAAGGGGAGTTGTGAGCCTGCAGTCATTTCAAAGCCGTGCCTCAGACTGAAAGCCGGTAGTATTTGAGTTTCTGGCAGCCGCTACACCTTTGTCTGGGTTGAGCTTGAAGTCTGTGCTTTCTGGAGGCATTTCTTTGCATCCGCATTTACAATTAGCACGTTGTAGAAGAGGGATAGAGGAGAAGACTACACGCTACGTGGGAACCAGCGAGACTCCGGAATGCCACTCATTGCGTTTTTTTCCCAAGGAAGCTCAGGAACACATGAAGCACAGGTGGCAACGTGACGGAGGGGAGGGGGGTGAGTGTAAGGGGGGTGATAATTGATGGGGGCCCGGAGTCCAGACCGCAGCTGTCCCCAGGTGCGCCCGACGGCATCTGTTCTTCCGCGAGGTACTATAGGGTAACAGGTTTTGGATGATTTAAGCAGGGGAAAACAAATCAGGAAAGTTAACAAAGCTCTTGGAGGAGAAAGGTGAGGAGGTGTGATTGCCACGTTGAGGGAGGAAGCTTTCGGGAAGGGAATAAATTGCATCGGGGGGCTGGCACCTAGGATCAGAGACACCTCCCGCTCATATCACCTGCGAGCTTCGTGGTTCGGGAACGGCGGAGGGCTTCTCGGCTCCACACTGTCCCACTCTTTGGAGCAAGTGTTGGATTTTTAGCCTGCGGTGAATGTGTGCGACACGTGGAGGTGAATTGTAACAGTGAGATGAAGTTGTACCCTTTCTTTCTGTCTTCATTGTTCTGCTTTCCTTTTCTCCCCCCACCCCACCCCCTCTTGTTTATCGGGACTGCAGGAAGGAAGTAGGACTCTGCAGCTACCAGGAACCTTCTCCCAAGCCAGTGTTCCCCCCAAGTCTCCCTGATGCAATGATATTGGTAAAAGAAATAAATTCATTTACTGGATGTGATACTTAATGCAGGCCTGAGCCTGGAGTCCCACTGTCTGTCCTGAGTCAATGAGGAGGAAGGCCAAATTGACAACATTGGAATGATGGGAAACCCAGGCCATTTGTCATCCACAATTCAGATCGTGTGATACATTTTGAGATTTCTCCTGACATGGCTTATATGGGAAAAATCCTGAAAGGTCTTCACAATATAACAGTAAAATATGACCGTGAGAGGAACTGGTTATTTCTCTCTTTTTTTCTTTTCTTTTTTTTTTTTTTAACGGAACTTTTCAAAGGTGGTGTTAAAGGTTTACCTGTTGTGACTGATGGGAATACAAAGACATCGTAAGAGAGGTTAGGTCAGAGTATAATTGGAAGTTTTCTTACCGTCTACATTAAGTGACTGTGGCAGGTGGTTTTTTTTTTTTTTTTTTTTTTTTGATGGAGTAAGTGGCTAGCCATTCAGAGGGAGTGGCGCTGAAGAAGAAGCCTGGCATACGCGCGTAAAGGGTACTCTCTCCCCTAAAAGTGTATGATGAAGGCTAACGTGTCCTGGATGCTGGGGGGGCCGGGCTGGCTCAGTCGTTAAGCGTCTGATTCTCGGTTTGGGCTCAGGTCATGATCTCATGGGTTGGTGATATCTAGCCCGCCCGCATGGGCTGCACGTTCACAGCAGAGCCTGCTTGGGATTCTCTCTCTCCCTCTCTCTCTACCCCTTCCCTGCTCGTGTGTGTGTGCTCTCTCTCTCAAAATAAATAAGCTTAAAAAAAAAATTGTCCTGGATGGTAAACAAATGACTGCAAATGGCAAATTCCTCATAATTTCTAAGGAATTCCTCAGAATTCCTATGGGATTCTGATAACTATTTACTATAATATTTGGGCTTGAGGCTTTGGCTCCAGTTGTGATCTCATGGTTCGTGGGTTCAAGCCCCCCATCAGGATCACTGTTGTCAGCACAGAGCTCACTTCAGATCCTCTGCGCTCCCCCAACTCTCTTTGTCCTTACCTCACATACACACACACACACACACACACACTCTCTCTCTCTCTCTCTCTCTCTCTCTCTCAAAAAATAAATAAAACATTTAAAAAATATTTTGGCTTGAATTACTTATTCTTCTGCATGACTAAAAATATATCAATTGGTAGACTTAGTATATCCAATATATGCTTGTTTAGCTGTATAGGGAAAAACACAAGGGTTTTATTTCAAGAGGAATGAAAACAAGGCGAGTAAATTCAGTCTATGGAATGCTTTGAAATAACCGCATTTACTTTAGGTCAAGAAACAACACTTTTGTTTCCAGTGATGTAAACCAGGCAGTTTTGAACATTTGGTGCCCATGTTTAAATGGTATTCATAATTGGTTCTTTGGTAAACTTACTGAGTCCATTGGATGGTATCCTTTTGGCTGCAAGTAACAGGATAGGCTGTTAAAAGTGGATTCAATAATGAGAAGAATTCATAGGCTTGAAAACAGGGGCACTGGAAGCAGTTCCAGGATTTATTAAATCAGTGGCCCAAAGATGATACTAATGACCTGGCTTCTTTCTTTCAGTTGGTTGGCATTTTCCCCCCAGTTTGTTTTCCCAAGGAAACAAGGTGATCTCTGTGGTCTTAGATGCTACGTCCTCACACGGCCCTGTGGAAAGAGAGAAGAGGGAGTTTCGCCTTAAGTGTCTTTTTGTCAAGGAGGAAAACTACTTTTTCAGAAGCTCCTCACAGACATCCCTTAAAGTCTCATTGGCCAGGGTCGTATCACATGCCATTGCCTTAGCGAATCACTTGCAAGGGGAATAGAATTTCCAAAAATAGCTTAGACAATTCAGGATATTGTGCATATTAAATTTTGACACAGCAGTTTTCCTCCTGGGACACTTCTGCATGCAACATCTACGTTCCCTGATCCGAAGAGAATACATCTAAAAGATACTTATTATTTATAATAAAAAGATGTCTTTAAATATGTAGAAAAAACCATCTAGTATCACGCACACATAACACCATCACAGTGTTAAACTTTAAATTCCATATAAGAATAGGAAATTCTGGGGTGCCTGGGTGGTTCAGTCAGTTAAGCGTCTGACTTCAGCTCAGATCATGATCTCACGGCTCTGTTCATGAGTTCAAGCCCTCATCAGGCTCTCTGGTGTGGCACAGAGCCCACTTAGAATCCTCTGTCTCCTTCTCTCTCTGCCTCTCCCCAGCTCGTGCTCTCTCTTTTTCAAAAATAATAAAATAAATATTTTAAAATAAAGAATAGGAGATTTCTATCTTGTGTAATGTATCTCCAGTATGTGGAATAGTGGCTGAAAAATATTAAAAGTTCAATCGACAGCTGTTGAAGAAATACATCCTTGCTCCATATCTATTCCAGAGCCCCACCGGATCCCCCACTGTGCCCTGATTCTCTCATCCATGAACTTCCCTCCAACTCTGGTCCATCTGGAAGTTCTAGTACATTCCTCATCCAGTACCTAAGCCCCTATCCATTCCTAACTCCATCACTGACACCTGCCTATTTCTCTGCCCAGCTCTGGTGTAACCCATTACCTCTCTGAGGCTTCTCTATTCCCAAGAGTTGGTGACAGTACCCTAGGGGTCCATGAACAGTTCTCGCACTTGTTAAACTCTACCTTCCTCAGAGATATGTCACCTGTGAAGCTGTTGGGGAGATGTATTTGGAAAAAGACCACAGAGGTTGGAACCACCCAGCCCCTCAACCAAAAATCACTGATGCTTGTACCAAGAGGGTTGCGTCCCAGCTCTCAGATCTGCAAGCCCTCACTCAGAGTTGTCCAAGTGGGGCTGGATTTCCAGCGGTCCTCACAGCCTTGGGATCACACTATACTCTTGCCAGAAAATCCAAGGTGGCCCAGTTTCTCATTTAAGCAGCAAACAGGGAATCTTATATTTATTATCTCCCAGTGTTCTTCATTTTCTTCCTATGAGACACTGAGCCACAGCCGCGATCCTTGGGGCCAAGGGCTCCCCTTTGTATCACAAGTCACTATCTGGCCACCCTCTTTCCTCATCTCCTAAGACACAACTGCATGAATTTCATACAGGCTCAGCTTGGAACACCAACAGCACATTTATAGTTTGTCCTTTCTCCCTTCCTGAAAGAACTTAAGATGCCTACTGCAAACAGGCAGAGATCTGTAACAGGTGCTAGGTATCAGAACCACCTGTAGAAAGGATGCAATCCCTAACTGACCTCTCTTTCATTCTACGGTTCTCTGATTTGTTAATTTGGGAGGAATGCTGAGTGCCGTTATGGGTGCTGTGGGTGCCCTACATACATCCTCGTGGTATTTCCCTCTGCGAGCTCCCAGAGCTGCTGATGCAAGCACTTTAAGCTCCCTCTGGAGGGCTCTTCTTCTGGTCCCTGGAGGACGGGTGACCCAGCCAAAGGGCCAGCTGAAGACTCAATGCCCCTAGAAGCAGCTGGCAAAAGGCACACGAGGAGGGAGCAGATAGCAGCCGACCCCCACGGCCCCTCCGTTGGGATGAGTTCGAGGTGTGTTCCAGACTAGCCCTCACAGGTCCCCAGGAGCATTCTCAGTTGTCCACAGCGACTGTGTCCTCGAAACGCACATTTCACTGACTTTTGTTTCTTTTTTTGGTCTCACCTGCCCATTCTCTTACTGGAGTTTCCTGAGATCATGTTCCAAATCTTCCACTTGCACTCAAATTCTTATGTCAGGGTCTGGTTCTGGGGGAACTAAATCCAGACAGCCACTAAAGAGTATTGAGTCTATTCGGATTCACTTAAAAGAATTCAAGGGGATTCAGAGGAGTATACTTTCTCTGCGTTAGTTTCAGTAAAGGGCATGAGATATTTTGGAGACACACAAAAAAAATAAAAGACAATATGAATATGACTATTTCCAAGAATAATACCTTGAGTTTTTGTGACATTTTCTCCCTTGTTTATAAGACATATTCCTACAATATAAATGTACAGGAGGTTTTCTTTAAAAATTTTGACTTTCTTCGGTAGTGCTTCTGTTGTTGACAGTAACTCCAACTGCCTGTTGTTTGGTACTGAAGTTCATACAACAGACTATGAGCCAAAGTTAGTGATTAACTGTTTTGAAAGAATCTCCCAAAATACACTTGTTTGTAACATGTCTTGCTTTTGTGTCTCAGGTGTAAAATAATTGGCATTTCCTGCCCAATTTGCCTTTTGCAAGCGATATGTTATGTGCAGCGGGACTTAAGTGTCTTTGTAGGACTCCTATTTGGAGCAGCGGTTCAAGGTATCGCCATCATCTCCGTCAACCTGGAGGAGAGGCTTCTCATTTACCATCTCTGCTTTCATCCAGTTCATCATGAAAACACTCAGTGTGCCTTCTGGAGTAGACTGATTCCACTTCAAATAGAACAGCTCACAAACTACATCTTCTCTTCTCCCCGAGTCACATCCTTTGATAGGAACCTCAGCTGTAGTTTCTCTCGTGCAGAGAGATATGTGATGACATTCTTAAATAATTCTAAGTGGTTTGAATACGTGAGCACAGCTCTGTTGCTTTCTTTTGATGGTGTAAGTGGAAGACGGAAGCCACTCATTTTGACACACTCAGTTTGCTGTGCCTTCATTAAGGTATATTTAATTATATTCAAAATCAACATATATTTAAAAATTATATGAAATTAGGCAATGCGCACAACAGGCAGCCCAGGTATATACTCCATTCCCGAGATTTACCCTATTCCTGGCTGTGGGAATGCATCCCTGACTGGACAGCATCTTGTCTCAAACACCCAGATCTTTTGATTTGTAAAAAGCCCCAGTGCCCTGTTTTGGAGCTTCAATTGTCACAGAGTGTCAGGTGTGTCTTCTTACTTTCTCTGCATCTGTTCTTTTTAGGGGCCTCTCTGGCCCCCCTTCTTGCACTACTGGTAGAGAACTTAACCCACGCAAACATGGCCCTTGGCCTCTGTCCTTGCTTCCAAGACCCCCCACACCCCGCCCACATCACAGCTCCTTGAAACAGTCCTTTGCTGTGTGTTTACTGACGATTCAGGGCAAGAGAGGGCATCTGTCTCACAGAAGCATGATCATTTTATCTTTGCGTTTTAGATATCCTTCCATACAAATGTAATTTCGAGAATCCCCTTCCCCGGGGGTTTCAGCCATCACATCTTCCTACAAGGTACTCTAGAATCAAGCTGTTGATCTGCTTGCTTCCTTCCCCCTTCTCATCAATCTTGGCCAAAGAAGCTCGATCAGCTGAGCTTTTGTTCTTCTCTCCTTTCCTGGGGGTCTTTTCACACCGAAATGGCCTGTTAAGGGGTTTTCCCAAACAGAGACAGTTTCTTCCCTAAGAGGAATTCTGATGCCAGCTCTTAGGATATTAACTGATGTTCCTTTTACCCTGCTATATTGTACAATTTTGAGAGCTCCGTAGCTGGTCTTTTCACATCCTGCTCTGTGCTAAACAAGTTTCTAAAGGTAAACTTGATCTTGCCACTGATCCTCTATTGACAACGTTCTCATTGTTCTCAATGCTCTGTAGCTCAAAGCTTCCTTCACAGTGTTGTCTGGGAGAAGGGAATAGCAGCCTCCGCAGAAACTTCCCCCAGAACCACCTCCCTAAAGGAAAAAAAGCCTTAATCTGTAGTAAGGCAGCAACAAGTGTGGACTTAATACACGGGTGAAACATCATTGCAACTGAGGGAAGAGAAAAGAAAAACCCTTCTACCTCTGGGAGTGGGGCATGCATGCCAGGCCCAGAATACAGCCGGGGGGAGAGGCAGGGGAATGCGTGAACCCCCCAGACCCAGGGACAATGGGCCTGCCTGGAACTCAGGATTAATCGGAACATCAGGAAACACCCTACCTCTTCTACCCCTCAGCACCAGGCTAACAAAAGTCAAGGGACAATAACCATAATAAACTTGGGACAGCCGCCAGAGTCAGATTCTCCTTGGAGGGCAGCACAAAAAGCAGACCCAGATCCAGGAGGGGAGCAGACACCGAGGGAATAATGTCTGGTAAGGCCGCCCTGGACTGGAGAGAAGATGTGACTAGCAGAATTTGAAGCCTGAAGTATGGTGAGTATAACCATAGCAATAACAAAACTTGTACCCAGCCAACTCCTGAATAGGTCACACAAGGCTCTGACGCCAAAGGCCCAGCAGAAGGAGAGGTGTGCCCATCTCCAAGCACAAAGCGTATTTACCTCAGTATTGACCAGATGAACAACTTTCGACAAAAATCATGAGACACACTCAGAAGAGACCAGGCAGTCATCAGGACCAGACTCCGATAGGACACAGATGATCTGTTATTGGCAAAAAGACAAACACACAGACCAGGGAAATAAATATGAAGCTTAGAGATAGACTCACATAAATAGAGTCAACCAACTTTTGGGCAAACACTCAAAACCAATTTAATGGAGAGAGGATGGTCTTTTCAACAAATGGTGAGGAAAAAGCTTGATATCCACGTGCAAAAAAAGGAAGCTGGACACATACCTCAACCATTATGCAAAAATAGCACAAAATGGTTCATTGACTTAAATGTAAGAGACAACACTATAAAGCTTCTGGAAGAAAATTAACGTGACCCCGGATTTGGCCAAGTTCTTAATTATGAAATCGGAAGTACAGTCTAAAAAAGGGAAACAAAGTGATAAACTGGATTTTATCAAAACAATAAATTCTCACTCTGTGAAGGACACTGTTAAGAGAATTTTTAAATAGGCCATAGAGTGAAGTAAAATATTTGCAAACAATATCTCTCATAAGACACTAGTATCCGGAATGATAAGGAAATCTAAAAACTCCACAATACAGGGGTGCCTGGGTGGCTCAGTCGGTTGAGCGTCTGACTTCGGCTCAGGTCATGATCTTGCGGTTTGTGAGTTCAAGCCCCGCGTTGGGCTCTGTGCTGACAGCTCAGAGCCTGGAGCCTGCTTCAGATTCTGTGTCTCCTCCTCTCTCTGCCCCTCCCATGCTCATGCTCTGCCTCTCTCTGTCTCTCAATAATAAATAAACGTTAAGAAAAAAAATTTTTTTAATAAAATAAAAACTCCACAATACAAAAACAACCCATTTTTAAAAATGGGCAAAGATCTGAATTGACACTTTATCAAAGAGGATATGTAGGGGGCAAGTACACATACACTAATATGTTCATCATCAGTAGTTTTTAGAGAAATGCAAATAAGGATCACAATGAGGCACCATAACATCAAAATAGCTAAAAGAAAATGAAACTGGTGGTTCCAAACGCTAATGTAGAGCAACTGGAACGCGAGTTCCCGTGGAAAGCAAAATGGTACAGTTCCTTTGGAAAACAGTTCGGCACTTTCTTATCATGTTAAGTATGCACTTGGCATAGGAGTCACCAGTCCTACTTTTAGGTATTTAACCAAGTGCTGAAAACTTATAATCACACTGAAACATGTATGTGGATGTTTATAACAGCTTTACGCATAATCGCTAAAAACTGGAAACAGCCCAGATGCCCTTCAATAAAAGAACGGATAAATAAGCTGTCGCGTATCCATAAAACGGAATACTACTCAGCACTGGAAAGAAAGAAACTGCTGATCGCGCAACACCATGAATGGATTTTAAACGCCTGCTCTTAAATTAGGGAAGCCAGACATAGAAGTCCATATGTTGTAGGATTCCATTTATATGACATTCTGGAAGAGGCAAAACTGTAGAAATAGAAAGCAGATCAGTAGTAGGGGAGTAGAAGAGGGCTTGACTACAAAGGAGAGCATGAGGGAAGTTGGGGGGTGATGTTCTGAATGGTATTGTAGATGGCGTTGGACAGATAGGTAGATGTACGACTCTGTGCATTTGTCAAAATTCACAAAACTGTACATCACAAAGAATGAATTTTACTTAGGCAAGTTAAAAAAAAATAACTAGGATGACAGTGAGAGCCATGAAGGAATACAGTCTGTGACAAACAAGTGCGTGATGTAATAAGCAAAAGTGGTGAGGAAGAAAGGAGCTGACCTATGTATCTTTGGAAAACCATATTTGAGTTAGATGCTTTCAGCCTAAAGACCAAAACTGTACACAAACTATGTATTCCAGTTGATAAATTGGTTTCTTACAGGAGTATGGGTTAGCAGTTCCGAAACTACTTTATATGCATAGGAGAACGGAGCAAAATAAATACACATATTATAGAAATCAAATGCCAGATTTCTCACTGCCAGGGAAAGAAGTTTACAAATAAGCAGGGGGATGGCTAGAAAGAACCCTATGGTTCTAGATGACATGCAGAGATATTAGTATGAACTCTTTTATTTTAATATGCATGCAGTTAAATACACAAATAAATGTACATACATAAATGTGTGTGTGCGCGTGCATGCGTGTGTGTGTGTGTGTGTGTGTGTGTTGGCACACATTTCTTCATTGGTTGGTATACATACATACATTCCCTGAGAAGGCCTACTGGCAGTGATAACCTTAGTAGCAAGAAACGTTCTCAGCAGTCAGAACTTGGTTTCTAAATATCATTTTCCAATAAAAGATCTCCAAAGAAAGGGCTGAAGCTGGGAAAATAACAAGATGAGACCAAAGCATCTTGTGGTTTCAAGAAGTAAGGAAGTGAGAAAAAAAAGTCAAAAAGATACAGAAGTTAGCAATTTTAAAGATCTCCCAATGGCCAAAGCTACAATAATTTGAAAAAGAAAAATAAAGATAGTATTAGATTGTAGTCCCAAGGATAAAATACATATTGATGAGACCATGCTTTTATAAGTAAATAAGATAGGACACTTCTTCCTTACAGAGAAATTCCAATTAATAAACATAGATAAAATGAGGGAAAGAGAAAATTATCACCAGAACATTACCACAAGAACACTAAGCTAAAATAGTGGGCAAAAGTTTAAGGAGGAACGTTTGCATCCCTGTAAATTAGTTTTTAAATTAAAAAAAAATTTTTTTGTAATGTTTATTTTTGAGAGAGACAGAGACACAATGTGAGTGGGTTGGGGCAGAGAGAGAGGGAGGCACAGAATCTGAAGCAGGCTCCAGGCTCTGAGCTGTCAGCACAGAGCCCGACGCGGGGCTCGAACTCACAAGCTGTGAGATCGTGACCTGAGCCGAAGCCAGACGCTCAACTGACTGAGCCACCCAGGCGCCCCGCATCACTGTAAATTATGATTCCAAAGTATTTATTAATTTTGTGCTGGTTGTAATCACGCATCCATGAATTCTTGGATACATCTCCCTCCAAGAAGTGGAGTTTATTTCTTCTGCCCTTTGGGTGAGGAGTGGGACGTAGTGACTGACTTCTAATCAATAGAGTAAGGAAAGTGAAAAATGGTCACCCCACATTGGAGAAATTTGGTAGAAAACTGTCTTGGCCAAGTCTTCGTGGTTAACACCAGCAATAACAAAACCTGTTGATATTATGTACCTCCTGATCAGATGCACTGAGAAGTCGCCTCACCTCTGGTATTCTTCCCCAGATTTTGTCATCTCAGACTAATTCAAATTTAGAGACAGTCTACAAATGTTCTGGCCAGCATTTTTTGAAAGGTCAAGGTCATGGAAGACAATGATAAACTGAGAAACGGTCACATATGGGGGAAAGTACAGAGAGCCAACAACTAAATACCGTGTGGAGCCTTGGGTTTGAGCTGGGGATGGAAAAAGGATATTAATGGAAAATTGGCAAAATCTGAATAAACCTGTCATTTAGTTAACATTGTACCAAGGTTAGTTTGCTACTTTTGATCATTGTACTATTGTTGTTTAAAATGCTAACATTAAGAAAGGTGGGGAATGAGTGTATATGGCAACTCTGTACTATCTGTACTATTATCTCAAAAGAAATAGGTGATATTTTTGAAAAAGGAATGTAATGGTTTTTTTTTTTTTCTGAACTTTTGCATCTTACATATCATCTAATTGTTAGCTCTTGGCTTCTTGGTCCTCAGAACGATCTTCAAAATGCCTACAGTGGGTTCTTTTCTTTTTCCCAGAGAACATTGATTTTGCACTTTGGATAATCTTAGCAGCAATGGAATAATACCAATTGTAGTTTCCATTTATTAAATGCTTACTATATACCAGGCACTCTGCCAAATACATAGATATCTGCTCATCTCATATTCACACCAGTCCTGGGAGGGCTTTCTAGCCAATTTTACAGATGTGGAAACTGAGACAAAGAGAAGTTCTTTATAGTGTCAAGGCTATATGATTAGGAGATGTTGAGAAAAATAGGATTCAAACTACTTAAGATGAATGGCATCATAACCAGTGCTAGTTATGATAATAATTTGAGGAATTAATATGTGCTACAGCCTCGATTTGTTAAGAGTGCTGTTTTTGTTGAGCTGCCTGTGAAGTAGTCATTTTTATTGTCTTATTTTATCGAAGGGGAAACTGAATTCTGGGAAGTAAGCACCGTGCTAGGATCCCAACACTTTCCTCTTCACTCCAATTTAATCTGCCTCCCAGTCTTTACAAAGAGGAGTCTTGTATTCTTGTTACCGCTAAACTCGGGAGCTACGCCATATATGTTTTTAAAAAATGATAAAACTCTGTTCCGATGCTCACCCTGATTTCAAATTGTTTTAAAATCAAAGTGATTTAAAATTAGTCCTTGTAAGTGCTATGAGGCCTAGGATGCAGCTGTGGGAACACCACTGGGTCCCTGGATGCCACGGTGAGTGTCTCACATGACACGCCATCTAAAAGCTCCTCACCTACCAGCCTGTGTTGTAGGCAGTTTTTACGTCACAGGGTCTTCCTTTGTTGTCTGTCTTCCAAACAACAGAGCCATCCAGCAGAATTTTCTTCCTGTTACCACACATTGAAGTGAGCCCTGAGGCGACAGCGCCATCAAATACTCTCTTAGAAACAAACAAACAAATAAACCACAAATAAGAGAGGATGGCGTGAGGACACATTAAAAGTACTTTTTAGAGTTAACCAGCAGAGAGACTCCTGAGGTGGCAGAAGGATAGGATGGCTCTTGCCACGTGTTACTTTACTGCGTTCCAATGTTGAGTCCTTGAGCTGAACATCAGGGAGCCATTTTGCCTAGGAAGGGGATGTTGTACTCACACTATGGCTGCCACTGATCTAGTTACACATACCTAGAGTTTCTCACCTTTATCTCAGCAGGGACGACTCTGCCACAAAAGAGTTAGCTCATTGCCAAATGTAATAAACCAACAGTCCCATGTAACTCAGCAACCAGGTACCATGAGACCAAGGACACCGAGGGATGATGAAACCAGACTTGGAGGCAAAGCATCATGGGCATGGGAAACCTCATCTAGCAGCAATCATTGTTTCGTCATTTAACAAATATTTACTAAACACTCACCGTACACGAGGCATTATGCTAGATGCAAGAGTAGGAAGACTTATAAGACACAGTCTCTGAATTGGAGCAACTCCTAGTCTGGTGGGGAAAATGGACTTGAAGACAAATAATTGCAATCCACTATGATATGTCCCCAAATAAATGTTGGTACCAGCTTATCAGAAGGACCCAAAGAGGGTAGGATTTCCTCTGCTTGTGTGGGCCCAAGATTTCCTAAAAAGATTTTTTCCCCATGGGAATAAAATAGTTTTCAGTGTTCAACAATTTGGTAAGATAGATTTTACATACATCTTCAAGAATGGTGCCATCTATTATCAGACATAAAACTAATTTGAAGTTCAATTAATCTCATCTTTAGTGCTTATTTTTGGCTATTCAACATAATTAAGCCAGCTGTCCTGCACCATTAGTCTCCTGACCCATTTCCTCAAGCTCACCCCCAAATGGCTCCTTCTGTTTCCACCTATACTAAAGTGCCCATGTTCTTCAAATATATATTTTTGCATCCTATCTCTGTGCTTTTGCATATATTAGGTCTTCTATGTGGATTGTCTTCGTAAGTGCCTAGCAAAACCCAATCTATTCTTTTAAGGGTCCTCCCAATGTTGGCTTTTCTAAAAGCAACCGACCCGGAAGTAAAGTCTTCCTCCTTGAAAATCTACAGTGCCACGTTTGTATCTCCTTTATCTTACTTATTACACACTTCCTTGGGTTGTAGTTATTTCTGCCACTAAATTATACACGATTTCAGACAAGGTCCCATGTGACTTTTTCAGGAGCCGGCATGGTAGCTGGGAAATTGAATGGATTCAGCACATTTGGCAAATAAACGTGCTTATGGAAAGAGATGATGGGAAATCGCTAGAAAATTTGGACTTGACCAACTGTGAGTGAGTCAAAAATGCTCCACAAAGAGATAAGATACTTTGCAGAATTACCCGGCAAAGAGAGGGGAGTGAGACATTAGTGGCCTTCTCAAACATCTGATGGGCTGCGCCTCATAGGTATGCAGCCTGTGCAGTCCCACAGGGCTGCATTCGTGGTTGAATGCTCTGCTGTTGCCATCTTGAAATTCTTAACAATTTTCCAACAAGAGACGCTGCATTTTCACTTTGCACTGGATCCTACAGATTATGGAACGGGTCTTGGCTCCAGGTTAGGAAGCCGTTTTAAGATTTAGAAAAGTTAGTCAAGAACTAGGTGCTTACTGGCCCCTCTTTGGAATGTGGAGATTAAGAATCAAAGGAGCCAAGGTGATCTGCCTTTTGTCGCTGCAGAGGTCACAAGGATATTATTGCCGTTTCTATTAGTATTTCTTTTTTATTTTCTTTCATCCCGGGGTCCTTTTTTTCCCCCAGGAACAATGCTGTGACTCCAGCTAGCTGGGGGCAAATGGATGCAAGATGGTGTATAAATTTTCGAGGGCTGCTTTAGCAAAGTACTACAAACCGGGAGGCTGGAAATCCAAGTCCAAGGCAGGGCTGAGTACTTCTGAGGGCTCTGAGGGAGAAGTTGTTCCATACCACTCTCTTAGCTTCTAGTCAGTAGTCTCGGATGTTCTTCGGTTTACAGATAGTGTTTTCCCTATTTCTGTTCATCTGTCTGTGTCTCCTTGGCCAAATTTCCCTTTTATAAGGACATCAGTCATACTGGATTAGGGCTCATCTTAATTACCCCACTTTAACTTGATTAGTTCCATAAATACTCATTTTCCCAAAAAAGTCACAATCTAGGATACTGGGGACTGAATTTACCACACTTGTGTGTGTGTGTGTGTGTGTGTGTGTGTGTGCGCTTGAGGGGCACAATTCAACCCATAACAGGTTGAATTTCTTTCTCCCGGAATTATTATTATTTTTACATTAAATTCTCTTTTGAATAGGATGAATTCCCTCACTTTTCTGTGGCATTATAAAGGAAGTACGGCTTCCCTACTCTTGTCCCTTAGAAGTTCATGATTCGGAGGAAATTAAAATTTCAGTTTCTCTCGCCACCAGTGGGAGTGTCATTAGGATGTTTCCCCATTCCCCACAACCACCCTCACTCTCCTACTAACAGGTAACTTATACATCAGGTTGATTCCCTGGCACCTATAGTTTAGCCACGCAAGACACACAGCCTTTTAGACATGCAAGGCATCTGATAAGTAACTTAATACAGTACCTTTATTTTACTAATGAAGAAATCCAAGTCCAAGACGTTAAAATAATTTGTTGCAGAGCACTCAGCTAATTAAGGGTAGGAGTGAAATCAGAGCCATGTCAGTTAATTCTGAATATAGGAGCTTTTGAGGATATCATTGTTTTCATATATGCAAGTAAATATCCTTTAGGTAGAAAAGCCCTCAGATACGTACTACTTGGATTCCCTCACTAATGTTTACAACCAAAGAATCTGGATTCTACTTAGAATTTTCCATCTTTTAAGCACGGACCAAAAAAAAAAAAAAAGTCAAATGTTAGGAAGCAATGTATAAGCTACATAAAATCTGTCAGGGGCCTGGCCAATGGCAAGCCTCTGATTCATATCTTCTCTCTTCTTACTTACCTGGTAATCCCTTTACTCTTCAAATGTTGCTAAATTTAAGAGCACAGGGGCATCCTCAGAAACAAATGGAATCACCCATGCCAGTACATCGTCGAGGCTTTCTGTTGGATTTCCCCAGGCTTTCTTTTAAAGCTTTTTATGCCACAAGTCCATATGCCATTGCTAATTTTCAGGGTTGGTTGTAACAATAGCGAAGTTTGTATATTTAGTCACCACTGGGACTAAATGGTTTGTCAGCTTAACCTTTGAATTTCACAAAACATCAGAAAGGTTTTGTGAAAAGAACATACGTGTCTCAGTTTAGATGGTGGTTTAAGAACTCAACCGCTTTGGAGGTAAACTTCAGGTGTGAATGTTTGAGGGCATAGGGGTGGCCTAATACTTAATGTAATATTGTTTGTACAGGAGGGTTATCATGAAAAAGTGACAAACGCCAAGCTTAATCTTCATATATGTATCTTTCTCTTAATTCTCTAGGGCGAGGTGAAATTTTTGTTTTACAATCTCTATTTTACTGATTGAGACTGAGAGAATTAATCAGTTTATTCTTTTAAGGAGCAATTCACGCACTCATCCCAAGACAAAAGATTGTCAGTTTTACGTTCATTCAATGACCCCTGTATATGTCTAAGAATAATTCTACTTGTATAAATCTACGCCTGTTTGGTGTGTCCGTTAGTGTCCTTAAGGTGGAGTGAGGGGTTCTTTCTGTGATGGAAGAGTGACTCTTGACTTTCGGTGCACTGGACCCAGAGGTGGCATTCCTTACACAACTTACAATCGATTCTTCTCCTTTCTTTCTTTTCCCGTTTTCGGCACGCAGGCACTCTGGTCGCGTTTTTCATTCTTCACAGTGCAGAAATTGTGTGGAAGACAATAGGCTTGTTTCTAATTTGGTGTTTCTGAAAGCTTGGCAAAATAGAAATAAGTCTGTATTCAAAAGTTGAAAAAGAGCATGTAAATAGCAATAACTGAAATTTGTGATTAAACAATTAACAAAAAAGAACCCTATGAAGTCATTAAAAGTATAAAGAGGGAGGCGCTTCCTGCTTCATCATTACTGGGTTTGAACTGTTATTATTTAACATTGATTGAGCACTAACCACGTGGGCGCTATTCTTTCAACGGCGGAGTTGAAAATAGTCACTTTCCAGTGGTATTCTTATTGGCATTTATTCCTGGCAGGAAAACCTGGAAAAGTTTTAGGTAGCTTTCTCTAAAGATACAGAAACACTGAAAGGGAATCTAGACAGCGTGATTATCGGAGACTATGGTGAAGAGAACATGGGCTATGAAGTAAAACCAACAAACTTGAATTTGGTTCTTGTCTTCCCCTCTGATGATCTCTGGGAAGGTGGGCAAGTCATTTTCTTTCTCTCAGCCTTACTTTCTTCATCTATAAAATGGGAGTAAGATCCTCTCTCTTATAGCGTTTTTGTGGGAATTGATAATCCGTGTGAAGTCAAAGAACATTCTAAAATACTCAGGAAAAAATAGCCATTTTAGCATGATTATCGCTACTGGCTGTCTTCATTTATAACCGTCTCATTGTTTTATAATATTGATTAATTCTAAGGATATTTAAATGTCATAAAGAATTTGAGAAAGAGGAATTTAAAGGGATCAGGGAGAAGTGTACCAGTCAGTGAGGATTATGTTATTTCATTTGGCTTTAAGCCAAGCAAATGTTCAGCTGCCAGTTAAAAATGTACCACCTGCCTTCACCCTCTCTTTAATATATTCTTTAAAGTAGCATGGTGGAAGGTATCCAGCTACACTCAGAGCACGCCTTTTAGCATCCAGATTCTAGAAGGAATCCTAGTTTGGGGCCTATAAACAATGAAGGAATTTTAAGGCCTGCACCCAACAGGTTTAAAGGGAACACGTCTATCGACAAATACATTTGTAATATATTTTGCTTGGTATCTTTCTCTATTCATGTAGAGTGATATTATCCTCCCCTAAGAATAATAATTACACACACAAGGAGAAGATTATGTAAGGATGGCTGAGTCGAGATGAGGACACTTTCACTTTCGAGAGATGAACCAAGTTAGAAGAGAGCTGAGAACAACAAAAGCGCTCTCTGACAGGAGGGAATATATTTAATGACCTAATGCAAATGTCATACTCTTTTGAAAGTGCTTGATATTACAAGTATCATTTTGTAGTGTGCACTTCTCTCAGCACATTTGCTATTTTAGTTTAACGCACACGATTAGCACTAGAAGTGGAGAGTGTTATGGACAAGAAATTGTATAAACATGTGGAAGATGGGGCCGTAGTGATTGGGACAAATTCGAGGGAGCAGGCACCCTGCAGAAGGGCTTCTATGTCCTATCTTGTCAAAGGAATATAGCAGGCAATCCAGTGGTGCTCAAACAGGCGAGAAGATGGAATGTGGCAACTCCGTACAAATACATAGAATTAAAAACAAATTAAAATGTCTAGTACGGTGCTTGGCACATAGTAGACACTCAGTAGATGGAAACTTACTGTCATTGGCCTGTTTTCTTTCAGGAAGTATGGCATCATTGCTGGCTAGTGAAATACTATAGACTAGTTATTGGGTGTCTCACATCATGAATATTCTGATGAAAACTGTTTTCACTTGCATCATAGTGTTTATATATTGTTTTTCTTTTTTCTTCCTGGGACTTGCGTTCCTTGGGTTCCTGTCATAGGCTTCTCTAAAGCTGATCATGCTAAGGGAGGTTTTCAGATCTCTCCTAAGGGCCTTCATCATTTCCCTCCTAAAGTCAAGGCTAGCTGTGGCGTGTCTGGCTGTCTGAATAAAAACAAGCCAAAAAACCAAAAACCAAAAACCAAACAAACAAACAAAACCCTCAAAAGCACCCAGGAAAAAACAAACAAACAAAAAAACAAGGCTCTACCTTGAAAAAAGCTTTAGCAGTATGAGAGAGCCTGAAGGACTTCAGACTTAGAAATCTTCGTGTCTTAGACTTTGCATGTCCTTTCCCATGACAGCTGTTCCTTTCCACTCCCTCCTGCACACAACTTTAATCTCCAACTGTTTTTCTTCATCCTTCTTGACAAGATCTAGATTGGTCAACAATGGGGTGTGGCCTGAAGAAGCTGCACTTTTTAACCAGCTTCTAAGGGTGCAAAGCTGCTACTTCATAGATCACTCTTTGAATAGAAGGAACCAAGGTTCTGTTTTCCGGTGATGTATTCCAATTACAGGTTCTTAAGATTGCACGGTTCAGAGGAATAATCAACGGTCCTGGCTATTGAGCCTCTGCTATTTGTAGCATGAACCATAACATACTCGTTTTTTTTTTTTAATTTTTTTTTTTAACGTTTATTTATTTATTTTTGAGACAGAGAGAGACACAGCATGAACGGGGGAGGGGCAGAGAGAGAGGGAAACACAGAACCGGAAGCAGGCTCCAGGCTCTGAGCCATCAGCCCAGAGCCCGACGCAGGGCTCGAACTCACGGACTGCGAGATCGTGACCTGAGCCGAAGTCGGACGCTTAACCGACTGAGCCACCCAGGCGCCCCACATACTCGTTTTAAATATATAGATGTAAACCTTAAAAGTCCTTTTAAGTAGTAGTCCTTTTAAATCCTTTTAAATTATCCTTTGTTTCGTTGTCTTCCTCAGTCATTCTCCAAAATATAAGGTTAAGATGACAATAACAACAAAGTTTTATAACTCAGCCATCAGTGGTTACAAATAGATTTTCTATCCCAGGCTTATGAACCATATTGTTAATTGACAATTAAGAATGATGTGCTTTATTGGGCTAGTTTTAATTAATTCTTTCCCTTGGCTGATCAGTAAGTTTCAGGAGTGAGCACAAATGTTTATTTGGAGGGCTGAAGGATGTGTTTATAGGTCTGATTGATAAACTAGAAGGTCATCATACCCAAAGGATATTTGTGCCCATTTTGGGGAGAATTGTAGAGGAGTGGATTATTGTGGGATAGATAATGGTGGGTTCCTTCTACACTTAGCAATTTCATAGCAATGATACAGCTGTGTACTATGGGAAACCACCCAAACACTTGGCAGAAATAGAATACCAATGGTTCATTTCTAATTAAGTTTATTTTCTTTTTTTCTTGATGTGTGTATGGCCTTCTTTCAGGTTTTAGCTCTTTCTGTGATACAGAGATGAATGCAGGCAAAATAGAAAGTCTGCAAAGAAAGCCTATTTTTAATGCTCCAGATTCATTTTTTTAAATGCTTTTCTCCCTCCTCTTCCAGAGAAGAGAGAATCGGGTACCTATTGCCTTATTTTCTCTCCTTCCTGTCTTTTATGCAGGATTCTTAGGGAATAATCTAGTATCAGTTATTGGAAGTATTACTATAAATCAATGTTGCTTTTCCAAAGTATATTGACATTTAAATTCTTTTTTATGATCTTAAATTGGAAAATGATGTTCCAATTACTAGAAAATAGACATGAATGAATTGATAGAACTGGAGGAACACTGTAGAGCTTCAGGTGTGAACACAAGGTGATAGTGAGGTAAGGATTTATTTGAAATCTAAAATAGCCCTTCCGATTGGCTCAAGAGTTCTTTGGGATTTAAATAACTCCATAATTAAGAGACATCTAGTCAATACCATGTGTTCCAGTTTGCCAAGGACCCCTCTTCCCCTCTACGCAGAAAAGGACTCAAACTTGAAAAGCGTCATTCATATTTTAAAATGGGATCATATCCAGCAATAGCACTACTAGGAACTTATCCAAAGGATACAGGAGTGCTGATTCATAGGGGAACAGGTACCCCAATGTTTATAGCAGAGCTATTGACAATAACCAAGTTATGAAAAGAGCCTGAATGTCCATCCACTGATGAATGGATGAAAGAAGATGTGGTTTATATATACATTGGAATACTACCTGGCAATGAGAAGGAGTGAAATCCTGCCTTTGTAGCAACGTGGATGGAACCGGAGGGTATTATGCTAACTGAAATAAGTCAGTCAGAGGAAGGTGTCGTATGTTTTCGCTCATATGTGGAACTGAGAAACTTAACAGAAGACCGTGGGGGAAGGGATGGGGGAAAAAATAGTAACAAACACAGAGGGAGGGAGGCAAACCATGAGAGACTGTTAAATACAGAAAACAAACTGAGAGTTGATGGGGGAGAGTGGGAGAAAGGGGAAAATGGTGATGGGCATTGAGGAGGGCACTTGTTGGGATGAGCGTTGGGTGTTGTATATAAGCGATGAATCATGGGAATCTACCCCCCAAAACTAAGAGCACCCTGTATACACTGTATGTTAGCCAACTTGGCAATAAATTATTTTAAAAAATGGGGTCATACCACATTATATCTTGCGAACATGTCTTCTAATTTGTTACTTTCTCTCACTTCGCTTCATGTTCAAAGGTTTTATTAGAAAATGGTTGCACAAGTAGGAAAAGAGTCTAAAGAGAGGAAAATGAAAGATATGGTAGCTGTCTGCTCATCTATTTTTTCAACTAATATTTACAGAGTACCTAGAACTAGGTAGTGTGGAGCTACAAAGAATGTTTTTCTCCCTTGAGGAGACAAAAAGCCTATTGTCCGACTCATCTTAAAATAATAAATTCCTCACTAAAGAACGCACGAAATCAGGGCACTTGGGTGGCTCAGTCGGTTAAGTGTCCGACTTCGGCTCGGGCCATGATCTCACAGTCTGTGAGTTCGAGCCCCGCGTCAGGCTCTGTGCTGACTACTGGGAGCCTGGAGCCTGCTTCGGATTCGGTGTCTCTCACTCTCTCTACCCCTCCCCCAATCGTGCTCTGTCTCTCTCTCTCTCTCTCAAAAATAAATAAGCATCAAAAATCAATCAATCAATCAATCAATCAACAAACAACCACACACACACACACACACACACACACACACACACACACCTCTTCCCATTTGGACGGGTATCTGGGCGCCATGTCTCACAGCCCCACAAGAGGACTTGCGCACACAGGCCTGTATGTAGATGATTCCCACTGAAGTTGGTGCTGCGCAAACTGCCCAGCCCTCTGCCCAGCCCTGCAACACTTACTTTAGGGGCAATGAAATACGATGGCTTGTTTTGTCTCTAAAATACGTCCCAAGATATTTTTTTCTCCTCTGTTAATATCATTGCCGCATTCTGTCTCGCAGAAACAAATTGACAGAAAAATTCTAAAATGATCCAAATGCTCTAAAATGTTTTCTCTCTAAAGTTCATTTTCTATGGATTTTGCACATCATACGGGGAAGACGGTAAGACAATGAGGAGGGGGTTTCGAAGTTTCTAGCTCTAGTTTTCCCTTGTTACAGATTTTAGGGATATTAAAAAGGCAGGTCTTGTCTCCCGGTGTCGATGGAACCTGGTCAGCTCTCCCCTCTGGACAAAAATCACACTCTAGAGTGAAATGTTTGGTTTCTCTTTATGCAAACTTGATTTAAAAAGGAAAAAGAAAAGAGCACAAACTGAGCCAGTAAGGCAAAAGGCCCGGTAGATTCTGCTCAGTCACAGAAAACCAAAATTATTAATGCCTTTTCATTGTGTTCCCCCCTCCCTTTTTTTTTTTTTGTAAACAAAACAACCCCTAACTAAAGGTGGGCCGGTGCAGACACACAGCCATCAAAGTACGTTGTGAGTAATTAGTAACATGAATGCAGCCGTCACATTCTGAGATGTGTACGTATCTAACCAAGCAGAGGGGAAATCTTGTAATTAATTTGGAGGCTGTTATGATGTTTCAATTGATTTGGATCAGAAAAAGGAGAACAATTAAGAAGAATCAGAAAACAATATCCCTTTTAGTATTCTAAAGGGAAGAGAAAAATTAAATAGGAGTTTAATTGAAAAATTCTGATCTATATGAGGAAAATGGAATGTTGTGTAAAAAGGAATCTTGACTTATTATGGGAACACTAATACTGGGCCGGCATTTGGGGCAATAAAAATCTAAATTCTAACAACCACAGAGCTCTCAATAGAGTAGGATGATTGGAAGCCAAAATATTACAATTGTTTCAGGTACCCACTTAAGGTACCACTCAGGTACCAGAACTTTGACTTAAATCGCATCCTGCCAGGATGATTCTATTGAATATTATTCCACATTAATTCCTGGTACAAAGTATGAAATATGGTTACCATTTTAGTCATTTCATGTTTATGGGCTACTTATCTATTTTACCTTCTTCAGAATTGGAATATAAAGAATGCCTGTATTCATGGCTTAGATCCTTCTGAAGTTCCATCGGTAATGTATTTGCTTAACAGAAAAAAGCATATTGATATGTTTTCAGGCTCATGATATAGAGTAAAATTTGAAAAATATTAATACATTCGAAAGTCTTCAAAACAATCTTGCATATAACAGCTATTCATTAGTTAATTAATTGATTATTAAGTGTCCACTACATTTATAATCTTACTTCCTATTGCTACTCCATCCATTCGTGTAGAAAAGCTGCAAGACTGGGTGTTGTATGGAAACTGATTTGACAATAAATTTCATATTAAAAAATAAAAATAAAAAGATAAAAGCGAAAAAAAAACATAAAAAAAAAAAAGAAAAGTTGCAAGAGTTTTCTTGTGTCCGCTGTATTCATAATTCTTTTTCAAGCACAGGTTTTTCAGGGAGACCAATTGTCTTGCTTTGAAACTCCCAAAACCATGTCTCTTGGAACTCTACTTAAATAAAACAGTAGTGAGGGCAATACAGACAAGAAAACATACATTATACCAACCAGAGTTCTGCTTAACAGTTTGACTTAACAGTTTCATTTTTCGGATGAGGATAGCTGCATGACCTCAAATCTCGTCGAGAACCAGGTTATTTGAATGATTCTTTGCTCATCATCTAAGAAAGTTGGAGTCAAAAGAAAAGAAATGGTCACGTGCCGAGAAGATAACCATTTCTGGCCTGTGGTTGGATGCATCTGCGGCCAGAAGGTAGAATTCTCTTTTCCTGTGAGCTTAGTAGTTAGTCTTCATGAACTCAAAGTACTCACTGTCTAGGGAGAGAGCAAATCAGGCAGGCCAGGCAAGATGAAGACTTGTTTTTACCCTCAAAATCTGATGTGTGAACTTCGGTGCATAGCACAAAGCAACAGGGCATAGCGAATGGTTGATACAGGAAACAACCTGTTAGAATATGCAAAATTATCTCCATTTCCCTGCTATGTATTAGAACATAAAAGATAAAAAGTCCAGTCTTACTCATCCCATATTAAAGCACGCACATACCTTAGGCTAATTGAGAATGCTGCCTTAGAGTGAATCTTTTCTCAGCTTTTTCCTGGCCCTTTTTTTTTTTCTCCCTCTCATACCAAAAAGAAAAGTCAGCTAAGAACTGCTTGTGATGCATTCCGGGGGAGGGAGGCAGGAATCAAGGTTGGGGGGGTGGGGGAGGAGAGATTTCATGCTCTTTCATACGCCCTACACAACTCTTTGGCCATGGGATGAAAAGATAGTGAGTAGGAAAAAGTCGCTTCACGTGAACAAGCAAGGTTTGACTGACACACTCAGAAAACTTGAACTGTTCTTGTATTTTTGTTCCATTCACTCATCAATGTCTTTTCCTTTCTATCTCAGATTGTACTCTTTTCTCCTCTTTACTAGCTATTCTACAGAGAGATGATGTTGACGACCTTCCCTGAAAGTAGAGCGTAATGTTGGGTGACTATCATTCGTCCTGGATTCTATAAAAACCTCCTTGGATCCTTTCTTCTCTACAAAGTAGCTGTTCTGAGAATGATGTTTCCTTTTCAACCTGGTGATAAGAAGTCAAAGTGGCACAGAACCTAAACTGCAATCTTTTCAAAAAAAAAAAAAAAAATGGTACCGTTTAGAGAAGGGCAAGTTTGGCTTTTCCTCTCATTACATACCAAAAGAGACTCTAGGTATAAGATCCTGGCAAACTCTTGTTTCTTCCCTCTTGTTTCCTGCTCCTTCACTAAATAACCATGTGAATATACTGCAGGGGCCTTCGTACCTGGTGGCCAAGGCCTCTGTCTCCTTAGCAACTAAACTTTTCAAAGATTACAGGGAAGATGTTTTCTTCAGCCCTGAAGCTGTTTTAATGCTTTCAAATGTCAGAAGAAAAGATTCTGCACTCCCACTGGTGCTGGTGTGAATGGGGCAAGAGACAACATTTAAAAACATGTTTAGTCAATTCTTCACCAGGCAGTAACCTTCAAACGTGTGTGCAAATTTCAAAAACAAAAATAATGTAAATAAATTGTGGAAGAGGCTGTGAATTTAAACAGAGGGAGGCTCCCCTATTTGGCTGCCCTAAAAGCATTGGCTCTGGGACACCCTGCTTTCCTCTACTCCCTCATTTTCAAGGCAATGGAGATTTGCTTCTCTAATTGCTGGGGATGAAAAAGACAAAGGAAGTTGGGTTACAAAAACACTCACTGATTTTCATCTGGAGTGCAAAGGAAACGCAGCTTTTAACATTTCCCCATTACTTATTAGATTTTCCCTATGAGCCACCACCGACCAAATATCAGTTTGGGGGGCGGGGATGACTTTTAATTAGTTCCTAATCTGGACATGGTTTTTAAACAACACGGTCTAACAGAGATGATACATTTTTCAAACTTTTTCCAATCTCCAGACCGCACCTTGACATAACAGCAGGTGTGGAAAACGAATTTACTGCCTTCTCATGGTGGTGAGGAAATAGATTCTCAGGCCTTTCTTTAGCCATCTTAAGCTTTTTCTGGAAAGGTGACCTCTGAGATGAGACTGGTTCCATCCCTGCTGGTATCTCCCAGTGAAAGGTATACCTCACAGGCTTTGGGTTGTCCGGTCTCACTCTTCCTTGGCATAGTCAGAGCACAGTGGCACCCTCTTGCTGATTTGGCACTCTGTGGACACTCCTTGGTGCTGTAGATACCCCAGAGGGATGGCAATACCCTCTCTACTGCAGGCCCAAACCTGCTTTGCACCCCCACCCTCTCCATCACGGTACATCCCTGACTTTTTTTTCTCATCTGTGGCAACTCAGCCAGACTCCAAACTGACACCCACATTCTCCTCAGACCCATGTACACACATCAGGGTTCCACCTGTGCCCTTAAAAATCAAGTGTGACCCTGGAGAACTAATCTCTGACCCTCCCTCTACTTAAGCCATTCTATACCACCTAGACCATTTTCACACAGTTGCCCCCAGGTGGGTGAGCCAGAAGCTGCATCCCAGAGTCCCAACTGTGAATTAGGATGAAGGCCTCCTGATGTCTATGTTCACCTCAACCTTGTTTATCACACCATATATGCCTCAACTCCTACCCATCCAATATTGATGGACAACCAGAAAGCAATCCTGCAACCCTAGACTTGTCCCTTCCCGCTTCTCTACGTAATTGCTTCACGTCTCAGAGAAACACGGTTCACTTTCGTTTTCCCTCTCTACCTCTCTAGGCCTTTTCCTACCTCATGCTTTTCTCTAACTACATTCCCATGCTGAAGTGTTTTTTTTTTTTTTAATGTTTATTTATGTCGAGAGAAAGAGAGAGTGTGGGGGGGGGGAGGGGCAAAGAAAGAGGGAAACACAGAATCTGAAGCAGGCTCCAGGCTCTGAGCTGTCAGCACCAAACTCAAGTACCGCGAGATCATGATTTGGGCTGAAGTCAGATGCTTAATCAGTTGAGCCACCCAGGCGTTCCCTGCTCCATGCTTAAGTTTTAATGGTAGACAAACTGTGGGAGAACTGGGAGGGGAGGCATAAGATGGAAGTTTCCCAATCAAGGTCACAAATCATGGAATTTTTCAAATGTTATACCTACTGGACCATCGTGCGTAACCACGATTAAAATCGGAGAGCATCCTGGGAATGGCAACAGTGCAAGAGAGACTTGGGGGGGGGGGTGGATAAGTGCCTTAGGTGGGCGTGAAGACAGGTGGTGTCATTTGATGAAGAAAGGAGCAAAAATCACAGGGATAAGTAGGGTTGGGGGCGATCCACAGGACAGTGGATGGGAAGAAGAGATCTGAGGGGTTCTTTAGGGCCCTTTTGGAATATGCCGAGTAAAGAAGAAAGAATATGGGAAGGAAGGTAAAGTCCGAGATGAGAGAGCCTGGGTCACACATCATGATGGAAGAGGTGAAGACACATCAGGAAGGGGCAGCACAGCCCAGACGTGGGGTCTAAAGCTAGCATAGGTTAAGTCAGCGGGGGTCAGCGAGGTCAAGACATAAGAAGAAATATTCTTTAAAATTAGGTGTGTGGAAGGCATTCCCTTGAGGTAAAACTTACTTGGAGGAGGGTGACTCCTTAACAAAATTTGACAGGACATACCACAGCCGAAAATATCCCATTTATAGTCAATACTGCTTAGGGGGTCTATCAAAAATGAGTTTTGATTGTCATTATTATTTTTTGATGACAGTCTGGGTCCCAGGCACACAGGCCCATGTTTGTCCTCTCAACTCTGAAGTCTGACATCAGCAGACAATCTTACTTATTAACAACAATATCAGAGCAGCCATTAGGCCTCTAGTGTATATTTGCCAAATGAGGGGATCGATGCATGAATGAATTATTCCCCCGAGTGCTTAAGGAATAGAGGTCTCTAGCCCACATAAATTTGTACTTAAGTAATATTCAAATGTACACTCCATTTTCAGTGAAGAAAGGAGTTGAGAAGTACTAAGTCATTTAGGTACATTAGCCATAGGAAAAAAAAAATCAAAAGGCAGAAAGTATTCTAGAGAAGTGACTTGTCAAGACACCCCTGTGAGATTTTCTATCATGTTACCAGGAAAATAATGACCCATCATCAATACAGGTAATTGCTGAAGTACATTGATAGGAAAGGGATCTTAATTAAAGATTCTACTGGAAACATATGTGAACCAATCCAATTTCTAGGCCACAGGGCAATAATAACCTTCCTATCTAATATGTTTCTTATTTTTATGAGCATTTATTGTTTGGAGCAATACTGTCTAATTGGGCCAAGCACAGGAGAAAAGAACATTAATGCTATTTGCTCTGTGTTTGAGACAGCCTCTGAATGGGAATATGACCACAGAGCACAGGACTGTGTAAAGCCTCCATGTAACATGACTTTGTGGACGACAAGGAGAAGTCCTGGCTAAGTCTACTGGATGTAAACGTGGGTGCTGTTAATATATTTATTCTCAGGCATGGGTGCTGACTTAGATTCCCCTTGCTACCCAAACTTCTCAGATTGAGTAGGTTTTTTCCTAAACGTTACTGAATCTTAGAATAAAAAGTAAAAAGTGCCCATTGATGAGCAAATAGATTATATATATATATATATATATATATATATACACACACACAATGAAATATTATTCAGCCATTAAAAAAAAAAGGAAATCCCATTATTTGGATTCCAACACAGATGGAACTGAACTTCAGGGTCTTATGCTATGTGAAATAAGCCAGACAGAGAAAGACAAATATTTTATGTTCTCATATGCAGAATCTACAAAAGCTGAAATAGAAACAGAGAGTGGAATGGTGGTTGCAGGGGCATGGGGAAAATGAGATGTTGGTCAAAGTACAAATTCTCAGCTACATGATGAATGAGCTCTGGGAAACTTACATGTAGCATTGAATCGTATTGACTATAATTAGCAATACTATATTATATGCTTAAAAGTTAAGAGAGTAAATTTTAATTGTTATCACCACACACACAAAAATGGTAATTATGTGAGAGGATAGAGGTGTTAAACTTGTGGTAATCATTTTGCAATATATATGTATGTCAAATCATCACATTGTACATCTTAAACTTACACATGTCTTATGCCAGTGATATCCCAATAAAGCTGGAAAAAATAAATTAAAAACATATGATTTGTGTAAAAATGAAGGTGAAAAATAGAACTTTAAACACAATGTAAAAAATTAAGGAGAAAACTGAAATTGTCATTAGAAGTAATAACATATAAATCCTGAACAACGTACACATTCTCACTGCTTGTAATAAAAGATTAAGCCTTAAAAAAGTGGCTGGGCCTAAACTGCTTAAATTTTGGTTTCACATCAACTTGTCCACGAATTAAGATTTTCTGAATTCTTTACTGAGTTTATGTTTCTGAAATGGAAGGAAAAAGGTCTCTCAATTCAAAACCCTAATAGAGTAGTTGCTATATGCTCAGTAAATAGTTCTGAAGATGATTCAGGGTATTCTTAGGGGGTTTCCACAAGACAGGACAATAGATACTTTGTGGTTTGGCTTTTTATACCGGTTATTGATAGATAAAACAAGTTCTCATCTACATATTGTATTCACTGTATTCTTTTGTAACATTCCACTAAAAACATGCTGTTCTTAAATGATTTGATAAACTATGGGGTTACATTGCTTAAACTGTCACCTGTGCTACAGTTGCTTGGCCACCAAACCAAAGGACATTTTGTTAACGAAATATCTTTTAGCAAAATGCTTCAACCCGCCTGTGGTTTAACAATTGCATATCAGAGTTGACAACAGTTTTCTTTCCAACCATTGGCTTTTACTAATTGGGAAACACGGTTGTGAACGTCAGATAGCTTCCCACTGAGTTTTCTCAACCATCATGGTTTTTTTTTTTTTCAGTGTCCTTCTCCATTTGGCTGAGTTTTTTTTTTTCCTTCTTTGTCCTCCTTTGTCCTTTGCCACTTTTGTTGACATATAGAACATTCCTTATTGGGTTTTTTGCTTGTTCGTTTTAGCCCAGCTGGCCAAGAGGGCAGACCTGGAGTGGCGCAGTGGTTTTTAGCAGGGTGACCACCGGCACCTTTTTATTGGTGTCCTGGTCTTTGGTCCGAGACTTGAAGACTTATGAGGGTAGGAGCCAGGAGACCCACGTGGTCTAAGCGAGTGGACTTTCATAAAAAGCCTCCTCGCCTTTGTCACAGGAGAAAGAGGAGAAGGTAGTTCTGACCACATCACAACATTCCTAGTAGAGAGGTGACAGAGACTGAGTCTCTGCTGTCAGAACCTGGGTGGTGATTCCATTAGCAGTAATTAAGAGACACTTTATTTGTGGCTAACTGTAACACTATCCATCATGGGCTAGTCTGATGTCAAATTCCTTTTGACTTTTTCTGATATTCCTTTAATTATTTACAAGACTGGTGATGTTTTAGGGCATGGAAAGGTGAGGGGAAGAAGGCTGACGTACTTGAACAAGTGAGTAATTTATAATGGAACTAAAATATTCATAAAATGACAAGTCAGATCCTTCAATTAACACCCTGAATTCTATTTCCATTTCAAAAAATAAATTGAAGCCTCTAAATATCGTTTGTTTCACGGTGGATGATGCATTTCGGAACTGAGCAGACAAATGTGAAGTTACTACCTTTAGGCTCCGTTGATCTCTTCAGATTTGGGGTAGGAAATGGACTCTCGCTATGCATATAAATAGTAGAAATGGGAACTCTGTCTAGTGAATTCTCTTCCTTAGCCAATGATTTTTCAGTATTACCAGAAGACAGGTCACTTACTTAATTCGGTTACTTGACAACATTTTGCACTGGTTTGTTAGTTTTTGTCTTTTAGAGGAGAGAGGGCTCAGGGGCTCAGAAGTGGATAAATCAAAATCTTTAGTTCATTATACATTTTATAATTGGTCTTTGTATGGCTTGGTGTGATTTAGTTATATAGTGGGTTAATTAATTATTTAAAATATGTAAGCAGTTCCTGCACGCTTCAAACAAAACAAAGCTAAACCTTGATGGTAGCCCATATCTATGCTCCTTCTGCACCAATCTGTCCTCTCCCTTCCTCAATGCAGGGAAAGGCTGAAGTCAGAAACAAATAAATGATTTGCCCAAGGTCATATACCGGGTAAGGGTAGAGATGGAATTCAAATACCAGTTTGAGGGGCGCCTGGGTGGCTCAGTCGGTTAAGCGTCCGACTTCGGCTCAGGTCACGATCTCGCGGTCCGTGGGTTCGAGTCCCGCGTCGGGCTCTGGGCTGATGGCTCAGAGCCTAGAGCCTGCTTCCGATTCTGTGTCTCCCTCTCTCTCTGACCCTCCCCCGTTCATGCTCTGTCTCTCTCTGTCCCAAAAATAAATAAACGTTGAAAAAAAAAATTAAAAAAAAAAAAAAGCAAGTTGAGAAAAATAGTAGTTATGCCAGTGATGTTTTAAGCAAAGTTAAAAAAAAAGAAAGAAAAGGGAAAAGGAAACAGGCTTCATGAAAGAGATGGCATTTTATCTCCTCTTCAATTATCTATTATGCGATTGCGAATTATCTAACACAATAGCTAAAAATGAAAAAATATTTTCTGATAATCCTTTGATTATCTGCTAGACTAGAGATGTCTAGCAAGTGAACGTCTATGAGTGATAGGCACTTTTGCAGACCTGTAACTGTAGTTATCTGTAAAGGCAAGATACGTAGTATAAGAAAAGACAATAATATATAAGCCTGAACACCTAGAAAGTCATATGGACGTATGCTGGTCACATTTGCTAAGCATTCTTACACCGTTAATCTAATACGCTTCCCTTGTGGAGGTTAAACCTTCTATCATTATGTGCCACATACAATATGTTTTTAAATTTATATATTTATTTACTTTGAAGGAGAGAGAGAGAGAGAGAGAGAGAGAGAGAGAATCCCAAGCAGGCTCCACACTGCCAGCCCAAAGCCCAATGAGAGGCTCAAACCCACGAACCGTGAGCTGAAATCAAGAGTTGGACACTGAACTGGCTGAACCACCCAGGAACCCCACATTATGTGCCACATATGGTTGAAAAATTACCACCAAGTGTCCCCTTTTACATGTCTATCCAAGCGACATCATCTAACTCGATATAGTTACCTCGAAGACTTGGCATTTGCTCCAACAATGCTGCCAATTTCTTGAAATGTTTTTGGAGCTTCTTTTAATTGGATTTGCACTTGCTACCATTTTAAGATATGCCTAATAAAACCAATACCATTATTTTAACGTTCCATCTCCCCACACCACCACCACTCAGAATAGCATCATATATTATTATATCCGTCAGGATTTTGAACTGCAGGCGACAGAAACAGACTCTTACTGATGTAAGCAGAAAAATAATTTATTGATAGAAAATTGAATAGCTCATAGAATTTCTGGGAATGTTAGATAACTAAGCTTTTTTAAACAGACAGACACTAAAGGCATCCACGCAGCTAGAAGTATAGCCCAAATCATTTCCGTGACCCAGCGCTGTGAAAACACAACTGAGCGTGGGGTGCCACCGTTTCCACCTCTGACACCATCAGTGATGGACCCTTGACATTATGTCATACACCAATTGACATTATGTATGTTGTTCCGTCCACCACTGTGGCCAGAAATAATTCTCCCCTATTCTTGTTCCTTGATCTGCCAATTGAAGATTCAAAATCCTGGTTGGGTCCATCTGATTGACTTAATTGCGCCATGATCCTGATTTCCAGAGGAACTGGGAAAAAGGACGTCTGGCTTTGTTACCTTCTTGAGTGTTCAGTGACTTCTCTTCCATATGGCAGAGGTAGAGAGAGGATCACAAGTATTTGTGCTCTCCATCCATAGTGCAGGGTTGTTTCTGAGGCTTTCTGGCCAGAGTCTTCATTTCTGAGGTCACCTTGCATTTTGATGTGTCCGTGTAACTAGTGCTTATAAATAGAATGGAATTGAAAATGATAGTGTCACTTCTTGAGCTGATGTGGTTTAGTATAGGTGTGCTTTTTTTTGCTTTCTCTTTCTCCTTCTGTAGAACCTTGCATTGAAGGTGGGCCTCAAGGTGGAAGAAGGCTAGGACACTGAACCCAATGAAAGACTGCTGAATTGCAGCCTTGGACTTCCGTGTGAACAAAAAGTAAAATTTTGAGATTTGTGGAGTTTATCTATTACAGTTACAGTCATTAATTTTTTTCTATGCTTCATACTCAGTCCTTATTGGTATTAACTGTTGGACTGACTCGTGACATCGTGATACCTCGCAGAGTAGGAAGAGAATCAATTTATCTGCCCTTCACGATGGGAACCTGGAAGAAGGTATGTATTAGAAGGAGGCCAAAAGTTTCTAACTTTTTCCTGCTATGATTCACAGGGTGAGTGGTCCAGGCATAATGGAACACTCCTTTGGTCGTGTCCTATGCTGTCTTTAGTCCCAAGCCTCAGGTGTATTTGTACCTAGTCTTAGCTCTTAAAAGAAGTTTGAATCTTTTGTAATATATAGGTATTCAAACAAATCAAACAACCTGACATTTCCATACTTTAACTAGCATTAATAGCAAATGACTCATGACACACTTTACAATCATGTAACATATCAGTAAGTCAGGACCCTGAGGTTAGCACTTTTCTCTGAAGCATGGGTTTGAATTGACAGCTAGTGGCGAAAAAGGATAGGGTTCTTTTAGTTCTAGGAAAAGAAGTTTCAGACTCCTGGGCATAAATTCAGCCTATAAAAAGCTCTACCCTTCAACACACACTTACTCTTCTCTATTACCCCAAACGAAGCCTTCCTCCACCTTCCTCCAAAAGGAAGGAACGTTTTGTGACATCACAAACCCTTCATAAATCTCTCCCTGTTTTTATTTTGGCCATGTATCTCCTGCTGATAAATGTGACACGGAAGAGCCTTGTCAAGACCCCCCGTGGCTCCAGGCCAAGCCTTTTCCCCAAAGAACAATCCTATCTACACAGAATGTTCCAGCCTGCAGAGGATTCTTCTTCTGAATTTCAAATTCTAATATCACTGGCTCCACTTAATGTTTCTTGTTGGCAGGGGAAATGAGATTTTTCTCTGAGGTAATTCTAATTAAATCCACAAGCTGCATTTTACACACCCTTAGGAAATACAGAGAACACACTCTGGGGGCACTTTCCCGTGGTGTCATCTTCCAATTGAGTAGCTACATTGAAAAAGGTGAGGCGACTCTGAGGCTGGCCATGAGACTGGAAGGTGTGAGTGGCGTGGTAAAATAGTCTCCAGGGTAAGTCAGACTCTTCCGATAGGCAATGATGGGATTTTACTCATCATTAGAAGCCAGTGGTATGTGTCTTACTTTGTATCTTACAGACAGGGACTGATTTATATCCTACTAAGCCAAGGATGGGATCATGTGGGAGACAGATCGGAGAACTTGGCTTTTGGTTCCATTCATCTCTATACCTCCCCCAATTCCTGAAAACATTAAAAAATAAGGACAACAACACACTTTGTTTATAACTTGTCCTAACCTTCTTGGAAGAGCAACTCCCAAACTTTCAGAGCTCTGTTACCTAAGCTATCTTAGATTTTACAACATTGCAGACATCAGTAACGAACAAGCTGGAAACATTTTTTCCCCACCAACAGGTATTTTAAATCCTCTGGGACTGAGTCACTGCTTTCAAAGGTAAATTTGTTAATTAACAAACCTAAGATTTATCATCAAGGATCAAGATTAAGGAATCCTTCAGGTTATAGGCTCCTCTTCTGGAAAATTCATCTCATGAGAAATGAGAAGAAAAATCATGCCAGTGGCGTGGGTCCAGGTGAGATCTTCAAGGTCTGCAGTCGTGGCACCTTCACTTTTTTCTTGCTGTTACAAACATCTAGGTGAATCTAGATGTTATCTACCCTCCCCCCACCCCCGAATCTGAATAGACTAGGGTGGGGGATGCAGAGTTAGCAAGGGACATGGAAGACTAGGGAAAGAAGAAAAAAAGAGCAGGGCTGAATTTTTACCAGCTCTGGAAATCATGGCTCTTCCCTCAATAGTATTTTTTTTTCAGCTCTATTGAGGTCTGATTGACAAATACATTTGTAACATATGTAAAGTGTAGAACGTGATGATTTGATATACACCTACGTTGTGAAAGCATTTCCCCCATTGAGTTAATGAACAAATCCATCATCTCACATATTTACCTTTTTTGTTTTCTCTTTTATAAGGACACTTAATTTCTACTCTCAATAACTATGGTCACCATGTTATACGTTAGATACTCAGACCTTATTTATTTTATAACTGAAAGTTTATACCCTTTTACCAGCCTCTCCTTATTTCTCCCAGTCCCCAGCCCCCTGGCCACCACGATGCTTCTCTCTGATTCTGTGAATCCAACTTTTTTTTTTTTTTAAGATTCCACATGTAAGTGATACCATGCAATATTTGTCTTTCCCTGTCTGGCTTATTTGATTTAGCAAAATGCCAGATTTATCTGTCTTGTCACAAAAGGAAGGATTTCCTTCTTTTAAAAGGCTGACTAATATTCCATTTTATATATATATATATATATATATATACACACACACATATATATATATACACACACATACACACACACACATACAGATAGATAGATAGATCTATAGATATAGATATATATAAAATACATTTTCTTTATCCATTCATCCATCAATCCATCAATGGACACTTAGGTTGTTCCATTCCCTGGCTTTGTGAATGATTCTGCAATAAACATGGGAGTTCAGATATCTCTCTGAGATAGTAATTTCATTTCCTTGGGATATATTCCCAGAAGTGAGATTGCTGTATCATAGGGTAATTCTGTTTTTAATTGTTTGAGGAACTCCTGCTTTCTGAGTGATTTTACCAGTTTACATTCCGATGAACAGTGCACAAGAATTCCCTTTTCTCCACATCCTTGCCAACATTTGTTATCACTTGTCTTTTTGATAATAGACATCCTAACAGTTGTGAGGTGGTATCTCATTGTGGTTTTGATTTGCGTTTCCCTGATGATTAGTGATATTGAACACATTTTCATGTACCTATTAGCCATTTTGTATCTCTTTTTTGGAAAAAATGTCTATTCAGTTAATATCCTTACATATTTGATATTAACACCTTGTTAGATGAGTGATTTGTACATATTTTCTCCCATTTTAGTATGTTGCCTTTTCATTTTGTTAATGGCTTCCTTTGCTGTGCAGAAATCTTTAGTTCAGTGTAGTCCCACTTGTTTATTTTTGCTTTTGTTGCCTTTGCTTTTGGTGTCAAATCCAAAAAAAATCATTGCAATACCAGTGTCCAAAAGCTTACCCCCTGTGTTTTCTTCTAGGGGTTTTAAGGTTTCAGGTCTTAGGTTCAAGATTTTAGTCCATGTTGAGTTGGTTTTTGTGTATGGTGTAAAATGCCATTCTCTTTCATTCTTTTGCACTCTTTTGCATGTGGATATCCAATTTTCCAACACCACTTATTGAAGAGATTATTCTTTACCCCATTCTTGGCTCCTTTTTCAAAAATTAATTGACCACATATGCATAGGTTTATTTCTGGGTTCTCTGTTCTGTTCCATTAATCTGTGTGACTGGTTTTAGGCCAATAACATACTATTTTGATTATAATAGCTTTGTCATATAGTTTGAGATTGGGAGGTGTGGTGCCTCCAGCTTTGTTCTTCTTTCTCAAAATTGCTTTGGCTATTTGGGTTCTTTTGTGATTCCATATGAATTTTAGGATTGTTTTTTTCTATTCTGTGAAAAATGTCATTGGAATTTTTATAGGAACTGCATTGAATTTGTAGTTTGCTTTGAGTAATATGGACTTTTTAACAGTATTAATTCTTCCAATCCATGAATATGTAATATCTTTCCCTTTATTTGTGTCTTCTGCAATTACTTTCATCAACATGTTATAATTTTTAGTATACAGATCATTCATCTCCCTGGTAAAATTTATTCCTAAGTATTTTATTATTTTTGATGTTATTAAAAATGGGATTGTGTTCTCAATTTCTTTTTCCAGTAGTTTGTTGTTAGCGTATGAAAACACCATTGATTTTTCTATACTGATTTGAGGTCTGCAACTTTACTGAATTTGTTTATTAGTTTTAGTAGTTTTTGTAGAGTTTTTAGTGTTTTCTACATATAATGCCATGTCATCTGCAAAAACAGAAAATTTCGCTTCTTCCTTTCCAGTTTGTATGCCCTTTATTTATTTACTTTTTTCTTGTCTAATTGCTCTGGCTAGGAATTCCAGTACTGGATTGAATAGGAATGGTGAGAATGGGCATCCTTGTCTTGGTCCTGATTTAATGGAAAACCATTGAGTAAGATGCTAGCTGTGAGATTGTCAAATATGGCCTGTATTATGTTGAAGTACATACCTTCTGTACCCAATTCATTGAGAGTTTGTACGATGAAATGATGCTGAATTTTGTCAAATGCTTTCTCTGCGTCTATTGAGATGATCGTAAGATTTTTGTCCTTTATTCCGTTAATGTGGTGTATTACACTTATTGATTTGCATTATACTGAACCTCACTGCATTTCAGAAATAAATTCCACCTGATCATAGTATATAATCTATTTATTTATTTATTTATTTATTTATGTTTATTTATTTATTTATTTTGAGAGAGAGAGAGCATGAGCAGGGGAGGGGCAGAGAGAGAGGGAGGGAGAGGACCCCAAGCAGGCTCCACGCTGCCAGCCTAGAGCCCAGTGTGGGGCTTGAACTCACAAACCGTGAAATCATGACCTGAGTCAGATGCTTAACCGACTGAGCCATCCAGGACCCCCAGTATATGATCCTTTTAATGTACCGTTGAATTTGGTTTGCTAATATTTTGTTGAGGATTTTGGCCCCTATATTCATCAAGGATATTGGCCTGTAATTTTATTTTCTTGTAGTGTCCTTGTCAGGCTTTGGTATCAGGGTAATGGGAGTCTCATAAAATGAGTGTGGAAGTGATCCCTCCATTTCTATTTTTTGGGAGAGTTTGAGAAAAATTGGCATTCATCCTTTAAATGTTTGGTAGGATTTATCAGTAAAGCTATCTGGTTCTGGACTTTGGTTTGTTGGAAGTCTTTGATTACTGATTCAATCTCCTTACTAGTAACTGGTCTGTTAAAAATTTCTGTTTCTTCATGATTCAGTCTGGTAGATTATACGTTTCTAGGAATTTACTCAACTTTTTCTAGATTATCTAATTGGTTGTATAGTAGTTTGTTATGATCCTTAGAATTTGTGGTATCAATTCTAATGTCTTGTCTTAATTTTGATTGTGAGTCTTCTTTTTTTTCATAGTTAGTCTAGCTAAAGCTTTGTCAGTTTTGCTGATTTTTCCAAAAAAGTCTCACTTTTATTGATCTTACTATTGTCTTTCTCGTCTCTATTTTATCTATTTCTACTTTAATCTTTGTTATTTTCTTCGTTCTACTAACTTTGGACTTAGTTTGTTCTTCTTTTTCTAGTTTTTTGAGACGTAAGGCTAAGCTATGTATTTGGGTTACTTGTCTCTGAATGCAGGCACTTACCACTATAACGTTCCCTCTTAGAACTGCTTTTGCCACATCCCATAACTTTTGGTATGTGGCATCTCCATTTTTATTAGTCTCAAGATATTTTTTTGCTTTCTCTTTCATTTGCCTTTGACTCATTAGTTGTTTGGACGCATGTGGTTTAATCCATATTTGTGAATTTTCCATTTTTCTCCTCGTAATTGATTTCTAGTTTCATTCCGTTGTGATTGGAAAGGATGCTTGATATGATTTTAATCTTCTTAAGTTTATTAAGACTTATTTGTGGCCCAACATGTAATATATTCTGGGAATGTTTTATGTGCACTCAAGAAAAATATGTATTCTGCTGCTGTTGGATGGAATGTTCTGTATGTATTTGTTATGTCCATTTGGTCTAAAATAGAGTTTACTTCTAATGTTTCCTTATTGATTTTCTGTCTAGTTGATCTACCTATTGTTGAAAGTGGGGTGTCGAAGTTCCCTACTATTATTGTATTGCTGTCTATTTCTCCCTTCAGGTCCTTTAATATTTGCTTTATAAATGTAGGTATATTGATATTGGGAGTGTATATATTTACACTTCTTATATGTTTTCTTCTCATTCTGGTATTTCTATAATGCATATATCGGTCAGTTTGATGATGTCACATAAGTCTCCTAAGCTATTTTCACTCCCAGCCTTGTAGGAATGGTCTCATGTAGGAGATGTCCTCACTGTTCAACCCTGCCCTAGATCTTGGATAGCTCTTGAACCTTTGTGATTGTCTATGCTGCTGCCTTTATTCTTAGTGGTACCTCATAGGTGAGGGTGTGCCAAGATCTATGAGTGTCTCAAAGGGAAAAATTGAAGTCAGCACTTAGATGCAGACTGATTAGAAAGAAGCTGGATCCTTAGCCAGCAGCTGAGGAAGTTTGAGGTCAAACTCCTACCAGGAAAAAATGGGAGATGGGCATTTTTGTCTACTCCTTCTACCCTGAGCCTGAGGTGGCAGGGGAGGGGATAGCCATGGCAAGTGCTCACATGCCTGATAAGAACTGTTTCTTTGTTATGGCCCTAAAAGACTCATGAATTCAAGACTTGTTGACTTTCTGGGGCACCTGGGTGGCTCAGTCGGTTAAGTGTCCGACTTTTGACTCAAGTCATGATCCCGCGGTTTGTGAGTTCAAGCCCTGCATCGGGCTCTGTGGTGAAAGCTCAGAGCCTGGAACCTGCTTCAGATCCCGTGTCTCCCTCTCTCTGCCTCTCCCATGCTCATGCTCTGTCTCTCTCTGTCTCGCAATAATAAATAAATGTTAAAAAAAATTTTTTTTAAAAGACTTGTTGACTTTCTGAGCTACATAATTTGGGGGTTTATCCTTTCGGGACAAGCCTTAAAAGCTGGAACCCTAGAAATGAGAGCTTCACTTCTCAGGAAGGAGCTGAGAGTTGGCCACTGTGTGGGGGGTGATGCTTATGGCAAGAGTGTGTCTCAGTCTTTCCTACCCATTTTGATATGGGCATTTTCTCAGTTGCCTAATATGTAGGAGTCATTCAACTAGTTTCTGGATATCTCTGTGTGTAGCTGTGCACCCAGTGTGTCTGTGAGAGGGGGGATATTCAAGAGTCCCCTACTTTGCCATCTTGGTCCACGGTGTCGATGGAGTTCCCTGCCTCCATGTCATTTTTCACCAGTATATGTCATTTAATTCTCACTAGGTAGTTTTAAAACTCCTAGGAGGAGTAAGTAACTAGTATTAATGTTCCCTTTACAAGTTAAGAATCTGGTGTCATCCCCCTCAACTGAAATCACTGCTATGGCTCCAAATTGTGTCAGAATAAAGTTTAAACTCTCTACAATGCCCTCCACAGACTTGTTTCTTGCCTTGCTCATTAGGACCAAATCTTAGCCCTTTCACACCATCGTGTCCTGACATATTGACTTGCTTAATTTTTTTCATATATCTGCCACCTCCTTCCCCCGGCTCACACGCACTCTCTCTCTTTCTTTCTCATTCCTTCTCAGGTATTTTAGTTGTCTGCTGCTGTGTAACAAACCATCCCAACCTTTACTGTCTGAAAATAATAACGCTTTATTATCTCTCACGATTCGGTGTGTCTGCTGGCATTGCCAGAGTATTCTCGTGTGGCCGTAGTCATCAGGTGGGCCAGCTGGAGCTGGGGGCCTACAGTGGACTCTGTCACATGTCTGGGCCTTGGTAAAGAAGGCTACAGATTTGGGACATCTCTCTCCATGTGGTCTCTAGCCATTTAATCATCTAGCCCAGCTTCTTCACATATGTTCTAAGAAGGTAGGAATGGAGACTACAGATCTCTTAACATGTACACTCTAGCATTATTGCATGTCATTTTCCCCACATTCTCTTGGTCAGAGAAAAGCCACAAGGGCAGCCCACATTCAAGGGAGAGCTAGTTCCTCTCGCTTGATAGGAATGCATCACATTACAAAAGGGTATGGACTCAGAGGGTCATGGTTCATTGAGGCCACTATTTATTTAATAGCAGGCCCAACAGGAACAATCTCCCCCTTGCTTGGCTAATTCATATTTGTCACAAGGGTCTCAGTTTTGTAGGTGCTTCCTCTTGGGGCTCCTGTGACCTTACCTGGCCATCATCCCTATTCTAGCCCTTATCACAGTCTCTGAAATCACCAGCTTCCCTGTGCGTCTTCACTATCTCTAGGGCACAGCAGGGCCTGGCACCCAGAAACTATTTAGCTAATAGTCCACTATTAGCTAAATGGATGAGGCTCAAAGGGTTAAGAATTGTATCCATGATTACATAGAAAATAAACTACGGTATTTCCTGGGTGTCTTCCTTCAGCAAAGGAAGACATTTTGTGAACTTTTTAATAATAATGGTTAATGCAATGGTATAACCTTACCTTGGCTTTTAAGAACAAAGAAGTAATTTCAGGAGAAGTCCTTCTCATTGTCAGGTTTGTCCTGGGGATAAAAGCTGGAGTAGAGTTTGCAACTCCAAGTGTGGCGCAGGGACCGTAAGCATCAGCATCACGTAGAGGCTGACTAGTAATACAAAGTTCAGGACCTGCCTCAGATCTAGTGAATCAGGATCTGCATACTCACAAACCCCCCAGGCAATCCCCACATCCTTTAAACGTTTAGAAGCATCAGGTTGGAGTATACTCCTGAGTGCTCTTGCACACCTACATAGCCATGACCCTTAAGAGGCAGTCTCAGAAGCAGCCCTACTCTCCTTAAGGTGAGATGATATTTTTCGAGGAATTCTCACCAAATTTCCCCCGGTGACTTGAGTTTGGGCCTCTCAGATTTTGCTCGGTGTACATAAAAGCAAAGCACTCTACCTTCTGCTGAAATTTCTCAGTGGAGACCTGATGGGGTATTTGTTACTGAAACATTGTCATAACGTTTGAGCTATTTTAGGCTTCCACTGTACTTTTAAGTATTTAAATAGTAACAAAAGAATAAGGTGTGTGCGGTGTAGGCGAAACTTGTATTTCTCAGAATTTGTGTTGTTACGTTTCCAACCTTTCAGTTGAGTATGGGAGTGTTTTTCATTTTAGCTTTCTTTTTATTGTTTTTCTTTTTCATTTAAAGAAAAAGAATGAGGCTAAAGAGTGTTATTCATTATAACTGGAGAAGAAAAACACAAAACCGCAGGTATGTGAAAGTATGGAAAGAGATACAAAAAAAAAAGCTTATCTAAATTTAAACAGGATTTTATTAGGTATTCAAAAGTAATCATTTTTCCGTGTAACACACACAATTCAAACCAACAGCTTCAGGTGACAATCCATTAGGTGGGGTATATATATTATTTATTATATTTTACTTTATTATAATAATTACTATTGTTGTTTACATAGAAAGAACAGTTTCACTGTGAAGTCAAAGGCTTATTACAATTTTTACTCTAAATGGATTGATTTTTAGGGGTGCGTGTATGTGTTCGCATACATGTTTGGTTTGTAGGATGAACTTTCTTTGGACCCAATCTTTGTGAATAATCTCTTAAGGAACTCCATCAACCTTACTAAGACTCGGGTTTTCCAAGGTAGAAAGGGTCCTATCTCTTACTGGGAATTCCCGGGGCTGGGGACAGTCCCCTACCCACTTAAAGGCTTTGCTAATTCAACAAGGAATATTGAAAGTGTCATCAAAGCCTGCACAAACACCCTATTTGCATAACTTTCTCAGTGGCATCCTGCCAATTTGCCCGAGTTGCCCATATGGTAAGCTGCCCAGTTACTCAGTTTACAAGGGATTAAATGACTGGTTCAGAGTGCTAGTATCTGGTTAGAGAAGGGCAACGTCAGAATAAAAAATGCCAGGCTGAAGCTGCGTGTCTCCCCCTTTTCTGTGACTGGTCAAGCAGCCCTTGAAATGCAAGCAATCTACAGTAGTCATTCTCAAAATTGAGCCAGTGTCAGAATCCCCCGGAAAGCTTAATTACAGCACATATTGTTGAGTCTCACTCCCCGAGTTTCTGACTCTGTGGGTCTGGGGTGGTCTTCAGAGCTTGCATTTCTACCAACCAGATGATGCTGATGCTGTTGGTCAGGACTCCACACTTTGAGAACAGCTTGTCTAGAACTTGGTTCATTGGCAACACCCAGAGAATTAAGAAAGAATATTTCAAGATTGTTACTAGGACACTCAAGAGGTCTGATTTATTTCTTTTTTTTCCTGATAGGCAAGATGACCATAAAAGTTATAGAAGTTCAGAGGACAGAGACTTGCCCATTGTCTGGTTGGAAACCCCATTTCCAATCTTGATATCTTTATTATGTATGACCGCTGAATCATAAAGTATCCAGCTTGAGGCCCCAGTTCCATAAACATGGATTGCAAGCAGGGCTATATATTTTGTAGAGGACCAGCATGTGAGGACAGGGACAGAGGTCTAATCTGGAGCTCAAACAAATTGCTTTCAACTGTCTCCCATGAGTGTTTTCTTTTCCTCGCCTCACGTTGTCCCTCTTCAGTTGATTCACTGAGCATTTAAGGGGTTAAAGCAGTTCTTCAAGCTCTGAGTGTGAACTACACAGTGTCTTAATAATACCTCTAATACCTGTGCATTTATATGAGCAGAACAAGTGAAAACCTGCCTTGCAGAAATTAGATTAAACAGTTGAAGGAGACAGTCATTTTAATAAGGAGCTTCTATATAAAAACCCTTGATACTTCATTATCTATTTATTCCTCTCAGTCACTCAATTTTATTTTATCCTTCATAATTAAAAAGGAGACAAAGCCAAGTCTTTAAAAAATGATCCAATGCCACAGTGTGTTGTGTAAACAATATTGGGTGGATGCAGTCCGGTTTACCTACGGTACGCTAGTCTTTCCTCACTCAGTCGTCATGCTTTCCTCCCATGGGGTCTTTTACAGCTTTACTGGGGGTAGAAATAGCTCGTGATACAGATGCGCTTGCTAGAATCATGCTCACACATAGAGAATTAGGCCAACGCAACGTATCACCGATGAGGCCCGCATTCTTCACATCTTTTTCCTTTTAAATCTAGATAGCATTTATCACCTCCTTTCCTCCCTCAATAGAACGTCTTTATTGGTATCAGAAAGTATTAGTTACTCGTCCATCCCCTCTTCCTCCAGAAGTTCCTCAAACCACATTTTTCCCTTGGGGGTTCCCTTGTGAATTTCATTCAGCGTGAAGGCTCTTGGAAAGCTGTGACACATGTTGCACAAGAGTGTCAGTGTTACAACAGCACTTATCTCCTCTTGCTACCCCTCAGGGAAGATGGCATTTGTGTCAATACATACACATTTTCCTTACATACGTGAACTCATTTTATAAAGCCTACAGTTTCCGGTGACGAATAACCAAGCTGACCAACACCGAACACTGACCTTTTGGGCATGTGTTTTTCCTTAATGAGTAATCTGAAGCTAAAGGCAACTAAATAACTTCATTGGTACAATTTTTGTTGGTCAGAAATTATGAAATGTGCCCGAAGAAATTTAAGGCACAAAGGTCCCTAGGATTTCAATGTGGAGCTTGCCAAAAGTTAAACATGCAGTTAGTGAAAGACGGTTCATACTTTTAGACTGGTGTTAATGTTCCGGCCCGTGCCTCCTTTTTCTTGGTATGGTATCATGATCCCTAAATGTTGTAGAGTTAAGTTTCGCGTGTACTTTCTTGGGCATGAAACAGTCATGGTGCCTACTGTATATAAAAGAGGGAAATTCTATCATTTTATCCTTCAATAGATTTGATATGTGAAGGGAGAAGAAACTGGAAATCATTTAGCTGATGAATGAACCTATGGGTCTTAGCTTTTCATCGAGGCCTCCTTATTTGTGATTAGCCCATGCCTCCACCCGTTTTCCTCTAACCTCTTTCTCTGGGGCTCTAGGAAATGAATGAATAGACATGAAAAAACATTAAAGGTAGGATGACAGGGGCTGCCTTTGGAGGAGGACGGGGAGACAGAATTCTCTTGGGTATATTCCTAGGAGTGGACCTGCTGGGTCGTATGGTAAGTTCATGTGTAACCTTTCAACAAATTGCCAAACTGTTTTCGGAAGTGGCTGTACCATTTTATATTTCTGCCTGCGATATATGAGGTTTTAAAATGTCTCCACGTGCTCACTAACACCTGGTATTGCCTTTCCTTTCAATTATGGCTGCTTTGACGAGTGGTGGGAGTGCAAAAACTCACTGTGATTTTCGTCAGCCTCTTCCCAATGACCGAGGACGTCGTGCGCGTTTTCACGTACATATTTGGCCATTTGTATATCTTCTTACTTAAAACGTCTATTCAGATATTTTGCCCATTTTTTAGTCAGCGTTTTGTCTTCTTATTGAGTTGCAAGAGTTCTTTGTATATTCTGAATCGAAGTCCTTTATCAGAGATACGATTCGCAAATATTTTCTTGGGCCCATGGCTTGTCTGTTAACCTTCCTAACGGTGTCTCTCGTAGCATACAAGTTCGCACCAATTTTTAACGCCTACTCTTTGAAAGGACATGGAGCACTGGCTATGCCTATTACTTTCTTATTTCTCCAGCTAAACTGAATCAGGAACTTCTCTATGGCCTCAAGTGGGTGCATCAAATTATGACTTCTTTTTCCTTATCCAGCATCTACTCTGGACCAGGCTCTGTATATTTACTCTTTCGAATCCTCACAGCTGCCTTGCAAGGAAGGGGCTATTATTCCCTTTTTTTTTTTTTTTTTTTTTTTGGATAAGGAAATGGAGGCTCAAGAGGTTTAGCAACTTGCCTGAAACTAAAGGAGGAAGCACCAGAAGCTTTATTGGCGTTCGGTTCTCTGCCCCTCTAGACCTTGTGCTTCCGGATGATGCTAAGATGGGCTTTCTCGGGCGTGGCAAAGACTTGGGTCCTCCACGGCTGGAAGCGGGAGGTGAAACCATAAGAACTTCTGACTGTGCTTGCCCTTCACCTCGGAGAGTTTTCTGGAACGGCTCCCATTTCTTTTCTGGCTCTCCATCTGCTAGCTGTGGAGTAGCCCCTGTTAGTCACCATAGCTAAAGAAAAAAAATACCGGTTTATTTCGAACGGTTAATATTCATCAAATGTTAATGAAAATACATAACAAATAATTACAACAAACACGGTGCCTGATTAAGATGAAAGGGATGACAATCCCGTGAATTTTTAATCTGAAAAATAAAGAATGTTACATTAATAAGACTTAATTATACCATTAAATATTTAAAATTACCTTCTTTAATAGATTTTATTTTTTATTTAATATATCTCTTTTCTAAATGTCTATAACACTTTCATGAGATTGGTATATAAAATCCTATCAGCTGTTATGGCAAAAGAGAATTTTAACTTAATATATTCATCCTATTGATCTCACAACTTCCACTTTATTTATTGCTCAGAAAAGCTAATAACCCTTTTACACTTTATTATAATTGATATTTTCTCCACATAGAGCGATAAATAATTAATACCATTACAGGGACCTCATGTGCGATACACTTATTTGGGAAAAAAAAATACAACAAACCATCTGAGTAGTGTATTATACATTCCATTTTAATACTCTACACTTACAATTAATGCTACATTTTACAGGAAAACATAATTAACTTTGGGAATCTGTCTTGAAATGACCACATTTAGGCAGCTGAAGCTAAGGCAGGGGCTCTATTCTAAGCCAGCTCTCTGGTTTTTCCACATTTCAGCTGCTTCTAAAGGATCAGTAAAATTACACACCTATCACCAAGTCTTTTCACACCTTGGGAAAGGTGTTTATAAAAGGGAAGGGATAGTCTTTTGGCCTTGTGCTCTCTGTACAAAAATTGAACTTGATTTTTAATTTTTGCTCAGTTTTTATAATTGTGTTTTAATGAAAAAGCAACACCTCTCCCAAAATTGCTAATAAGATAATTAAATTCATTTGACCTTTCTCTCCCACCATCCCAAGAAGCCTTTTTTTTTTTTTTTTTTTTTGGGGGGGGGGGAGGAAGAAAAACATAGCCATAGCTTCTATATTGCCGCGAATGACTTCATTGTTTGCATCTTCCAGGGAGCCAGCTGGAGTCAAAGTTCCAGGGGTGAGATCTGGGTATCTGGGCTGAGATGCTATCTCTGCCTCTCTAGCTTTGTAGTTTAGGGCAAGTTCCTTTTCCTCTCTGAACTACTAGACTGTAATGTATGTTCCACGAAAGCAGACACCATATTGGTCTTGTTCGTTCTATTCTTCAGGAAGTGTCTGATATGTGGTGATGTTCAAAAACATTTGAGAATGAATGAAAAAATGAATGATACAGCTACTGAACTGTAGAACTCTCATGCAGAAGGACTACTGGGAACATATGTAACGAAGTCCGTCAGATTAAATCATCCTATTAGTCTGTTCTGGTCCTGAACCTACAGCCCAGACAAAGTCAATCATGCTCAGTGAATGAGTCAATAAAAAAGGAAGGCTGGACTGTCTGGCCCCATCATGGGCTATTACTGATTTTCCTTGCACCCTGATTTTCGGTTTTGTCCCCTACTACTAGGCCTGTCCTTGCCCCGAAAGGCTGACATGTGAGCACTCAAGTTCCTCCTTTTTCGTCCCATGGATCTTGCTCTGGTTTCTGGGTGCCCCTTCCTCAGCATCTGTGTGTTTTTGCTTCTAATGACCTGTACCCGTGAGTGACTCACTTTGAAGGCTTGACTGCAGATTGCTGAAGCCACTTGCCCACACAAACAGCTTGCTGGCTTTGCCTGGGAGTTTTGTCCTACACTGGCCTCCTGCTTCCTTCTTCCCCTCTTTCCCACCAGTAGTAGCTTTTGTCAATGACTGACTGATAAATACAGTACCACAAAGCCTGACTCACATGTCAGTGTAGTGTAGTGGTTGGTAATCTACACTCTCTAACTCCCTGTGGGATCCGCCTAAGGCTGGGACATTGCTTTAAATTATTCACTTAGTCTCCAATTCTTCCATGCTTTCTCCACTTCCTTGGGGGCATTTCCCTAATAAATTCCTTGCACACAGATCCTCACTCAGGGTCTCCTTCTGGGGAGTTTGACCTAAGATACCCAAAGACAAATTTAGCTTCTCGTATTTGCCCAACAACACGTCTCGAACTCTGCCTCACCTTTATAATTCATCAGCTGATGTCAACTTCATTTAATTATCTAATCCCCCAAAGCCCCCAGGACTCTGCTTTAGCCGTTGGCCCAAGTGACTTGCCTCTCCCCCGTGATGTGTGTGACCCAGCCCCCCTCAAAGGAAATGGAACTTCTCTTTTTATATAGTCCTACGTTTTAAATACTACATAGTAACTCTTTGGCTCATGGCAGCTTACTCTTAAGGAGGTATTTATGCAAGGCAGGTCTTAGAATTATTCTCCAACCTGTAAATTCTGTTGGAAGCATGAACATCTCTACAATGATCGAATCATATTTTGTGAAGCCAATCAGATTCAGGAAGTGTGGGATAGTATTCTTATTAAATCCAGCGAGGAAGAGTCCGACCTTGGTGGAGAATAGTTTGCACATAGCTGATACTCAATAAAGAATATCTCGGGGTGTCTGAGTGGCTCAGTCGGTTAAGTACCCATTCTTGGTTTCAGCTCAGGTCATGATCTCACCATTCGTGAATTTGAGCCCTGCGTGTTGGGCTCTGCGCTGACAGGGCGGAGCCTGCTTGGGATTCTCTCTCTCCCTCTCTCTCTCTCTGCCCCTCCCCAACTCATGCTCTCTCCCTCTCAAAATAAATAAATGTTACAAAAAACAAAAAAACCTCTTTAAAAATGTACACGGTTAATTATTTATGTGAAATTTGAAAACAGGCAAAAATAAGCCACAGTGATAAAAGTCAGAATAGTAGTTACCTGTGTGTGTATGGTGGGGGGGGGGGGGAGTTGGGAGGTGGGTAAAGGCAGAGGCTTGCATAGGAGGTATCTGGGTGCTAGTAATCTCTATTTGTTAATCCAGATGGTGGTTAACCAGTATGAGTACATGGTAAAAATACCTTGAGCTTATAGTTTGTGCACGTTTCTATCTCCGTGTTTTATGCCAATAAAATATTTACTTTAAAAAAGCTTTATTAAAATTTATGAAGCAGGTCAAAGCATGATGACAAGAGACTCAAAGTGTGAATGACAAAGAAAGGTCTAGATCAACGATAAAAGGTTTTATTTTCACTTACAAGGTACTGTGTGTGGCAAAGCGATGAACTAGAGATTGGGAGATTTTGCCATCTGATCTCTCACCTTTCAGAGATGGATTTGCCTTTTTGTCATTTCGCATGGAGAGAGGGCTCATTTATCCCTCTAACAAATGTTATTGAGCAACTTTTCCACGAGAGGCTGGTTTAGAGAGGCGAGTTTAGAGTAGCCAGTTCCTTAATTATTCAGAGATGGATAAGCCAGCTGATGAACCATTCAAACCTTCCAGTATCCCCATTTCCCCTTCCCCGATAGCTTCCCCTGCCTGCAACATTCTGTGGAATTCAATGTGGTTTATAGCAAGGCAAGTGGTACTGCCCAAATAGAATGAATTCAGGGCTCCTACATGAATAATTTTGTACCTAAATCTATGAACTCTCATGGGCAGAGGCCTTACGTGATTCTTTGACAAGTCCCTCTGCCCGGCACAATGCCCAGCAGTCGGGGTGGCACTCAGCAAAAGAGTGAAAGTGTGGGGAATGAAAGAATAAAGGCGCTTATGACATATTTGCTTTTCACTCCCGTTGCAGCTTTCTTTCTCACCCGAGAGGGCAAATGTCTCGGGATTGTTGTAACTCAACAAATAAAGACATGTAGTCACAGCCATCTTCCTCTTTAAAGTTTAGATGTGGGTACTAGCTACCCGATTCCCAATCTCACCAGGTTTTAAAAATTCCTGTCATATAGTTGTCCCGTTAATAACTGGGGACACTCTATGGAGCAGACGATTTTCTCCCTAAAATATAGATTTCCTATATCAAAGACAGAGAGCGCATCCATAACAGAAAACACTGGTGTTTACCATCCTTCCGTGTCAGGTTAACAGGTGTAGTGCTATATTCCTTTTCAATGACCTAGGCTCTCTCTTATGTCCCCACCTTGGGGACTGTGAAATACATATTTCTGTTCTTGAGAAGGAAGGGAGATCTAGAATCGGGTTTTAAAATGTGCTCTTTTTGTCTTTTTTTCTTAACCATGAGGAGTCTCTTCCTGGGAACATTGGGGACTTGATTCTGAGGACCTCATTTCCTTTGAATGCTTTGATGTTTTGTTTCCTCTGACTAAAGTATTTTGCTGTTATTGCTTGTGAAACTACAGAGAAGAACACACAACTGAACGGCTGCCCTTTCCAAACCCCATGGATGTGGTGGTGGCAGGAACAATTCTTGGCTTTGCCTTGAGATATTGGAGCTCATTGGAAGAAGTGAAAAGGCTAGCTGCCTGAAGGCTCCTTTTTGTTTTCCTAGATGTATAGGCAGGATGGCAGGGTCAGATTAGTCAGTTTATGAATTATTCAGAGATGGATTAGCCAGCTGATGGATTATTCAGCCCTCTGTTCCTTTTCCATGTGTCTTACTCTGCCAAGCTCCTGTTCATTCCACTCCAACATGGTTGTTCTCAAGGAGCAGAAAGGAGCAGGGAGAGAAGATATAATGGTGACTCGTGGTTCATAGCAACGCTCAGAAGAGTGAAAACTGGTCTGATGAAGAATGTCTATCGTCCATCTCTTGGGGCGGGTGATCTTGCTGGAACTGAGCAACCTGGGTTGTTGCAAGGCATGCATCTAACTACTTTGAAAAACAAATCAAGAAACCAAAGCCAACACCTAGCTATGGCTAATAGTAAAGCTGGTCTTAAGTGAAGTATGCAGGACTTTGGGACCTGAGTGCCTATCCCAGACCCACTCTTTAGCTGGACTAAATCTAGGCTTTACAAGGTCCATCTCAGCCTGCACATTCATTTTATTTAAATTAAAATCTGTCGAGTGCATACTGTATGCGAGATGCTTTACAAACAGTATTAGGGTTGCTTTTCACTGCAAGTTACAGTAGATCAGTCTAATAATAGCTTCAACTATAAAGCCAATTAATGGTAAACACAATAGAAAGTTTGGAGATAGGGATTTCAGGGTTGGCTCAGCATTCCAGAGGTGTTGTAGAAGATCCATGATTTTCTGATTTTTGGCGCACGGCTATCCCCTTAGCTTATTTTAATGTTGTTAGTTAATGTGGTGAAACGGCTGCCAATGCTCAAACTAATCCCGTCTTTTGGGGGTGAAGCAGAGGTTGGGCAATGGCCTTCCTATGCCCACTGCTCTCTTTTTAATTAAGGAGGAAGGAACTTTTATAGAGTTCAGAAACAAAATCCCTTTTACATCTCATTGGTCAGAACTTGATCACATGCCTGCACATCAACCAATGACTAGTGAAATGAAATGAATTCAAAACAAATCGTGTTTGGTTTACACCGATCAAAATGAATCCCCCAGGTCAGGGGTCATGGCCTACATGAACAAAGTACGAAATTGGCAGCAAGGAAGAACGGATAATGAAAATGGGGTAGACAACCACTTACTTATTGGCTTCAGATGCAAGTGGGCTAACTCTGCAGAAAGAAGATGCTTAAGGGTCTGAAAGAATAGGGAAAATGAAAATGGATCTGTATCTATCCTTCCTGTTTAGCCACACTGGCCCACTGAGCAAATCTGACTTCTCTAAGTCTCACTCTCTAGGCTTCCCTCGGTTTTAGTTCTGTGACTTATTTTCATTGTCAGTAACCATTTAGTTCTCAGCGACGTTGTGGTCTCATCTGTAGAACACAATAAGGCCCATAAACCTGGATTTTTAACCAATTAATGTTTTGGTAGGTATCTGCGATAAGAATTTCTGGTAAACATTGGTCAAAATTACTTATGAATAGGGAATATTCATTGCATATCTCTTTGGGACTTTATACCACAGATAATGGGAGGAGCACTTTATAAAATACAGAGAGATTTGAAATGTATTCATCTGAGCTAATGATGAAGATCAAAATATAACCTCTGTTTCTGCTCACTATGGTTCAGAGTCTGTGGTATATAGTTGAGAATGATCTTTAAAAACTAAATTTAAAATGACCAACTTAAATATGGTTACCTTAAGAATATTACTGGTAGGTATTCTTATACCTTAAGAATATCAACTCTACCTAACCATCCACATACTAGGATTTCCATGTGACTCCACTGCTGTTATCTCCAGTGCAGAATTTGAATTTACACCCGTCCAGGGGTTCCTGGGGGGCTCAGTCAGTTGAGCGTCCGACTCTTGATTTTGGCTCAGGTCATGATCCCGGGGTTGTGGGATGGAGCCCTGTGTCAGGCTCCTCCCTGAGCATGGCTCCTGCTTAAGATTCTCTTTTTCCCTCTGTCCCTCTCCCCTTTCATGCTCTCTCTCTCTCTCTCTCATTCTCAAGTTAAAAAAAAAAATTACACCTGTCTTTTCCCTGTAAGTCTGCTGCTCTTCTCATGTTCCTTATCTGGTTTATTGCATCACTGTGCACCAAGTTGCTTAGTTCTGAAATATGGTTATTCTTGATGACTTTCTTCTCACCACATCCAATCAGTTGTCAAATCTTATCAGTTCTACCTCTATCACGGTTCTCATGCTTACCTTTTTTCATTTGTCTTTCAGGCTAGCAGACTGAACATCAAAACGCTGGTAATGGTGATTATCTCCAGGGGATTTTTCTGGTGTCTAGAGGACTTCTCTAAATTTCCTAGGTTTTCTAGAATCGTTTATCATCAGAAAAATGAACATAAAAATGTCATAAAATCTGTTCTTCAGAGTTGTTAATTTGGTTATTCGCAATGCCCTTCATCTATGTAATTTACACACGTGAACTGTTCCTCAACGTTTGATGCATGTGTCCATCTCTGTCAGGATATAATCTTCTGGGGGGCATAACTCTGGATCTTAAACATCCCAAAGAGCCTAGGCATCCCATATATGTCTGCTCAGTTAGATTTAGTTTATTTCTTTTTTTTTAAGTTTGTTTATTTATTTTTGAGAGAGAGAGAGAGAGAGAGAGGACAAGTGGGGAAGGCAGAAGATCCTAAGCAGGTTGCATGGTGTCAGTGAGAGCTTAATGCGGGGCTCTATCTCACAAACCATGAGATGAAAACTGAGCTGAAATCAAGGGTCAGATGCTTAACTGAGTCAGCCACCCAGACGCCCCGAAATTCAGTTTGTTTCCGATGAAAGTAGGAACCACACAAAATTTTATCATTAGGCCCCTTATGAAGTTAAAAAAAAATAACTAAAATAAATCCTTAAAGTTTCAATCCTCAGAAATCCCCCAAACGGCTCAAGATTTCAAAATACAGAAAATAAGAAAGTATGAGAAAGAAGAAAGAGAAAGGACTCCCCCACCTTCCAGCTTCCTTTGGAAGTTCCCGTTAAGCCTGCCATAAGTCAAGACTTTAGTTCATTCCGTGTAACTTTCTCCAACTTTTAACTTAAATCCTTTTTGTACATGGTCTCGCTAACTTTTCCTCCTTCTATTGGACTTTGAGTTGAATCATATCATTAAGAGTCTGGGCAGGAAGTTTCAGAACAGCTGGACATTGGGATATTACTGCTTTCAGAGACATTTAGTAATAGTAATCCTAGATCGTTACTATATACTGCACAACTATTTCGTTTAACATTTTGACAAAGTCTTTGACAAAGGCTGAGGGAAGGCAGTTCTCAGGGAAGGAGGAAAAGAAATTTCATTCTAGCTGGCTAGATGAGATGGTATCTTGATTTCCTACCAGGGTCCCCAAATGTTGGCAAGTAATGATTTTGGTGTAAATTATACACTTTGATGTGTACTGAGGTTATGGAGCATTTCATATGAAGTAATAATATTAAGTAATTTGATTGAACTAATGACTGTTTAATCTAACATCTAGCGAAATAAACAACAGTAAATATGACACATTCACACTTTATGGACTTAAATTCTGGGACAATCTAAGAAGCCATTTTTGCTGATCTTTGTGGATAAAAGATTGAGTAACTTTTTTTGCAACCATAAGATTTTCAATCTTCAGTTTACAAATTGTGTGGCCACTTAGAGATAGGTTACTCAAGTCCTTCTTATTCTTATTAACCTGTAATGACTAGGTCTGGTTGTTAAACTGAAAGCTTATTTCTTGTCAAATTTTCACTGAAACATAAGCATGCTTACTGCAAACTGTGTTCAAGTCCTCACATCTTGATAGATTAAATGTCTCTCCTATCCTTGGATCCTTTCTCCCTTCTTAACTCTATAAAGGGTTAATATAATTCTTATAAAATTTATATAATTCTTACATAAATAAGAATTGTTTCCATCACACAAGTAGCTTTGATTACCAATGTTTATATATTCCGGTGGGCACGTAACAACACAGTTCTTTTCTTTCTTTAAAAAAAAAATTTTTTTTTAAGTTTATTTATTTATTTTGAAAGAGAGAGCAAGCAGGGTAGGGGCAGCGAGAGAGGGGACAGAGAGAATCCCCTGCACTGTCAGAACAGAGCCTGATGCGGGGCTTGAACTCAGGAACCGTGAGATCACGACCTGAGCCAAAATCATGAGACAGATACTTCACCGACTGAGCCACCCAGGTGCCCCAACAGTTTTTTTTTTTTTTTAAGGTGCTGGTATATTCAATCAACACAAATCACGAAAAGTAAGAAAAGAAATAACAAAAATGACAAAACAATGGTGATTACAAGTGTTCAGCATTTTTAAATACTTAAAATACTTGCGTTCAAAGAATCACGGAAAAATGGACTTCCACAAAGCTGTGCGCTGATTTCCTTAGTCAGGCCAGGAGACGAGCTGAGGGCACAGGCTTCTGTGTGACTGCGACCCTCAGGGGGTCTTGGTGAGCCTATGCTTGGATAAGGCGATACAGAGTGCATACACTTCTTTTGGATTCCAACAAAGCTCCAGCTTGACAAAGCAGTGTTCCCCTCGCCATATAATGAGAACAGCCATAGTCAAATCAGTGGGTTTGGGCAAACTTTGAACAATTGCAGGAGCTTTTAATTTTAATTCAACCATATGGAAGGAAAGGAGAGAAATAGTTTTCTCCTCGATTCAAAATCTTTTCTTTTTCTCTCTCAGGTATAAACACTGGTCTACACATGCCTGTTCATTTGCTTTGCTTATCTTTTTTAAGAATAATAATTAACATTTACATAGTACTTACTAAATGTCAGGCTTTTATCCCCTTTATATATATTGACCAACTTCATCTTTGCAACAATCCAGGGAGGTAAGTGTTATTTTCCTTCCACTTTACAGAAGAGGAAACTGAGGCTAAGACTAAGAGATATTAACGTAAATCTGCGAGGTCCCACGGCTGGTAAGTAGCTGGTGGGAATCAAATCCAGGGTCTACGTCAGAATCTGTGCTCTTGGTGTTGATGTACTTCTCTCTCCCTATGTGTATAGCTTTTTGAGGATAGAGACGTCTTCATTCAGCTACAGAGTAGAAATGGCACTCATTTCATAGGCAGACAGGTCTGGATTTGAATTCTAAAACTTCATAAATGGCTGTAAACTGGCTCAAAAAAAGGAAGAAAGGAGGAAAGGTCCTGATTTGTAGTTTCTGCCAATTTCTGCTGTGTAAATACTCCTAATGAATGAATGATTTCTAGTTACTGTAGTTTAACAACTGCCCTGCAAAATTCCTGAAATTTTAATTATCAGCTCTTGCAAACTGACTGAGATGAGAGGCCTCCAGCACATCAGGGATGAAGGATGGACAACCTGTCAGTCTTGTTCAGACTCCTGGGTCACCATAATCTAGAGTAGTGCTTGGCACCTGGAGGTTACTCATCCATATTTATTAAATGAAGGAATGAAAATGTCCCTGCTTCGTGTATTCTCAATTTACGGTATCAGGAAAATATTCATGCTCGTAGTATTGGATAGGCTGCTGAATGGATTAAATATTAGCTTAAAAAAAAGTGTCTGGGGCATCTGGGTGGGCTCAGTCACTTAAGCGTCCGACTTCAGCTCAGGTCATGATCTCCCAGTTCGTGAGTTCGAGCCCCGCGTCTGGCTCTGTGCTGACAGCTCAGAGCTGGAACCTGCTTCGGATTCTTTGTCTCCCTCTCTCTGCTCCTCCCCCACTCATGCTCTCTCTCTCTCTCTCTCTCTCTCTCTCTCTCTCAAGAATAAATAAACATTAAAAGAAATATCTGCAAAATGCCCAACAAGATGTCTGGCACTCAATGGGACATACATGTTCACTCCTGTCCTTCTGGATTATTTGACTTACAAAGTGTCTTCTATCTAGCAGAAACGCATTAGATAAATGAATGAATGAACAAGTGAATAATTGAATGACGTTAGTAAGGAACATCGGTTTCAGGGAAGGAGGGAGGATTTTAGTCTTTATCAATGGGTAATGGATGGAAACATGTGACAGCATTTATGACTTTGTGACTTCACTATAATTTTAAAGGCCCCTCCAGCTTCAGCACAGGCATGTGAATTCACACGCCTACATAGGCCAAGCTGTAACAGTAAAAGGTTGAAATGTGCTCAATATGAAGACTGCAAGGAGTGGTGGGGATGAACGTGAACTAGATTTCTGTGAGAGCCAAATAAAAGAGTCTTCGGTTGGGTGTGGTTCCTAGGGCCCTAGCATTAAACCTTTGCTTTTGTAATGGTAAAAGACAGGGACTCTGGTGTCTACACTGGCCTGATTCGAAATCTGGTTCTGCCTCTTACCGCCTATTGGCCTTAGCCAAGTTGCTACAGCTCTCCTTCCCATTATCCAGGGGATTGCAAGGCTCCCCCCACCCCTGCACCAGAGGGAGGGTCTCTAGCAGGGATCAGGAACAAGCCCAGGCAGGCACGCGATGAACGGGTTAATCCTCAGGTGACTAAGGGACAAGCGATAGGGAGAGGACCATTTTATGTGACCCTTTCACCTGCATATAAGAAAGGAGGAAAAAATGTCTCCACACAAGTTTTGAGACCCTTTAGTACAACAACTGGATCTCAAACTTGGCCACCCATTAGAATCACCCAGACAGCTTAAAAAGAGCGATTCCTGGGTCTGAGTCCTGATACTTGGGTACAATTGATCTGGGGTATGGTCTGGGCCTCAGGTGATACATGTGCAGCCAGGGTTAAGAAACACAGCCCTAAGAGATGCAATGAGGAAAAAAAAAAATCATGTGATTTTCGGGGACATTATGCGAATTACTTTTATGTACCGTGGCAGCATGCTAGTTTCTTTGACAAATGAATACACAACAGCTATTTCCACTGGATTTCAAATATTTAAAAAGCAACAGTCTTAAAAAAACAAAAACAAAAAGCCTTAACTCTCTGGCCTCATGTACAGTTGCATTTATTCAAAGTGCTTTTTGTTGAAAAAAAATGAATTCTGCCTCCCCGAGGCATATAGAATGACGTGATTGTCGCTCTCAAACGCGAATATTCTGTCAGTCTTCTCTCACTGCTTACACCCTGCCTTGCCCTCTATACGAACTCGCACCAAGAAAAAGCTTCAGTGCCTTACCTAATTTGCCACAAGGCTGCTTACCTATTTAGGTTGGGGTACCAGAGTTGATGAGAAATTCTTTGGGAAGCCAAGCACAAGTTTTTGCTTTCTACTATTTATAGCAATCAGCTGGCTTTTCCAGTCCCTCATTAGATCAATCATGGCCATTGTCTTACAGTTGAGTGGGAAATCATTACAGGTGGAAGAGGCACCATGCCTCTAATTCAGCAGAGGCCCCCCTAACAGGAAAGCTGCAAGGAATTACAATCAAATAGGAGACTTGTCAGGAGAATGGGGTCGCTTCCAAGGCAGGATTTCTGAGGACTTCCTGGATTTTGAGGCGAGCATAAAATGTAGAGAGAAACCGTAACAAATCCGCACACACGCAAGAAATGACCACCCTTTCTTTCAAGCCTATTCCAAGTCCGGTGTTGGGCTTTCAGCTTTAGCCGAAATGCTGCTTGGTACAGAAGCACTTGGATTTGGCGGGGGTTTATCTTTTTTACAGGCCATTTATTTGGGAATGTGTTTTACAGGTGGCCCTGCTGTTGGGTCCAAACCCTGGGCTTATGTAGCGTAGGATGCTGCACATCTTTGTGGCTGAATCAAGTGTCACAGATTATGGGCTGCTCGTAGCCAATAATATGGGAAGTTCTCCTTTTTTGTCTCTCTTTGCCTTTTTCCCTGGCCTGTTGAGCAGTGACAGTCAAAAGCCAGCTGAACCCATCGTGAGGGGGCAGGCGAGGGAGAAATTGCCGGAGTGCAGATTTCTGCGTGGGCCGTATGTAGGCTCTGGGGTGACCCCGGGAGCAGGTGGGACTTATTTGGCACCCCTCCCATTAAAACCTGCCTCAGAAATCAGTTTATTTGAAGGAGTTAACGAAAGTGTTAGATATTTTCTACCACTGGCAGAGGGAAAAGTAGTGCACACGTCTGAATAAATAACTGAAAATGGCTTCTCACTGTTCAGGAAGTACAATCAATTTGAAATTAGGATTATGGAAACATCTGCGAAAATTCAAGTGTCATCTCAATTTGGGCTCATTCAGATCCTGTATTTTTCAACTTCCCAAGCAGTGCATTTAAAATCTAATCCTAATTAACACACATAGTTTAATTATAGCCAACAAAATATTCTACAAAAATTGTGTGTGCTGGTTGGGGGGATGGGTGGGGAGGGAGGAGGCGAGGGGGAAACCAGACAAATGTTCCCTGATTGTAAAAATTCTTGTTTGGTTAATAATATAAATCCTCAAGATTTTAAACACACACTGAAGTTGCTTATCAGGAATCAAAGTGACATAAAAAAAGCACGGAGCCTCCTTTCCTCATAATCCTACTTTTTCCTTTCTTCCTATTTCTTATTAACCTGGAAAGAACAAAGACCTTGCTAAGTTGGCTTATACACTCTCTATTGTGGAGACCTTTGTTGCTTTGTTTATTTTCTTTCTCTGATCAGAAGATAAACCTTTATGGTTGTGTTTGAGTACAAATAAAGAAAGAAATCTACTTGCATAAAGCAAACTTTATGGTCTGTTGTTTTAGTGATGAGAAACACCTCTAAGGATTTGAAGGTTTAACTGAAAGGCACACCAACATGTTGGATGCTTTACTGCAACCTCATCCTAATCAACCAAAACACGGCAACCCACCATCTTGCGGAATGATCGGCGCTTTCCCCTCCCAAACCTGGCATAAGTGCAATGTGCAAAGGGAACATAAATGTAAAGAAAACAAAACAAAAATCAATCAGACAAGGGGAAAAAAAAAAATTCCCATCCAGAAGCTCAAACATAATTTTAACTAAAATTAACTCAGGGAGAGAGCTTCAAAACTCAAGCTGACTGAGTCTCAGTCATTTTGTAGCGTTATTTTGGTCAATAATAAATCTGAGGGAAAAAAAGTCAAACTCTCTTACTCTTTTGCTTAAGTGCTTTGTTACCTTGTTACTCGAGTGAAGATACAGAGAATTGACTTCTACTCTAGATTCTGTTCCTTGTATTCCTATTGCCGAGAAAAGAAAAATATTCAAATTCTTGATATCGTTCAGCTATCGTTCAGAAAATTTTACCATGGCGTTCGCTATAATAAAATGTGACTCTCTGTTAGTATTAAAGTAGTCTAGGTCTCTGCACGTAAGGGGGTGATAGTGATTCCTAGGTGAATACCATTGTAATTTCCCTCATCTCAACCCAGTCTTGAGGATAAAATTCATCGTCTTTAGCACTTAATAGCCTGTACATTTGTTTTGTTTACAGATCAGTTTCATTCCTTTGTCCACCATGATTTTTAAGAATTTATAACAGTGGGGCACTTTTTAATAGGGTAATAGTAACGAATGAATGGCAGAGAGTGTGCTATGGCATTTTGTTGAAAAGAATCCTACATTTCTCCGCAGAACCCAGGGGCTCAGAAAGACCTATATAATAGGAACATGCGATATTTCTATGTGACAGGATAAAGTTTACTAGAATCAGCCTTGAAAAGTAGTCTGCAGGGCAACTGTTCATTAAATTTTATCGAATACTATGCCAAACAATTTGTAATTGTTATCCTCTCTCCTTTTCTTTCTCCATCGATCTCTTCTAGTGTTTTGCCCTCCAAACTTCATGAAGGAAGAGACTGTTCATTCCTATCTTTGACAGAGACCCTAGCCTAGAACCTGCCACATAATAAGAAAGCAATAAATATGGGGCTCCTGGGTGGCTCAGTAGGTTAAGCACCCGACTTCGGCTCAGGTCATGATCTCGCAGATCATGGGTTCAAGTCCTACGTCGGGCTCTGTGCCGACAGCTCAGAGCCTGGAGCTGCCTTGGATTCTGTGTCTCCCTCTCCCTCCGCCCCTCCCCTGTGTGTGCTCTGTCTCTCTCTCTCTCTCTCTCTCTCAAAAATAAATATTAAAAAGTTAAAAAAAAAGAAAGCAACAAATATGAATTGAATAAAAGAATGAATTCTACTTATTCACTGATTTCCATAACGAAGTGATGGATATGACTTTTGACCAGATGTAGGATAGTGACTATGGAATCAAGCATAATGATCTCATGCTGGAAAAGGTAGCAAATAATTATAAGTTGTTTTTTACAATTACATTTGATAATGGTAATAGTTAAAGCAAACAGCAAGGTATGAAAGAGAAACTGTAATTAATTTGAAACTCAGGCATTGGGGTCAAACTGTCTGGATTTAAATCTCATGTCTCCCTCCGGGGCACCTGGGTGGTTTAGTCAGTTAAGCGGTTAAGCACCTGACTCTTGGTTTTGGCTCAGGGTATGATCTCACAATTCATGGGTTCGAGCCCTGCATAGAGCTCTTTGTTGACATTGCAGAACCTGCTTGGGATTCTCTCTCTCTCTCTCTCTCTCTCTCTCTTTGCCCCTCCCCACCTTGCACAAGTGCACTCTCTCTCTCTCTCTCTCTCAAAAATAAATGAATAAACGTTAAAAAATAAATCAATCTTGGGGCGCCTGGGTGGCTTGGTCGGTTGAGTGACCGACTTCAGCTCAGGTCATGATCTCATGGTTTGTGCGTTCAAGCCCCGCGTCAGGCTCTGTGCTGATGGCTCAGAGCCTGGAGCCTGCTTCTGATTCTGTGTCTCCCTCTCTCTCTGCCCATCCCCCACTCATGCTCTGTCTCTCTCTCTGTCTCAGAAATAAACATTAAAAAATTTTTTTAAAAAAAATCAATCTCATGTCTCCCTCTTATTAGCTGTGTGGTATAGCAAGCTGCTTGCTTAACCTCTGTTAGCTGTGGTTTTCTCATCTACATCATGGACTGGGGGCTTTAGTGAGAATTCAGTGAGATAATGCTTGTAAAGTCATCAGCAAAGTGCCTGGAAATTAACCTAAGATCAGAAATTGAAGTGATTATTATTAATTAGAAATATTTTCACTTTTGGAATAATAACTGAAAGGTCTGAAGAAAAAAACACCAACCGCTGAATTGTACACAACACCATGGATTTAAAGGTCCCTGACTCTTTCCGATTCCTTCTAGATACTCCATGGCAGAAAGTTCTATACTCTCTCTGGATCCCAGGCCTGGTCTCCCGGTATAATGTGGAAACCATTGGCTTGTAGAAAGGAGCAGGTTGTCCTGGGCTGAGGAGGGGAAATACACAGGGGCAGAAATGCAACTGCAAATTAGGGAGAAGGGAAAGCGGCAGTTAAAACAGTTTGTCCAACATTCTATGGTTCACATTTATCTAAATGCCCTCCCAAAGAGTCTGACTCCCAGTGTGATGGAAACAAAACCACATTTTAGCCACAAAGGACGTTCATCTGTTTAACGGGCATTCTATTACTGTGCTGATCAGAAAGTAGTGCTCTCGTCCTAAAAATTATTGCAGAAATAAGGTTAAGAACACATGTGTCAAACAAAAACGAGTAAGGACGATGATTCCATTTTGTATTAAACTATAGAGTCGTGACACTAAAGCTATATTTTAAGCCATAGAAATCGTAAAACACAGATGTTTATATAAAATTGGAGTCTGGAGAGTGAACTTTACTGCTACGGCCAGAAACAAACAAGTGTGATAACTGGGCCATCAGCATACGTGTGTGTGTGTGATAACAGGTGAGGTAGGCAGGGCCGATCAAGAATTATGGGTATCGACAGATCATGTGATCGAAAATTAAAGACGGATGGAAGGAGACAGTGTACGGAGGATATAGGTAGAAGGAGGGAAAGGTTGAATAAGGGAGGGTAGAAGCATCTGGAACTTTTCACAGCAAATTTGCATGTTTGGCAGCCTATGATAGAGGGTTCGAAGAAACGCGAAATGTCTAAGGCTCTTGTTTTCAAGTGAAAATGTGACAAGAGGGCAGTAGGTAGCAAGTAGCGTCGGTCAGGACATGCTACTGGCATTGCACTTAAGGTATAACCCCGCTGACGTGGTTGCCGCTTCATGGCTCCATTTCATCCATGACATCTATATCATTTCCTCTATCCCATTGCCACCAGTTTTGTTCCTTGGCTAGAGATGATTCATATAAGGGTGGAAATGCTTGATGTAGCTAGACGAAAGAGATTCTCTTTCCAGGGAATTTGAAACATGAGCTGAGATACTTAGAAGCCGGAGGTGGTTTCGAGCTACGGTTTCGTTATCAGTGTCTTTGAGTTCCCGTTGTACATGGTCCTTTCTCATCCCAGAGCCTTGTTCTGCTCCTCCTTAGTTCTATGAGCTGTCTAGTGTTTTCTAATCAATATCTCCCCTGCCCCACTTTTGCATTAGTTTGCCAGCATTTGCTCGCCTCCAGTGGGACCTTATGTGATTTCTCACGTATGCCCTTCTCTTCTCCAGTGAAGTTGGCTGAAGAGTTGTAGAGGATTGGAGCACAAAGTATAAAATGTTGGTTCTATGGAGCAAGCCAGGTCCATGATTTATAAAATACAAAAGGCAGCAAACAACTCTTTGTAAAAGCTCATTTCAGTTTCCAAGGTTGGGCAGAATAAAGCTGTGCATAGTGGTTAACTGGGCAGCCTCTGGAGTGTGAATATCAGTTCCATCATTTACCACGTGAACGTAAGCTATTTAAACTCCCTGTGTACTTGGTTTCCTTACCTGACAAAATAGAGATAATATACATTTACCGTGATGATTAATATGTTATGTAGAGAAACCAACTTTATATGATACTTTTTAAGAGATCAATACATGTTGGTGATTCTGTCGTTGTGGTTGACTTATATTACAATGAGGTATTCATCATAGGCAGGACCGACATTCCTTTTTCCATTTTATACTTTCAAAAACTGAGGCTCTAAAAGATGAAGTGACTTGGCCAAGGTCATACAAGGTAGAGCTCCCACGACTCCAACTTTAAAGAATGTGTCTCCCCAATATTTATTAAGTGCCTAAAATGTACCAGACCTTGGCGATATAGGTCCTAGCCTTCATAAAACCTCATCTGGGGCGGGGGTCAGCTAACTACACACCTGGGGGACAAACCCAGCTCCTTGTCTGCTTCTGTAATAAAGTTTTTTTTCGGAACGCAGCCATGCCCCTTTGTTGAGCGTACCGTCTATGGTTCTTTCCTGCTACAATAGGAGATTAGAGCAACTGTTACAGAGACTGTATGGCTCTAAGAGCCTGAAGTATTTACTATCTGACTCTTTGCAGAAAAAGTTTGCCAAACCCTAGTGTAGTGGGTTTGTGATTTGTTGGTCTAAAAATGTTGTCTTTAATTGTTGAAGGCTAATTAAAACAAGAAAAAGAATTCCTCAGAATGAGAACAAGTTTTAGTCTTTACAGCTTCTGTTATAACCCAGTTTCGATCTCTCCCCCTTCTCCCTACTTTCTAAGAGAAAGATTCTCTCTTGGCAGCTGCGGGGTGATGGGAAATGGTTTCCGATAGATCCACATTTCCCCTGCATTATTCTCAACATCTAATCCTGGATTATCCTTCATACCTATAGAATCATACATTGTCCTTTCTTTTTCAACCACAGGGAAGAAACGGTGTGTTACGTCATTTAACTTGACTAAGTTACAAAACTTCTTGACAGATACACCTGTTAGCTGTGCAGCCTAGTGATTCCTCCTTGATTCTATTCCTTAGTGATCGTAAAATAAATCTCACACCCCCTTCACTTAAAATATTAAATAATTAAATCATTTCAGCTTTCCAGTTTCAGAGTTGGGAGCATGTTTGGACACGTATTTTAACATGATCTGGTTAACTGTTTTAACCTTCCTCATCTAAACTGTACACGATGAATGATGAGACAGAAAAGAAGTAGAGATTCTTCAACAAAGAATGGTTGAGTACAGCACTGTCATTATCTGATAAAATCCTCCTACCCTTGCTGATGGAGTTGGGGGGCGGAGAGTGGCAATGAGTGTCCCTTGAACCACAAAATACTGATTAAGCAAGCACCTGGCTTCCTGGCTAAACTCTATGACATGCACTCTAGAATAACTTTGTGTATGGAAGGAATGCAAAGTAGATCTCATTGAAGACGGGCTGTCTTGTTGAGAGGTAAGGGGCATTGACATCTGACTTTTGAAGATACCATTTGGACTTATGTTCTCGATGAGCAGTGGCTTGTGTAAAGGCTGAAGGGCAGGGTTTTAAGCCTCACTGCTCAGCAAGGAAGAGGCTGGGGTAAGCACGGAAATGACCACAGGCGGGAACTTCCGAAGCCTCGCGGAGTGCACAGCACATACCTTTGAAACCTCATCCATGTTAGGTTGCAACTGACTGTCTCCTGTAAGCTGCTTAGCGGGGGAGACACGCACTGTTTAAAAAATAAGAGTGATAATTTGGAAGATAAATGCTTAGGTTTCTCCTTGCATTGTAGGAAAGGGGGAATCTGAACATCCTGCTGCCACAGAAGTTGCATTCAAGGATACTGAATATTGATAGAGAGGAGAGACTTGGCTCCGCCCATCACAGGTGAGCCAAGCTCACTTTGTCAGTGGGAAAGGGGGTTAAATGCTCCTAGGTGCGGGGGTTACTACCAGGAAGCATCCAATTTAATGTGCTACCATGAGTTGACTATGTTTACAGGTAAAAATGATGAGAAGTAGATAACGATATAGTGATTTAAGGAATTCTAGGGCATTTTGGAATTAAAACTTAAATCAGAACTGATAGGCCACATCGTGGGCGTTAGGCCAATTACAAGATTGCTACCCAGACTCCTTGGCGTTTTAAAAACTTTTCATTTCTTTTTTTTTTTTCAACGTTTATTTATTTTTGGGACAGAGAGAGACAGAGCATGAACGGGGGAGGGGCAGAGAGAGAGGGAGACACAGAATCAGAAACAGGCTCCAGGCTCTGAGCCATCAGCCCAGAGCCTGACGCGGGGCTCGAACTCACGGACCGCGAGAACGTGACCTGGCTGAAGTCGGACGCTTGACCGACTGCGCCACCCAGGCGCCCCAAAACTTTTCATTTCAAAAGGTCCTTAGCATTTCAAGTTTGAAAAGTGAACGTGTAGGGGCGCCCGGGTGGCTAAATTGGTTAAGCATCTAACATGGGCTCAGGGCATGATCTTGCGGCTTGCGAGTATGAGCCCCACATCAGCCTCTGTGCTGATAGCTCGGAGCCTGGAGCCTGCTTCGGATTCTGTGTCTCCCTCTCTCTCTGCTCCTCCCCCTCTCGTGCTTTGTATGTCTGTCTCTCTCAAAAAATAAGTAAACATTAAAAAGAACTTTTTTTAATTAAAAAAAAAGAAAATTGAATATGTATTTTTCTTCGTCCTCTCTGGGGCTATTCCCCACTGGTCTGGCTACCTAATACTCATGGTATTTTACCAGGGGGTAGGAAGGACTGGGCCAGTGTTTGGTGAGTACTCATCTTGTGGTGCACCTCTTTGGTGAATCAAGAGGTGGCTGGCTTCACAGTGGGCACCACAAAGCAAGACAAAGATGGTTGGAGCCACATGGATACGTGGCGACAGGAATCCAGGGTGACCGATCCAGTTGGAAAAAATTAGGAGCCGTGTTCAGTGATATTCTCACATGAAATTCCTTGTCCCCATCTCATGGTGTAACTTAAAAGTCCCAGTTGACCTTCTGGTTCGCCTTTTACCTAAAGGTCCAAATAAATTAATTCGAGGCTCCCTCCTACTTCAAGTACTTCAAGTAGTACTCCATCCTCCCTCAAGTTCAGTACCTTTCTCCAATATATCTGAGGAGTCTTGGGTGGGGGCAGATGTGTTGAGAGGTGGTTGCTTTCTGCCCCCTCTTGCTCCCGACTGTGACTCCCTTCCTTCCCTGGGTCCCTTCTGGCTTCCCAGCAGCGCCCCACCAAAGAGCTCCAGTCTTTGACGTTGTGCGTTTCCCTACAAACATGGACCCAGCCTCCACATCATTTCCAAGACAGCATGCTGCAAGGCTCTACTTCTCCTTGCCGTTTTTTGCCCTTCACTAAGTGACCTTGGGAATGGGGGAGAGGGAGAATGTGGGGGTACCACAGAGGGGCACCGAAGCACAAAGCATCTCTAATTAGGAAGCAGAAGCTCCTTTCTAATAGTCCACCATTGGAAGTCTTCTCGTGGTAATTTCTCTGCCTGGAGTCTGTTCTGCAGCCACATTGCTGGGTCCCACTGTGTTTCTCCCACATTCTCCTTCCTCTGTCCAGGGTCCCACCTCCGATTCAAACATGTAGACTTCTAGAGGAAATAGAAAAATCCCTTAAAAGGCATACACAACTTTAATGGACTAGGTTGATGGTCTTTTGCCTTATTAAGCAGATTCTGTTTAGTCCCTCTCTTCCTTCGTCTCCCTGTCCTAGAGAGAATAAGAAAACCCTAAAACACTCTATGAATAAGAAAACCCATAGACATCCTATGAGTGAGAAAAATAAGAAAAAGTTTTCTGTTTAAAATGAATCCTGCAGCCATCTCTTAGACCAACCCTCAATCAATAGCCAAATTTGATTTTCTTCCATTAGTCTGCAGATTAGAAAGATAACACTGGTTTGAAGGTTATGGACCCAGCCTTTTTGTCCTGACTCTGTCTCTAGTAACTATTGTGATCTCGGGAAAGCTTCCTTTCCTTTCTGACCCTAGGGCTGCCCATCCGTCAGTAGAATAGGTAGGGTTAGACCAGCATTTTCCAAAACATGCTTTACATGTACTAGTTTGGCAAGATGTTAATGAGTGTTCCAGGGAAAATGTGTTCTGGGGTTGACTCTTGAAGACTGCATACTTCAACAAGATTGAAGTTTTCTTTGCTGCAGGACTTCTCAGATCTCTTACTAACTTAATGGCACCACGACTCTGCAGGAGAGAGATACAATACACAGAATTTCCCAAATACATTTGAGAGAGCTCCCTCCAGCTGCCTTTTTAAGTAAGAAACTTATTAATATCTTGTCAAAATGCTGCTTATTGAATGTTGTCATTCCAGAGAATAATTAAGATGAGGAAATTTATTCTCTTCAAGTTCACATCCAGTTGCAATTGTTTGTACCTGCTCAGCCTGAACGAAGCAATACCAAGTCAGCAAGAAAGTCTTAAATTTTTTTTAAAAGTTTATTTATTTTTGAGAGAGAGAGAGACAGAGACAGAGCATGAGTGAGGGAGAGGCAGAGAGAGAGAGGGAGACACAGAATCGGAATCAGGCTCCAGACTCTGAGCTGTCAGCACAGAGCCCAACACAAGGCTTGAACCCATGAACTACGAGACAATGACCGGACGCTTAACTGACTGAGCCACCCAGGTTCCCCGAGGACTGGTTATTTCTTAATGGCTTTATCTCTCTTTGGTCAATTTTTAAAATATTGCTGAAAATCTTCTCACCTTCTGAAAAGTTGCAAAGCAGAGCTCTGGGAAGGTGCAGTGTTCTTTGTTCCGATGGCTCTGGCTTCTATCATGGCCTACCGGAAGCCTGCTCTTGCTACCTACTACACGAAGCTCAGGGTTTCCGGTTGAGGTAGGGCTCTAACAAAGAGATTAAGGAGCCAAAGTCCTAGAAAGTTTAGGTTACTTCCCCCGTCTCAGTGTCATTCTCCCACATGGCAATTCAAAGTATCAAATTTTATTTTTCAAAATGATTCAACACTTTTATTCATCCTGAAATGAAAATAGTTCCTTTCTAGATGGTCTGATTGCAAAATTCTAAGTAAGTATATCAAAGTGGACTTTCTTTGTGTGTGGGTAGACGCATGAGGGGTGCATAGCTTCTCCTGTGGGACTGGTTCTCTAAGAATGTCTTTGGTCTGCTAGTTGGGTTACTCATTACTAATTAGAAGCAAGGACCAAGGTGGATTCTGGAAAACACTGTGAAGCTGTAAAGGAAGCTGGTGTTGTGTAGCCCTTACTTAATGCCCATGACCCAGCAAATGTTCCCTCCCCAGCTCTCTTCAACCAAGTTGCTTTAGGTGCTGATTTCCTTCCTCTCATTTCCTTTTCAGCACACCCATATCTAATGTTCTTTTGCCACCAGGTTGCCCCAGCCCCAAGAAGACATTGTATTCAGTCTAGAGTGTGATGGACTTTGGTGGATGCTCTGATATGCCATCCAGATTTCCCTTCAGGAATGAGAACATATACCCCCAGCTGCTGGAAGTATTGTCAGCAAACGTCTCCTAAATGTCAGCCCCCTAAACGAATTACTTTGACCGACGGAAGCCATCTTGCCCACGGTCAGCTGCTTGCAGTGACTGGTGGACGAGGCATTAAAGGCCAAGATGCCATAATTTATAATTCGAAAGGCCATCCCAGCCTCAGAACCCTGTGGCATTGGCTGGGGCCTTTGTTGGACTGCATCACAGCTCAGCTTCTCCCTGTCCCAAACCTGCCTCCTTCCCTTCCCTGACAGCTGTCAACCCCAAGAGCCCTCCTTAATAAGATTCCTGCACATGAATTTTTGTCTTAGAGCTAATGTCCCGGGAAACCCAATGTACAGAAGAGGCTTGATACCTAAGTAATCTCTGGAGGATACTTGTGTTTTAAAGGAACTCCATCAGGGTTATGTTTAACTTAAAAGGAAGAGTCGCTGATGGTTCAATTGCTTGGCAGTGTGACATCTGGAAAAGAGTGGGAGGGGGTTGGTTTACGTGTATAGAGGGAGTCTTTTAAAAAAATTACTAGTGCATTTTAGGGGTGCCTAGGTGGGTCAGTCAGGTTAGTGTCTACTCTGGGTTTTGGCTCAAGTCATGATCTCACGGTTCGTGAGATTGAGCCCCACATCAGGCTCTGCACTGAAAGCATGGAGCCTGCTTGGAGTTTCTCTCTCCTCTCTCTGTCCCTCCCCGGCTTGCTCTCTCTCTCTCTCTCTCTCTCTCAAAATATAAATAAATAAATAAATAAATAAATAAATAAATAACATTAAAATAAATAAATAAAATTCTTAGCGCATTTTATGTCTTATTTAAAATGTTGTTTCCCAATTGGAAGTCATAAAGATATTGTTCTGCCTTTCCTTCCAGAAGTTTGGATAGTTTGCCATTGGAAAGTCCCATTTGGAGTTGATTTTTTATGAGTGATTTTCCATTTTCATAAGGCACAAAAAGTCAGGTAAAAGTAAATACATGCTGTTTGGAGATACAAGCATTTGTGACAAAACTGTTTCAAAAAAAAAAAAGGAATGATAAATACAAAATTCAGGTTTATTACTGACTGGCTTCGTGGGGGCAGGGGTGGAATGGAAAAGAGTATTCGAATTGCTTCAGTGGAATTGGTAAGTTCTAATAGATGAGTTGGGTGGGATACTCATGTGGTGTCCACTTTCATCTATAAGCTTTATGATCTACATATACATTATATATATTCTTCTTTTCTTTCAGACAGAGAGAGAGAAGGAGAGAGAGTGCAAGCATGGGAGAGGGGCAGAGCAAGAGAGAGAGAGAATCTCAAAAAAGCTCCATTCTCGGCACAGAGCCCAACCCGGGCTCAATCCACTGATCCTGGGATCATGACCTGAGCCAAAATCAAAAGAGGGATACTCAACCGACCAAGCCACCCAGGAGCCCCTATGTATTCTTTAGTGTATCAATACTAAGTGTTTTAAGGCATAAAATGAGAAGAAAGGAAGTGGATAGTGCAAGGACCAATGACTCACTGCTTTGTTGTAAAGGGTACTAGAAAAATGGGCCAGTGACAGGAATAGAATGGGGATGTCCTGCAAGGTTATTTTTGAAGACATGGGACATTACAACAAATTGGTGTGTAGATAAGAGAATCCAGCAGAACAAGAAAAAGATTAAATTCGGAAGGGCAGGGGGCATTCGGAGGAGTGATACCCAGCTTTCTTTTGCAAAATACTTTTCTTGGGTTATAACTTTTGCCCCTGTTGGGTCATCCGTGCCTTTGAATCGCATGTCTCATCCATTTATTCATTTGTGCTTAATCACAAGTATTACTGAGTTCCTTCTAGGAGCTCATCCATGGATGCAGTCAGTAGTGAGATTTGCTTGACCCACTTATGTTCATGAGCTCCTTACAGTGGTATCTTCCCTGATAGAACCACCAATGGCTGGGAAGCCCAGATCTGGCTCCGCCCACCTGTCCCTGCTATCTAGGAACCAGCAGCTTTGCTGACTGGGGTCCGGTCCTGTCCATCTTCTCTCTGGCTTTTTAACTTCTCAAACCACTTTCTGCCTCAGGCCCATTGCACTTGTACTTGCTTATGCCTGGGGTTCTCTTTGTCCTGATTGATTCTCATGCTTCCTTTGCAAGTCTCAACTTGCCTGTCACCTCTCTCAAAGGCCAACACTTCAGCTTCACCCTCCTAACTCCACCTGCACCATCGACTTCTATTCTTGCTTGTCTGGCCCTCATTCACAACATGTATTACAATTTCAATGGCAGCCGTATATTTATTTGTCAATCTCCCTCGTTGAATAAGCAAACTCCACAAGAGTAGACCTTGACTGCTTGTTTCCTCTGGTGTTAGCGTCTGAACTTTTTACACGGAAAGTGCTTAGCAGACACGCTGTGGACTCTGTCCCCCTTCGGCTTTCCATTTCGCATTGGAGACAAAACCAGACTCAGCCAGCTGAGAAAGTTGGACACAGACGAGGAACTAATTCTTAATCCAGTTTTGCTTCTATTATAGTTACAGGGTTTGGGTTAGTGGCAACTCGGCTGGTTTAAGAAAAATGAACTAATTGTCAAATCAGGGCATGTTAACACTGGAAGGGACCCAGGAAGGCCTCATGGAAATCTCTCTAGGGCAGGGAATGACAGACAAGAGGGAAAGGAGCAAAAAGCGAAAGCTAAACACAACTATTTACCCAGTGCTTAATGTGCATTAGCCTCATGCTAAGAGCTTTACCTACATGACCTAATTTAATCCCTTTGAATTTCCTGAAAAAAGGATCTGTTTGTGTTATTCTCCTGTCAAAGAAACTGAAAATCCAAGAGTTATGTACTTGGTCGAAAATCATACACGTAGCAAGTGGTGGAGCCCAGACGAAAGCCCAGGTCTGCCTGGCTCTGAAACCATGCTTTCCCAGCTTCCGTGTGGGTGCAGATCACCTGGGGAGTTCATTAAGATGGAAATTCGGATGCAGTAGACCTGAGACTCTGCGTTGATCACAAGTGGCTGGTGATGCCGGTGATGCTGGTCCCTAGAGAGACGTTTGGAGGACCACAGGTCTATTTTTGCACTTTTCCAACTGTAACGCACAGATCAGTACAAATCATCTGGGGCTCATATAAAAAAAAAATGCAGATTGTAATTCAACAGAACTGCGGGTTCTCTCTTTTAAAAAAATTTTTTTAAGTTTATTTATTTTGAGAGAGAGAGAGAGAGAGAGAGAGCAAGCACAAGCTGGGGAGGGTCAGAGACAGAGGGAGAGAGGGAATCCCAAGCAGGCTCCACACCATCGGCGCAGAGCCCCATGTGGGACTTGAACTCATGAACTGTGAGATCATGACCGGAGCTGAGATCAAGAGTCGGACGCTTAACCCAGGCGCCCCTGGGGATCCTGTATTTTTTGCAAGGTCCTATTTGAGGCCCATTCTGCTCATGGTGGACCATACTTTGGGGTACATGCTCTTATAGACCCCAAATCCAAATGGTATATGTAGGTAGAGCCCGGGATGGGTCTCGGAGCTTCCAGCTGCCGACATTCATTGACAATTACACTAGCATGTGGCATCTGACGCTGCCTTTGAAAATAACAAAAATCCACCCTTGGTTGCTAACCACCTCTGAAAGAGGAGAAGGGCCAGGGTGGCCTATAAAGCTCATGAAGCCCGAGTGGGGACAAAGGTCTGTGTGATGTCAGTGGGAAGTCCTGTAAGACACGCGAAGTTCACGTGTGTGTCGAGCGTAGAAAGCAGCCCCCCTTCCCTTCCCAACGTTTCAAAGCAGTGTGATGTCACCGGCTCTAAAAAACCCAAGGTTCATAATGAAACTTGTAATCAGGTGAGTCTTGTTTTGTTCTGAGTCCATTCACACTGTTTCTCACAGTCCCTCACTCAGTGACTTCAGGGGCACACTCTGGGGGTGAATTCTGGGAACTGTAACTGATCTTTCAGGTTTACATAAAGTGGGTTTACTCCCCTCAGAGAACATCACTTGCTTTCTTGTAAATCTGCTCCCTTGCTCAGAGGGGAACCTGACTTTCATGACTGATGAACGTGTTTTCGGAGATGCCTCCCCAGGGAAGATACCTGGGAGGCTGGTCATGCATGCTCTTGAACGTCATGTCCCATTATCCTGGCCCTACTGTTCAAAAAACCTGATTAGAAAAATGAGCTCTCCGACCGTAGTCCAATCGAGCCCAACCTAGCTTTCCATGGGGGGTTACTTTTTGAATAAGCTAGATTCTCCTTCTTGAGCATCCAAGCAGACAAAGTGAAAGGGCACTTGCTAAGAGCCAGCTCCTCTTGAATACTCAGAAACCACCAGCTGAAGAGGGCTCCTAGGATTGGGATGGAAGAAAGTGTCACCCCCTGATCTACACCACGGAGTGGCAACAAGGCAGGTGGGACGGTGTGGACTTTAGGGACTGGAAGACCTGGATTTCAGGTCTGGCCTTGTCACTGATGCGCTGGGTGGCCTTGGGCGGGTTATTGGGTCTCTGAAGATTTGCTTTTCTCGTCTGTGAGTAGAGATCATACACCTTAACATCATATTGTGACCCTTAAGGATTAGATCCCAGGACATATGCAAAGCCCTCTGCGCCTGGGGCCTAGGACGTGCTCCATGAAAAGAAACCTCTCTCCTCCGGTCTTCCTCACTCTTGCCTTTCTAGATTCTAGACGCAACCAGCAAAAATCATCAGGCTCTGCAAAATGGCAGTCTCAGAGTGTTTTGTGCCAAGGTCCATTTAGGTTCCAAAATACTCCCGTTCCGCTGCTTATTTCTGCGCTCTTGCCGTCTGATGTGTATCTGTGCGCCTCTCTGATTACACACTGCTGTCACTCAGCACGCCGCCGACACCAACAGATTCTGTTACAACAGCTGATTGTGCAGGCCTGCCTCAGCATTCGATCAGCGAATATTCCTCCCAGACCCTGAAGGAAACACGCGCTCTCGGCCAACTTTCTGCTAAGAAGCTGGGTGCTTTATTTACAGAGACCCTTCCCGAAGGTTTCCCGGCAGAACGTCAACCGGTGATTTCGCGCCAAAGAATTAAGACCCGGGTTCCAGCCGTGTCGTTAACGGAGGCCTGTCGCATGTGCGATACAGACAGCGCGAGGCCTTGATGTTTTCTTAGATTGGAATCATTTCTGGCACTTAAGCGTTTTGATGAAATTCGTTCAGTGTTCTGGGTGTGTTTTATATGAAAAAATTAAAGGTTTTTTGGCAGTTCTGTTAAATAGACGCCGGTAACATCTCCGCATAGTTCAGTGCTCAGAAATCAAGGATAGGACGTTTTCGTTAATCCACCAATTGAGAGCTGTATTGTGGTGATTCTTTGTCCTCTGGGCCGCACGCGGTCATCACGACTATAAATGAAGAGCGAACCTGAAGAAGGGACTTTTTTTTTTTTTTTTTTTAGCTAGGCAAATAGGACCACACCAACATCCATTCTGTCTGTGGAAATTAGCAAAAGGCATCACATCTGGGCAGATGTGCCTCGCTGGCTCTCCGCTTGGCACGTAGAAAGGGCCAAATTCTGTCACCCACCCATGCTGGACTAGTCCTTTGATTCAGTGCACCGACTGAACAACAGTACACGGTGTTCCTTAGGAACGCCTGGGGTGCACTGTCCTTACCCAAATGAGAAAAGTGCCTCTGCTTTGAACTTGCTGTTCTTTCCTCCTTAAAGCTTTAGCCTCTGCATTAATTGCGTTCTCCCCACAAATTGGCCACGTACATCTTGATCCTAAGAACAAGATGTATCTTTCAGCTTCTCGGCTTCTTAGGTCATGAGTGTTTACTGATCATCTCATGTATGCCAACATATAGAAGATCTTTGGTCAGTGTTTGTTGGATGATTCATTGTGAGTTCATCTTGCTCAAATGGATTGAAATATTATAGTAAAAATGAACCCTGTGTTCTTCAGTGTCTGGAGATGACATTTGTTATATTGTGGGCAGAGGGAAGAGGTGATTTCTCTCCTCCATCCATACACTTCATCAGTACCTAGGAGGGTAGGTATTTGTTTCATAGTCTACAACTGCTGGGCAACAATTCTCTGTTGAGGACAGAGGTGTAACTGGTGTACTTACAACAAGCTGAATTTTCTACAAATTTAGTGAGCAGTTACCTTTATCCTTCAGTTCCTCTCTTTCCAGATCCGTCATTGAAATCCTTCGTTAGACTGTTTCTGATTCTGTGTCTCCCTCTCTCTCTGCCCCTCCCCCGTTCATGCTCTGTCTCTCTCTGTCCCAAAAATAAATAAACGTTGAAAAAAAAAATTTAAAAAAAAAAAAAAAAGGGGCGCCTGGGTGGCGCGGTCGGTTAAGCGTCCGACTTCAGCCAGGTCACGATCTCGCGGTCCGGGAGTTCGAGCCCCGCGTCGGGCTCTGGGCTGATGGCTCAGAGCCTGGAGCCTGTTTCTGATTCTGTGTCTCCCTCTCTCTCTGCCCCTCCCCCGTTCATGCTCTGTCTCTCTCTGTCCCAAAAATAAATAAACGTTGAAAAAAAAAAATTAAAAAAAAAAAAAAAAAGAAATCCTTCGTTAGAAGCGATTTGGGGCTGCTTTAATGCTGAGTTGACCCTGGAAAGGGTTTGCCCGTGTGTTTTCACACTCATCCTTTTAACTTAGACAAAGCGGAAAGAGGGAAATAGGACTCCATGGTAGATTTTTTAAGAAGGAGGGGAAAATGTAGAAAAGCTTGCAAATTTCTGAAGACTTTTGTAAAAAAGTATTTCAGTCTTGGGGACACATCTCAGCCCAAATATCCAGGGAGTGAATGACCTATTTTTCTTCCTCTTCCTGGAGGAGGATGCGTGAAGGAGCAGAGGACTGGACAACACAGAGGCAGGATTTTACATTAACTTGATCCCCGAAGAGCACTTCTCAAAAGTTAGCACTCGGTTTTTCTCTTGGATGGGATGGTATGAGGGTGAGGGAAACCCCTCTACATATTGAGTGTCCAGGGAGAAGGGGCAGTTAGTTGAACATCTTCCAGTGGCTCCCGGCCATTGTTGAATTCTGGAACCACTCGCCCTGCCCTCTTTGTCCCGTCTTACTCTGTTTTCAACTTGCTCTCGGCTGCCTGTCTCTACTTTTCCCTGCAGCCGTCTACTTTTCATGAGTCACGTCTGTGGGAGGAGGAACTAGGGACACCCAAGAACCAAGAGAATCTTTCATCATTGGATCACAAAGTGGTTTTAAACACGAATGAATCCTCAGAACTTCCCTCTGAGGTGAGGAAGCTTATTAACACCTTGGCTTCCTGGGAGATGCAGAGGTTAAGTGTCTTTCTGCCCCGCATCCTGGAGGGGCAGAGAACTTCTCTCATCATTAGGGGCCTCTCCCTAGTTTCTCCCCTTCTCCCTTTCCCCTCCGTCAGAGCTCCTTTGAGGAAGGAAACGGATTTTTTGCCTCCAGTGGCTGGCACCGGAGAGCTTCACATGGGAGAATAAACCCCAAGCCTCCTATTTTTTTCTGGCGGAAAAAGCTCTGACTTACAACCAGCGGTCCTGGCACTGCTATTTATTATGTACGACAAAGTCCTTCTGTTCTCTGGGCTTCATTTTCCTCATCTGTAAAATGGGAATAAGAGACGCCATTGGCATACACACCAGAGGCATTTTCAGCAACCTTAGTGAATGGCTATGAATAGCTACAGCGTGTGGATTTGAAAAACTCTCAAAAGGCCACCCCAGTCCCCAAGTGTCTCCTCAAGGTTCCTTTCCTGGGGGTGTTCTGAGGCTTAAAAGAAACAGCATACACGTAAGGGCCAAGCAGAGGCTTCGGGCATGCTATACACCCAGTGAAGAGTCCCTGGAGGGGCCCCTGGGTGGTTCAGTTGGTTAAGCGTCTTACTCTTGATTTCAATTCAACTCATGATCTCATGGTCCGCGGGTTCAAGCCCCGCATCGGGCTTTGCATTGGCACTTCAGAGCCTGCTTGGGATTCTCCCTCTCTCTCTGCCCACCCCCCCGCCCATCTCAAAAATAAATAAATAAATAAACATTATATTAAAAAAAAGAGTCATTGGGAAGAAAATAGAAGAGTGAACAAGACATCCGAAGTGAGACCAAGCAAACCTCTTTCCAGGCACATAATGGAAAATTATTACCAAAGGTATTTCAATGGAAGGAAATACCTTTATAATGTTCAATGACCTTCTCTCCCTTTAGTCCTTGTGACTGAAATCCTTGTGGCCTGTGACAAAGCTTAACCTCCCTCCACTCCCCGATTTGAAGGAAGTATCACAAAAATGATGGATGATAGCAGAAGACGGCTGAGGGAAGAGACGAAGAAACCAAGAATGAGACAAGGCCAGGAACGCAAGGAAACAGGAGACAGAGAATGGAAGCAAAGGATGGGGGGAGGGTAATTTGATAAGAACTACTCACTATTCACTACTCACAATACTGCCCCGGGCTTGCCCAAAGCAGAAGGGTCAGGATGGTTAGGGCAATGGAGAAGCACTGCCATTATAACCGGACTTTATACCCGTCTGTAGACACCAAGATACTCATTATGGGGCAAACCTTTATAATGGGACCTAGTTTTATCTATTAAGATTAGTGGGTTTGGCTCCAAGCACAGAAAAACAGGCAGAGAAGTTTAAATGAGAAAGGGCTTTCTGTCCCGTGCCACAGACATCCACAGGTTGGGGGGGGGCAGCACTCAGGCGATCACTGAGGAAGTTTTCAAAGTCCCAGCCCCTCCCCAGCTTCCGGAGGGGCCAACCTCGGTGTATGGCGATCACATTTAAGATGGCTGCTATGTGTGCGGGCATGATGGACACACGCCAGGCAGAAGAAAAGCAAAAGAGGCAAATAGGAAATTGTCCCATGTGGGAAAGGAAATTGCTTGTCCAGTAACCCTCAGCTCTTCTCAGATTGGCCAGACTTATGTCACACGGCCACCCCTAGCTGCAAGGGAGTCTGGGGAAGAGCATCTCGTGCCACGTGCAATGTAACCTGTTCTATCTGCGCTAATACAGCTTCAGGAAAACTGGCACTGCTCTCTGTAGACCTGCACTGCCCAGGAGGACAGTGAGTAGGCACACGTGGCTCTTTATGTTTAAATTAATTAAAATTGAATCAAATTAAAGCTCATTTCCTCAGTGGCGCTAGTGGCACTAGATGTAGAAGTCATCTCCACGGTCCGAGAAGGTTCTATTACATGTTGGCAGGCATGGAAAACAGACGGCATAAAAAACAGCTGATGTGAGGGGTGCCTGGATGGCCCAGTCGGTTAAGCGACTGACTCTTGATTTTGGCTCCGGTCGTGAGCTCACGGTCTGTGGTCTGTGGTCTGTGGGATCCTGCCCCATGATGGGCTGTGCTCCTCTGCGAGGAGCCTGTTTGGGATTCTCACTCTCCCTCTCTCTCTGCCACTCCCCTGCTTCTTCAGGCATGCACATTCTCTTTCTCTTTCAAAAATAAATAACTGCAGTTTGAAAACACACACACACACACAAACACACACACACACACATACACACACAGAAAAACCAGCTGATATGCTTTGCAATGACCACAGTTGTTAACTGTTGATGGCGTTGGAGGAGGGAGGCTGGGGCTCCTGGATAAAGATTGAATTCCAGAATATTTGTGATCAGTTGCAGCAAAGCCAAGCTAATAAAGCCTGAATGTTCTGGTCTCTTCCTCAAAAATATCTGAGGTTGTCTTTTCAGTTTTGGAAAACAGAATCAAGTTTAATTCCTTTTTTTTTTTTTTTTTTTACATTATCGATGGACAGAGAGCATGTCCTTTCTCTGAAACCATCATGATGAATATATTTTGGATTTAATTTTCCCCACAGCTAGCTCAGTCCCATCTTCAGAAGCTCCTGAAAGCTGAGGGGTGGAGACATGGTTCGATTCCCAAGAATTTAGCAGCATTATTTGTCTAAGCATTAGAGGGAATTATTCAGCTAAGTCCCAATGACTTGCATGTAAGTTTACCTCTGAGAGTGTATTTCCCTCTTCTTCAGCACTTCAGCCTCATTACTTGTACGATATCTTGGGTTGAATCGCACGTGATGCCCATCCGTCCAAAGGCTTATTCTGTTGGCTCACTCGGAAGGGCTCGAATTTTAATCTTACTTTGAACTTACTGTCTTACCTCTTCCTGCTTTTCCTGGCCCCCCCTGCGCAGTTAAATCGCATGCTTATTTCTCTCGTAGATACTGTGAACCCAGAGAATGCCACCATGTTTCATTTATTTTCTTCTCCTGGTTCTGTTTGAAATGGCAGCCGATTCCCTGTGAATCACTGGGACTGGCTGTGCGGAGAGAGAAGCTCTCCTGATAAATGCCGTGTATGGTAACACAGCTGAAAGTTTTCCTCTTCTAGCTCTGGCTGAAATTAATTACACTTATTGCTTCTCTTCTCATTTGTCTTCACGTCTACAAAAGTGATAGAAAGTTCTGATCTTCCTTTTGTGGTTCCGCAGCGGTCACAGTTACCAGTAATTAAAGACGCAGGGTCCCTCGTAGCCATGCAATCGGGATTGGATTGTGAGCCCAGTGAACAGGGACCGTCTGCCTCTGCACGATGCTTTTGTAACTCCCTCTCCGTGGTGGGGACCCAGTTGGCACCCAATAAGTAATAAATAATCATGATAAGTAGTCTCGGCTTGTGCTTTCCAGAATGGTGCCTTGCTTTTTCTAATTTTGTAAAATGGCTTCCTGATAAAGTGGAATGTCTATGTCACCGTCACAGAAAATATGGATTGGTTTTCAATGAAATATTAATGATTATCAACTCACTGGGCTTTTCCTTTGTGAGGACTGAAATAAAAAAAGGAACTGAATGTCTTGATCATGAGTTAAAACATGATCGCTTCAGTGTGAACTGTGGCTAATCCGAGCTTTTCTTTCTTTCTTTCTTTCTTTCTTTCTTTCTTTCTTTCTTTCTTTCTTTCTTTCCTCTTTTTAACTTGCTGTCTCCACTTCCTCCTCTCTCTCTTCTGACTGCCCTCCTTTTGGGCATTTTCACCGGTCAGTAAAATTTCAGACAAATAAGGACATGGTACTGATGGGTGGGGTTGTGGTGGTAGAATGAACCAGAAGTAGGTCTTGCCTCCATCACATGCCGGTTCTCTGTTACTAAACTTTGGGAGACGTGCTCATCTGTGAAATGGGAATACTGCTACCGCTACCTACTTCATAGGTTTGTGGGAGGCTAAATGAAAGAAGGGGTGCGCAGGGCCTTAGCATCATGTCTGGCCCACAGTTAAGACTGTAAGAATTGTTCATTTTTATTATATGGTGGGAGGGGGCAGCCAGAGAGGAGGTAAAATCCAAATCTGCCCATTCGGTTAGCCGCTTGGGTGAGATGTGGTGGAGAAGTTTGTCACAAGAAGCGGCTGAAATGAGATTTGGGGATTATCTGTGGGTTTCTGCTTCCTGCCCTCTTCTGTTTCCTGATACTATTTGAGAGTTCCTTCTGCTGACTCCGGGCATGCTCTGGAGCTTTCTCCTTCACCTTTGCTGACTCTGTCAGGATTAGCAGCAGAGTAAGAGTCATTGGGTCCTGAATGCCTGAATCCAGGCAGGAAGGGCCCACTAGGCGAGGAGGTACCTCTGAGTTCTGGAAGGAATGGGTGTTGGCTTCGAAATGGATTCAGACTCTGAGAAGTCACCGTGCTGTACTTTACTCCCTCAGCCACTGCCACCTGCAGCCACCAGCCCTATTCCCTCCGGTCCCCCGGCCCCCCCTTCTTAGGCTGTCTGCAGCCTTATCTGGAAACCCACGGAGGGCTGAGGTGCGATGGAGCGATAAGCAGGAAGTGCAGTGGAATTTCATTCCTGGAAAAAAAAAAAAAGGGACCTTGGCATGAGTAGCAGAATAGAGGGTTCGGGATGTTAATCACTGCTCCTTTTATCAGACAGCTTTATTAAGATCAATGTTTTTTGTTGCCAAATTAGAGTGGACCTAGAGCGAACTTCCCAGCAGTTATTAACACAAGTCCACATTTGCTGGAAGGATTGGGTACCTCCACGTGTTCAGCCATAGCTGGAAGTTACACAATATCTATATCATTTTTCACAGCTTTGTCATTAGCTGGTAATGATTTGATTATTTTGCAGATGAATCACAGTATAAATCTCTTTCACAAACACTACCTCCAAGTATTAATCAAAACCATTAAGGCAAAGCAGTCGGTGCAAATTAAAAAATTTGCATGTCTAAATTAAAAATTACAGTAATACATCATAAATAAATCTTTTAAATTCTCTATGGCCTCTATGCACATCCTTTCTTTGGTGTGTGTATTCTATAATGAGACCACGAATACCAAGCTTTTCTCTCACTTCTTTCTCTCTCTATATATATATTATACGTATATACGAGCATTATCTAATTTTAAAGATAGAAATCAGGTCTTTAGGTGGAACCTGGTATTAGAACATGAAAGGGAAGGGGGCGTTTCCTTTCCCTTTTTCCCACTTATTTCCTTTTTTCCTCGCAGGAGATTCAAAGATGGCACAAAAAAGAAGATAATTTGCAGTGTCTTCTGTTGTCGCAAAGTAAATATTTGTAAAAGGTGATGCTTCTTTTTCAAATAACTTTGAACTGTGAGGAAAATTACCAAGTTGTGTTTTAGGTAATATTTCATTTTGGAACTATTAACACATTACTTGCAATATGGGAGGAAATTAGAGGGCTTTGAGTGATGAAAGCCACCTTTGGCATTAAAAAACTATTATTATTCCCTTGAAACGCTGAAGCAAATTAAAACAGGAAAATGAAACTTTCAAGTGCCCTGGATTTCAAAAGGCATTTTTTTCCCCTTTCATTTGTCAAAAAAAAAAAAAAAAATTTTTTTTTTTTTTAAATGACTTGTTTCACTGGAAACCTGGAAGAAATCATTTATAAAACAGAAAGGACTTCTTTTCAAAATGCTTTTGCCAAAGAGTTTAGGGGAATGATAGAGCCTTGTGTGTTAAGTCAGTACCACGTATCGTGTTTAAATAGGCCTCCACTGAGCACAGTGCAGACTCTCATGTACTGAAACTCCAGCTCAGCTCCGGGTAATACAATGGCGGCAGCAGTTAGAAGCACTTTGCCTCTGCCCAGGATTTAACCCAATTAACCTATCTGTAACCTATTAACCTAATTAAAGAGAAGAGCTTCTCTGGGAGGGAGGTAGACAGGACTTTACCCATCCGGGGGTAGAAGTTGGGAAGGAGGGCATAGTTTAGGGAATATTATAATTTGGAATCAGATTTTTTTTTTTTGTAACAAAATTGGGACATCAAAACACCATGGTGCTTGGTGTTTCCCTAACAGGAGGCCATGGCATTAAACTAGAAGGTTAGCTCTATACTTCCAATGTCCGTACCTTGTGGAAATTTGACCTGAAGTTATTTCTTACTCACATAGAGAGATTTGGAAGGAGGCAAAGAGAGCCAGACTGCTTGAGACTGTCACTTGTTCCTTGCTTTATACAGACTCAAAACGAAAAAAAAAAAAATCCTTCTATTGTTTTCCTTAGTTTAACTCAATTATGTGTAATTGTTTTAACATCACAGCTAGGCTTAACATTCACGAAAAGGTGGAATTTATATCTGGCCCCTTACTAGCTTGCGCAACCTTAGCAAATTGCTTAATATCTCTGGGTCACAATTTACTTATCTCTGTAGAATGAGTGGGTTGCCTGTGATGGTCTCGTTAAAGTTTTTACCAGCTGTAAATATTTTGGGATTTTGTATCATGTCTTCTCCCTCCGTTTCTTCCCCTTTGGATCCCGATTACCAATAAATTTTGTTTCTTGAATGACCTTGCCTAGAACCGTGCCGTGCCATATGGTAGCCCCGTGTCTCTTTAAATTTAACTGAAATAGATGAAATAAAAAATTCACTTGCTAATCACGCTAGCGACTTATCAAGTGATCAGTAGCCACATGTGGCTAATGGCTACTGATTGGACCACACAGAGGTAAAACATTTCCATCAGTGCAGAAAGTTCTATGAGCTGAAGGGACCTGCAACTGAGTTCTTTTCTTTGACTTTCACATTTACTTGACTGTGTAGAATCCGGTCTTTTATTTATCTAGGATGATATGAGAAGCCAAACTCTTGTGGAAAATTTATCTTTGTTCAGTTGAACTTTGGTAATATTTATAGCTTCGATAATGCATTCAGCTAGGTACTCAGCCACTTACGAGCTGTATGATTGTGTGCGAATTATTCATCCCTTTTGAGCCCTGTGTCCTTATCTGTGAAGTGGGTGTACTGTCACCTTCTGGAGGGTGGCTTTCTGGAAAGCAACTATCATAGTGCTGGGCAATAGTAGATGCCTGCTTTGTAGGAAGATACAAGTATTTTGCTTCTGAAAAGAAAGATAGGTTGGAAAATGTAGCAGAAGGATAGCCAAACCCCTGTGTCATAAATCATATAGGAACTAGTCTAAAGGAGAGAGAACTGGGCATATAAACAAAGACGAGCAGTTCCTGCCGCTTTACCCTTCAGTGCTTTTGTGTCTCCTTCCCTCATCCCCTCATTCAACACCTGACCGGGAACAGAGTACAGTGAGGTCTGCCGGTGGTCTCCACTGGTTTCTGTGAGGATCCTGCTCTTCTGATAGGTTTCTAGAAGATTCTCACTATAGAAGGGGAGCCGGTTTCTACTTCCCAGTTCTAACTTCAGCCCACCCCCGCCATGCTTTCCTGAAGGCTATGGCAGGTCAAAGCATTGATATTTCGGTCTCGTGCAAAACGGTAGTTTTTATGCTGGGAAGAGAATGATACCGGGGAAGGCTCCATAGAAGCGGGGGCCTCTCCCGTGTATTGAGGGCCAGGAATGAAGACGGCGGTGAGATGGATATTCTGGGGTTTGTTTGTTTGTTTTAATATATTGACATTCATCATGGGTGTGTTCTGTGCTCCCACAACCCCTTATACGTGTTTCTCTTATTCTCTTACTAGAGGGCAAGGAATGGCATCCTTTCTAATTTCAATACTGTAATAAACATTTGGGTGCATGAATGGCTCAAATGCTAAACATCTGGAAAAGAAAGAGATTATGCTTCAAAGTATTTCATCGTTATGATTTTGTAAGCTTGGAACATCGCTTAACTTGGGCTTCCCATTTTGTCTTCTTCACACATAGCTCTCCCCACCTTTTATAATATTTATTACAATAATCCAACCACATAGATAACCTCTGTTGACATTTTAAAAATTTATAACAGGAGCACATGAACATATTTAGAAAACTCAAACAAGGCAAAAAGGTATAAAACAGAGAGTAAAAACAACCCCTGTCCCTACTCTTCTACCCAAACCTTCTAACAAAGACAACTAATGGTCATGGTTTCTGGTGTGAATTTTGTTGTCATTGTTAATTTAAAAAATTTTTTAATGTTTCTTTATTTTTGAAAGACAGAGAGAGAGAGAGAGAGAGAGACAGACAGAGAGAGTGCTAGTAGGGGAGGGGCAGAAAGAGAGGGAGACACAGAATCCTAAGCAGGCTCCAGGCTCTGAGTGCAGAGCCCGAGGTGGGACTTGAATTAACAAACTGTGAGATCACGACCTGAGCCGAAGTCGGAGGCTTAACCGACTAAGCCACCCAGGTGCCCCATCTGGTATGCTCTTAAAAACCCATATAACCATAATACCTGTAAGTAACCTCTTAACAATGTACAGAATAAAAACATAGTATACACAGTGTTCTGACCCTGCTTTTTTTTTTTCACCTTAATAATATGTTTTTAAGGTTTTTCCATATCAGAACATACAAAATACCAATGTTATTGTACTGGCCACATGGCACTACTGTATGAATATCCCACTCTGTAATATATTTAATCCCTCCCTAATTGATAGACATTTTGTTTTTCTCCAGGTTCTTGTTTTTGTTTTATTTTGGTTTTTTTGCAACGCCAGGCCATGTTACTTGTATATATGTTTGCCTTTGCAAATATCAAGTCAATTTCTAGCTGTGTTTAATCATTATGTCAAAAACAATATGTGTTTTCATTTCGATAGCTATTGTGTAATGGCTATCTAAAAAGTTTTAGCCTGTTTATATATTTATCATCAGTGTTAAAAATGACTCTCTATAGTCTAATATCAGCTATCCTATCCGTTAACATTTGCTTGTCCGTTAGGCGAAAAATGGCTTTTTGTCTTGTTTTACATTTCTTTAATTAAGAGTGAGATAAGCATTTTGAAAACATTTTTATTGGTCATTGCCATTTGTATATTTTCCCCTATACACTGCCTGTGCAGCTATCCTTTGCTCATTTGGGGAAGGCTCATCTTTTCCTCGTTGTTTTGTTCAAGCACTTTTCTTTAAATTTTTTTTAAACGTTTTTTTATTATTGAGAGGCAGAGAGAGATGGAGCGTGAGCATGGGAGGGGCAGAGAGAGAGAGAGAGAGAGAGACACACACAAAGAATCCAAAGCAGGCTCCAGGGTCTGAGCTGTCACCACAGAGCCCGACGCGGGGCTCAAATTCACAAACCGCGAGATCATGACCTGAGTTGAAGTCGGACGCTTAACTGACCAAGCCACCCAGGCGCCCCAAGCACTTTCTAAATTGACCGAATTGCCCACCGTCAGTGTTCTGCAAATAGATATTTTGTCCAGTTTATTGTTTCGCTCTGGACCTCACTTATAGTATTTTTCACCTCCAATCCCTATTCCAAATTGTAGTTTCCATTTTGTGCAGCCAGTTTCCTTTACTGCTTCTGGGAAATTTGAACCTGTGATCTTCCTAAAGTTGAAAGGAATAATTTGTAAAATATGTTGCCCCAGTGCGATCATTTTTAGTATATGTGCTGCCGAAGCGAGCACACCCCAGTGCGATCATTAATAGTGCCTCCTTTCATTACTAACAATGTCCTAGTTTGCATGATGAATTAATGGTCACTCTTAGCTTTGGTCCTTCTCCACCTCTACTTTAATTAGACCAGCTCCTCTTTGACTTATTTAAAATATTAGGGTGCAAATAAGATTTAATTTAAACAATGCTTTTAGAGATAAAAAATATGGAAATTCACTGATACAGGGACTTCATTTATTTGTCCAACAGGATTTATTAAAATATGCCAACTTAGGGGCGCCTGGGTGGCTCAGTCGGTTAAGCGTCTGACTCTGGCTCAGGTCGTGATCTCGCGGTTAGTGAGTTTGAGCCCCGCGTCGGGCTCTGTGCTGACAACTCGGAGCCTGGAGCCTGCTTCAGATTCTGTGTCTCCCTCTCTCTCTGCTCCTCCCCTGCTTGCTCTCTGTCTGTCTCTCTTTCTCAAAAATAAATAAACATTAAAAATAAATAAATAAATAAATAAATAAATAAATAAATAAAATGTGCCAACTTAAAATCTTGTTCTAGGCAATACGAGCAGTTCAAAGACAAGCTTATAATCTATGAAGAAAAGCAAGACAACCACTGACCTAAGAAGAAAAGTGTGTTTAAACTGAAATACAATTCTCAGCCCAAGGGCACTTTTTACGAGTAAATAAATGCAAATTTGCCCTTCCCATAAGCACCAACTCAGGGGAGGGCCTTTTTCCATGCAGTCAACCCATGAAATAAAGAACTTGGTTAAGAAGATCTTTTTTTTTTTTTCTTTTTCAAGAAGATAGCGCAAACTGGCAATCAGCTGTTACCAACAGAGAGCAGGTAGAATGACAGGCAGCATCAGTTGGAAGTACTTAGATGTACGAGATATAAAAGCTGTTTGAGTGACAAAGAATTGGTTGGGCAATAATGACTACTGAGTCCTGTATGTCACTGTTTTCAAAGAAAAGCCTTGTTCAGTGTTGCCCATCGGAGTATATATTAGTACCTTCACAGTCAGCTTCCAGCATCTTCCGTCTACTAACCAACAACCAATCATGATTTTGCAAAAAAAAAAAATAATAATAATAATGATAATAAACTAAGAAGACAGAAGTACAGAAAAGTGTGGATGAGTAAAAAAAACAAATTTGTTTTGTTCTTATAAACAACTGTTGATGACAGCAGACTATTCCTTTTCCGTGGGCGCACCAGAATTAATTTAACCAACCGTTTATTGTGGAATATGTAGGTGCGTTCTTTTTATATTTATATTATATTTCGCTTTTCCTTCTGGTTATAAGCACAACTAGGATAAACATCTTTGCACACGAGTCTTTCTTTGTACTGCTAAACAAGCCAGTGGGAGAAATTTCTACAAAAGTAAACTGTGGAGTGGAAGAGTGTGAACTTTTCTAAGGCTCTCACATCCAGAAGCCAATTCTGGGTAGAGAGCTGGCCGTTCCTGCTGCTGGAACCATAATGTTACCTCTTGCTGCAGTCCCACTGTGCAAAGATCCGGGCACTGAAGACGAGGAAACAGAGTCCAACCAATCCGGTATCTTAAAAAAAACAAAAACAAAAACAGTGTTTCTGTGACAATTAAGGGAACAGCTCCCAGTTCTCTGTTCCCATTATGAAATCACTTATCCATGTGAAAGGGGATTTCATTTTTGTCATTTCTGTTGTAAATCTTCACTGTGGGGTACAAACCAGAAAATTGTAATCTGTGCTTTCTGACGTATGATTTGAGAGCTGCTAGGATAATTCCCGATTTCCTGGTGTAGGTGCTGGGTTAGCTAGGCTACAAAGTCGGTCAAGTGCTTCCTTCCAAATCAGTCCCTGTATATAGTCTCTCTGTGGTTTGCCCTACATTTACTTTCAGCTTGCCCCAACTCTCTGGGGAATTTGGCCACAGTCTTTGTAGTATTCAGAAAAATGAGAAGAATCCATAACAATTCTCCCCGCTTCGTACAGTGGGGCGTGTTAAGCCCATGTGGAGTTTTTAAGGGTGAGCCAGGACTTACAGAGGTAAGTAAGATTTGTATTTAAACAGGAATAAATGACTGAGTCACTTGGGATGAAAACCTGTTTGGCAATCCTCAAGAAGGGGCAGATTACTTCTGACAGGTCTAAACAGCCCAGGCAGATAGGATCATTTAACTATATTTAACTAACACTGACAAAGGAATGCTTGATTAATGTCTCCCACCCAAATATCCAGGGACGGGCAGGTCACCTTCTCAAACCAATAGGCAGTTGAAGCTACTTCAGAATTCTCCTTTATTATGCATGACTGCAGCGTGCTTTAAAAGGTCTGATGAGGACACGCTCCACCAGGATCTCAGGTTTTCCTTAGCTTTCTGGAGGGGGCTGAGATGCTGTCTGAAATTTCGGGCAGGCCTTTGGGGAACATATACCTATGCTAGAACAGTATTCTGCTTATGATGTGAGAATAACATAAGTGAAAATCAAAACAACCCTGCCCCCCAAATCATTAGGTGCTGGAAATCACAATGAGTTTTTTGACACAAACTTTTAAAAAGTGCTGTGGACGTTTGCACAGTACATTAACAACGTTTATGCCGAACTATTTTGTGTGGCGCCACTCATTTTGTTTATCTCTTTAGTGTCTATGAGTTTCTCACTTTTGAGATTGACAATAATACCTACTCTTGGGGCGCCTGGGTGGCTCAGGCGGTTAAGCGTCCGACTTCGGCTCAGGCCATGATCTCACCGTCCGTGAGCTCGAGCCCCACGTCCGGCTCTGTGCTGACAGCTCAGAGCCTGGAGCCTCTTTCAGATTCTGTGTCTCCCTCCTTCTCTCTCCTCCCCGGCTCATGCTCTGCCTCTCTCTTCTCAAAAATAAATAAACGTTAAAAAAAAAATTAAAAAAAAAAATCTGCTCATTTGGAGAAGAACCTACTCTATTCTTAAATCCAGAGGCCAGTTGTGTGTGTGGCATTTGCAGTTCCTGGAACCAGAGTGGCGATTCTCTGTCTTGCTGCAGTAACCATCGCTCCAACGCTGTGGCAAGAAACAGGACACAGCAAAGTCAATTCATTCTTCTGGCTACCTAGAATTTTGTTCATGAGGTCTCTGTTGCACCCTGCTCATTGTTTCTTGGCATTTTTTAGACTGTAGAACTTTTTTTTTCTTTCATTTGAGAGAGACAGAGAGAGAGAGTGGGAGAGAGGGGCTGAGAGAGAGGCAGAGAGAGGGAAAGAGAAAGAATCTTAAGCAGACTCCTTGCCCAGTTCAGAGCCCTACACGGAGCTTGGTCCCATGACCATGGGATCATGACCTGGGTTAGAAATCAAGAGTCAGATGCTCAATCGACCAAGCCACCCAGGTGCCCCGAGACTATACAGCACGTTTTAAGATTATATCAATTTGTTTCATGTGTGGGTCTGCTTTTCAAAAACTTATGACCAAATAGAGTTCATCTTTTGCATAAAGATGAACCCCAGTTATATGCCACCAACAAGAACATTGACTCTCTTTTTGTGTGCCGTATACTCAGCATGTAGAACAGAATTGGCATATAGTAGCGTTCAATACATACTTGTTGAAAGAATGGTAGAATGCACTATGGATGGGTGGTGGGAAGAGGTCCTGATCAGAGCTATGTAGCCTCATGGAGCCTGCCAGCAATGTGATCTCCTGGACCGGTTGTCTCAGGAGAACACAGCTGCCACCAGAGAAGGCCATGGGCATCAGTGCCAGGCTGAGGGGTGTGAAACGAGGACAGTGGGACAGAAACTAGCAGGCCAGCCACTAGAAGTCCAACTCAACCGTCAAGTCTCAGCTAAAGTCTTCAAAGAGCCTTCCACTGACTATTCCCACCCCCTGACCATGAAGTGTAAGACTGTATTAGGTTCCTATGGCTGCTATAACAAATTACCAGAAATTTAGTGTCACAAAATCCCATGAATCTATTATCCTGTTGTTCTGTTGGTCAAAAGTCTTGCTGGGCTAAAATCAAGGTATCCGTGGACTTTCCTTTCTGCAGGTTCTAGGGAGTGTTTTCTTGCCTTTTTCTGCTTTTGGAAGCACCTGTATTTCTTAGCTTGTGCCTCCACTCTTGTCTTTAAAGTGGTTAACGGCAGACTGTGTCCTCCCCACACCGTATCATTCCATATCATTCCTCGTCTGCAATCAAACATGCCTCTGTCTTCCACTTCCACTTTTCAAAACCCTTGAGGTTATAGCGGGCCCACTTGGATAATTTAGGATAATCTCTCGCTCTCGAGATTCTTAACTTAATCACATCTGCAAAGTCCCTTTGGCCATGTAAGGTAACATATTCACACAGGTTCAGATCAGGACATGGATGTCTTCTGGGGGACTGTTATTCAACCTGCCACAGGGAGCTTTTATTATATATCCCCATAGCACTCTGCACTTTATAGAGTTCTTTAGAACATTTGACAATCTCATTCCGAGATTAGCCTGCTTGTTTAATGTCTGGTTGCCCCACTACACATAAAGGCCCGCAAAAGCAAGGGCGTATCTGTTTGGTTTACTCGTGTTCCCCCCCCCCCCCCAGTGCCTGTCATAGCATTTGGTTTACACTAAGCGTCTGATGATGTTTTTGTTAAATGAATGAACATTATACCAACCTTATTTCATGCGCGTTACCATGCTCTTCTGTGGTAGGGCTACCATTCCCATTTTACAGAAGATATTAAAGTTCAGCGAGCAAATACTCTTCTAGTTTCTTCCATACTCTCGTTCCATATCTGAATTGTTTCATATTCTGGTATGTTGTAGGTTCTACGAGCTGCCACACCCCTGAAGCCAGTCAGTAGACAAAAAGGAAGCTTCCAAGAAGGGCAGCGGGGATGTCAGCACGAGCTGAGGTCACTGCCAGGGACTGCTTGACTCTTCTGACTGGAAATGGTTCAGCGTTTGCAATTCAGTAAGCGTCAGTATTCAGTACCCAACAGGATTGCTCTGTGGGTCGGGTTTGGCGTCAGGTGCTCCGAATAAAGGGCAAAAACGTGTGGTTAACAGAGTTTTAATCATACGCTGGTGCTTTTCTGCTATTAATATACATTTTGAAAAATCTCAGTGGTTAGAAACAAGTTTCTTTTTCAAATTCGCCAAAACTCCTATGTTGTCCATCCATCTATTGGGTTTCTTGGCCATTGTGCAACGAGTGTGTTCAGTGATTAGGTCAATCTGTGGCAAGAATTTTGTATAAGGCTCATCACAAGTGGTTGGCTTCTAGTAGGTACTAGCTAAACATCCGCTGCATTATTTGAATGAATATTGACTGTAGCTGATGTTCGTTGGTGACTACGAGGGAGTGAGGATGGCAAGAAGTTAACGGAAAGGTCAATTTATCTATGTTGTTGGTCTTTACCCTATTCCAGAAAGTATCAGACACAGCTATGGGTATGACGGTGAGCTTATGAAATCTAAAACCAAAAACAAGCTCTGAACCAGATGTTTTTCATAATAATGCATCAGTGGCTTTAAGAGTCACCAATCTAACTAGCTAACTGGTGTCGGAAAAAAGGCAACACAGTATGACAGCGTGAGATCAGACTGCGCAATAAGGTGCTGGAATCACCACTTACTGGTTGTGAGAACTTAGACAAGTTACTTAACTCAGCTGAGTTTCAGCTTTCAGCTCCAAAATGCGTAGCCGCTTTGAGGTTTAAACTAGATACTTTGTGTGGAAAGTACACAACCCAATGACTGGCTTCAAAAATGTTATTTCTCTGTCTCCCATCTTTCAAAAGGCTTAAAAGATTCATCTTTTTGCCTTGCAAACATTGCTTCAAAGAGCAACCATTAGCCTAAACTGCCCCAGGTCAACATAAAAAAAAAAAGAAGTAGGCAATTGCTAAAGGGCCAGTTCAGGGTGACATTAAGTCGTTGAGCACAGTCAGCTCTAAGTTGGGAGCGCAACTCCCAACAGTCCAGGTGTACTATGCCTTGCAAAGTAGACCAGACAGGGTCAGCAGGGCCAGCAGCTTTGGAAGATGGAAGATGGAAGAAAGAGAGCTGTGCGTCCCAAATCAGAGAAAGACGCGTTCAGTTTTATTTAGCGACTGTCACTACCCAGCAGGATTTTGATGTGTTTATTGATGTGGTTACCTGTATAAATCAGGATTTGATAAGGTTTTAGGGCCTCTAAATGAGCTCTTTGTCTACATCCCTGAATAGGTGAACACATGCTCGTGGCACCAAATGAGCTCCTGAGGAAGTAATTACTCACATGGTGAGGTGCATGACAATGAGAATAGCTGAATCCTCTCTCAACTTGTGTGAATGAAAAAAACCAAAATGCCATCAACTCCTCTCAGTTGAACTTGAAGACTACAGAGGGATGCCCTTGAAAATTAAGAAAGAAAAGCAATAGATGAGAACAGATCTTGACCTAAAGAGACAGAACAGACCCAGACGGGAGACTGGGTTTGCAAAACTTGACTGCAGCCCTAGTGAATAGATTCAGATTTCTAAAGAATGAATGTGTCCTAAGAAGGGAGGCTGGCAACACTGTAAAAGGAAGATTATAGGGGCAAACTCTAGCAGTGCCTATCCACCCACTATAAGAGTTCATGGACTCTGGAACTCTGGTTCCATTGACCAGACTACCCCAGTCTGTATAAGACAGCTCTCCATCTGCTGCCATTGCAATTCACTTCAGCCCCTTCCTCGGATTCTCTGGTCATCAAGCAGACTTCTGATCATCAACTTGGCTATGGCTGCCTCTATAGGGGTGAAGTGGGGACCGGAGAGTCATAGGATCAGTGGTCTGGTAGATGAGACACACTTTATACACACATCAATTTTGGGATCTTCAGGCGATTTTCAATCTAGTCCTGGGTGATCCGTTCCCAGGAGGTAGACTGAGCTGGGAAGCTGTGCTCATAAAGGTAAATTAACTAACTGAGTAACCAATAGCTATCTAACTCATTAACTGCCATTCTGTGAGGCTTCTTATGAGATTATCAGCCTATTTTCCCAGGTAAACGCATACCACTTACACACCATTTTTGTACTTCTGCCTGGGTGTAACACTCCATTAATCTCTGGGCCGTTGCTCTCTATTGCAACCACATAACTCTGCCACTGTGGTGGGAAAGCAGTCATAGATGATGCATCAGTGAATGAGTGTGGCTGAGTGCCAATAAAACTTTATGCATCCTGGTATAGACAGACTAAGAACAAATTTAATGAACAAGCAAAAGAGGAGAACCTCCCCCAAACTGTTTTTGAAAGGATGTGTTAATCCAAGAAAAACAACAAAGTGGTCATCATGGCGAAACAATCGGAACCCAGCTGGATTTTTTAATTTCTTAAAAATTTAAGCACTTTTGTTTTGAATTATGTATATATTATAATTATATTATATAATTATATTATATAATTATATTATATTATATAATTATATTATAATATATTATATAATTATATTATATTATATAATTATATTATAATATATTATATAATTATATTATATTATATAATTATATTATAATACATTATATAATTATATTATATTATATAATTATATTATATTATATTATATTATATTATATTATATTATATTATATTATATTAATTATATGCCATTATAGTACATACACTATATAATAATGGAGGGAGGTGGGTATCACCGTAATCTCTTTGGGGATTAGGGCCTCTAAAAATCTTAATCTGGCCCTGATTTCAGGGTACTCATCTTCTGTTTGCAGGTGTCACTTGCTTCCGGAAGTGCAGAGCACATCACAATCTCTTCCCTAAAGGCATTCTCCCCAATTGCCTCCCTCCCGCATGGATGAGACCTCATAGTTTCTCTCTTGTGACACAGTTATTTGTGTACTTACTTTATAGATGCATTCTAGATCCACCGCATTTCTTATCTTTCTCATGATCAGTTTTCTAATGCACAAATTGGGACCATGGTACATACTTCACAGCCCTGAAGGGGATAGGCTGTGTACCATACCCCCCACACCTCTCCCTGCCACCACATATACACTCTTGTGTGTAGTCCATGCTTAATCAAGTTTTAATGAATGAATGAATTTGATCTAAGGTCTCTGGTCTCTTCAGTTTTGAATTTTGTTCTTTCCCCTCTCTGCAAGTGAATAGCCCTCTGTCTTGTCTCTTTGGGTCCTAGAGTTTTCAGTGTGTGTGGGCCAGACTCACTCTGCCCCAGCCTTTCTTGGGCACTTGCCTACCTGTCTCCGAAACTTAAAGAGAATGGAGGAATTTTGCCAAAGCTCTGGGGTTATTTAAATATATAGTACAAGAAGAGCCTGCCTGGGATTCCCCTTTCTTGCAGTTTCGTTTCAAGTAGAAAATAGTGCTAGAAAGATAATTTACAGAAAATGTACTTTAAAAGAGAGAGATGAGGGACGTTACTCACAAAAAAGGAGTGATTCTTATATTAGAAAGATGTGCAAGTCTTTGTAAATCATTTTAACTGCATGAGAGTGTTTAAGCGATATAGCGATAGAACAGTATGTCTGTATTTATCAACTGTGTATGTATGTGATCAAAATGGACTGTCTCACCAGCTGGGGTATACATGCAGTCATTATATTTTGCATTTTTTCTGAACAATCATTCAAGTACTCACCTGCCCAGGTGTATCAGTCAGGGTTTATTAAATATATATAATATATCTGATATATATATATATATATATATATATATATATATATATATGTATATGTATATATTCTCAGAAACTGAGAACTGCAGAACCAAAAAAAATAGAAGGCTATTCACTTAAGGTGGGGGATATATATATATATATATATAGAGAGAGAGAGAGAGAGAGGGAGGGAGGGAGGGAGAGAATGATTTTAAAGAATTGGCTCATGCTATTACAGGGACTGGCAAGCCTGAAATCCACAGGACTCGTTGGCATGCGGAAACACAGGCAGGATTTCTATAGTACAGTCTTGAGCCAGAATTCCTTCTCCAGGAAACCTCAATTTTTGCTCTTCAGGCTTTCAACTAATTAGATTAGATGTAGACCCACCCATATTATTGAGGGTAAGCTTTACTTCAAGTTAACTGACCGTAAATGTCAAGCACATCTACCAAATACCTTCACAGAACATCTAGACTGGTACTTGATCAAAGAGCTGGGCACCATAGTCTAGACAAATCAATACATAAAATTAGCTCTCATACCAGGTTAGGAGAAAATCCAGCAACTTCTCTTCAGTCCATCAGCATGCCCAAAGTGTCAAGACTTCTTGTGACTTACACTCTTGAGAGACTTCATCTTATTTCCAAACTGCACCTTGGAGAGCACTGGAGAGGACTTCTGGATCTCTCTCTGGTGCCCCTTTTAATAGATATGTATTACTTCTGTTTCAGCCACGTGGTTTACTAGCTGCAAACTTCTTACTGGCCTGCTTCCTACTGCATGCTTGCATGTTAGGCTCTTAGTTCATATGAACATGCCGGGTCATTGCCCCAGAGCATCGCGCCCGTGCCTACGGAGTCTCCAGCTGTGTAAAGATGCTGGACAAAATCTCATGACCCACCTAATTCCAGGCATTATATCAAGCCTCAGTCCAACTTCCCATTTCCATCACCTCTGTTTGGCAGAGACCTCAGTTGCTAAGCTCATCATTTGCAGAGGTTCTGACAATATTCAACCTTCAAAGAGAAGGGACTGTTTTCTTCCAACAAGCATTTTGCTCCAATGCCAGTGGACCCAACTTCCTTTCCAGTTCTCAGCTCAGTATTCTGCATTGTAATTGGGAGGCAGCTATAAAGGGTTTGCTACACCAGGGCAAGAGTGACTCCCAGCCTTATGTTTAAATTACTAACAAAGACCACTTTTGTCTTTAGGGAAGAGCCAAAGATCTGCTTTCAGCCAATTTCTGAATATAAAGCTTGGCTGGTGGCTTCTCCTGCAAAGGTTTAAATTTCTTCTCACTAGGAGCTCCACCACATGCAAAAATATAACGTGTGTGTGTGTGTGTGTGTGTGTGTGTGTGTGTGTGGTATTTTTGGTCTATTTTTGCATTATGTACTCTCTAATTGCATGGACCCTGTTCTGAATTCTCAGAATATAGTACCCTGGTAAGAAGAGTTGGTATTTTGCTCCAAGTTTCAAAGTGGAACTACATATATAAGTAATATATACAAGGGTTCCCTGCTTCTAAACTGCCCCAACATAATCTATAAATTTGAATCACCTCAGTTAATGGAGTCTCTTCCCTCGCCAGATTGTTCTTTGTGTGACATTATTTCGAAGTTACCTGAAATCCTGGTGCCTCATGAAAGAGCCATGACATTTCTAGCTTAGGTAGTTTGTCCCATTGTCCTTGGCTAAATTTTCTTTGTAGCCTAGTTAAAACCTGGACACCTGGGAGCTTAAATTATCCCTGTAGGATATTAGTATATTAGCTACCTATAAAAATGAAGTTTATATGAGGCATCTGTTTACATTGAGCATCCCATAAAACTGTGGCAGAGAATTCAAAAGAAAAGGCTTTCAGATGAAGGTTTCATAGCCAAGAGCAAAAGGCTCTAAGAGTGGCATCTAGATAACGAATTTCCATTTTATATATTACAAAGATTTTTTTAATAGATTTAAGAGATTTTTCCCCCAAATGGCAATCTAGAATATACAGAAGATTTCAAGAATCCTTCTCTATTTATATTATATATTTCAGTGCCATTTCTTTTATAGTTATTGTTGGTTCCAAGAGCAAATAAAGGAAAAGAATTTTAAGCAGTCATCTGTTGACCTGTCATTGAGCAAAAGGAGCAGCCGCTGATTCACAAGGCATTCCAATTTGTAGCCAGTACTGAGATTATATCCAGCCAGTGAGAAGAGTAATGGAAAAACCCTAAAGTTGTATATGAGGGCAGATCCAACCTACTCATAGGTGTGTTTAAAAATAAGTCATTTGGGGGCACCTGGGTGGCTCAGTCGGTTGGGCATCTGACTCTTGATTTCTGTTCAGGTCATTTTCCCAGGGTCATGGGATTGAGTCCCGTGTAGGGCTCTGGGAGTGGACTGTTAAGATTCTCTCTCTCTCTCCCTCTGCCCCTCCTGCTCGCACTCTCTCTCTCTCTCTAAAATAAAATGAAATGAAATGAAATAAAATAAAATAAAATAAAATAAAATAAAATAAAATAAATAAAAAAATAAAAGTCATTTCGAAGTTCAACAGTAGCAAGTGGGTTTCCAGACTAGTCCAGTCTCTCTCTACCATTCTTTGGTTGCAAATACATGGCAAGTAGCTGTGCTTAACTTAATCTACAAGGAAAAAAAGAGGGAAAGGGAAGTGATGTTTAAGATATGTAACTCACAGATATGAGGCAAGAGCTGAAGAACTGAGCCTTGGAATTAGCAGAGACCAGGGTATCTTAGAAGTGATACTCCAAAAACTTCATGGCAGGTAGAGCATGGATTTAGACCGAATGGAGCAGATAGCTGTGTGAACAACTGGTACAGTCATAGCAGAGCACACCCACTGACCATGAGCCCTGAATGTGAGAAGTGAGTCCCAGTAGACCAGCTCTTGAGGAAATTTCCATGACAAGAAGACAATAGCAATCCTTTCCCCTCCTGTGCCACTTCCATCAAGAGGAAGAGGTGATTGGTTCGCCTTGTGACTTCTCCTAAGGCTTCCACTGAGCTTGTAGACAATAGAGTAGTGATAGTTTCCAGGGGACTACTACTACCAGAAAATGGAGATTGGACACTGGGTAGATAAAACCAACAGATGCTTGTCACATCCACCTAATCCTGTATCAACTCTGGCTATTGCCGGGGAGTTATCTCATTCCTTCCCATTCAGGTCAATCACCCATTGCCCCTCATATAGGACTTTTTTCACTTACTTCGTCACTTTCCCTTTCTGCTGGTTTTAGCATTTCCTCTAGTTTTTCTCCTCTTCTCCTTTCCATAGTATTTCAACTGTCATGTGAATGAAATACAGTTGAGGAATGTGGGAAGTCTTAAGCTAAGGAGATAAGCCTCACCACGGCATTCTCTGGAAAAATACATCAGTGTAGTATCGAGGAGGGAAGGAGGCATTTCAGGGAGAGTATGTGTCTCTCGGTGCAGGTGCACCGGCTCCAAAGTGGTTATTATAGGCCACCATGGTAACGCTCCTTGGTGGTGTTCCTTGAAACAGTGCGTCTGCCTGAACGTAGTAAAAAGGAGATTCCACAATACAGGGGAAGACTTTCCTTTGAAGTTGAGCTTCCCCATCCCTTTCAGGCATAGACCAACCTTGTCGTTTATATCTGCAGGTACCTACACGTCAGGAAGTATCAATAGACAAGGTGCAAAATGGGAAGATTACCAAGTGCAAACATGGGTTCTTGGGGAGTGCAGATAATACTAGCTACCAAGCCTTGCTCCAAGAGCTTGACGTACATAATATCAACCCTCAGTCATACTCTAATTTCTTCCACATCAAATCTGCCGGATTTAACTCCCCTTCTCAAAGCAGCTACCACTCCATTTCGTTTCTCTCTTTTACAGCAAAACTCCTTGAAAGCACATCTCTGCTCTCTCACAAATTCCTCACAAATTACTCCTACTATCTCTTAAACTTGGCACAGTTAAGCTTCCCCCACCACTGCCACCGCTGCACCAAAACTGCTCCTGTCAAGGCGGCAGTGGGATGTTCGTGTGGCCAGATCACTCCTCGCCTTACATGACCTTACGTTGGTAACATTTGTAGTCATTGATCATTCCCCCTTCTTTTAGATGCATTTTTTTGACTTGGCTTCCAGATGGGTTCCCCAGCCTTTCCCTTACCTCTCTGGTCACTGGTCTGTTTTCCCGGTCCTTAGTTCCCTGCCCCTCTCTAGCTTTATTCACTTGCCTGTTGGTCTTACTTAGTCTCACAGCTTCACATATCTCTAAGTGCTGATGACTCCTGAATGGAAAAAGCCGCCCAGGCCTCTTCTTGGAGCTCTAGAATCATAGATCCAACTGCCCTTGGGGCATCTTTACTTATGTATGCTGTAGACATCTAGGGGAAGCTTGCTATGCCTAGATTGAACTCCTTCTCTCTCTGCCTCGAAACTGGCTCAACCCATAATCTTCCCCACCTCAGCTGATGGCGACTCTATTTTTCCTGTTGCCTGGCCCAAAAATCTAGAGACCTTGTTCAGCTCCTCTCTATCTCTCACTCTTAATATTCAATTCACTAAGAAAAATCTTGTGGGCTTTCTTTCAACTTAAATCCAAACTTTTACCACTCACCATTCCATTGCTATCACTTGCTTTATTCCTCTCCCAGATTCTCCTCCTAACTGGTTGTTCTGCTATTAACCCATGTCGCTACAGTTGAGAAATCTCAACACAGCAGCTCAGAGATCCTTTTAAAGCGTTTCTTAGATCATGCCATGGCTTTGCTCAAGACCCAAAGGGTCTCCATTTTGCTTGAAACTCAAAGTCCTCACAATGGCCTTTAAGCCTCTATGTGCTCTGGTCCCTGTTGCCCCTCTTGTCTCTCCTCTACCGTCCTCCCTGTTGCTTCTTTCCAATCGTATTAGCCTCTCAGTGGTTGGGGCTTTTGCTTTAGCTGTTCTTGCTGCCGAGAATGCTCTCCTCATCACACTACCACTTGACTGACTTATTGAACCTCTTTGAGTGTTTAGTCGAATTTTACCTTCTCAGTGAGCCCTACCCTGATCATCATATTTAAGCCTCTAACATACTTTCCCATCCCTTCACCCCACAAAACTTCTTGCCAAACTCCCAATCTCCTTTACTTCTACTTTCTGCTACAGCACTTATTTTTTTTAATGTTTATTTACTTTTGAGAGAGACAGAGCATGAGCGGGGGAGGGTCAGAGAAAGAGGGAGACACAGAATCTGAAGCAGGCTCCAGGCTCTGAGCTGGCAGCACAAAGCCCGATGCGGGGCTCGAACCCACAAGTCATGAGATCGTGACCTGAGCCAAAGTTGGCCACTTAACCAACTGAGCCACCCAGGCACCCCTGTCCTATAGCATTTATAACTTTTAGCATATCATATACATTATCCTATTTGCTTTTTAATATCTATCTTATCCCACCACAACTAAAACCTGCATGGGACAGCAATTTCTACCTGTTGGTTGATTTCTGTCTGTTCACTGATGTATTCCCAAGTGCCTAGGACAGTAGCTGTCAAAAACTATTTTGGTGCATGAATGGAACAATACATTTTAAGTAAATGATCTCACGTAATATGCAAAGAAATCTCAGTGGATCTGAAGAGAAGACTGAGACTCAGAGAGATTGAGAATCAAAGTTCACAGAACTCGTAAGTATGGAGCTGGGATTCAAAACAGATTTATTTACCTCCTAATCTTTGTCTTTATTCGAATTTACCATGAATGTGTGTGACTTCTATCTTTAGGTGATTTTTTAAAACACAGAATGGTTTTGTTTTCCTCAATGGTTTTAGATGTAGTTCTTCTCATAAATGTGTTAAGGAGTAATGGGTAGGTAGGCATGATGCTGACATTTAGTGTGTGTCTTTTCTGAAATTTAATTACAACATCCCACTTAATTCCCAAAATGACCCTTGAAATTACAGGCTTATTCCTATTTGCAGATAAGGGAGTGATCTGAAGTTCAAAGAACTTAAAAAGTTAAGTGACTCAGGTAATGCCATCATGAATGACATAGGATTTTGAGTTTGGGTTTCGATTCCAGCTCCATAATGGGTAACTTGAAATGACCCTTCAGGTCATTCCAGCCTTATGAATTTGTAAAACCTAGCTGTGAGACAGGACATCTGAATGCAAGGAGTGAAAACATGGAAAGCCTTCCTCCTGCAGCTTCCTTTAATGAGCCAGAGGGAAAAATGTGAACCTTGGCTTGAAAGTGGACATATGTTTAACCAAAACAAAAGCAAGAAAAGTTAGGTTGGAGTACAAGGTTTGAGGACCAAACTTCAACATTGCACAGCGAGGCGGTCTGGAGTGACTCATTTTCATTAAAACAGTACTATGACAATGTTTGCTGCAGGAAAGAAGGAATCATAAATTTTAGAGCTTTTATGTCTTTCCATTATTTCGAAGGAGAGTGTTAAAGAAGGTGGGAGAGAGAAAAGATCAGATCTCATTCAGAATTCAAGTAATAAAGTACGCGGCTACATTTGCATGGTGGCTCTGTCTCTCTCTCCTTCTCTCTTTCTCTCTCTCTCTCTCTCTCTCTCTCACTCTCCCTCCCTCTCTCTTCTCACCTCTCTGGTTATCTCAGCTGTAGGTGACCCTGCGGTGGCCACACTGCAAATCTTCACCTGCTCTGTCATCTCTGAATCAGGTTGCACTTTTTGGTATCGGCCCCAGTGATCTTCTCTCTTTCTTTTTCTTGCCTAGCACCTCTTTGCTCACTCACTTCCTGACAAAATAAAACGAATTTTCATTCTGAAACTGTATTTAACCCTCTTCACTATTGCCAGTAATTCAAAACCAATAATTCCCCAGCCTGTTTATATTCAAGGAACTTTATTAACTTTCCAGGTTACCGTGATTTTCTTTGAGAACGCTAAGAGGAACTTTCTCACCATGCTTCTGCACATGGAACCGCCACCTTATTGCATATTCCACCGTCTCTGCAAACTCTTAATCTCTCCATAGATCTATGGCAATCACTACTCTCAAGTTTATTTCCTGGCAGTGAACTCGATAAGCAAAAACTCCCTTCATTGTGGAGGCTGAGGGAAACTTGAAAAATAGTCACTTTGCCGAATGGAAAAGGTTTAAGTTTTGGACGGCACGGGGTTAATGAAGGTGACCTTTGAAAATTTGCTCTCTCTTTAAATTATCGCCATCACAGTTATAGTGCTTCCAGCAAGGAAGATTTCTCAACTGCTGGGACACAGGCGAATAGCAGAACAGCCAGGTTTCATATCTTTCAGAAGATACGTCCATATCATGCCCTTAAGCAAGTCAGGGACACTTAGGTGTATTGCACATCGTAGCTGTTAGCTTGCTAACTGGGCTACCAATGCCAGTTCTGGGTTAGGTAGATGTGTTTGAGTTGTAAACTGACCAACCCCAAATCCAAAAAATCCACAAAAACTCTGAAGTGAATAGAATATTATAGAATTTCAATGCTCCTTGGAGAGCAGAATTATTTAGGACAACATAAATAAGGAAATAATAATTAGTATATTAATTGCATCATGCTCAACAATTTTAAATGGTTTTACATAATTATTTTACTTGATTTTTACAGTAACCTTGGGGAATATCTCCGATAGGCTTTATTTGGGTTCTAATTTTACTGAGGAGGAAATGAAGGCTCAATGTGTAAATGACAAGCCTAAGGTCACACAGATGTCAGTACCAAAGATGAGCACAAATAGATATGTTCTTAACTCAAAATTCAATGCTCTTCCTATTACATAAAATTGGCATTTTTATGAACCAAAATGAAACAGGGCATTAAATGAATAATAATAAATATCAAATTAGAGTAAATACTTGTTATTATAATTATTATATTATTACTCTCCCAGAAAAATCCAAACATGAACATTAGTCTTTTGAAACGACTGACTTCAAAATGGACTTGAACAATATTATTCCTATGGATTAAGTACGAAAATGCACAAAACAATAAGGAATGGTCAGGGCCTTTTTGTATAGTTTGGAGAGAAGGATGCAATCATGTTCCTTTGGCCTTTGGAGAAAGGAGAGAAAGAAATTGCATTTTTCCCATGGCTAGCAAAACTGCTGAAAATGGATGAGTCGCCAATTTTGATAAGATCCATGACTGGTATCATAATTTGCAGTGATTCATCTGTGAATTTTTTTCCCTTTCCAAAATAAGGTCTGAAACAAAACCAAAGCCTTAGGAAGAAGATAACAACTGGCATTTTTATCTCTTGTGTGTGTGTATGTGTGAAATGGAACTTACTTACGATAGATTTAGAATACATTTGATTCTGGCACAGTAAGCAATCTTAAAGATCATCTGGTCCACCCCCTCACGGCGCTTCTTCCAAATTCTAGGGCTGAAGAAAATGAGGCCTCGGGGAGGGTCCTTCAACTAGTTTACGGTACATCTAGCACCAAAATCCAATTCCCTCTCTGCTACGTTAATTGTCCTTGTGATACAATATTTCTTTTTCCTGGCTCATTTTTAAAAATTAGAGAAAGCAGGGGCTGCTTCCCTCCACCCTGTGATAATTCTTTCTTATTGTTTACCCAACATTATTAGTCATCCTTTATTATTCTAACCGGTATGCAATTTGACGTTATAGTTTATACATAAATGTGCGGTTCCCAAAAAATAGAAATTGTTCCATATCGTGATGCCTTATTCTCTCTTTTTATTGAGCCCGTATTTCTTATAAAACTAAAACCACATCCTCATGTGAACCTAGATCTCCAGGCATTTAACTCTGTGGCATACAAGTTTGTAAGCCATATACATATATATATATATATACATATATATATATATATATACATATATATATATATATAATGTATACATAATGAAGGCTTCCCTCTTCATTCAATTTACAGATAAAAATAAGTTCTGGATCCTTGTGAAGTTTTAAAAAGAAACTTCAAAGGTCAGAAGGAGAAAAACAATAGTACTATGTTGTTTTTCTTGTCACTTTTTTGACACCAGTTGGCCAAAGTTTTAAAGGAATCTTTCTGACTGCAGGTGATTATTTCTATCGCAATATTTCTCAAATGAACTCCTCTGTTGGGATATCAAGTTATCGGATTCAATTGCGTTTTTGAGCAGGGTCTTATCTGTTTTCCTCGTGTTTGGGGATATAATTTTAAATTGCTTTTAATATTTATTTATTTTTAGGAGAGAGACAGAGCATGAGTGGAGGGGGGGCGGAGGCAGAGAGAGAGAGAGAGGGGGAGACCCAAAATCTGAAGCAGGCTCCAAGCTCTGAGCTGTCAGCACAGAGCCTGGCATGGGGCTCGAGCCCACAAACCATGAGATCATGACCTGAGCCGAAGTCGGACGCTTAACCGACTGAGCCACCCAGACGCCCCTGGGGATATCATTATAGATAGAGACAAATCTCAGTCAATGCTGAGGAATGTCCACACTCTGGATTTGTGTGTGCACGTACTAGTTATTTGCTCTCTGCCGGCCACCTCTGCTTTTCATAATCAGAAAAGATAAAAGAAAATGGGAAAATAAACATTGAAAAGGTGAATTTTTTCCTTAATTTTTCCTTCTTATTTGATTTGTGGCTTTTAGGAATGAAAGTTTTTTGTAATCAACTATTTTTGCCTTTCTAGACACTTCATTCAGCACCAAGAACCCTTTGGATGTCCAGAGGCCAACAATGGCACTAACGTAGCCATACTAACAATTACTTCTCTGTAACTTTGCAACAAAGCAAATCCCCAGCTCCACATTTCTATTGGTTAGCGTTTTGGACCCATTTTGAAACTATTAATATTTATTGGCTCACTGAAGTTTTAAAAATCTTTCTCTTCTGGATCATGTGGAAAAGATTAGGAAACTTCTCTTATCAATGCTTATTCATAACTACCATATGTGGTGCTAAATTATTATAAGAAATTGAGCTGAGTATGGGCAGTGAATATTAATTTGCTGCCTAAAATCTCTTCGTTTTTGGATCTCAGTATTACCTTGACAAGCATGTTTTTTTCCTTCCGTGAGGGGCTGACAAGGTGGTAAAACACAAAAGCAGAGAAAAAGCAGGGGATTGGTGAGTGGGATACTTCCTTAAGCCAAACAACATGCGAGAAAGTAGCAAGTATGAAATATAAGTTCATAAATAAAACTCAGGAGGCTTGTGGTGATTTGTTCACAACCATGATCTACAGCCAACTGTGGCTTCAGCACTTCTAGGAATATATATTTCTAAAATGATAACATGAAAAGTAAATAATTTGTAAGACAAAGCCCAGGGAGCTGGTGGGAGCGGACATTGTGTAATGGATTATGACAATGAACACCTACATTGGAACTCCTGGCCCTCCGGGGATTGGACCAAAGTCTTAGTCCTCAATTGCTGAGTGGCAGAAATGGGAGTATTTCTGGAAAAGAAAGAAATAGCACACTCAAGCAGGGTAATTGAGAAGCATTTAATAAAGGAACTCTTTACTGAGGGCAGGGTGAAGGAAATCAATGAAGGTAGACTACTCAAGGACTAACAATACTGGGGAGCCATTGACACCCTTAGATCCTAGGGACAAGTGGAGGAAATGATTAATTGGAACCCAGAGAGAGCACCTGTAGCTGTGGAAAAGGTTGACACAAGAAGAAATGTGGCTTCTCAAAGAAGGTGCAACAAAACTTTGGTGACCCAACAAGGATGGAACCAAGGGACTCTAGTCCCTTGTCCCCAGTGGTGCCTCCTATTGGTCAAACTCAACCGGAATCCAGAGGACAAGAGAACTAGTTGATGCAGTCCGTATAGGTCAGCTTCCTGGGACACAGAATAGGATATATGGATCTGAGGAACAAAGATAGTATGTTAAAACCAGCTCAAGGAGTCTCTGAAGGATGTGGTGAATTCCAATGCAGGCGGAGTACTTTGACAGCTTAGATCTTTCAAAACGCCATGCAGTGGCACAGCAGTGGGTTTGTATTTCTTGTCATGTAATTGAGAGGGCTGGATCAATTCATCTCTAAAGCCTTCAGTGACTCCTTTTCAGGGGTAAGATTTGCCCAAGCTAAGGATCATGCTGGGTGGGTACGCATGCTATACAGGACGGTGGTCCTCCAATTTTAGGATTACATGTTCTATGTGTTTCTCTGCTACAGATCCTGGATCTTATGATGAAAAGGATAGAAGAAAAACACAGCGAAAAGAAAAACCCCAGAACGTTTCCATATTCACCAATATTCTGCTTTATATTAATCATTTACGGTAAATGTTAAGCAAAAGTGTGTACAGCATGTTGAAAGTCACTTTTACTAGTGTGCCTTAAAAATACAAACAAAACTAACAAATTAATAGTTAAAAAATTTTTATAATGCTGCTGAGTAGTTTTTACTGCTCTGATACTAAAAGTCAAAGATGATAAATAAAGCATTCAAGTTATATTATTTGTAATGGATTTTTATTGCTAGACTAAAATCTAACAAAAGTAATAACTATGATACATGAACTAGTCATTAAAGTGGGATTGGAAAAAAGTGACGTAATGGCTGCTAAGAATATTCTTATCCAAATATTAAAGCATTTCTGAGAGATGCACCACGCATAAACACAAATTTATAGTAACAACTACTTTTCATTCATGACAATTAAATGAAATGTAAATAATTAGGTTTTTTGGTTAACATTAGTATTTACTTTGTTAGCCCAGGTGAGCTTGTTCCAGGAAGAAAGAAGTCATATATCCCTAATTAAAGAGAAATATATGTCTGTTTTATCAACAAAAGTATGTACCAGAAGACCCAATTCAACATAACCACTGACACAGAGATGATTAGGACAATAATGCCATAATGCCTCAAATAATCTGTTTTTAAAATTTTTTAAATGTGTATTTATTTTTGAGAGAGAGAGACAGAGAGACAGAGCATGAGCAGGGGAGGGGCAGAGAGAGAGGGAGACACAGAATCTGAAGCAGGCCCCAGGCTCTGAGCTGTCAGCCCAGAGCCCGACCCGGGGCTTGAACTCACGAACCTCGAGATCATGACCTGAGCTGAAGTCGGATGCTTAACCGACTGAGCCACACTGGTGCCCCACCTCAAATAATCTTACAGTTAGGTCGCACCTCTCGCCTTTCAAGTCGTATTGCAGAATTTCCCGAGGAGTCCTTTGAGACTCTAACACGTTCAAGTTTGTCATCAGCAAGGAGCACACCACACTCCTGTCTCCACTTTTGGAACCATCCAGCCCTATGCAAGCAAAAGCTGGGTGAACAAAAGTTTGGGATGCTGCAAATGGTCTCAACTTTCATATGGCACTATCACAGGTTAAATAAGCAAGGGTGATCAAAAATGGCCGGTGAAATAATGATTAAGGCTGCGCTGGTAGAAGAGAGGATGTCAGTGACACTAGTAGATGGGGAGAAGGATAGAGGAGTAGAAACTCAAAGGACGGACTCAGGCCGGCAGGGAAAGAACCATATCAATGATATGTATGGGTGGGCAAGAAAGGCGGTCGTTGGCAAAGACACAGTGTCCATGTTTGTTTTCTGCTGGTCTGCTGAAGGCCAGAAGGCTAATTCTTTGCACATTGGCTCAGCAGAAGATTTTTTTAGGTTATCATGGGAACCGAGTAAGAGGATTCATCATCGTTCTTAAAAATGAACAAACAAAACAAAACAAAACTGTGTTATATGGATGCCATTTCCCTAAATGAAAGCCCAATTCCTGTGCCAGAGGCTGGGGAGAGAAAGTAGAAGCTGCCCTTTGCTGAACTCATTTTCTCCTTCCATTTGCTTCACGAATCCTGCCCATCCTGTTTCCCCTGTGCAATTTTTTTTTGTTTTGTTTTGGCTACTTTTCTTGATTCCCAAAGAGGCCACATCCTTTTAGTATCTCAGTCTGCTCAGCACCCATCACATGCAGTTATTTATTTCCTCCTTTACTATCATTTTATTTGGCCTCCGGAAGGAACAGAGATAAACACTGTGAGGGCTAATTTTATGTGTCATCTTGGTTAGGCCGCGGTACCCAGGTGTTTTGTTAAGCACATCTGGATGTTTCTGTGGAGGTGTTTTTAGGTGGAATTAACATTTAAATCAGTAGGTTTTGAAAAAAGAAAACCCTCCGTAATGTGCATGGGCTTCATCCAATCAGTTGAAGGCCTGAAGAAAACAGACTGACCTCCCCTGAAGAGCGAGGCATTCTGCCAGCAAACTGCCTGTGGACTTGAACTGCAGCATTCGTTCTTCCCTGGGTCTCCAGGATGCCAGCCTAACCTTGCAGCTTTTGGACTTGACAACCTCCACGGTCACGTGAGCCCATTTCTTAAATTAAGCAATCAATCGATCTCTCTCTATTTTTATTGATTTGTTTTGTTTTTGCATTTTATTTTATTTATTCTTTTTTTAATATGAAATTTCTTGGTCACATTGGTTTCCAGACAACACCCAGTGCTCATCCCAACAGGTGCCCTCCTCAACGCCCATCACCCACCCTCCCCTCCCTCCCACCCCCCCATCAACCCTCAGTTTGTTCTCAGTTTTTAAGAGTCTCTTATGCTTTGGCTCCCTCCTTCTCTAGCTTTTTTTTTTTTAATCTTTGTTTTGAGATTTATTTTGAGAGAGAGAACATACACGTGCATGGAGGAGGGGCAGAGGGAGAGGGAGAAAGAATCCCAAGCAGGTTCCATGCTGTTAGCACAGAGCCCCTGCCACGGGGCTTGATCTCACCAACTGAAATCAAGACCTGAGCCAAATCAAGAGTCAGACACTCAGCTGACTGAGCCACCCAGGTGCTCCTCTCTGTTTATATTTATTTCACTTATTAATATATAATATAATATATAAATGATTATAATATAGAAATTAAAATGATAAATGATAAATAAACACATAAATACACAAACTAATATATACTATTTAGTAATATTATACATTTATATGTAATTAAAAATAAATATATCTATTTCTTTTTTTTATTTTTATTGTTTTTTAAGTTTTTTTAATTTTTATTTTGAGAAACTCTGAGAGAGAGAGAGAGAGAGAGAGAGAGAACAAGCAGGGGAAGGACAGAGAGAGAGAGAGAAAGAGAATCCTGAGCAGGCTCCATGCTGTCAGCACAGAGCCCGACGTGGGGCTCGAACTCACGGACGGTGAGATCATGACCTGAGCCGAAGTCGGCCGCTTAACCGACTGAGCCACCCAGGCGCCCCTAAATATATCTATTTCTATAGAGAACCCTAAAACAAACACACGTGCTCATTCCTCCACGTTTAACTGAAAGTCACACTTTGTCTTCCTTTAGCATGATAAAGATGTCAATTCTCCTTCGATTTATTATATTTGCATGGATTTACATATTTCTTTTACTGACATAAACGTGGCATATTTACTTTTTTTGTACCTTTTTTCAACCTAAAAATTTGTGAAGGATCTCTCTGTCTCAGTGTGTAACAATTTTTGTTTCTTATGACTGCCTGCTATTCCCTTGTTTGCCTGTGTCCTAAAGAAGGACATCTGGGGGTACTTGGGTGGCTCAGCTGGTTGAGTGACAGGCTCTTGATTTCAGCTGGGGTCATGACCTCAGGGTCATGGGATTGAGCCCTGTGTCAGGCTCCACATTGAGGATGGAGTCTGCTTGAGATTCTCTCTCCCTCTGCTCTTCGCCCCCACTTGTGTTATCTCTCTCTCTCTCTCTCTCTCTCCCCCCCCCAAATAAATAAAAAGGGGGCACCTGGGTGACTTAGTTGGTTAAGCATCTGAGTCTTGATTTTGGCTCAGGTCATGATTTCACAGTTCTTGAGTTCCAGCCCTGCATCCAGCTCTGCGCTGATAGCACAGAGCTTGCTTGGGATTCTCTTTCTTCCTCTCTCTCTGCCTCTCTCTCTCTCTCTCTCTCAAAATAAGTATACGTAAACATTTTTAAAATATTACAAAATAAAAATAACCTTAAAAGAAGAACATCTGGGTTGTTCGTAATCTTTTGATATGATAAAAATTTCTGCAAGGAATGACTTTGTGCATAAATACGGGGGCTTTCCTGGCAGCTTAACTTTTGGATAGATTTTTAGAAGTGGAGTATAGGGTTGGAAAGATAATGCATGTTATTTTTCTAGTCATTAACAACACTGCCTCCATTAGCCTTTTACCAGATTAGATTTCCATTGGTAAAGTAAGAAAATGCTAATTTCTACAGTTTTCTAGCCAGTATTTGTCAAACCGAGATTTTTCCAAATCCAGTAGGTAAGAAGGAGAACTTGATGCTCCTTTATTTTTACTTCCCTGATTAGGCATTAAGGTTGAGTATCTTTTCATATAGCAAAGAGTATTTTTACGTGTTAATCTGTGAGCTTTCTGCTGCTGGCTTTTCCTCGTTATCTGTTGGTTTGTTCATTCTGTCCCTCAGATTTTAGCAGTCCTTTGTATATTAGAAATACCGATATTTTGTGTTATAAATTTTCCAATAGTTTTTGTTTCTTATATTTGCTTGATTTGCCTTCACATTTTTTTATGTAATAATATTTACCTATCTTCAGTTGCTTTTAGATCTGAGTCATAGTTAGGAAGAATTTCCCCATGTCCAAATCACAAAATTCTCTCCCAGGATTGATAATTATGTGGGCCAAGTGTATCCATGATGTTTGTATGAGGTATATATCTAATTTCACATTTGCATTTTTCCAAAATGGCTATCCAGTTAACCCAACACTGTTTATTAAAAATTCCATCTTTGGGGCGCCTGGGTGGCGCAGTCGGTTAAGCGTCCGACTTCAGCCAGGTCACGATCTCGCGGTCCGTGAGTTCGAGCCCCGCATCAGGCTCTGGGCTGATGGCTCAGAGCCTGGAGCCTGTTTCCGATTCTGTGTCTCCCTCTCTCTCTGCCCCTCCCCCTTTCATGCTCTGTCTCTCTCTGTCCCAAAAATAAATAAACGTTGAAAAAAAAAATTTTTTTTAAAAATTCCATCTTTCCTGCACTTATTTATATTGCCCTTTTTATATAACACTTCATTCCCATAATCATTTGTGCCTTTTTCTTTATTGATCTCTCCATCTACTTATGCAACAATATTTATGCAACGATATTTACTATATTGTTTCAAATGTAGAAAGTTTTTAGAATTTTACTTCTAGGTTTTAATATCTGGTAGGGACGGTAGCCCTTTATGGCTCCTTTATTGTATTAAAGAAATATCCATTGATTCTCATTTCAGTGAGTGTCTTATCAAGATTGTTGGTTTTTGGGTGGTGCCTGGGTGGCTTGGTCGGTTGAGCGTCCGACTTCAGCTCAGGCCATGATCTTGCAGTTTGTGAGTTCGAGCCCCACAGCCGGCTCTGTGCTGACAGCTCAGAGCCTGGAGCCTGCTTCAGATTCTGTGTCTCCCTCTCTCTCTGCCCCACCCCCGTTCATTCTCTCTCTCTCTCTCTCCCTCTCTCTCTCTCAAAAATAAACAAACATTAAATAAATAAATAAACAAACAAACAAACATAAAAAAAATTAGGGGCGCTTGGGCGGCTCAGTCGGTTAGGCGTCTAACTTCGGCTCAGGTCAAGATCTCATGGTTTGTGGGTTCGAGCCCCACGTCCGGCTCTATGCTGACAGCTCAGAGACTGGAGCCTGCTTCGGATTCTGTGTCTCCCTCTCTCTCTGCCCCTCTGCCATTTACACTCTGTCTCTGTCTCTCTCTCTCTCAAAAATGAACAAAACAAACAAACAAAAAAAAGATTGTTGAATTTTCTCCAATGTCTTTTCATATCTATTAAAATCATCATATAATCTCTCCTCTTAGGGGCGCCCGGGTGGCTCAGTCGGTTGAGCATCCGATTTCGGCTCAGGTCATGATCTCACAGTTCATGAGTTCCAGAGCCTGGAGCCTGCCTCAGATTCTGTGTCTCCCTCTCTCTCTGCCCCTTCCCTGCTCATGCTCTGTCTCTCTTTGTTTCTCAAAAATGAATAAACATTAAAAAAAAATTTATAATCTCTCCTCTTAGTTCTATTAAAGTGATAGATTACCTTATAGATTTCCTAATATTCAACAATCCTTGTATTTCTGGAATGATTCTATCCTGATCCTAATGTACTGTTATTTAAAACAAAAACAAAAACAAAAACCTTTTATTAGGAAATAACTTTAAACTTACTTTGTATTATTGTAAAAAAAAGTAAAAAAAAAAAACCCATAAACTTCTTTATACCCTAATTCAGCTTCTCCAGCTTCTCCAATTGTTAAGATTTGGCACACTTAATGTGTAATTCTCTCCGCCTCTCTCTGTATATCTCTTTACACAATACACACACAGTTATCTATGTCCACACATATCCAACTACATATACACATACGTAAAAATTCTTTTCCAAACCATTTTAGGGTGTTAAATTATACTCCTTTACCCATAAATACTTCATTGTGTATTTTTCAAAAACAAGAATATTTTCTCACATAATCTGTTATTATCAAATTTAGGAAAAATAACATTAATGCAATATTATTATCAAATTTTTCTTTAATCATTTGGTACACTGCAACAATGAGGCAATCTAGGCCAGTGCTTTTCCTAATGGAAAGATTTTTATTATTTTATTTCTTTTCTTTGATATTCATCTGTCCAGATTTTCTATTTCTTCTTGAATCAATTTCAGTAGTTTCTGTCTTCTGAGGAATTTTTTCATTTCGTCTGGATTATCTAATTTTTTTAGCTTACCATTATTTATAGCATACCTTTATAATCCTTTTTATTTCTGTAAGGCCAGTAGTGATGTCCCTCTTTAATTCCTGCTTGTAGTTATTTTAATCATCTTTTTCTTTTAGACAGTTTAGCAAAGTTTTATTAATTTTGTTGATTTTTTTTCCAAGAAACCAATTTTGGTTTCATTGATTTTCTCTATTTTTGTATTTTCTATTTTATAATTTTCCAATCTAATCTTTATTATTTTCTTTCTTCTGCTTACTTTAGGTTTCATTTGCGTGTGTGTGTGTGTGTGTGTGTGTGTGTGTGTGTGTCTTAATGTGGAAAATTATGTCATTGAGTTTAATTTTTACTCTTTTAGGGTAGTGTTTTGAGCTATCAGCTTTCCTCTGTGTGGTGCATAGCTGCATTCCATAAGTTTTGGGAATTGCAAATACATTTATTTCAAAGTATTTTCTAATTATCTTTGTGATTTCTTTCCTCACCCATAGTTTTTAGGAGTGGGTGTGTTTTGATTTCCACATATTTGTGAATTTCTCAGATTTCTTTTTGTTATTCAGTTAATTTCTGTTATTCATTTCGTTGTGGTTGAGAAACATATTTGAATGATTTCAATCATTTTAAATTTATTGAGGCCTATTTGATGGCCTGGAGTATGATCTGTCTTGGAGAATGTTCCATGTGCACTTGAGAAGACTATAAATTTTGTTATTATTGGGTGGAGGGTTCTATAGATGTATGTTAGATATTTGGTTTACAGTTGTTGAGCTCTTCTATTTTCTTTTTGATTTTTCTGCCTAGTTGATCTATGCATTATCAAAGGTGGGTATTGAAGCCTCCAGCTATTATTGCCAAATTGTTTATTTCTTTCTTTTAAAAAAAAAAATTTAATGATTTTTTTATTTTTGAGAGAGAGAGAGAGAGAGAGAGAGCCAGAGCATGAGCGGGGGGGGGGGGGGGGCAGACAGAAAGAGAGACACAGAATCTGAAGCAGGCTCCAGGCTCTGAACTGTCAGCACAGAGCCCAGTGCGGGGCTCGAACCCACAAACTGTGAGATCATGACCTGAGCCAAAGTTGGAAACTCAACCAACTGAGCCATCCAGGCACCCTTGTCTGTTTTTCCTTTCAATGCTGTCAGTTTTTGCTTCATGAATTTTGGGATTCTATTTTTAGGTGCCTATATGTTATATGTTACATCTTTGTGATAAATTGACTCTTTTATTATTAAAAAGTGTCCTTTATGATAACTTTTTTGTATTAATGTCTATTTTGTCTGATTATTAGTATAGCCATTTCAATTTTCTTATGATTGCTGTTTGCCTGACAATTTTTTTCAGGTGATATTTGTAAGTGAAATTGATCTAAATTTCCCTTTTCTTGGGCAATCTTCATCATCTGGTATCTGTCTTATACTTGTCTTGTAAAAAAAAGTTTTCTTTCTTTTTTCTGTTCTGAAAAATATAGTAATTATAAATAAATTTTAAACAATCATGAAAATTACATTATGGACTTGAACATGAGGTGATTCCAGATAAATATGGTTAATTTTATGGCATTATGGTTACATAAGAAAATGTCTTAATTTTTAATGATGCATATTGCAATGTCTAGGGACAAAATGATACAATGTCTGGGCTTACCTTAATATACTTCAGCAAGGAAAAAATATCTCAAAACTTGATAATTATTAAATCCAGGTGATGGCTACATGGGGATTTATTATATTCTTTCTATTTGTTTTTGTACTTCAATTTTTTTTTATAATACAAGATAGACTTAAGTTCCTATCCAGATTTACTTTATTTGAATTTTCAAGTAGTAAGCCAAGGAAGCTGTATTTTTGAAAAACCTCTTAAGAAACGAGGACTATTGCTTAAAGCCACAAGGGCAAAGAGAGTGGAAGGAAGCATCATCAGTTGAGAAATTTCAATAAAGTTTTAGAGATGCAAAGCATTGGACGTGTGGGAGGTGATAAAACAGATTGAGGGAAGGTGCAGGTTAGAGTTTTTACGAGGATTGCAGAAAGGAAGAGAAATGATGTGCACTACAAGCTCAGATGCATCAATGTGGTGACAGACAGGAGTGCACTGAGGGGCTGAAAACAAGAAAAAATTGAATGAAAATCTGTATTTGGAAGCGCTGACCTCCCTACCTCCCCCTAGAGCAAGAAGAACCCTGGTAGCCAGATATCTACCCCCAGAAGGGATATTGGAGCTTTTCTCTCTTCAGAAATTCAGTGGCCCCAGATAAAAGACATCGGCACTGAACAGACTGTTCTGTGTCTAGCCCTGTAAAAATGTGAAAGTTACTTCAGGAGGAACTTAACCTTTAGAAGTGCTCATGCTGACTTTTCTGCAACAATAACCACAAGTATGTCCAACTTTCAAAGAGCTGTTGGCTTTGCTCCTGCTGTGCTATCATATCCACACAAATGTCACCTTCTGAGGGAAGGTTACTTAGAAGCCCCATGTACTTGTCCCCCCCCCCAGCTTTACTGACATATCATTGACATACAGCATGTGTAAATTTAAGGTGTATAACGTGATGATGTTTTGATACACATATATGTTACAAAATGCTTACCGTAATAAGATTAGCTAACACCTCCTTTACCTCATGTAACTATTATGTTGTTGTTGTCACGGTGAGGACATTAAAGCTCTACTCGCGTAGCAACTTTCAAATACATGCTACCATGTTGTCAACTATAATCTCCATGGTGTACATCAGGTTCCCAGAACTTACACATTTTACAACTGAAAGTTTGTGCCTTTTGACTGGTATCTCCCATTTCCCCAGCCCCTGGCAACCACCATTTTACTCTCTGTTTGAGTTCATCGTTTTTAGATTCCATATATAAGTGAGCCCCCATGTGCTTTGAGCCAGCCTCCTGACACTTGAAGAATGGGTCTCCAAGGTAGGATTGCTCTGGTTCCAATCTTACCTTTACTACTTACTAGCCTCCGTTTCTCAGACTCCTTGCGGTGAAGTACGACCGGTGGAATGTGGGCAGAAGGGCGTGCTCCTTTGAGACCTCCCATGTGGTGTCTTTCCCCCCCCTTCATCTGGCCAAAATGGAGTCAACCATCAACGCGAACTTGGTAGCCTCAAAATGAAAAGCCCCACAGTTCCCTGGGAAAAATGTTGTCTGACCATTAGTAACACCTAGCTTAGACTTCAGATGGGCGAAACGAACTTGTATGGCATTAATCCACTGCGATTTGGGGGGTTGCTCTCTCAGAGAAGCCAGCTTCACACCCCTTCTTTTTCTGCTTTCTTATCTATCTTAGCAAATAAAAACACAAGTCTAGTTGCACCAGAAGAAACGCAGGAGAAAGCAATGCCTTCACTTTTACCCTTTGTTCCCTTGCAGATAAGTGACTGGCTATTCCACACGCTGCAGGAAAAGCAGTGGAATGTTTGAAAAGACCACAGAATGCTCATTTCCAATAAGCAACGGATAATAACAACAATAACAGTAATAGCATTAATGGCAATAATAATAAACATTAATCTCTCTTCGGGCGAACCCTGAATGGTGTTCGGTGGCCCCAGGGCCATTATGACTCGGGCGTGACTAGGCCCCGCTGTGGGCTTTTCTGAGGCAAAGAGAGGGACACAAACCTCTAAGCCCAGCGCACAATGGAACATAACCTCCTTCTCTCTGTTGCTTTTCACAAGAAGCCAGTGGAGATCTGTCAGGGCAAAAGCTTTCTGTAGAGCCTCCCAGAATGAGAACGCCTGGTGCCGAACCGCTTTTACTGGAGATCACCAGGCAGGCATAATAAAGTCAGTAATTTCTCCTGCCTGCAGCCTTGAATTAGGCCACATGGTAGAGCTTTTTAGGCTGATGAAAAAAAAAAAAAATACCACACAACTTTAGAAAAATGGTTACGCCTTATTAAATTATCTGAAATCTCTGGAGTTGTATCTCTTTTATGGCCCCCAATTGGCATACCTGTTAACTTCGAGTGTTCAAATGTCTCTAAAATATTATTGTATTTAAGACATAGTGCCATCCCCAAACTGCATATGAATTACAGAGCATCAGGGAAGGAGAGAGAGAGACTCGCCATTTCCCGGCTTAAAAACCTTCACCACAATTAGTAGTTAGTAGCTTTCAGAAACATTTGCTGGCTAAGTAACCACGGTCAAATCGCATAATTTTGCCCCTACCCCCTCCTTCTCTCTTTTCTTTTATTCCAGGGTTTTGAGTGCTGGCCTAAGAGCTATAATTTCATCTTTAGGCATATTTCTTCAGGCATTCTTAATGAGGTATTTGATTTGTCCAGTCCTGCCTGCCTGCATTCAGCCTTTTAGGGATTTGGGTCTGGGAGAGTGTGGGAAAAAGGGAACGTGGAATACTACCGTGCTGCCGAGAAGATACAATGTAAAGATTTGAAGAGATTGTGAATTATCTTCTCTCCCCTTTAAGCAGGGCTCTATCTAAAAGCATTTTAGACAGATAATTTTCCATTCTCAAATATTTACTTCTATTGTGTTCTGTACATATTCTAGGCATGAGACAAAAAATGAATTTAGATTATTTTTTAATTTTTGAGAGACACAGTGTGAGCAGGGTAGGGGCAGAGAGAGAGGGAGGCACAGAATCCGAAGCAGGCTCCCGGCTCTGAGCTGTCAACACAGAGCCCAACACGGGGCTCGAACCCATGAACCCTGAGATCGTGACCTGGGCCAAAGTCGGATGCTCAACCAACTGGGCCACCCAGGTGTCCCTATGTTATTTTAAAAAAAATTTTTTTTTCAACGTGTATTTATTTTTGGGACAGAGAGAGACAGAGCATGAACAGGGGAGGGGCAGAGAGAGAGGGAGACACAGAATCGGAAACAGGCTCCAGGCTCTGAGCCATCAGCCCAGAGCCCGACGCAGGGCTCGAACTCACAGACCGCGAGATCGTGACCTGGCTGAAGTCGGACGCTTGACCGACTGCGCCACCCAGGCGCCCCCCTATGTTATTTTTTAAAAAGCTTTAAAAAATGGGGAAAGCTTGCTATCGTTATGAACTTTTTATGAACTCAGTCTCACAGTAACTAAATATTCTACTTTTCTTATGTAGCAACTTCAGACATGAAAACAAGGAAGAAGGAGAAGTAGGAATCTATTAAAAAATGACTGGCTTTTTGCCTATATGTTTCCTTAGTTTTGAGAACCCTAAATATGTGCTCATTAATATTTGCCCTGCAAATAAGAGAGTTCTGAGGAAGAAAGTCATTTAAATAATCATCCGATAATTGAAATAAAACAGTTTTGCCGAAATGAAATCTTTCCAGACAAGTTAAATATTTCCATACCAGGAATATGAATTTTTGTTTTTATCACTCGGCTTTGTGTTTATGGAGTCACCAGTGGTTACATTTCTAAAGTGTACTTCCTCGTGGCTTTGGAACCCCATCGCGTCAGAGAAATAATGTCATACGTGGTGGGTAGGTCCCCAGTCTATTCAAGATCCTGCAATACAATCAATGAAGTAGAAACTTCTTTTTTTGTAAAAATGGATATATTTGAGCAATGAAATTCAGTCAGAAACCGTACTCTTCTGCTTGGCTGTTATCAGAAAAGAGCAAGTATGATTAGGAAGTACAGAAGACATAGGTGTCAGTAGCTCTGACAGAGATTTGGAGATAAGAGTTTTCAAATCCGTGGCTGGCTTGAGTAGGGTAGGGCATTTGGTTGTCTGTTTTGTGTTTCTTTTTGTGAGGGATGGGTGGGCAAAAGGCTTAATGCTTCAAAATGTATTTCATTTTCCTTTTCTCAATACTGATGTGTTGGTAGAAGCCCCCTTTGATTCATCAGTCATATTTTGGTTCACCGAGGAAATACAAGGCAGGAGGAGGAAGGACAAAAGAGAAGTGCTTTCTGAGGGGAATAGAAAATGATTGGAATTATTAAGAGATCAAAAATACAAGAAAGAGACTGTGTGGCGGGAGCAAGAGCAACCAATGATACACAGAGTAAGATGCCAGGGGCCCGGCGTCGATTCACTCTACCTGAGGAGGACAATACATGGCATTAGAAGAGAACCTTCTGGAAGTGGCTGTCACGAACAGCCCAGATGAACGTCTTAGGAGAGTGTGGTCAACAGGCACAGTGGGTAAACTGTATTAAGGGGAACAAGATAACCGGTCTGAGAAATGAATGGTCTCCTGTTGCCTTGGCTGTGAGCAACCAGGGGAAGAAGGAAAGATACTTCTGTGTTTTTCTTCGAGGGTTGGCAGAACTTCTTATCCTGAATGCGAGCTTTCCTTAATATTGGAGGTGGGGGGAGTTAAAAAGCCTTTGTGTGTTAAGCTAGTGACTGAGGACTAGATTGTCCCAAAGTTGGAGGTTTGGGATGAGGAAGGAACAAAGAGGAGGTTTAACCCTGGGAAGAATGAAATTTGGGTGGGGGAGGGGAGAGGTAGGTCTTCTGCCTTGTGTCTAGGTAATTGTGCCAAGGTTCCCGGGGCCTCCGGGGAGGGGGGTCGCAGGGAAACTGGGACTGAACACTAAGTGTTGGTGACACCAGGAGCTGTGGAACAGGTCCTAGAGGCACATCTGGCACCAGCGAGTGGACGTTATGGAGGTTCAGCCTTCCTGCTTTCAAGAGGTCTGTGTAGATTCAGACAAGGAGCGTCTTAGATGTGACCCCAGTGAACTGAAAGTTAACAGTTCTCTCCAATGTCTCCGACTTGCGGTAGCAGAATTCTTGTGAGATTTCAAGTGAGGAGGAGAGCCATTCTCCAAAGTGACGGAGATGTGATTTCTTGGAACCCCTGATAGGCGGGGATTGAACTACATTTCATCTAAAGTAGAAAAACAAAAAATATGTTCAGCTGTTGGCATGTCCTCGCATTCTTGTTTTTATAATTTTACTACATATGCAGCGGTCCTTAAAAATACATAGAATTGTTTTGAATGTTTTAGAATTTTATATAAATGGTATCATACGGTTAAGAGGAACAGGATGGAGGGAACAGAGCTGTGTGTGCACAGTGCTATTTATTTTAAAAAAGATCTAAAGCAAATATAGTAAAATGTTAACATTTGTTAAATCTGGATGGTGGATATACAGGTGTCTTACAAGTTTTTATTCCTCTACTTCTCTGTATGTTTAAAACATTGCGTTATTTTTAAAAAGAAAAGAAAAAAAAAAAAACCAAGACAGAAGCCAACATAATGTTTCTGGACTCCAAGCGTCATGGAATGTTTAATACCGATTTGACTTAAAATGTTGTTGCGACTCTGGAGTTACTTTTACAGCTTGAGTTGAAGCCTTTCCAATTCGATGACATAGTGGCCTTGCATACTGAGTGTGTCCCAAATGGAGCTCTTGAACTTTTATCACCATGTCTCGTTTTCTCTTCTCCATTTTCGTAAAAGTTCCAACCATCCATTTGATTGCTCTATCCAGAAACCTGGCGCTCATCCAGGATTCTTTTTTCCTGATTTCCCATACTCAAGTAGTTGATTCTGTCTCCAAATATATACAAGAGATCCAGACTTTTATCTTTGGCTTTACCGTTGCTATCTTATTTGGACCATCTTCTTCCCCACAGAGTACCTCAACAGCCATCCAACTAACATCTCTGGTGTGACCCTTCTCGTACCGACTCCTTCCCCAAGACAGCAGCAAAAGTGATTTTCTTTAAAAAAAAAAAAAAAAGGAAATTAGATCACTTTACTCCCCTACCTAAAAGTCCCTCCATTTATGCTCTAGCTACTATTCGTTACAGGAACACACCAAGCTCCTTCTCATCCTAGAGGCCCTTACGTTGGTTCTGTCCTCCACCTGTGACCAGCCTTGCCAAAGCCAGATCCTTCCTTCTTGAGGTCTAGCCGACTTAAGCCCCTTGCTGACCCCTGTATTTCGAGTAGATTACACCTTTCTCTTCCTTTATTAACCCCCATTTTTGCTTCTTTCATAGAACTTTCTGCAACTTCCAGTTATTTCACAGTATTCACTTATTGGTTGATCGATGTCACTTGTCATTAATTTTTGACTGCCCTGGATCTAAATTCCCTCCATGCATTTGGGGAATCTCCCACCTGAGGAACCTAAGCCTATCTCCAGTACAGAGGTTGAAAATGGCTGATGTACACTTTCTTAGAAGGCCTTGCATCTTGGACACATCGTCTAGTCTGTGCCATTCAGATCACTTGCCCAGATTTTGACTGAGAAGCTAGTGAAGTTACAAAGCAGTGACTGCTCAGGATCTACAGTGACAGCAGCAGCGGCAGCGGCAGTGGTTAAATCCATTTCCAGAAACAATAGGGACCATGGTTACCGTGGAACTGTTCCACTGTCTAGTCCCAGCGTGGTGAGCAGTCCACGCTTGGGTGCATCTCCAACAGAGCAGTCTGGGATGTTGTCACTGCACCTGTGGCATGATTTGGGGCCTTGTTCCTCACCGTATAGCCTCCAAACCTATTTCCCCAGCATCCTTTGTGATTCTATGAGTCACCTTCAAAAGGTCTTTTTAACAAACACCTTTTCTGCTTAAATTAATTCTGGTTGGCTTCTGTTTGCTTGTCAAGATTGGGACTAGAGGAAGCAAACGAGGCTTGTGGGGCATAATATTTAAGGAGGCTCACAAGCAGGTCATGAAGTGCCAACGCCTTACTTGCACATCCCTATGAATGAAGCCTCTTTAAATTGTGTACCCTAAGAGTCTCACATGCCTCATCCAAGTCCCAGCGCTGTGCTTGCAATGTAAGAAGATATTAAATTCAGTTTTTCTTAAGACCTGGAATTTCTGCAAATAGGTGATGAATGGTCTATCTTGTAAAACTAGGTGGTGGAGTGTTTCCACAGGACCTACTAAGAATGGGAAGTTTGTTCTTCCAGAATTAACCCATCACTGTCTCCCAGTTTGTGTAAGGGAAGGCAAGAAATAAACTGGAATTGGGAGGGGCTGGTAGGGAAAATCTTTTTTAAGGGAATTATCAGTGTGCTGTGTTTCTCCCTCCTTCTACCAATAGGAGAGGGGAGGGTCATGCTTGCCCCTCATCTCAAAGCTTCAAAAGAATGGCTTGAAGTCCTATATATCTCCTGTAAAGACTGAAGGACACGGGAACCAGTATTTTAGCTCATTATAAAGATGAAAGGCTGTGGTTGGTTTGTTGCCCTTGGATGGCAGAATAGACCAGGCAACATTAGAAATGGCCAGAACTTCCTGGGTTGGGCAGGACAACTGATAGTGAGTCTCCATTGGGGAACTTAGACATTATAAATGGGAGCTGGCCTGCCTACTCTGGCCACAGAAAATTGTAGAGGAGCTGAGGAGTTCAAACCAAGAGGTGCAAAGCCAGAAACCACAAGCTGGTGAAGAGAGTCATACATGACCAGCTAGCTGGTGGGGCCTTGACTCTATCAATGGAAATGCAGGTGTGAGATCATCAGCAACAGGAAGTCCCTACCAACCCACAAAGGTGCCTTAGGAGAGAAAGATTCAACACTTGACCTCTATCACATCCAGAGGGTATTCTGTGAGGTTCCAACTGTTGCAGTTGGGTAAAATTTTTTCTGCCCTCAACCCCTCAGTTGTATCTCCTCCCTCACCTCTGGCTCTGGCCCTGAGAGGCTTGAAACATAAAAGGATTCACAACGTCTATGCCACCGACGCATCTCACTTGTATTTCTCCAGTGGTCTCCTGATTGGTTTCTCTTGTCCTGGCTTTGCCCTTTCTCCCACCCATTCTAATCACAACAGCTAAATGATCTTGATAAAACCCACACCAGATCATGCCATTTCTCTACTCAGAGCCCTCCAGTATCCCACAATGATTTACAAGGCTCTGTAGGATCTTGGCCTCTCTTTACACTCTGGCCTCACATCGTTCTACGCTCCCCACCTGCCATTGCTCTACTAACAGAACTGTCCTCCTCAATGAGCCAGGCCACGTCCCACTCCAGAGCTTTTGCATTTATTCCCCTTTGACTCAGAAACTCTTCCTCCATTTATCCATTCAATTACCTTTATTTTTACTTAAATGTCATTGTCTCTGGTGGACATCCCTACCCCAGTAGCACTTCCTTGCCACTTCTTATCCCCTTTTCTACTATAGCTTTTACTCTAAAACTTATCACTATCATATTATACAATTAATTTGGCTTTTATCTACTAAGACATAAACTCCTGGAAGATAGGAAACCTTGTCTACCTTATTCATTTCTGTATATCCAACATCTAGAACAGTATCTGATGGAACAGGTGCTTAATAACTATTTGTTCAAAGCATGGGTCAGTAACAAGTGCAGGTGGAAGCATATCTAGGAAGAGAAAAAGTGATCAAGCCTTAACCTCTCATACACAAACACCCTCTGAAGTCTTCCAAAACCAACCTGAATATGCAGTGAGACTTTTAAACCAAATGGAGCTTGGAGTTCTGATATTACACTAGAATGAACTATTTGCTACCACAAGACAGAGACTATTTATTACCCAATAACGACCTGAGAAGTTATGGGAAAACCCAAGATGACATGTTGGGGAAATAGAAGTAAACAGGTTATTCATAAGTGCAGTGTACCAGATAGTTTAGTTTTCTGCTTCTGGGCACAGGAAAGAATTGCACTTCCCCTTTTTCTTTAGGCATCAGGCATGGCCATGACTTTCTTTGCCAATGAAATGTGGGTGTAATGGCAAGTGTCATTTCCAGACAGAAACTTTAAAAACTAGTACATAGTGTACCACATTCTCTTTCTTTTACTACGATGGCTGTGAAAACATGGGTTGAGACCATACCTCAGAGGTCACTAGTAAGGTCACTGAGTGACTCCAGAAGGAAAACCCTACCTCCAACTCACCAGGGGCACGCAGTAGGTGTGAGAAATAAACCTCTGTTGTGATCAACCTCTACGATTTGGGGGCGGTTTGAATGGGTTGCATATTTGGTGGAGAATGGTGGTCATCAAATTTTTCTAGATTCCTGCCTTGGAGGTATGTGGTAGCTTTGAGTAGTTTTGAATTTCTTGCTTGTCGTGGTTAGTTGGGCCGTATGACTAGTTCTGGTCAAAGACCTCTAAGTAAATGTGACATAGATGCTTTAGAGATGAGAACACTAAATGCTGGATGAACCTCAAGAGATCTCATTCCTCTGCTGAAGGGCCTAAAAGTTCACGTTCCCAACTGAAGTTCTCTGAAATTTAGAGACCCAAAAGAGATCTTTGAAATATAGTAATGATTTGTAAAGTGTGAGTTTGTCAAATGAGAAAGCGAATTCTAGCTTGTTTTTCCTTCCTTCCTTCTTTCTTCCCTATTTGTTCTCTGCTTTCTCCTTTGTAGTAATTGTTGTGGCTGGCCCCTTAAAATTCACTCCACCCTAAATCATTAATTTTAACCAGTTTGGTAATCCCATTCCCCTTGACAGTAATTGGCTTATAAATAGCATGTGACCTAATCCTGCCAATGACCCATGACTAAAGCATTATGGGCAACTTCTGTCAAAGGTTTCCTTCCTCCAAAACGAAAACACATGAACTAGCAGTTTCCTTCTTTCTTTCAATGTTGTTTTGTCTAGTATGATGCCTGGAATTACTGTGGCCATTTTCCCGCTGGGCCAAGGATGAAGCAAACACAGAGAAGGACTGAGCCAAGAGAATTACTAAAAAGCACACTCAGAACTCATCCTGCTTCTGGACTTTTTATTATGAAAGTGAATACATTGCCATATTATTTATATCAGTTCGAGTTAGAGCTCACTGCTGGTTGTGGTCCAAAGAATCTCACCTGATTCACCTTTACTATTTCCTCACTGTACTTAAAAAACTGGATTTTCATTCAAGTAAAAACTAAGTCAGTAAGGAAATAAAGCCATTTAGTCACTAGACCCATCCGAGAAAGTATCTAGTTAAGGAATCAAGGTGAAGGTCACAAATTTAGGAGAATGGGGTAAGAGAAATGGACCTGGTGGTAAACAATAGGTTTGAAAACCACAGTATTTGGGAAGACACAGAATAGAGAAAATATGTTAAGTGGAGAGACGAATACAGATGGTAGTTCAGGATGAAATCCGTGCCCGCTAGTTGCCTATTGGAATGTTTCTTTACCTGAAACCCCAGATAGCCTCGGCCAGTAGAGCTTTCAGACTTTAAAGAACCAAAATGGATCACGCAGTAATGACAATGCCCTTCATTGTGTTCCATCTTGAACGTACTTTTATGAATTATGGGAATTAAAGATTATTTCAGTATTATCACAACAAGTCTCTCCTTCCAGGGCTTTTGTATCATGTTAGAGCAGAAAATGTATGAAAAATCTTACATTTCAAATTTTTGTATCTAGCCGTTACTAAGAGTTTCACAAATTAAGCTACTGGGTGCGTACTGAGTACACTGTATTCGATGCATTGAGGTTGGTGTCATAGATATAAGGGGATTAGTCTCCACTTCGGATCTTCAAGGAGCAAGCAGTCAAATCAGGAAGACAAGTCCTCACATCGTTAACGTGAAACCCCCAGAGGAATGAATAGCGTGAAATAAGAGTTCTTTCAAACGTGCTTTAGGCGCTCTTTGTATCACCATTTCATGCCAACTAGGTGAATCAAGAAAGGTGTAACGAAGGAAGGGACATACTTAGTGGGGTCTTGAATAACAGGTAGGCCTTCGAAAGGTAAAAATATTGACTGGTGTGAGACCATGCATAGAATAAGAAAATTTCCGGGAAAATGAGACATCCAGTTAGGCTGGATAGAGTTATACATAAGGAGGTCTATGGGAGGTAAACCTGGACAGGTACGTGAGCAGCTGACTGCACCTGATAATCATGCAAGGAACACAGTCCTTATCCTACAGGCAAATAAATTGCTTTCCATCAGGGGAATCAGTCTGTGAAAGTTAATGTAGGCAGTAGTGTGGGGGATATGGGTTCAGGGATAGGAAAAAAAGAGAGAAAGGAGGCAGGTAGATCTCTTAAGGAGTTACTTTGGTGGTATAGATAAAAGATGAAGAGTATCTGAAAAGGGCCAGTGTCAGTGAGGGTGGAAAAAAGGGACACAGTTCAGATGCCATTGAGGTAGAATCAACAGATTTGGGGGCCTTGTAACTGAGTTCTGGTTAATGGAATATGGGTGGAAGTGAGATAAGCCCCTGAAAGTCCTGGTTCTACAAACATCTGAGGTGAATTCCCAGTCCTCCTTTCCTTCTGAAACAAGCTTGGAAGGTGTACGTGATGGGGTGGCCATACAGTAGAGGGAGTTCAGATACTTCTGTCGCGAGATGCTGAGGAGAACCACCTGCCCTCTGCTGGTTGGTGACATGAGGTTTTTGTTCTATTTGTTACAGCAGCATAGCCCAGCCCACCCTGACTCACTTGTTTTTGGAGAAGTCCATGATCCCCTTTGAGGTGTGGTAGGTTGGTGGTAACTACCAAGCAGTTGCGAAGGCATGTTTGGGGTTCAAGAGGATGTTAAGAATACAGCTGCCATGTTCCTATTTATCCACGTAAAAGTTTCATAGGAAATGATTCGTATATAGAGTTCAAATGGTCCAAGACCCTTTATTTTTCTGCTTTGAACAAAAGATCTACAGCTAAAGTTAGCTCCAAAATTTGAACTCTTTCATCATTTATCTAAATAAACTTTCTCACCACTGCACTCAAGACCAACACTTCAGAAGGAAAGCCTACTCCATCCTTCCACAGTACTCTAGGGTTGTAGGACACAAGAGAGGCAAACATCTATTTGTGTGTTACGGAGGTCACCAAGGAGGGCTAAAAGCTTCTAAAATCTCTCCATCAGAAGAGATTAAATTGGCATCTGAACAGAGCTTTATATCACCAGGCAAAGCCCCTCGTTTAGGGATAAAAGCCCACTCAATCAGATGTGTGCTCACTCTTCTGACTGAGAGTAAAGAGCTTCTGGAAAGGAGATTAACAGAAGAAGTGTAGATTCCTGGACTCTGCCCCACGACTAGTAGGGAGCAACCCTATACAATCAGGTCATAAAATCAAGGGCTTTCTTAGGGCTCATAGTAATGACAATAGCAAACATTTATCAAGATCCTACTAGATCCCAAGCCCCTGGCCTTACACTTGTTCTCTTATTTAATGTTCACAATAGCCCTTGGAGTTAGACTGTGATAATAGTCCCATTTTGCAGATGAAGATAGAGGTTTAGTGATTTGCTGAAGGTCAGAGTGTGTAGGATGACCTAGATTTCAAATCCAAGTGATCTGATTTAAGAGTTCCAGTTCTAATTACTATATTCTATTGATTTGAGAACTTTTTTTTTTAATCTAAGATATCAGAATTGGTTGCATGCTAGATTTTCACTGGGAGTGTTTTTCTTTCTTTGTGGTACATAAAATACGAGTACACCTTACAATTGATTGTGTCTTAGATTCCATAAATATAATACAATGCTAATCGGCCTCTACTGACTATTCAGGGCATGTGTAATTAGGCAGGAGAGCAGGGACTGACTTAGTAAGAAGCTATATATATTAGAGAAGAGGCTTTCCAACTTTCTCACAGAGCAGAATGCATTATGCAAACGAAATCTGACACAGAACTCCAATATGTAAAGCAGAGAAATGTGGCATTTTATTAGTATAAATGTACTTCATGTTTAAATATATAAAATGTATTTATGATATGATTAATCAGTAAGACTACTAGTTAGCACATTGGAGACATCTAGTAGGTTGGATTTCCATTTGAATGTGCGGGGTTTTTTTAATGAGTGTTTTAAAAATATTTAAAGATATAATTTAAGCCACTACATTCGAATCAAATATAAATGTGCAGGTTTTTTGAAAAAATTAGTATTTTTAAAATATTTGAGGATATCATTTAAGCCATTATATTCAAATCAAATATGGAGGAAATCAGGACACATCTTTGTGAATCCGTAGCTTACAAACCATTCGTTAAGGATGGTTTAAGTAACCACACAGCAATTGTCTTCATAAGGCCCAAAGATGACTCCAGTTCCTTTTTTTGTACTGCACATTATGTTGAAAGCTATTTGAAATGAATTAACTATCCAACGATTAGCATCGTCCTATCACAGAGTTTGAGGGAGGCAGGAGAAACACCTTCTTCAAGTTCTCTGACATCATCACCCTAATGGTTACCATCTCCAGGCATTTTTAGCAGTAGAACAGCACTTCCTGAGGCCCGCTTTCTAGGCTTGAGTCCCAACTCCATACCTTACTAACTACATGAGCTGGGGAAGATTTAACCTTTCCTATCTTTGGATTTCATCTGTAAACAGGAATCAAAATACCCATAGTTATTTTGTAATACTGTTTTAAGAAACAAACGAGATAATATGAATAAATCATTATCCACAATATCTGTAGTACACAATTAATAACTTTTAGTTTTTGTAGTTATTATGGTGCCTCTACAAAGGGAAAATCACCACGCTAGGGACTGGAGACAGAAAGACACTCGAGGGATGGTTTCTGCTGTCCAGGAGGTCTCATCTATTTGAGGAGATTAGAAATAATTGTGAAAGTTAAAGAGCAATAAAAGTCAACACAAAGTAAGAGCCAAATGAGTGACAAGGACAAGATTGCTAAAAATCACAGGAGTGAGGGCACCTTGCCTTCAAACTATATTTATGAAGCAAGTTTCTAGACCTGATGGCAGTATAAATATGTATGATGGACATTGTAATCTAGAGGTCTGTGTCACATATCTGTGCCACTGCTATGCTCGTTCTAGACTATAGCGTTTAGAAAGGTTTGGAGTCAACTTTCAAATATCAGGATATTTCACATATGAATGTGGATTTCCATAGAACTGTGGCTCCTGTCAAGTCTAGAGACCTCACCTCTTCCTGGCAGAAGTGTGGGGAGGGGACGTCCAGCCTGAGCACAGGAATCAAAGGGAAAACACATTCAAGCAGCTGTCCCCAAATCTACCAGCCATCTGCAGGGGACAGTGATGTGGTCCTAGACTTCCTCTGCGAAGTGTCATTTAGGAAGAGTACTTCCAAGTGGAAGAGGAAGATGGCTGGCCCTCCATGGGTTGTACTGAGATCCTTTGGAGGCTGGGGAGGAAACTTCCAGAAGGGTACCTTCCTCTTGTTCGGAGCCATTTTGCTAGGAGATGGGAACCAACAATCCTTGTGGGGAGGCCCAGTGCTTCTCAGCACAACCAGGCATCAGATCAGAATATCGTAATAAAAAAAAAAAATGTGAATGAAGGTTAGATTTAACTTCTGAGGGAGCAGGATAAACTACCACCCCACCATATGTGTGTGACTTCTCCATTTCTTACTGCAATTTCCATTTTTTAAATAGGAATTTTCAACCTTCTGTGCTTGTCTAATGTCTGCTCGGAACAGTTTGAGACCCTGTTACAGTTTTAAAATGCATGCATGTTAAGATGAATCTCCAACCCAAGGAAAAAAATAAAACTCAAAAAGTTTTGTTTAAAAATAAAATCTGAATTTCCAAGTTTTTTTTTTCCTTTTAACCAAGAGATCTTATCCAGTGGACCTTCAATTCTGTACTTGCGACCAAGCAGTGGTTGCCCTTCTTACAAAAGTGAATGAGCTCTCTGCTAAGCCAGAGACCTCATGGCTCCTATTGCTCCCCTAGGCTGTGGTTAATCATGTACCTTTTTTTTGTTTGTTTTTACCTCTTCTTTATGGAACTAAAGAGTATAGTTGAACTTTGAATTATACATGTTTTCTTATACACAGATTTTTTTTTTGGATAAATACAACATAGTATTGTAAATGTATTTTCTCTTCTTTAGATTTTCTTAATTTTTTTTAACATTACATTTATTGATTTTTGAGAGAGAGTGCAAGTGGGGGAGGGGCAGAGAGAGAAGGAGACACAGAATCCAAAGCAGGCTCCAGGCTCTGAGCAAGCTGTCAGCACAGAACCCCACGCAGGGCTGGAACCCACAAGCCGCAAGATCACGACCTGAGCCGAAGTCAGATGCTCAACCAACTGAGCCTAGACGCTCCCAGATTTTCTTAATAACATTTTCTTTTCTGTAGCTTACCTTGTGGTGAGGATAAAATATTTACACAGAACATACACAAAATATGTGTTAATAGACTGTTTATGTATCAGGTCAACAGTAGGCTATGAGTAGTTACATTTTGAGAAAGTTATATATGGGTTTTGGACTGTGAGGGGGTCGGTGTCCCTACTCCCCCCACCCTCTGCAACTGACAAGGGTCAATTGTCATGTTTACGATGCAAACAAATGTCTATCCTACCTGGTTTGCTTTCCTCATTTACCATCTGTCTGTCTCCAGTAGGTGAATTTCTATCCTGAATGATTTGCAAAGACTTGGATACAAAATGACACTTGAAGAATGCTTACACTGGGAAAAAAATGTGCAAGGAGGGAAGTGATAACAGGAGAAAAAACAAATGCTACAGGGATCAAAGAAGGGAATTGGTATTATCAAATAAGATTTCATAGGGGAGCTGGGTCTTGAAGAAAATGCCAGTTTTGGGACTAGGAGGAGGGTGTTTGGGCAAGTAAATGTCTAAACTATGCAAGATAAATAGTTGTCTAGAGACTCTTGACGTATTTTTTCCAGTCCCCAAATATAATCACACTACTCCCCTCCCTTAACAGTTTTTGATGACTTCCCATTGTCTTCAGAATAAAATCGAGGGGCGCCTGGGTGGCTCAGTCAATTAAGCATCTGACTTCAGCTCAGGTCATGATCTCACAGTTTGTGGGTTCGAGCCCCACGTCGGACTCTGTGCTGACAGCTCAGAGCCTGGAGCCTGCTTCGGATTCTATGTCTCCCTCTCTCTCTGCCTCTCCCCTGCTCACACACTCTCTCTCTCTCTCTCTCTCTGACTCCTCCCCCCCCCCAAAAAAAAAGATAAAATCCAAAGGCCTTGGACTGATTGGCGTGGGAAAGTCATTGTGATGGGGCCCCTGGCTACCTTAATAGGCTTGTTTCAGGCAGAACAAATCTCTCACCTTAACTTCTCAGAGTTAGCCATGCTCAACCGTTCGCTGTTCCCTCAAAGTACCAACCAATCTCTGGTATTTTGAAGGCGCTGTTTGTTCAAATTTACCCCCTGCCCCACCCCATGTAGCCTCTTCTAAGAAACCTTCTCTGACACCGTCTTCCTCTAAGGCTGAGTCTGAGGCTCCTTCTGAGGGTTCACTTGGCATGCTCAGCAAGACTGCAGTTTCACAATAGGGCCCCTTGAGTGGCCATAGTCTTCTCATTCATTTGTCCCCAAAGGGCACCAGACTGCAGCTCTGTGACAAAACACAGTAGGGCTTATCACCTCGGAGGGAGTTACCGTACGAGTTAGCAGAGCACCGTAGAAATAAATGTTCTTTCTCTCGTGCAACTTAGCTGTCAGCCAGGGTTTCCTGCCCCTCAGGGATTTCAGCCAACTCCTCATGAACTTCTCTGAAAGTCCAGAGGCCTCTCCGTGAGTGTTGCAAATTCCTGACAACTTGGTTCCTCATGCGTCTGTCCATCTACATTCTGGCTGTCACATGAGTCCCCTCTTCCCTCCTACGTAGTCTGGGAGGCAGCATCCAGCCTCTCCACCAGTCTCTGTGAAAGACCCTCTAGAAATTAGCTTTGCGCCGGTTTAATTATTTTATTGGAGGTTTGAGGGGGCAAAGGAGAGGTCACCACACATAGATGAATATTCTGTCCACACATAATTCTCTGTAACGCTCACCTTCGTCCTCAAGCCCTTGTCAGGGTCTGTCCCTAAGCAAATGTTGCTCCCTTTCTACGAGCGAATAGGATGCCAGCTGCTAATACAATGACGTTTTGCACCATTAACTCATATTAACTCTGAGTCTCTCTTTTTATATATTTCTATCCATTTTCTTCAGTTCTACCCCATGGAATGACCCAAAACAAGTTTATTTTCTACAAGACAGATTTTTCAAATCTTTTACATAGTACTGATCTTTTATAGGTCAAACATCCACATTATCTTTATCTGGGATTGGGGGCTTTGGAAAATATTTTTTGTAATGAGAAAAAAGCTGTCAGGTTTTCGTCGTAATATTTTTGAGAGTTTGTAAGGTGCAAACTTTTCTCAAGGTTATCCTAAATTAATCCTGTGAAATCTAAGCTCTCGCTTGCCTTCAGGTGGATGAACACTTTGGGGACAAGTAAAATGGATTATTTCACCTGACTTATTTACACAAAGTAAAAAAACAGGTCACAGCCTTTTTATTTAAGCTGATCAACTTAATTATAACTCTTTGGATGCAAGCATTTGCAATGTTTTCTGTGGTTTGGGTGTAATTTCCTGCCAGAGAGGGATGTGGGGGCGGAGGGGGAGAGGAGGGGCTGCTGAGTTTTGGCATCAAGTTCCCCAGTCCAGCTGCTCTTTGTTAAGTGTCAATGACCTTACTCAACAGCACCCAGACAGTCAAGGTCCCTATAATGAGAAAACCAAATTACAGGTATGTAATTCTCACAGCTTTCTGCCAGAATCTCCAAGCTGGTGACAAATTGATATACTACTGTCTGTACGGAAGGCTGGCTTTCAGAAAACAGGCCGCTCTCAGTTGAAATGCTGTACCTGAAGGATTGTGCAATTTCGAACCTCTGAGATATAAAAACCATCCTTCTTCACCCCAGTCTCCTGTAGAATGGTGAACTGTATTTGTTTACACTTGGAAAGTCCTGACCAAAAAACAAAATGTGAGAAAAATCGTCAGGCACCGGGAACCAGGAGATCGTGGCAAAGCACGATTTAACTAGGGGAAGATAACGTAGGTCTCGGGATTAAAGTCTGAAACTGAATTTTATTATTCAGTTCCCTGCCTGACTTTTAAATGTTGACAGTCGTGCAATAGCTCCCTTATCACTACACGTTTCCGGAAGGTGATTTCCTAAAACAATAATAAAAAATAGTAGTCATAATAGTAATAGAAATAACCAACATTAATTAATATTTTCCTACGTGTCAAGTTCAGTTCTAAATGTTCCCCATTCACGCATCTGACCCTCACAACCACTTCATGATGCAAGGACTATTATTGTTTCCATTCTGCAAGGGAGGATGGGGGGATGCAGTGAGGGCGTAATTTGTCTGAGGCTGGACAGCCAGAGAATGGCAGGACGAGTAGTCAACCCGGGCAACCTGTCTCCACAACACTCGGGCTCAGTCACCAAACTGGATCTTTGGAAATCACAGTATCTTTTCCCACATGAGAAAAAAACATCATCAGTTGGTGTATTCCTGACCACGAGCTCAGCCTTGAATAAAAAATGATGATAAAATGAATGTCAAAAATGTGAAGACATAACTAAATGTATCTGTTCTCAGTAGAAACAGTAAATCGTCAAGCTGAGATTTTAGTTCCCAAAGGCAGAAATAGGCCCTCCCCCTTGAACCCCAGTTGTTCACTGGGTTCAAGGTCAAGCATGAGAATCTGTACTTCTAACGTTTCTCCAGGTGATTCTAACGCACGTACATGTCAGGCTATCACTGATCTAAGTTTTATTTTCAAATGCTTATTGAGCATCTACTATTTGCTGGTTAAACAAAAGTAAAAGAAAAATGCAGCCATGACTTCAAGGTGCAAAAAAATCTAGGTTTGTGTGGGGGTGGAAGGAAATAGGCAAGTAAACAACTATAACACAGTACAACAAAAATCTCTGATACAGTAAAGGGGTGATAACAATTCCAAGAAAGGGAAAGAAAATACTTTGCAGAGGACATGACCTTCAGGCTGAACTATCTGAGAAGATGAGGAAGACTTACTCAGGGGAGGGAGGTTGGAGGAAGAAGGGCAGGGGAATGTCTTCTGAACCCGAGGACATATATTCAGTCAAAAGCAACAACAGCAACAACATTTCTTGCACATTTTCTGTGTGCTTGATGTGAGGGACATAGAATGTGCACAAAAGAACATAGAGGTGAGAGTATGTGGCCCCTTCAAGGGACTGAGAGCAGTCCATTTTGTTTAGATAGGCCACCAGGTGAAGGTGTGGTGTGGTGAGAGAAATCTCAAGTTTTGTCCCCCCCCACCCCACCCCCACCCCGGAGAAGGGGACACTAAGACAGGGATTAGCAAGTAGGCTGTTTATCAGGGAATGCCCCTGAGGGCAACAATGGTGGAAATTCTTTTGTAGGGAGGAAAGTGAGTCTGTGCCAAGGCAGAATCTATGCCGGGATGCAGCCCCTACTGAGACAACCCACAGGAAGCTCTGGATCTGGGGTGGCCAGAAACTTAAAGATCTGTTTAGAACAGAAAAAGGAACTTTTTAAAAATGGTAGCTGGTTCATCTGTAAGTGGACAAAATGATGGGTGGGATTCCTGTCTGTTGCCATAATGGGGAGAACGGAATAAGACTGATAATTCTGTTTCTGATGATTGCTATTCTCTGAATACTTGACCATGCCTTTCTAGGAGATTCCCCTTTCTTACCCCTTAACCCCTTCTAATTAACACAGGATCATGCATGGAGAGACAGAGGTGGAGCTTTATTTTCTGCAACCCTACCATGCTGCTTATGAGCAGAAAGCAGAGCTGCATGTAGTACTCTTGCCCCATGTCAGGGACAGAACATTTGCTCTATGGCTGTGAAGTTGGCCAAGAGAGCCATTTTGTTTCTATTCTATTAAGTGACAGTCTAATGCTAAGACTTATATAGGATAATAAGAACAATCACTCCAAACAGGTGACCTATGTATTCATAACCAGAATATTGATTTTATTGCTGATATTAATAACAATCACATAGGCCATTGCTTGCAAAACCACTTCTATCTCAATGGGTTCATTACACCCGTAATATAGTCTTAAGAGCCACATGGCAAGAATTTTAGTTCCATTTTGCAGAGGGACAAATTGTGGCAAAGCAATGTTAAGTATGTTACTTGGCCTGATTTCCTCAGGTTGACGGAATGGCCCTCCCTCATCTGGACGCTTGTATTTTCCCTTTGCCATCTTGGGTGGCATTCATTTGTGGTTGGGGTCTCATTCTGCACCATTAGATGGTAAGTCCTCTGAGAGCAGGAGTGTTGTGTCTCAGTCACCTCTATATTCTTCAGCACATGTCCTGCAGTTCTTCTACACCTTCAGTACTCATTTGGCAAGCTGACAGGGGGAAGGAAATGAGGGAATTTTATAAAATACCACTTGAACTCAACATTGAGATAGGCATGTGCCCGGGTTGGTTGCCTCCCAGATGAGTGCTCATTCCTAGATTCCCCTGTGACTCAAAGTCTAGTCTATAGACCAGCAACAAGGCAAAGACTTGGGTCACCAAAGACCTACTAAGTCAGAAAGTACATTTGCACAAGATCCCCAGGTAATTCCTCCCAGGAACATGGACACTTGAGAAGCAAGGCTCTAGACTATACTTCTTTGTGGTCAAAAGTACTAAGTTGTTTGCCACAGGTAAACGTACTCTCCCTGTCCTTCATTTTCTGGGGCTAACCTGTATGGTTCAACCATGACCCAAGTGCAACAGACCAGAAACATATGTGAGAGCACCTGAGGAAATGGATGTGAAACAAATTAGTTGTGAGAATCAGTATTTCATTAAAACACAACTACTACTACTAATAAACATAATATTTGGGTGTCTGGTTGGCTCAGTTGGTTAAGTGTCCGACTCTGGATCTCAGCTCAGGTCATGATCTCACGGTTGAGACTGAGCCCCATGTTGAACTCTGAGCTGACAGTGTGGAGCCTGCTTGGGATTATGTCTCTCTGCCTGTCTCTCTCTCTCTCTCTGCCCCTTCCCACCCCCCTCTCAAAATAAATAAATAATAAACATAATACCGAGAGAGAGCATTTTTTGAGACTATGGTAATACTGTATTTTATTATATACTTCATTATATATCTCATTTACTGTATGCCTGGTACTTTTCTAAATATATATACATCTATATGTGTGTGTATATATATATATATATATATATCTCCAAGTTTTCATTTATCATAGTTTTCCTGTTGATTCTCATTTATTATTAAATACAACCATATGGGTTAAGTCCTACTATTGTCTTCACTTCTAAGGTGAAGGATCAAAACACTGCTATCCCAGATGTCCTGGCTACATGTGGAGAGGCCCGGGCTCGCACTTAGGCAGTCTGGCTCTAGAGCCCATGCTCTTAATCACCAGTTGAAATAGATTTAGAATGACCTTGGTCTATATGTGTAGTGTTTTCTCTGTCCCTAACATCTACAACAAAGAGATGGCTTTGGCAAGACAGTGCTCATACCTAGAAGAAGAAGAAGGAAGCACAAGTTGGGAGATGCAGTGGGTCCACTCTGCAAGGATTTCTGACACCAGATCTTGACTCAGTCTGGGACTGAATGTCCGGACTCCAGCACCAACCTCCCACGATTTGAGCAACATCTTATTCCCTTAAACTCCTAGCACAGCTTAAAAATTCCACCCCATTGTCTTGTGTTTTTCCTCCCCCTTGACCCCTCATGCTTATGTATCTATATAAAACTAATAAAACCTTGAACAGGAAATATAAAATCACCGTGAAACCAAAGCAAACCTCAGCAAGACCTCAGAGGGCCCCGTGCAATCAGAGCCGTGTGAAGCTATTTTCTGGGAGCTGTAAACCTAATAGCTCGCTCTGTGCGAGGCACAGCTGCAGGGCTCCGGGGACAGATATCCCCCTTGTTGGAAAACAGAAGGGCTTGTAAAATTATTTGCACAAAAATTTTTCCTTTAATATTTTCCCAGCTACCTCAGGCGCTCCTTCCCCTCTGCCCTACTTAGCTAAATAAGTAGGAGTCTGGGAGGAGCAATGATGAAGGAATAATGATTTTTTTTCCCACTTACCATTATTGATGAATAGAAAATTATTTTGATAATCTTTTCTCTTCAGTGCTTGAATAAATCACTCGGAAGGAGTTTTGTTTGTTTTTTTAAAGTTAGGGATTTTCCTTCTTTTCGTTTGTGGTGTGTGTGTGTGTTTGGGAGGAGGTCATCCTAAGTTTGTGGCCTTAATTTTGCCACAGGAATATTCTGTTGCTTCAAACGACCTTGCTTATATCCAAGGCAGTCTTCTATTGCTTTGTACCAAGCTGTCCCCTCCTCACCTCACGTAGACATGGCTCTATCCCCACCCTCCCTTCTTGCCCACCCTCACAGAAGCCCATTCTTCTCCGAACCTATATACCTGCACAATTCTCTGTGTTTCTGGATACTGGGATTATCTTTTGGTGTGGGTTCCTAAGCCTGTTGTCCTGTAAAAAGAGATTTGATGCTTCTTTTATTTGGCTTGAGTTTCCACTCCCTTCGGCGTCAAAGCTTTGGAATCAGCCCCAGCCAGGTTCAAAGCTTGTTTTGGTGATTAGTACACATGTAAAATCACCCTGAATGCATCATTCCATCTCTCTCACACTCAGCTTCCTCAACTGTAAAATGTATTCAGCACTATGCATCATTTTCAGAAGTATTTACCATGTGATCAGTCTCTGTCCACATATTAACCCATCTGGCCCTCACATGACCCTCTATGGGAGGTGCAATCAATATCCTGTTTTATGGAGGAAGAGAAGAGAGGGTAAATTCATGCCCAAGCTCACAGACATAGTAAGTAAAGACCTGTTATGACTCAGGAGTCTTTGCTTTTAGCTACCTTGTGATGAAATCTTCCAAACTACAGTGTCGTTGTGGAAAATGACGAATGCTGATTCCACGGAAGGCCAGTGCCTGGTTCTGAGATCATGCGTAGTGAATGCAATTTTTCTTCCACATTTACACTCAATAAAGCGCTCAGAAAATCACTGTTTCTTCTGTCTCTTGCTTCACTCTGACATTACTTAACTTATTGCGCTTTGTAGTCTCTGTAGAAAGCTCAGCTGGTTATTCTGTAAGGTTATGTTATCCTAAGTCCATAACCTTCAGAGTTCACATCAAATATCATCCGCAAATATGTGGTTATGTATGCATATGTCGAGTCTTGTCTAAGACAAGATTAAAACTTTCATCTTCGAAAGATGGAGAAGGGAAAGGCACTAAGGGATGGAGTAGGCACTGGAGAGAGGGGCTGTCAATCTATGTTCAACATGCATTATAACTCTCCTTCTCACTCCTCCCTCTAGTTCCTCATGCACACTCCCTCCTCTTGGACACACAATAAACCAAAGAAAAAGAGGAAATAAAAACAGGAATTTGATTAAAATTAACAACCCAGGATGCTTGGGTTCTCTAAAAAGGCAGCAAGATAGACTGAGGTCTTCAGAATGGGGTTGGACCTTAGAATCATCAACTGAAGTCCTGTATACTTGTAACAGTGGTTCTCAAAGGGTGTGTCCTATTCCCGTAACATTGTATCACTTTGGAACTTGACAGAAATGCAAATTCTTGAACACATCCTAGACCTACTGAACCCGAAACTCTGGGGGAGAACCCAACACTCTGTGTAACAAGGCCTCCCTCCACGTGATTCTGATTTGAGCTCAAATTTGATCAACATTGGTTTGCGGGGATGGGGAGACAATGGATGAAGTTTTAAAACTATAGGTGCAAGCTAAATACAGCCCACCATCTGTTGTTATAAATAAAGTTTTACTGGAACAGAGGCACATCCATTCATCCATTTATTGCCTTTGACTTACTGTGCTTTAATGGTAGCCTTGAGTTGTATGACTCACCACTCAAAACCTACAATTTTATTAGTAAATAAAAATATTTACTAATACCTAGCACTTTAGAAAAAAAAGTTTTCTGGCCCCTGGCTTAGAGAATTAGAGGAAAAAAAATAAACCACTTGGAAAGGGCTGTCACATATATGCTTTCTGACTTTGGAAAATTTCCTTTTGATCTCTAGGTTTCCTCTCAAAATGTAGGAACAATACTCTATCCACTTTGCAGGTTGTGACGATCAGTTAATCTATGCAAAGGTATGAGCGGAATTCCTAACACTTAATAATCACTGAACAAGTGGTAATTATAATGGAAACAATACTGGATAAAATTTACTAATTGGTTAGTTTATAATTAAATCTGAGCAAAAGTAGAAAAAAAATACCTGATATATCAACTAAACTAACTGGTTTGATAGAGACCCAAAAAAGTAGCTTAGGCCTATAATCCTCAATAGGAAAAACAAGTGTTCAAAGTAATATCATAGGCTTAGTTTTATACTTCAATTTTAACATGTATTTGTGTACTTAATGTCTTTAGGGTCCAGCACAGCCAATTAATAAATATTTATCTCTCAATACGTCAGAATTTTGTTAGTCTGCGTCAATGCTTTTATTTATCTTGAGTAAAAATATGGAGAAACATACTTTTGGAAAAGAGACGTTAATTCAAGCATAATTTACACTTGACAATTTGTCTGTCTTGCCTACTATGGGCATCAGAGTTGAAAGCCTATGTGAGTAATAAAGGCAACAGTAAGAACTACCATTCATATTACAATGTTTATATACATACATTACATCTTGTAACATACATGTACACATGCACATTATATAGATATTTTTTGTATTAACTGAAATGTGGGGTTAAAACTATATAAGTAACATTATAATTCCTTATATATTTCCCTTGAGGTTTAAAATAACAATGATTTATTATTATTCATGAGTCTGTGGGTTGACGGGGCTCAGCTAGGCAGCTTTCTATTCCACATAGCATAGCTGAGGTCACTTACTTGGCTGCACACAGTTGGGAGCTCTGCTAGAGGCTGGGACTTTCAGGACAAGCTCGCCTCTTCCGGGGCCTCTCTCTACATGGCTTCCCACTACATGGCCTCCCATCAACCAGCAGTCAGACTGAGCTATTTTCAGAACAGCAGTGGGCTTCCAAGGTGGGATATCCCAGGAGGACGAGACTCAATGTGTAAGCACGTTTCAAACTTCTGTTTGCATCAAACTTCCTAAGGTCCCATTGGCCAAAACAAGTCACATGTTCAAGCATAGAGTTAATGTGGGAGGGGCATGGGTATGGGTACACAACGGCGTGAATACTGGGCGGTTGGCTCATTAGGGGCCACGATGCAAGCCAACCACCATCAATACCTTCTGAATAATGAGGAGTTAGTGAATCAGGAAGACGGATTGGCCGACTAGACTGCTTCCCGTTTTGTGGATACTGGAGAAGGGCTATGCACGCGTATTTATTTCAACATGAGCTTGGAATCCATTTATAGACGATAAATTTGTTTCCGAATGTTTGTTTAAGGGCCTAGGTTTTGAATAACTAAAGCACATAGGGAAGATCTATTTTCCACTATCCTATATCCTCTTTTAGGGATTTTGAGCACAAAGTGCAGGACAGATGTTTTGGATTAGCTTACCACACTACACCAGGCAGACAGAATTTGGAGTGCAGTCATGTAATATACAAATTATGCCAGATTATCCCGAGATGAGTCAAAAGCCAAGCTTTGGTAATGAGAAATTAAGGTAGCATTTAGCCGGTATTATTGGTACAGTTAAAAAAAAAAAGTAGAAATATCTTCTACCCAAACCACCTGGCTATAAACAGGATCATGACTACAGTCAGATGCTACAGTGACAGCCGATTTTTAATCCATGGGCAAAACCCCTGATTCCTTATTGCTTGTGCTGAATATTTTAGGAGGTTTACACTTCTTTTATCAAACGATACTGGATTCCATTAACATTATTCAAGAGAATAAAGGTAATAAAAATAATAAGGTGATGCAAATAATTAGAAAATAGGAAGATAAATAAGAAGATGTCATCATCTCCTGGAAAGGACCAATTAATTTGAATGAGTTAGATAGATATCCTTACAAAGCCTCCTGGAAATCTGTACCAAACTTGAGTAGAGATTTCATTTGGGGTTCTTGAGGGAATCTGCTCAGATATACTTGAATTAAAAAGTGCCCTCCTCTCTTTGGGGAGACCACCCTCTCTGAATAAATACAGAACTTTGGGAATGAATACATGCCAACCCAAGCAGCTGAAGAAACCCCGGTGATTAGTGGAGTGACTGATGTGTTCCTGAAGCATTCTCACTTCCGTACCTCTGAATTTAGTTTCTATGGGGGATGAACCAATCCTTAGAACTTAATAATGCTACTTAGTTTGCAGATAACAATAAATGCAAGTGGATATTCAATAAATAATTTATTTTGAGGGATGATGATGTGACATAGACTGCATTTGTGAAGACAGAGAACATAGAGTTCATGGGATAGACTCCCTCAAGGAGCATTTTTGAGCACTAATTGCATGCTCATCGTGGGCACTTAAAAAAAATTCCCCCCATGGGGCGCCTGGGTGGCGCAGTCGGTTAAGCGTCCGACTTCAGCCAGGTCACGATCTCGCGGTCCGTGAGTTCGAGCCCCGCGTCGGGCTCTGGGCTGATGGCTCAGAGCCTGGAGCCTGTTTCCGATTCTGTGTCTCCCTCTCTCTCTGCCCCTCCCCCGTTCATGCTCTGTCTCTCTCTGTCCCAAAAATAAATAAACGTTGAAAAAAAAAAATTCCCCTTCTTTTTTTGAAAAAAAATTTTAATGTCTTTTAATTTTATTTTTGAAAGACAGAGAGAGAGAACAAGCCGGGGAGGGGCAGAGAGAGGGAGACACAGAATCTGAAGCAGGCTCCAGGCTCTGAGCTATCAGCACAGAGCCTGAAGTGGGGCTGGAACTCACAAGCCGAGATCATGACCTGAGCCAAAGTCAGATGCTCAACCGACTGAGCCACCCAGGCGCCCTCCCAAAATTTCCCCTTCTTACAGAGCAATAGGGAAGGGGTTTCTGGAGTAGGGAAATGGGTTGGGGTCAAGTCTGTAAATCCCCTGGATTACTTCCAAAATTTCTGAAGCATAAACTTTTTCCCCCCAGTTTTTTTTAGATTCTCAAAGGAACCCGATGACCCCAAAATGTTAAAGCCAGTAGAGCATTACGGATGGCGGGAATCATGACTCTTTGTCCTATCGCTCATTTTCTAGTGTGACCCCTTAATTGCTTAAGTGAGAAAATCTAGGCTCAGAACGCTGACATGAGTGCCTTGTTTAAACATCACTCATATGGTTACTGATAGAGCTCCATTTAAAACTCCATAGTTTTCAAGAGGTGTTTGTTATCCTAGCGGGAAGTTTCCCTGGTTTCCCCATTCTCTACCCCATCATTCCCAGGGAGAGCACAGGGGCAGGAAAGAGAATTACTTGCTTGGCACAGGGTCTGGGGATCTGTGAAGAATGGTTGCCATGAACTGAAGTCCCGGGTAGAGCCATTCTACCCTCTGGCTTCCATAAAATGGCAGCTGGGAGCGAGATTGTGCCTTCTCCCTTCCAAACTCCTCTTTCTTAGTGTAGTGTATTGGATCTGTTGGTTAGAAAATGACCCTTGATAGCAGCATACCCAGTAGACAGCATGTTAAATCAGAGAATTCAGGACTCCGGAGGACTTGGGAGAAAGAGACAAGATACAGATGTAGGAAGGAAGCTGCACATGGCTTACGTTCCTCAGCCATAAGAGTAAGATGAGTTTAGGGTCCAGTCACGAGGAGTGGAGGGTCCAGTTGTGACTGAGCTGTCAGGACCCGCTTCTAGCCACGTAATTCCAGGGCCCCTCTTCATATGAATGTTGTCGAGGAAAAGAAGAAAAAGCCACAGATAAATTAAGTAAGCATAGTTATGGGTGGAGTAGCCCACTAGCTACCAGGACTTACGGTCTTGGGAGAGTTCTTGCAGTTGACCGTGCAAAAATCCGCTTGAGCTATCAATGAAAGAGGTCGTATTAAGTCTGCTTACACTGGAAATTCTCAGGCACTGTATGTCTTCTTCATTGACTGCTGACCTGATCCTTGGTAGTTTGAGAAGTGAGTGCGCATCCACATGACTTTTCCCTCCTGCCTGATGGTCATGGCAAGGTGGGAAGGTAACCCCGGTGGGGAACCCGTGGAGCCACTTCTCCCCATGTGATGGTGTTTCCACACTGGTCTCATTTATTGTGTGGATCGTGTAGACTCCTTTTTGTCCTTTGTAGCCATGCGGGTGGGAATACTGTCTCAATACAGCTGCTTAACTGTGACGCCATCAGGACCTCAGCACTGAGATCATCTCTTTCAGGATATTCAACTTCTCTAGTCAGGAGTCCAACTCCACCCAGTGTGGATTCATCTCTGGTCTGGGGGACAGCACATGAGGGAAGGGGGGAAGGGTCCAATTCCAGGTTCTTTTTAAAAACGGAGACCACAGCAAGTTCAGTCATTACCCCTAATTTCCCATGTTTTCACCACATAGAGAGAGAGATTTTAAAAATGCATGTTTGTTAAAGCTTTGAGAACCCTGGCTACAAAGCTGCCTTGTAGGCATAAAATATTAATGCTGTTGGCAACGCCTGCTTTTACTTCCACCCACACCAAGAGTTTTTAGACCAGTTAAACTCAGGAGACTTCTTTTGTGGGAAAAGAAGGTTAAGCTGTAACTGCATTCCCTAGACCCTATTGCTCAAGGAAATGTGTCCCCGGAGGACTCCTGAAGGATAGTTTAATTAGCCCCAAGGTAGAGCAGTGGCAGAAAAATTGGGGCCAAATTGGTACTTGGCTTTGTATTAGTTCATCACGTTTGTCTGACAAACTGTAAACTCCGGAAGAAAAATTTGGCTGCCCAATGGCAAGGTGCGTGGACGCTTGGATGCGCGTCAACTCCATCCATTTTTTTTACATAGGTGCACAGCAGAACTTTCAAAACACAGGTTCTAGATTCTGCCACTCCTTTGCTTAAAACTCTTCGGTGAGTCCATGTTACCTACAAAAAAAAAAAAAAAAAAGCCCAGTCTTCCTAGGATAAAAGTCAAGGCTCTCTCTTACCCTAATCTACTTTTCCTGGCCTTCTCTTAAAAATTTTTTTTTTCAACGTTTATTTATTTTTGGGACAGAGAGAGACAGAGCATGAATGGGGGAGGGGCAGAGAGAGAGGGAGACACAGAATCGGAAACAGGCTCCAGGCTCTGAGCCATCAGCCCAGAGCCCGACGCGGGGCTCGAACTCACGGACCGCGAGATCGTGACCTGGCTGAAGTCGGACGCTTAACCGACTCCGCCACCCAGGCGCCCCTGGCCTTCTCTTATTTTCTATAGTCCTCCTTCTCCGGCCATAATTGATAATGTCTCTATCTCTGAAACTGCTACCTCTAACCACACCACGTACTTGACTGTCCAACTGGGTGTCTGATGACCCTTTACAATCTCTCAGGGGTCTCCTTCCTTTGGAAGATTGTCCTGGTCAGCCTTTTTCTGAGTTAGGAAAGTTTACTCTCTCATCTGTAATTCCTCTCTCCCTCTGTACATGTCGGTGTGGGCATCTCTTACTACCAGTATTTGAGCTTCTCGGGAATCGATATCTGATCGCGGGCTGTATCCCTACCATCTGTGTCGAGGACATAGAGAGCGCTCAATAAGGCATGATGAGAGAGTAATTGGATGACTATTGGTCAGACTTTGGAAAGCATTGCCACTGAGGGTGTTTCAAATGTCTCACCCTTTGACTGAGTGGGAGGAGTGCAGGTCAAATTTCTCTTCCTATGTAACAACACATAAAACATCTTTTTTATTGTAACAATTATAATTTCAGTGTTATTCTCATTCCATAGCACCAACTCCTTTGCAGAAAAGGGATTGATGACATCTCCCGCCATTTATAAAGTCTCCCTAAACATTTGAACACCACCAAAAGAACATTCGCGTTGACTCCTAGGGTGTCAAGGTCTAGTACTGAAAAGTAACGCTTTTCACGTTGAGAGGCAACAGGGAGTAGTGTCTGGGATCACCCACTGCGTTGAAATCTCAACTTTGCCACCTGCTAGCTGTGTGACCTAGGGCAAGTTATATAACCTCTTTCTGCCATTTTTCTTTCCCCACATACAAAAAAAAATGAGGATAATGATTATACCTCCTCATAGATACCATGAGACAAGGAGTAAATCTGTTGATATTAAAAGCCTAAACAATGCCTCGCACAACACTGCAGGAAGCAATAGAAAATAATGGCTAAAATCAGGGGCACCCGGGTGGCTCAGTCGGTTAAGCATCCGACTTCGGCTCAGGTCATGATCTCACGGTTTGTGAGTTCGAGCCCCACGTCGGGCTCTGTGCTGACAGCTCAGATCCTGGAGCCTGCTTCGGATTCGGTGCCTCATTCTCCCTCTGCCCCTCCCCGACTTGTGCTGTCTCCCTCTTTCTCTCAAAAATAAATGTAAAAAAGATTTTTTGGAAAGTAATGGCTGAAATTAGTGATTTGAGGGCAGATAGATCTGAGTTTTTGTTCTCCCGTTTACTAGCATTGAGATCCTGGGCAAGTTGTTCAATGTCCCTGCCCCTTACTTTGCCTTCTCTCTAAGTTGGAGCTAATAATTTCACTTCCTTCAACTTTCACCCATAAATGAGAGATCTCACTGAAAGCACTTAGCATAGTAAGTGGTCAACAAATGCTGCCCACTATTGTTATGCCATCAGATTAGCTCTCTACAAATATTTGGGGCTAAATCTCCATTTGGGTTCATTTCATAAACTTATTTTGCCATTAGAGTTGAAAAAAGGTCGTTTGCGTCAACAAATTGGCTATGGATCTAGAGAGTCACGGAATATTATACTTGTGGACTCTTAGAAGAGAAAGCTCTCATAAATGTCAACTGCTTTATTTTATACCATTGGTTCTCCATTGAAGGCAATTTTGCCTTCTCGCCCTTCCTCAGGGGATATTTGGCAGTGTCTGGACGCGGTCACAAATGGGGGTACTACTGGCATCTAGTGGGTAGAGGCCAGGGATACTGCTGACCATTCTACAGGGTACAGGGGAGTCCCCATATGACAAGAATTATCTGTCCTAAAAAAAGTCAATAGTGACAAGGTTGAGAAACTATGGTTTAGGCTAAGAAAATTGAAGCCGGGAGCGGCTTTATAAATGACTTGTCCACGGTTGCGGATTTGATGCCATTATTTCTGGCTCTGTCTGATCTCCTACAGGATACCCAAACAAACCCAGAAGCCAGAAGCCAGCCCAGCATCCAGACTCTTTTCTCGGCAATCCGACTTCCTCTACTATAGTATGAGAGCACAGAATCCTTATTCTTCCCACATATCAGGCTTCCCCCCATAGCCTCCCTTCCCCCGCACACACATGCACACACAATTTCATCACTGGAAAAGTAAAGCAGAGAGTGTGACTAGCTCAGGCAAAGGCAGATTTCCCCCTGATCACATCTGTTTCAAACCCACCAGTTTCGTTACGACTGAGAGCGCAAATGGGAGCATAGGTGAAAGGCAGTCCAGGCTATCGGTCTTTGTTGCTATAAGACTAGAACTGGGCCAAGGTTCTCACATATGATAATCATGGTTTGTGGTAAGCGGGGTCCACAGACAATTGCAGAAACACTGTGACTACAGGATAAAGAATAAGAATAAAAAAGGGGATATGACTTGACGAGCAAGCCACACAAATTCACAGGAAGTAGACTTCATCAGTTCTAGTATCTGTGGTTTTCTTGAATTCTCTTCAGATCTTATTCTGGGAAAAGAAAGTTATCAGGTCAATAGTGTTAAGGTGCTTTGTTTTGTTTTGTTTTTGCTCTGTTCTCCAGGAGCTGAATGAGGAGGTACGCACACTCACAAGGGCCTGGGAATAAAGAAGGAGAAGACATCCCGAGAAAAAACCCCTGGTACGATTCAGGGAGGAATAGAAGACTGGGAACCAAGAGGAGGAGACGCATAGTTTTTCGACACGAAAAGAATGACTGAAATTAGTTTGTTCTCCTCTAATATCATTAATGAAACCACACAGTGATGTCACTTCTGATCACGCTGTAATTTGAGTTGCTGATCTTGCGATAAGCAGCTTCCTTTTTGCGCATTCACAGCGTGTCTACAGTGGAAAAGACCTTCAGGTTAACTGTGAGTAGGTGGAACTCGTCAAGAAAAATAACTTCACCACAACAACAACAAATGACAGGACACAGAAACTTCTTTGGGAGAGCAGAGGGAAAAAAAGTGAAGTCTAAGTATTATTACACATGTACAAGAAGAGTCATTTACTTAATAGGAAGTAACTCATTCACACAAATGTAACTTTGTGGTCCCTCAGAAGTACGTAAATACTACCAATCAGTCCTCCACAGATTGTCATCAAAATTTCTTGGGAAATGCCTCATTAAAGAGTCTTTAAAGACGAATCTGAGTGTGCATTAGTCAAATAATTTCAGAAAGCCGTTCGACACTATCAACTGTAATAGAAATTTCTCTCCCTTCCACGGGCACCACATTTTGCCAAATTTAGTATGAGTTTTGAATTGAGGCAACACATGAACCCTTTGAACAACATTCATCTTTGCAAGAGAAAGCTGTTTCCTGTTTCTAAGAGAAAAGCCTTACACGGACTGAGGAAAAGTGTTCTTTGGCGTTAAATAGCCCTTCCCAGATATGCTTATTGGAAATGCTTCTATCTCATAAAACTTGGTGGAAAGTGATAGGGAAAAACCAGTTAAGGCTTCGTAAATCCCAGACTTTGAAAGAGAGTTTTTTTAAAAAATTGGTACTCTCAAACCTACCCACCCAATGTGCGTGCTCATTTCTGACTGTGGCTTTATCTCTGGGGTTGTAGACTGTATCCCTTTATTAAAGACATCACTGGTCACATCATGGTTCCTAATTACACATGTCATCGGAACGATGCATGTATGACATAGTGGGAATTGTTAATTAGTTCATTCTCTGCTGTCCACCAAGTTTGTCACCATCAGTTGCTGGTCTGCTGAGGGCTCGAAGCGTCCCTGTTTTGGTTTTAGGCCAACGTGCCTCTCAAAGTTGAGGTTCCTGGTCCACCTGCCTCATAGGCCTCCAGATATGCTTACGTAAGAAATGTGTACTTCTGTGCCCGACCCTAAGCATGACGGTTCTGATTTAGAACCTTTTGGCGAGTGGAATTCTGAAATCTGCACTTTCACCTGTTTCTTCAATGGCTCTCATCTGTTTAGGAGTGAATGTTAGAGATTTAAGGCAAGAAAAGACTAGTATGCATCTTTACAGACTGAAAAGGGAGAAAAAACAGATCGCATAGGGAGACATTGTGGTGAATCGGATTTTTTTGAGGAAGCAAAAATTATACTGCAAAACCATGTATGTGCGTGTGTGCGTGTGTGTGTGTGTGTGTGTGTGTGTGTTCACAGCTAATGTCTATATTACATCCTTTATCCAGGCTCTTCGCTTAGCTAAGTTTTCCTCACTTCCTGTTTCTCCCCCTCCCCATTTGTTCTGTTCTAACACCTTTGCCACAAGAGAAGAAAAACAAAGCGGAAGAATGGGTGAAAATAGGGAATTTAATATGCCCTTCCAAGTAATGTAACATTTTGAAAGTGTGTCTATTTTGACCTTTGTAAGGCTGTCAACTGGCATTATCCAGTTTGTGTTTTGTATGGGATCGTATTTTGGGAAGTAAAAAAGTAGCTAGAATTATTTTCCAAACCTCACTTCCCATTATTCACTCTACTAAATTGGTACAGTTATTTATTTAATTATTTTACAGGAAGAGCACACACACACACACACACACACAAGATACAGGTCACTTCTTAAACACAATGGAAGAAACGTGAATTTCTAAAGAAGGCCTTATGCTTCACCCTCATTGCCCTCCAGTGACTTGAACACTTCTATTTTCCATGCAGTAACAGGAACCTGTAGGAATTTTTTAAGCATTTCAATACATTGAACCTTCCCCAAACTGCTTCTTGTAAAGCAGAAATGTTTTACCGTCACCAAATTCCAGTCACAACAGCAATCTTGAATCTGCTCTCGACTTGGTTTCCACCACGAGGGAAAACTAATGGCTTTGTGATCGCTGTGTGCCCTCTGCCTCAGTTCCCTCGACTTCTAGGCCCAGATTTAATTGCCAGCCTCTTAGGCTTAAAACCTGAAATTGTGTTGTTATTTTAGTTTAGAATTCTTAGGATTCTCATAATCCTCATTAGTGAGATTCCTGCTTTGTTCAGAGAGTTCCTGTTATAATCAGTAGTAATGACAGGTATTACTATTGACAATGCAGGGCAAAGAGCCCTGGTCCCAGCGGAAGGCTCGGACCCAGCGGAAGGCTCAGCCCCCGCATCGCTCTGGCCGCTGCACACACAGCTCTTGGAAACCGCTGGGAAGCCAGTCTGGTGCGGTCACACTCACGCCCTGTACGTTCACGGAAGGCCGTGGCAAAGGGGACTGGAGGCATCAGCAGGGAAGGGAATTTGGGGGCTGGTCCTCCAGAGACTTGAGGAGAGAGACGCCTTCCTGAAGATGAATATGCTTACTCACTAGAAGGTGAAAGACCAGGCTCGAGTTAGAACATTCTCGAGAATGTCGACGATGGCCAGGTCGAAGTTCAGGCAGAGTAAGACAAGGTCATGTGTAACAAGGCTGTTAAAAAAAAAAAAAAAAAGCGGGGGGCGGAGGATGAGTTCTGATCCAGCAGACGGAGCGAAAGGATGATGCAAAGCTCGCTGGGTTTGCTTTCAGGGTAAGAGGCACACTCCGTAGGGCAATCCTTGCTCACCTCTCTGCAGACACAAGCTCTCCTCTACTCCCGGGTGCCCTCTCTGCCTACCTGATACCCCGAGCTCATCCAAGAGCGGCTTTACCCTAATCGCCAAGTGATCTCAGACATGCTCATTCCCCAAAGGCCTGGCGCAGCGCTGAGAGGATGTGGCGGGCCGGAGGGGACACTGTGGGGAGGCAGGCCCCAGCAGACTGCTTGTCTACAAACCTGTGAGTTCATCCTGGGAGGGGTTTACTTAGGGTGGCTTAGTGCTGTGGCAAAACAAAACTCCAGCCTCTCACCTAGAGCCCCGGCAGCCTTTCTTTGAACCAAAATTCTCAAAGTTTGTCGGGGATTTGCCCTTCTCCTTTAACAAAAGTTAGAACGGCAATTTTTGCCTCCATGTTATTTTAGTACAATGATAACAATAATCCTAAAATACCCTGTCTTCTTTGAAAAATGTAGACACGTCAACCCTCCTTTTAGGTATCCAATGAACACACACACAGTCTCTCTCTGTCACGCACACACTCCCTCTCACATAGGCACCGTCCTGCACTCACACACTTCCCACTGTGTCTCACACACGTTCTCTCACACACGCTGTCTCGTGCACTCTCTCACACACTCACATACACTTTTTCATGCATACTCTCACGTACAAACACGCACACACTCTCATGCGTATCCACACACACACACACACACTCACACAGTCTCTCCCTGTTACATGCGTGCACACACAATCAGCCACAGTATTTATTTCACCTGATCTCCAGTGAGCCCATGTTTACTCCCCTCTCTTCTGAGAGGCGAGCATGGCAAGAGATGGAGGTAAGGAGCCACGTTGGCAGAAGTGACAGAGAACTGGGACTGTGGGAAGGGCAAGGGGGAAGAACACACCTTGTACCAGCACTCTCTGCTGGGTCAGTGGACCATAGGCTTTTTTGTCTAGAACAGAAGTGATGACCAGTGACCCGTGTTACCAGTATCGGGACGCTGAGCTCTGGCCCCTCCACCGTGACCTTTGCTACGGCTCTCAGATCACGCTACCAATCTGTGTTTTCAGTTTTCTCATCTGTGAAATGTGTTTAATCATATGGACTTGTCTCCCAGGCAAGTAAGGTGATATATTAATATTTGCGAAGCACTCTGAGATCTGACGGTAAAAGGTGCATCATACTAAGTATAATATTCTCCTTGTCCCCCCACTGCCCCCACCGATCATCTATCCCCCCCATCGTGAGCCTAGTTTTGCAAAGTTCACGGAAATGATTCTGGGCTGTGTTAAGAAAAGTTAATGCTTGTGATATTTTTCAAGAAGGACCTGAAAAAAAGTCACTACAAAATAAAAAAATAAAATAAGAAGAATAAGTGTGACATACAGTGAAAGTTAAGGTTTAAAAAAAATCCATAAGAAAACAGATTTCAGTTCTAGGCTCATACGGAGTTATTATAAGCAACAGTGAGTAATAATGATTACAGAAATGAGGAAAAATACATTGACAGTGTCATTTGAAAACAATTGCGCTAAGAGGCTTTTTACACACATTTTACACAGTGTGGATATCCAAAATGGGTTTTAAATATTAAGAGGATTGTTTTTCAAGGTATTAAATGCACGAATCACAAGAACGGAAAACATGGAGAGCTGGTGGGTAGCACCCAGCCCGGAGGAACGATGGAGCCAGCATGGACAGCAGCGGGACCCAGAACAGTTGCTGCCTGTCTTTCAAGAGTTCAGAAGTCTTTAAACAACATCGTCTCCTTTTCACATACGGTCACGCTACAATGTTTCCCTTGCTTTTCCCTCTCCTGCAGTTTCTTTCTGTATCCGCGGACTCCTGTTACAGAAAGTGAGCCGCGTTTGATTGCCAGCGACTCGATGGACAAAAGTTGGGGCGGCACGTTTCCTCTTCTCTCAAGCTGCGTGGCATCGGTCTGCCTCTCCCTCACTCCCGCTTCAAACCAGTGCATCTCATCTTCCGTGTTTCAGTCCGTGTGACCATCATTTTCTTAGTCGCCCAGACTCGAAATCACAGCCTTCTCAGACATCACCCTTGCGCCCCGCCGAGTACCTAACACATCACTGGACGCCTTAAATCCTCAGCCTGCGATTGTGCTCAGTGCCTCTCAGAACTCTACACGCACACAGATCACCCCGGGGATCGTGTTCAAAGGCAGATTCCGATTCTGTCAGTCTCGGGTGGGGCCTGAGATTCTGCACTTCTCTCCAGCACCCCAGGGATGCCCATGTGACTGGTGCACGGATGGCATTACCACCGGTGGCAAAGCATGAACCTTTGTTTTCAGGCAAGAGGATGGCTTTATGCGGATATGACTCTCCCCTTTCTGCCCCCCCTTTTTTTTTAACAGAAATTCCCAGCCCAGGCAGGGATGCACCGATGATGCTGAGCATATTATGCTCTGACTTAATTTTTTTTAAAGGGAATAAAAGAAGAAACAATATAAGATAAAAACTCCAAACAACTGGGAGCAAACGAAGCTTCTTTATCTGTCATCTCCTCCTTGCTGACACGCGTTTGTATTCCGTTCTTTTAGTCTGTTTTATCATAATTTGTTTCTTCAACCAGTATTTTTTGAGGGTCCTCTATGTGTGAGACACTAAAGTACACTCAGGAATAAAAAAAAAAAATGAAATGATTTCCCACCATCAACAGCTTGCAATCTTACATAGTTTCGAAAGAGCCAAGTAAGCAAAAAAATGCAGTGAAGTTCAATATTTTCCTGTGCCTACGATGTTCTTTTCATTGTTTTTGTTTTATTTAAATTTTTTTTTAATGTTTATTCACCTTTGAGAAACAGAGAGAGACAGAGTGCAAGCTGGGGAGGGGCAGAGAGAGAGAGAGCGGAACACAGAACCCAAGGCAGTTTCTGTTAGCCTAGAGCCCAATGCGGGGCTTGAACCCATGAACCGTGAGATCACGACCTGAGCAGAAGTCGGCTGCTCAACGGACTGAGCCACCTAGGCGCCCCTCTTCTCACTGTTTTGAACTCCCTTGCCTATCTCAAAAGCCTCATTGCTACATGTACACTTCAAACTGTAGCCGTACCGAACTACATTCTGTAATACTCTAATGTAAGCCACAGTTGTAACCATCCTATAACCATAGTGCAAGAATTGTTGCACGATCAATGATCCGATTCCTATACATTTTCAAAAATTGTGTTGTGATACTTATCTCAATGGAAGAGGTTGTGATTTTGAGCTTGGATTGCTTTCAGGTTTACAAGGACTGAAAAATCAAAAAAATATATATATAGAACTCTAAGTATATGGTGCAAAACATAAAAATCACTGAGAAGACGTGGTAAGTAAAATCTAGCAGTACCTGTCATGGTAACAACATAAATTTGTATGCAGCGTGAGCGGTGATTGGTTCACCTGGTCATCGTCATCCCAGGCCCTGTTCTCAATTGGAAAGTCCTAGAGGAGCTGAAGGCAGTGTAAGGGAGTCTTACACTGCAGGAGGGGAAGACCCATCAAGGCAGCTCCATCTTGGGGAGTGCGGGGCTTGGGGAGTGCGGGGGGGAGGGTGTAGATCTCAGGGAGCCCCCGCCTCTATTTCTTCAGAGTAGGATGCTGACATAGGCATTTAGTACCCAGAAGACTCCCGGAATCTCTGTTGCTGTTCTGGACATTTTGTGTAGCCCCAAGACCCCCAGGACCATTCCGGAGAAACCGCCGCATTGATATTCAAACTACCACTAGTTAGTGCTAACTGTAAATGGAATTAGGACAATTTACGATCGATCGATGGATCCTGCAGCTAGACCAGAAACTACGGAGGGCACCAGGAATGCAAAGATTGCCCAGCTGGTTTCTTTGACATTACGCTGGTGCTCCCCCATGTTTCATACACTGGAGAGTTTCCTTGATTTGATTCCAGTAAGTCTGTTACCTCTACTGACGGCATTTCTCTTTCTACCTTATCAGCCCAGAGCTCATTCACTTTATCTCTTTTTCACATTTTTTTTTTGCGATAAAGCCCAGAGCCACTCAAACAAAAGTAGCTTGATCACTGCTGATTCCTGATCAAGACAACCCAATATCCAGCGGCAATCTGCTAATACACCTTACCAGCCCATCATAAATCATAACAAAATATAAAACAGAGTGTTGATAATGTGCCAGACATTATCCTAAATGTTCTGCATGAATCGACGTATTTGGTCTTATGAGTCCATTCTTACCATAGTTCACATGTTACACATGAAGAATGTAAGGCACGGAGAGGTTGAGTAACTTGCCCGAGGTCACACAGGAGGAAAGTGTCAGAGCTAAGATTCAAACCTAAGCAGTCTAGCTTTGGCATTCATACACTATACTGACTTTTAATCACGAAGACTCTCACACGTCCTAGAGGGCTGTGTTTAGATATTATTCTGGACGCAACAGGGATCCATTGAAGGATTTTCGGAGAGCGGTATGACCAAATTGAATACCTGAAAAAGGTGGAGAGGAGCTGGAATATGCAAGACAGACATTGGAGGTAGAATTAGTAGGACCAGCTGATGGAATGAGAATGTCAGGAAGCTGAAATTAGCTTTCTTTTGTTCTTTTTCATGAAGCCTGTAGCTCCCTTTCTTCTTAAATGTATACCTTCCAGAATCTCCTTCCAGATGTATATTTTGCCTTGTTTGTGGAGATGTTCCGTGATTCCAAATATACAAGAACAGCTTTTCAAATGTTTATCATCAACATTGTGATGTGTGTTTGTGTTGAGCCTCCCTTTCCAGTGGATTCCCAGATAAATTCTGGAACACTTGTGTGGGTGAGGGTTGGGGTTTACTTATAATAAAAGAGAATCTTTAAAGATTGATATGTTAAGAACTGAGGTGTGATAGGCCTTTGCTTCTGGTTGGGATTCAGTCTTCTCTTCCTCGATTAAGAGTCCATGCAAACAAAAAAGCCTTGTTTCTGAGACTGTGGTCTTATTTTCAAGATAATTGCAAATATACTTAAGTGTAATAATATCAGAAAACCATTTCCACATTGTAAGTTTCTCACATTAATTTTCTAACATTAATATTAATAATAATCCTAGTGGTAAGATTCACGCTATCAGTAGTATTAGCCCAGTTATTAATCAGATTGTAGCGTTAATGACCAAACATTCAAAAAAAGAGAAAGAACTGAGATTCCAAGCGGTTGAGGGAGCTGTTCACGATCATGAAAGAAGACAGAGGCATAACTAGGTTAAAAATTGATGAACAGAAGCCTGGCTCCTGTTCTCCCTGTATGAAACAATGAATTCTAATAAAAGGACTCTTAATCACTGCCCGAATAATGACATCTTCAACAATACTGTTAATTGCAAAGCAACTTCCATGTGTTTGCACAGAGCTGTTCATCCAAACGGCGAGGTTTACATCACTTCTCCTTTAGCTTCAAGTTCCCATCATCCGCTACTTCATTCATTCACGGAGCAGGTGCTTCTGAAGCCTGTGTGCTGTTCCAGGCGCTGTGCTAAGTACTAGAAACTAGAAATGAGTAAGTCACCATCCCTCACACAAGGAAGCCAAAACCTTCAGTGTTTGTTTCACATGATACGTTTCTCAGTTTCCATTTCCTCTTATTTCCATCTCCTTAAAGGCAGCCCCAAGTGCTTATGACAACTGACCCACCTCATTCATTTATTTATTTAGCCATTCATTCAGCAAATATTTATGGAGAGCTCATTATATGCTATAGGGATAAAGTGATGAATGAGACAAACACGTCCCCTCTCTGATGTACCTTAAATTTTGTAGTAGAATACACAGATTAAAAACAAACAAATAATTACGATGATAAACACTAGGAGAGAAACAAATATGAGAGAGAGTGGGGGACCAGTTTTGGAAAAGATGGATCATGAGGCCCCACTGGGGAGGTGACATTTATTCTGAAACCTGGAAGATGAGAAAGAGCTATCCACACGAAGCCTGTAAAAATCAGCTCAGAAACAGCAGACCTGGAGGCAGGAAGGAGCTGGGAGTTTTTCTAAACAGAAAAGAGCCATAATCTGTTTTTGTTTTTAAGACTATAATTTTGGCTGCTGCGATATTATAGATTGGAGAGGGGAAAGAATGAAAGCTGGCAAATTCTTGCATGGTTAGGAGATAGTTCTGATTGTCTAGGCAAGCAGAGGTGGTGGTGAGGGTGCTGGGAACGGAGATGGACAGGAGCTGGAAAACGCAAGATCGATAAGCAGAAGCAGAACCCGTAGAACCTGTGGATGGATTGAGAATGGCAGGAAGGTGAAATTAGCAATCCAGAATAATTTCCACATTTCCAGCTTGCAAAACTGGATGATCACTGTTGTCATTGGCTGAGATGAGGAATCCCGGGCATTGGGAGGTAGGTTTCGGGGGCGGGGGGAAACAAAAATGAAATGCAAAGGAAGAAAACACCTTAAAAGCATTCCTCATATTCATAATTTAGAATTTCGATAGAAATATATAGATGGGAATGAGCAGAGCAGTGTCTCCGGAAGGATATTTGGATCTCATTCTAGAAGTAAGGTGCTTGTGTAGGACCATCACCCCAGAATATCTTGGTCGGAATGTATTGTTGTCAACACTCTTCCGATGCTTGAATCTTCTCTGTTACGTCCCTGCCAAGGGATCACACAGCCTCTGCTTGAACGGGCACGGTTAACAGAGGGTGCAAGAGTGACAATAGTGGCTGATGCTTACGTGGCATGTAATATGTGTCGGGCACTCTTGTGAGGAGTAAGCAAAAACAACCATTTCTTCTAGGACTCAGAAGGAATCTGCTTCCTATTCTCTTCATTTATCAATCTTTGAATCTTAGTCTTTTTAAGAACAGAAGTGCCGTTCATTTTTATGTTCATTTTGTATGTTTGTGAATTTATTGACAAAATCCGGCTTGAATACATTGTCTCCTATTAACAAAATATTTGGGGGGGGGGACCCAAAATACCTTTTATGGGATGAATACCAAAATATGGGATGAATACCTTCCTGACTCCTAAGACTCAGTTTACCTAAATTTATCTCTACAGGCAAAAGTGTATATTTTCCATACCTGTTTCAAGTGCCACGCCTTAGTGGAATGCTATCCCAGAAGAACCATTGATGGAGAAGGGAGAAGATGGAAACCAGCCAGGACGTCCCAAAGTGAAGGCAAGGAAAACAAGTGTTCTTCCACTTCCCCATTCACCCACCCCCTTCCTTACTTCATCAAGAACAAAGGAAACATATGATAATGATAGCCATAAAATTACCCTAGTGTCTGGAGATCTAACATAGGAACCGCAAATTAATGCCATGATTTATGTCACTAATGAGAAATCTGAAAGATGATATAACAATAACTCCACAAGGCCCCCTCTACCCCATTTGTTGGTGGTGAGGACATAAATAATCTATCTCCAAAACCAGTTCTCACTGAGTTTGAGATGGCTCAGAGCCAGGGTGAAACAGGCTCTTTACATCATGGGTCAATGGAGTGGAACTCTAACAGTAAAACAACATGTTTCCCTTTTTGACTTTACTGCCAGGGCACTCAAGTCCCAACTCCAATTAGCAGGTCACAATAGGAGCCCAATAACACGTATGCCTTTAGTGTAAATACTCCTGTCTTATTTATGATTATTTTCTTAATTGACACTATTCCATAACCAGTGTGCTGCATTAATTGGTATTCTCCAGTTAGTCTGGAAAAAAATTCTGAGTGATGTGAGCCTGTGAGTTTATGTCCCCAGCAGTTGAACAGAATGTTTACCAGGAGGCAGTTATGCTTGATCCTGAGCTAGTTTATCCCAGTTGTATTATAGCAATTATTATAATACAAATTTTAATTAAATATTTCATAAGGTTTGAAATATTCGTGCAAAAAGAAATGGAATCATTTTTATGAAAACAAAGTTGTACGCTTCGGAAAGATTCAATAACATTAAGTTGCTAAAAATAATGATGCGGAATTAGGCATCAGTGAAGAAAGTGGAACTGCTTGGGGAGAAAACCAGTTACCTACAAGAATTCCATATCCTGGTTGTTTTGAAAGTATCTTTAAGTTGTTCCTTCACTTTAGGGCAACCAAAACTTGAAACTGCAGGCAGTGGTCAATTTTGAGTGGAGCCACATATTCAAAGAAAAGATTTTTATCTTATGCTCAGATACTAGTGAATGAATGTGCATTTGTGTATTTAACGTAAAATGAAATGATTAAGCTGTCTGACTGTTGTTTATAATTTCCTATATTAACTGACCCTTTTCCAAAGAAACCAACTAACTATTATATCAGAGACTACCTACCCTATAGGTCAATTTTGATCAGTTTGTGAGTTGAAGGGGTATAAATCTAAAAACTACATGAAAGATAGAAAAATTAATACTAAGTGCCTAGTGAGTCCAATATCATACTTCAATTTGGCCGAATCATCCTGGTACTGGAGTGATGAGATGAGTAGGGAAAACACATGTTCACTTACCTCCGGGTTACTTTAGAGAAGAGCTTCTCTGCTCCATATAGCTAACACAGGTCATGAAGCGTATGGATGATCTTAAGACAGGCTCGGAGCTACAACCTGGACATCCTCAGAGACTGTTTTCAGCAGGTTGCCATGGTAACAGAAAGGTCCGGAGCTACAGAGTCAGCCAGACCTAGGTTTCATGGCCCAACTCCATCACTGGCCAGTGTGTGATCTCAGACAAGTCCTTTCAGCCTTTGGAACCTCAGTTTCCTTACCTGTGAAATGGGATTACCGTTCCTCTCTCGCAGACGGGAGAAAGCGCAAGAATTCACATACAAGCATCTAGCACGGAAACGGTCTTCAGACACTCGGGGAAAGAGTGTCTCGCTCCCTTTCCTGTTTCTTCTGAATGCAAAAATTAGCATTTGGGGTTATTGAATAGACGTATAGAACATACAGGCTATCACCCTGTTTCTCTGTCTGTTGTCTTAACCTCAGAGCTTGTATTCGTTCACTCAATACACATAAACATTACCTTGAGGAAATCCATCAGCTATGGGCCCTTCGGTGCATCACGACATTTAAAATTTACAACTCTTTGGAATGACATAAAGGCATCTCTTGACAACTGTTGCCTTTGATTCCTTCACATAATGTTGCAGAGGCTCTTGGCTTATCAACCAGGTCCGACAAGAAATGGCAGAGGGCCTCTGCTCTTATTCTCTAGGTCTACATGAATAAATGCGGTAAACTGAGGCACACATTGCCCTTAGGGCCTTAGGCTCAGCCTGAGGAGCTGTAATTACAGGGCAATATTTCAATGTCTTGGTCTTTAAGTTTCTAAGAATTCCATACCCGCTCACCACCTTCTTGGAAACGAATTTGGAATCGTCGTAAGCGAAGACATGTTTTTAAAAGACCTCTCGATAGGACTTCGTGGGGCATTCTGTTCTCTGGGCTGCGGTGGTAAATCTAGGCCAGTAAACTGCTTCGAGTCGTTGACAAATTCCACTGTTGCTTACTTTTTTTTTTCCCTTCCACGAAGTTTAAAATAAACAATTAACCTATTTCCAACACAGTGTTTGGTATTGATTTAATTTAGCATGTGTTATTCATCTGCATGCCTCACAACGGTTGCTTAATTGTCTAAATCTTCCCGTGTAGAATGCTGCCTATGGAATCTCTTCCCACAGAACACTCTTAGCAGAGTGTGGCTTACTATTTCCATAACATCTGTCTTTTCTACTAAAGAGCAGATTAACAATTATGCTTCTTTAAAGGTGTGTGTGTGTGTGTGTGTGTGTGTGTGTGTGTGTGCACGCAAGTATGCATGACTGTATGTGTGTGTTTAGGGGAGGCTGGGCCAGATACTCGCTTTTGCTACCATTGGCTTTCTGGTACAATCGTTTGCAGTCCTATCATGAGGTCATGAGTCCTATCATGAGAGATTTTACCTGTACCCATCATGCAGCTGGCAGGATGGCCCTTTTCTTTTGCCTTAGTGTGCCACAGAATGCTGCATTATTTCCATCCACGCGATTGTCTGCAGAGGAGACAACATATGCAACCCCCTCCTTCTGCTGCCGCTCCCCGTGTCTGTCTGTCTGTCTGTCTGTCTCTCTCTCTCTCATACACACGCACGCACACACACATGCACACATGCACACAAAGCTCCTTTCAATTGTGTTAAGCAGTAAAGCAGAAGGATTTTTTAAATTAGTGTTTTGTTTTGGCAATGGTTGCTGATGTGTTCATGTAATACAGTTTTAATCAAATCCCCAAAGCTGAAGACCTTTCAGCGTATCTTAGGCTGCACTGTGCAGGGTTTATTCCACTTGAAGTGGCCACCAGGGAGGTACAATTAGCTGTTCCCATGGAGAAGTTTGTTATAGTAATAAATAATAAGTAGCATAGGTAGCGATGGAATCAATTAAAGATATTTTTGACCATCTAATGGTTTATGGGAATGCTAAATAATTGACGACAAGTTTTTGACTATGTTTTCCATCTGCGCGTCTCCTTGTAACTAAACCTTGACCGTGCACATAGGATGGTGGCTGAGGTCACTACTTTTTCTCTCGTAGAGCCACATCGTCAAGGGTACTGTGTGAAAAACAGTTGCAGCTCTTACATAACCGAGCTGATTTTGAGAGGGTTAAAACTCTGCTGTAAATATTTGCTGCAGGCGGAAATCTAACATATGAAGCCGGAGAACAAATTGTGTTATCAGTTTCAAAAACAATCTGTTTCGCCATTCATTTATTTATTTTTTTAACCCGTGTAAAACAGAACAATAGGAGTTGACTGGCTGAGAGGGCTTTGTGCTTTGTCTCCGGGTTCCAACGGCTTTGATGTTAAAATGGCAATTTGGCAAGTGGGACGTTGGTAAAGCACTCTAAAGGCTTTTGGCATCTTGACAGGGGGAAAAAAATTGTCAGGCTACCTTGGTTTGAAATTGGTGAGTGCGTGCTCACGAGTCACGTTATAAATAAAATCTCAGAAGGAAATAGGGTGGATGAGCCCGTTGTGTGCATTCGGGGATGAATTGACATGCCACACATCACCTAAAGCAGGTCAGTGATCCATGAGCTTAGCAAGATTTACGTGAAAAGACACAATGGTTCCTTCAAAGTTATTGGATAAGTGACATACGGTCTCGATGCCAATGTGGGTATCAGCGGGGATTCATCAGACCAAAATTTGGGCTAAATAAAGCTTACGTTACAATTTCCATCATTTGATGACGAAAAGTAGTTCTGTCTGATGCTCTATTTTACAAATGTTATTCCATGTGTAAAAACCGACTCTGTGGATTGGTTTCCCTTAATGCGGAATGCTTCCGCTCTTTCCTGAGGGTCTCTCTGAAGTCGAAGTGAGCAATACATTACACGAGACCCACAGAAACTGCCTCTGTGGACTGCTGGGGTGTGAAAATTTTTGATAACTTAAGTAAATTGTATTTAATGTAACTATACCTTTACTTCAGCAGAGACTGGCAAACTACAGACCATGGGCTAAATCTGGCCCACCTTTCTTATAAATAAAGTTTTATTGAAACACAGTGACATCCATTCATTTACCTATTGTCTATGGCTGCTTTCATGGTATGATGGCAGAACTGAGTAGTTGCAGCAGAGACTATATATATGACCCACAAAGCTGAAAATATTTGCTATCAGACCCTTTATGGAACCCCTGACTTATAAGGATTCCACAATCTGATGATATAACATTTACCTATCTTCACCATATTCCTTTGAGAGGGAACTTTTCATCTCATCTCTCCCGTGCTCCCTCCTTCCGGTCCTCCCTGTGGAAGATGGACAATTTCTGCATTTTCACAGTAGCTCTAGTCTGTAGAAAAAAATGCATGCTGGTCCCTTTCTCCTTTGCCACATACAGGATGAGTTTCAGCAAGCAAGTTAAAAATGATGAGACTAGAGACCGTAGAAAGGTGGTCTTTATTCGCTCCGAGCTAGGAAATCACTCAACTCTCACCCACACGGTTTAAACCTACACTTACCAGTGTTTCCTTTGGGGACAGAGTGTAGAATGGTATATATTCTAGAACTGGCTCATTTCACAACTTCTACATGTTTTCTGACTAGGTAGGAATTAGCAAATGTGACCTGGGGTTAAGATTCCTCCATTCAGAAGAGAAGGACTATTTTATTGGTACTATTTTTTTTTAATTATTTAAAGTTACTTGGTAAATAGAGAGAGAGAGAAAAAAAAAAGAATCAAGTGAAGAAAAAGGATTGAATGGCTTGACCATCATTCTTTAGATGCAAAAGGCTGAAGTCACCTCATTTCCATGTCCCAGCTATTCTGCATTCTTTATAGACCGGCAAGCTCACCATCCTCTTTTCCCTCGACGCCAGTTTTTCCCCCATTTTGCCCAAATAATTCATTCCCTCTTCCTCTTTATTTCTTAGACTCAGGTTAGTTCTTCCTGGACACGTGATTGGCTACTCAGACAGATAAGGAAGGGTCTTTCTGTTCCTTGATTCTGTCATACCCTGTGCTTCCCACTGTATAGCATTCCTCGTGTCTTTAAACCTATGAACTTACCTCTCTTCTAGACTGTAAGGTCTATGGGGGATTATTCACTGCTGGTTTCATCATGATGATGTAATGGTTACTCAAATTTGGACACTGGATCTTTAGTTTAAAGACCAAGATTCCTTGGTCATGAATTTCAGTTCCTCTAGGTTGGGTAATCTTCACAGTTCTATTAATAGGGTTGGTGAAAGCTACAGGACTAACATTTATTGATCACCATCTTTGTGCAGCCACTGTACCTTGACCTTGAGCACATTATCTCGTTTAACCATCTCAACAAGACTATGTGATTGGCGCTCCTGTGAATGCACAAATACAGAACAGATCCAGAGAGGTTCAGTGACTATGCAAGGGGCATGTTACTAGGAGGAGAGAGGCCAAAACTTGAATCCAAGCCTAACAATTTATATCGCCCAGTCTTTCTCACAACTCCATGCTACTTCTAGTAAATTGCTATTTCTGGATGAGAGTCAGAGAAAGTCAACAAGTATTCTTGTTCCTTCTCTCTTTTTTCCCTCTTCTTTCCTTCACTCCTCTTTTTATTTCTTTGTTCCTTGTCCACTGGCCAAACCTGAGACCTCTCAAAAATATCTATAAGCACTCCTCACCTTAACTATGACCTAAAGGTTGTTGACCTCTGCTTTATTTGCTGGAAACAGCATATCAACTTCTCATTCTGTTTTTTCCCAGTCCAGACCATGCATTTTCAACCACCTAAAATGCTTGCAAACTTATAATTAGGTTTTGTGTAAATATTTAAGGGTTTTATTTTCCTTTCAGAAAGGGGTGTTAAGTGAGATTTGGCACATCCAGTCTTTATTTTTTCAAATGACTTATTGAAAAGCAACAACCCACATACTTTTTTATATAACACAAGTAGGAATTCTGCCCTCCAAACTCATCATCCCTACCCAATCTTCTATAAAATTAGCAGAAGATTAGATAAAATTATTAATCAAGGAAATAAAAATGGGACAAGTAAAATAGGTATTCACACAAAGCTGTTTTGCCTTTGTTGTCGTGTAAAGAACTCAGAGATGTGCCTGTCAAGGAGCTCTTTTGAGGCCTTTCCATGAACGAATATTTAATCTTCAAAATTAAAGCCTGAAGAAGGAAAACTTGTTGTTGGGAATCAAGCTAAATTTGAAGTTGAAATTATCTTTGAATATGACATTTAATTTTTGAGAACCTGTGTTGCCTAGTAATTCATATCTACCATTCTTCTGCTAATATAATGGAGGCGATCTTCCTGAAAGAATAAGACACAGATTGTTGTCCTTCGAGGTGCTGGCTTTTCAGTTGTGTTTTCACATTCTTTCAGTCTCCTTGATGACTGACGCTTGTCATCAGGTCGGTAGAGCCTGAATAACTATCCAGTTTTGCGAGTTCTGTACTCCTGATTCCCTCTGTAGCCTGTTCCCAGGCCTTAGTCCAGGATTCACCACTCTCGGTCCTGTGCCTTTCTCCTCAGCTTTACTCGTATGGCCTCCCTGTCACATCATCTTCCAGCAACACAAACAAAGGAGCGTTACTTAAACAGGTTGTTCTATTTTGTACCTTTTCACATTCTATTTCCTTTTTGTCCAAATCTCTTCCTTCTTAGTGACGCTCAGGCATTATTTCTCTTTGTGAAGCTGACCTCAGTGCCTTACTTCAGATGAAGTTCATTGCTGCTCCCTCTAAACTTCTTCAGCACCTCATTCACATCTCTTGTGTTGCATGGATCACACTGTCCAGTAATTATTTGTTAAATGCCTATCTATCCAAAGGGCAAGTGCCATGACCTGCCTTTATCCCTAGTACTTAAATTAGGAGCTAGCGTGTATCTCCTTTGTTGGGTCTTCCTACCCCATGTATGTGTTGAGCTGAACTGATGGATAGATAAAGGCAAAATTATCTCATTCCTGGAAGATCAGACACAAAGCCTGGGATTTCTAACCTGCTTTTTTTCTAACATTTCAAAATTTTAATATAGATTGTCAGTAGGTCTATTAGTATTGCTTTTGTTAGCTCCTATAAAGTTGACTGCTGGGCTAAGACTTTTGGAGGTAGTGATTAGGAGATAAAGTTTAATTAAAAAAACTAGCTGAATTCCAATTAGATTCATCAGTGTTTCGGAGCCATAGGCCAAATTTACATATATATATATATATATATATATATATATATATATATTTGTATTTATGTGTGTGTGTGTGTGTCTATACACTCTGATATAATCTGGTATCTGCAAAACCAACAAATACAAACAAATCCCTCCTTCTAGTGAGTCACTTGAAGGCAAAATCAACTGTAATTCAAGCAAACAAAAACACTAAAGGGTGAGTTTGTCAGACTGGACCAACTTGTTCTACCTGTTATGAACAAAAAAGGACAGATGAGGGCTCAAGGTACAGGGAGTTATATCTTGGGTTACAAGGAGCATTCTGTGTCTCCCCCTGCTGGTTGGTGGAATAACTAAAGGGGACAACCCCCAGAAGTCTAAATGGCCATGACCTCACAGCTCTGTATCATCCAAGTCAAATGGACACTGTGAACTTTTAATAAGAAAGGTTGATAAAGAGTTCATGGCAGGATATTTTATCTCATCCCCAGCTTTTAGCTCTAGTTAATTAGCATTCTGCATTTCTTAACAATTCTAACTTCACATCCCATTGAAATAAACCATTAAGAAACTCAGTTCTTGCATATTTTAATTCCAGGCTATAACTACATTTTGATTAGATTAAAATGGTTTTAAAAAGGTTGTGTTTGAAAATAATCTTAAGTGTTACCACAAGGGACAACATTTCCTCTAGTCTTCAAAAGATTGTTTTATATTTGGAAATATGAAAAGAGAAAAGTAATTCTTACAGACAAGAGCAGTAGATAAAGTAAATCCATGGAAAATGTGGGGGGAAAAGATTTACCAAAATTCATTTGTATTATTCTATTACCTTTATTTGGTGATTTTATATCTGACAGACTCAAATTTCAAAAGAATTTGAAAAGGCTTTTTATTCTGAGTATGTGGGTATTCATGACAAGGGCTGAGACAAGCCAAGAGTCCACAAAGAATATATTGTATGATAGATGGTTTACAAACCAGAAAACGCTCTTATTCAGTGGTGACAGCTCCAACATTCAAGCCTTGCCATTATCAGCTGAAAAGCAAAAAGTCTGCAACAAAAAGTGAGGGGGAAAATGAGAAGGAAAACCAAAAACGAGAAGAAGTAGGGATTCTCGCATCTAAGAGTAGATACGAGAACCAACAATGAAGCCCCCGAGAAGTCAATGCAATAGTAAGCAAAACAAGGTAACGTCAGAAAAAAAGGAACCATGATAAGTAGAATGGTTTTTAAAAAGTATAAAGGGTATACACAGCAGTGGATATTGCAAAAGCCTTTGTAGACCTGGTTCTGTAGCATAGAACAATATTTGATACTGATGATTAACTTGTGTGCATTGTATTCTGTTGGCTATGTTAGAGAACACATTTTTATGTCTTTTAAGGAGGGTTTGATTTAAAATAACATAATTTTTTACTTATTCATTCACAAATATCTATTAAGTGCTATATTCCTTCAGAGTATGCTCATTGTTGAACAATTCTAAAATATCAGTATTTAATGCAAGGACTTAATTCTTGCTTGTGTCACAGACCAATGCCAGTCTCACTAAGACCCATGTTCCTTCTACCTAAAGGTGCTCCCATCTATAATAAACGGCCTCCAAGTTTGCTGCGCCAGAAGCAGGAGGAACATCACTCATAAAGCGTTTTATGGACCAGGCCTCGACGTGACTTCCAACTCATCTGCCCACATCCTACTGACCGTAAATCAGTCATAAGACTCCAATCTAACTGCCAAGGGACTCTGGAAACTCTTGCCTTCCTACTTTCCAAAGAATACAATAACATGGATATTGATTGGCAACAATATTGTCTGGAGATTCAGCAGTGGATGGTGGGTTGGAAGAATAGAAAGTAATCCTGCCTTTATGGATAGAGAGGGAATAAAAATACTAAGCAAAATAGAAGAGTTACCTGAATGACATACTAATGTAAGCACTAGGTAGAAAACTAAAGCACCCAGGTAAGGAGGGTAGGAAGCATGGCAGGACTCAGTTACCATTGAAATAAGGTAGTCAGGGAAGGCTTCACTGAGGAGACATTTGAGAAAAGATCGAAAGGAGGTAAGGCAGTTAGTGGATATCTAGTGGAGGAAATTTTGGGCAGCAGATATTGCAAATTCAGGAGCCCTGACCCAGGACTGTGGCTGTCAGGAAACCATTGCAATAATCGAGGTGAGACTGGGAGCAGTAAAAGTGATAGGGAAGGACTGGCTTCAGGGTATATGCCGAAAGTTAAGTCAGTAAGAATTGCTGATTGATTTGCTGGTGAGGACAAGGAGAAGAATCAAGTAGGAGTCCAAGCCTGTGTGCCTTAGCGAACAAAAGAGCGTGGGAGGTACAGATTTTTAGAGGACGAGTGGTAGTCTGATCAGGAACTAAGTTTTGACATGTTAAATTTGAGACGGTTGTTAGGTAGTCGTGTGAAAATCTGGGAAGGTTCTCAGATAGAATTAGTCTGGAGATTGGTGGCCAAGTCTGGCTGGAGACAGAAATTTGTAATCAGACCCTGGTCAGATGAGATTCCTCAGGCAATGAGAAAAGAGCTCCAAAGGCTCAACTTTAAGGCACTCCAGCATTCCAAGGTGGGCTAGATGAGGAAGACCTACCAAAGGTGATGGAGAATAGCAGCTAGTGAGTACAAAGAAAACCAGTTGGCCACAGAGGGAAAGGCATGCTTTAAGAAGAAGGGAGAGATCAAATGTAACAAGTTTTGCTGATAGATCAAGTAAAATAAAGATTAGAGTTTTGATCACTGGATTGAGAAATTCCCTCTTGACCTTGGCAAGAGCTTTGTTTTCATCAAGCGATGCAAATGAAACCTGGCTAGAGGAGTTCAAGAGGACGTGAGCAGAGAAATCGGGGATCGTGAGCATAGATACTTGATGTGCTATGCAGAGAAGGGGAGAAAGAAGGTGCTGGTTGGAGTGGGAAGTGGGTTAAGGGATGGGCTTTTTTTCATGGGCCGATGAGAAACATTTGGGACAGGAGTTGTTGCTGCAGGAGAAAAGGAGGAGATTTCTAGAGTAATTTTCTTAAGTAGGTCAAAGCAGATAGGATCAAGTACACAAGGGGAGGGATTGGTCTTTCTGGCAGAGGGGACACTCATTCAGTAACAGGCCAGGAGAAAGAGTTAGATGACAGAGATGCGAGTAGGTGGTGGGTGTGGGTGTGAGAACGTGTAGAGCTGCTCCTCTGATTGCCTCTACTTCCTCAGTGAAATGAGAGTGAGAACAAAGGAGGACCAGTTAGGCATTCGAGGAGAGAGTGGAAAGCACAAAACAGTCATCTGGGAAAGCAGGAAGGTGAATAGATCGGGGGCACGTGCTATGATTGTCCAGCCACATTAAGGGCTCTTTCATGGAGCGTGAATAGGAATTCAAACTGAGGCGAGTGGCGGCCCCATGTTTGTTCCCAGCTTCATTTAGTGTCATGGGTGCACGTGAGCGTACGGGGAGGGTGGGGTTTGACTAGAGATGCATTTTTCGAGTGAGCGGGCCAAAGAGAGCACAAGGGAGACAAGACAAGGGCATATGCAAAGAAGCGATATTAACAATTGACTTTAAAATTTTACGTGGGTAAGAAGAGAGGTGGGGGTATAAAGAGTGAAGAGGCTATTTCAAAGGTCAGATCACTAGCTTGTAGATGCTCATGGTGAGCCGGAGTCGTAGAGGGTGTCAGCTGGAAAGACTGAAGATGATGAGCAGAGAAGGTGAATTAAGAAGAGGTTACACGTTTTGGTAACTAAGGGTCTAAGGCACTGGGGCTTCAAGAAGGGATGACCGAAATTGTGTGAAGAAGAGCTTAAAGACATGAGGAAAACAGGGTTTTGAAATTCTCATCTGCGTGGATGTCGAACTCACTAAGAATGATGATACAAGTGGCTTTGCAGTAAATGACACCGTGCCAGAAACTAAAATCTTCAACGCATTGGAAGACAGTGACCCATTCGCCTTACACGCCCAGAATAAGAAAGGATGGTGTAATGATGGCAAGGAATTCAAGCTGGAGATTGTTGGGAGGCGGAAGGGAGAAGGGTTTGATGTGGTCAGAGGATGGAAGAGGGCGCCCAAATCACCACCAGTCTGGTCACATACAAGAGGTGGGAAAGAAAAGGGTGCAGAGGAAATGGTGTCCTCGGGAGAGAATCTGGTCTCAGTTTGGAGAACACGATAAATGAGAAGAGATTGAGGATGGTGGCGATTTTGATGATGTCCAACAGTGGGGAAGGGCACTGCGGAAAGGATTCCGGTGATCCAGAGAAGCGAGTGAGCTGTGTTCAGAAAGGCAATTATACAGATCTATATGAGGATTAGAATATAGGGACAGGATTCCCGCTAAAATCAAGAGCACTGAGTTCAATTTGAGGTAGATAGACAGTAGATACTTCCTGTATTTGTACCCACTCCCATCTCACCACTAGCCTCTCCCTCATCCTTGTCCCCTGAAATCCATAATGTGTTCATCTCTATAGTTTTGTCATCGTGAGAATGTTATGCCAGTGGATTTGTACAACATGTAACCTCTTATGATTAACATTTCTTCCTAAACATCATGCCCTTTAAGTCCATCCATGTTGTTGCATATGTCAATCATTCACTGCTTTTTATTACTCAGTAGGATTCTACTGTATGGACACGACAGAGTTTGTCTGGCCATTTGCTGAGCTAGGGACATTTGAGCTGGGTTATGAACTGAATGTTTGTGTCCTCCCAAAATTCATATGCTAAAACCTTAACCTCCAATGTGATGGCATTTGGATGTGGCATCTTTGCTTCAGATGAAGTCATGTGGTTGGTCAGCCCGAGCTGACGAAAACAAATTATTTTAGTATTTTGCGATCATCCATGAAGTTGCTATGAACATTTCACATACAGGATTGCAGTGGTCTTCTTCAAGTTCGTTTTATTCTAAGCTTCTTTGAAATCATAGGCTTGGTGTTCTTGTTACGTTCTTTTGCATCGCTCAAAATAAAGAAATCCATAAATGTTAGAATTATTTTAAAAAGTTCATCCATGGAAACAACATTCTATGGGGCACACCCTATAGAATGAGTCGCACACACAATACAACACGGATGGCTGTTGCCCACATAACGAGAAGTGAATGCGGTCAGTCACAAAACTTTGATTTCACTTATATAAAGTACAACCAAGCAAAGTTAAAGGACATGGTCAGAAGTCCGGTTAGTGGTTGTCCTCGAGAAGAGGTCATCACTGGCCTTTAGGGTGCTGCTAAGGTTCTATTACTTGATTTGGTTGATGACTTCACTTGTCTGTTGGTGAAAATTCATAAGGCTGCACACTTGAAAGAGATGCACTTTTCTGAATGTATGTATACTCCAATAAAGTCCAAAAAATAAACTTCGCATGTGACTCAAAGACTTCCCTCATACATTCCTTTGTTTCATTGCTCATAGTCAGCTGGAATCCATGATTCTACTTAAAGTTGCAATCATCAATAACATTTTATTTTCTCAGGCTCTCTGGGAGGACAGGGGAGAGAAGTATTTCAAGCTTGGTGGCTTGAACAAACTCTCACTAATTTACTTATAGTGGTAGCATTGATTTCATCTGTAATTCTTTTTTTCCTGTAATCGATCTCCCTGTCAAAACCCAACCTGAGAACAATGGAATGGGTAAGTGGAGTTTTTATTTATTAAAAGGGCAACATCTCAGAAATGAAATTACAATTTAGTTGGGATAAATTGTCTTATAACTTCATTTTTTTACATTAAAGCTATAATTGAGGGGCATTATATGCTGTTTATCACCGCAATGAAAATGTAGTCAGAATGAACTTCTCGAGGCTGTTAAACTGCCTCTTATTAGCATTGAAACTATACTCACAGCCCATTATCTTGGGCTATATTTTTTGGTATAAGGGAATTGCTATCCAAGTGTACTTAATCTGAAAGGAATTGGGTTATAATTGGAGTCTTTGTGAAAAGGGAGTTAAAATTATTTGGTATTGTCGTGAGGTAACAATGCACTGTTCAAATATTAAAAGAATGTAGCCGTGGCATTAGAAGGGCACAATGGTTATCATCACTGATGCCAAATGATACTCTGCATTTTTGCTCCTAGTCAATCTGGGCAGCAAAAGAGAGAAAACATTTATTTATCAACTCATCTGATAGATGTGGTTTTTTCAAGAAACGTGGAGGAGTTTTCATCATGCTGTTACCCAACCATAGATATCACTTGGTCCTACTTCACAAGGCGTGTTAAGATCTGAGAGTAAGAATCTCCATTTTTGGAACACAGTAGGTGTTCTAATTTCAGTTAAATAAAATCAAGTCACCAACAGGTCTGGGTAAAGAGAAACAGAATATTCCCGCTAACAGATTATGTCAAAGGTAGCAAAATAACGGATATAGGATGATTCTTTAAATCATTTTTGTGTTAGGATATGCCAGCCTAATTATTGCCAGGCATGCCCGTGAAGATAAAACAAAGAAAATTAAGCGCTGTCACATAATCTAGGTCAGATGCTGGCAACTTTTTCAGTAAAGGGCCTGATAATAAATATTTTTAGCTTTGTAGGCCATACAGTCATGTTCTCAACTACCCATTTCTGCCACCGTAGCCTGAAAGCATCCATACTTGGTATGCTAACAAATGAATGTAGCTGTGTTCTAATAAAACCATAAAAACTGACAGCCAGCTGGATTTGGCCTGTGGGCCATAGTTTGCAGACCCCAATCTAGATGATTGCTTGGGAACTTTGTGGTTGTAAATGGGAAAACAAACCTATGCCTGAAGTCTCATGTCTGTATAGGGTCATAAGTTGGCCCTCCGGTTTCAAAATATGGCTTTTTTTTTCAGTTATAATGATATTTATCATATTACATTATTATTAAAGTATAAGGTAATTGTGATGTAACAATGTGATTTTAATTATAATATTCTAATAACACCTACTGTCATCATTAGAAACAAACAGCAGTTTATTCTTCTCTCTTCACGAACACTGAAATACGAACATCTCCTAACCTTCAGTAGAAACAAAAAGCAAGTCAGTATGATTTCTGAACAAAGAAGGAATTCAAAAGTTCATTTTCAAACTTGCTTCCTCTCCTTCATTGATATAATATGCAACCTGTGTGTGTGTGTGTGTGTGTGAGTGTGTGTGTGTGTGTGTGTGTGTGTGTAGCATTGATTGAAACGCTTCTAGCTGTTCCCCAACTCACCATTGCTTTCCCAAAGTCTTTAAATAGGCAGACTGCGAGTGCGTTTGTCTTTCTCCTGACTTAGGAGCAAATTTGTTGCATTACTGAAACAGTAGTTACAACAGGATCATGCCTAAGCTTTGAAGCATTGAAAACAATCCAGAGATAACTGAGGGGATTTCTTCCACCAGTGACAGACAGAGGAGGTCTCACTGTTGATCCATGCGCTAGCACTGAAATTTGGCTCAGAAAAGAGCCATTAAGGGTCGCTGATGTCATCACTTGAGAATGGCACAAGTTACCTTGTAACCAGTAACTTAACCTGTCCCATTGCCAGAAGTGAGATAAGATCCCCACTTCCCAGGGTTGAGATGAACATTGATCCAGTGCTTGGGACACTCAACTAAGAGCAATTTCACTGTCCAACATTTTGCTACTCGGTTTGCTCAGTGCTTCCCTCATGTTACTGCCTCTTTTGTTTATGCATTCACCCAGGTGAATTGCAGGCGCTGATAAATAATCACGAACTTCTTTTCCTACCTCCCAATTTGTATTCCTCTTCCGAATCCGCCAGACTGACACCAGAATGCCAAACCTGAACCGAGGTGCCTGACATCTTCGTCTCCGTCAGCTACACAAGCCATCTAGGGCAGCAGTTGCGGCCCGCTTCACAATACTTATATTTCCAGTATTTTTTGACATTTAACACCATTAGAACATATAGCAGAATCCAAGCACAGTTTCTTCGAGGTAAAAATGTGAGTGTTTTTTCATATCTCAGTGTGTTGAATAACCTTTAGATGTAAAGTTAGCACAGCAAACATTGACATGATGCAGGCAGCTCAGTGCAGAGTGCCTAAAAATAAATATAAGAAGTTCATATGCTGTAAAAAAAAAAGAAAAAAAAGGAGTTACACATTTAAATGGAAAAACAGCTTTGAGGCTTACAGATTCATGAGATACCACTATTGTCTTTGATCCCACCGATGCAATCGCTTGGAAGACACTAAATGTAGTTGTACCCATTATATATACATTGCTTAGATGAACCTATCAATCTGCTTTGGGGTTTATTGTGGTAAAAGTATTCTAAAGGCTGTGAAGTTTGGTTATTTCACGTGAAGCCTCAATTTATGCAATTCTACAGGGCCATATGATTTTTAAGTCAGAGTTTTTGGATTTGAGTTCTAAACTAACCTTTTTAGGCAATGTAGATGATCTTTTATATCCTTGGTTTTCTTCTTGGTATGGTTATTGTGACATCCTTTTTTTTTTCTTTAAGTTTATTTATTTATTTTGAGAGAGACAGAGACAGCACAAGCAGGGATGGAGCAGAGACAGAGAGAGAGAAAAAGAATTCCCAAGCAGGCTCCACACTGTCAGCGCAGAGCCTGATGCAGACTCGAACTCACGAAACTGTGAGATCGTGACCTGAGCAGAAAGCGAGAGTCGGACGCTTAACTGACCCAGCCACGCAGGTACTCCTATTGTGACATCCTTTAAGGAAGAGCCTCTACTGCTCCTGCAGAATGATACCCTCCTTGCTCTCTACCCTTGCCTCCACTGGGTATGGTCTTGGGATGAAGCTCTGAAGACTGGTTTCATGAAGCATCATTAAAGACAAGTTCTCTTCTGGGTCCTTCAAGCATCATTATTGGCCGGCAGGCATCCATTCCCTCTCTTTAATGGTAACACTATGTCTAAGGTCTTTGGAAAAAGACTACTCTCTCTTATTTTCAGCCTTGCAGTTTAAGGGGATTGAGCCTAATTCCAGTTTCACTAATGGGTTCAGATTAGTTTAAGCAAATCAGTATATACTGTCTCCCTAATCACAATGAGTTGATTAAAGGACACTGACCCTCTCACTGGGACATTTGGAGTCATGTGACCTTTCCTGGAACCATCAGTGTATGTGAGGACTTTGGCTTGAATGCTCAGATAAAGACTTCCTCTTCTCTGCCGAACATGAAGGCACATGCAAGTCCCATGGAGAGCCTCCGGCAGTCATGTTTGGAATTAGATACGAAAATAACTGGGTTCTTGGTGACATTTCAGAGCCGTGGGTTCAAGCTTTGCTTGAAGCCAGTGTCGTCTCTCTATTGTAGTTACATGAACCACAAATCCATTTTAGTGCTTAAGCTGTGTGATTTGCACTTTCCTTACCAGTCAAAAAGTGTCCAAACTGATGTAGATGGGCCTTCCAGATAGACACGTGCCTATTTGAACCTGAGGGGGGCATGGCATAAACTCAAATGGAACCTTAGCTACATATCAAAGCTCCATGCAATATGAAGAGCTACACCAACATTCTTACTCCGGTATCTTCCTGTTCCATCCAGATATTCCATCAGAAATAAAGGGAAGTCTATGCCATGACTTGATAGGAATTAGCCAGCTGATGGGTGAGTGAGAAGTATTGCAGGGTGAGGGAACAATCTAACCAAAATCCTGGAAAGAGCACAGTAGGTTCAGAGAGCCAAAAAAATATTGAATCATGTAGAGAAAGTGGCCAGAAAAGAAGCAGGATAGGTAATCTTGGGAGGCAAGTTACAGAATTTAATTTTTTTTTTTTTTTTAAGAATGGTGACAAGGATGAAACATTCAGGCAAGTCTTGATCAGAGCTGCTCTTTAGAAAATCACGCTGGCTGTTTTGGAGAATGGATCGAAGTTGGGTGAGCATGACTGGGACCTGGGAGACCAGGTAGGAGGCTAGGCAATAACACGCATGAAAGGCGGGATGGTCTCAACTCAGAGGCTGGGAATGGACAGAGAGAGAGACATGACAAACCTGAGACCTCTTTAGAAAATGGAATTGGCTTCGCTTGGTGACTGATGGGACCTGAGGTGTGAAGAAGAAGCAACATTGAGAATGACTCTTGGCTTGTGTCTAGGGAAACTGGGCAGACAGTGACCACATTCACTGAAGTGAGGACTACAGGTTTGCAGGAGAAAGATGAAGTCATCCCTTTACTACGTCAATGGTGTCTGAACTCCGAGCTACAGGGCCCTTGTTGATTTAATTTTTTCCCACTTTTTCCCTCTGTGATGGCAACTATAATCACTCTACAGATCCTCCTCGACTTCAGGTGGAGTCAGTATGTTGAAAATATAGTAAGTCAAAAACATTTCATACACCTACCCTACCTGATATCAGAGCTTAGCTTAGCCTACCTTACACATGACAAGTACACTTCCAGTAGCTTACAGTCGGACAAAGTCATCTAACACAAAGCCTACATGATAAAAAGAAGTGCTGAATATTTCATGTAGTTTATTGAATACCATTCTGAGAGTGAAAACCAGAACGGTTGTAAGTGTGTTGGTTGTTTACCCTCACGATCACGTGGCTGACCGGGAGCTGTGACTGGTGCCACTGCCCACATCATGAGAGAGGATCATACTGCACATCACGAACTGGAGGCAAGAACAAAATTCAAAACTCAGTGTATGGTGTCTACTGAACTTGTATCACTTTTGCACCATCGCGAAGTCAAAAAGTCGTACGTTGAAACATCCTAAGTCAGGGACCATGGGTACTTGGTCACGTGCGTGGTCTTTCTCGGGAGACAAAATTTGGAATTGCTGCTCTCGCCCTGTACAAGAGCCACTACAGTGAGCAGGGAATCAGTAGCTCCTCCAGACCAGAAGCTCAGCATTCCCAGTTAACGCAGACTTTTTTTTATTAGAGACAGACATTAAATAAAAACAAATAACTTAATGGTACTTGAAGGTTTAGACAATTTGGGGAGCAGACAATAGATTTCATGTGGGTGTTCAAATAGCGGTGCGATAGAAATAAAGCTATAAGCCAACACTTTGACGCCATTTTCTTAGGCTTTTAAGCAAATTATCAACAAACCTTAATAAGGAGCCCACACAGAAGAAACCTTTTGATGAGCCCAAATTATAGGAGAAAAACAATGGACTTTTTGAAACCAATTCCAGAGTTAGCCTTGCAAAAAATTAAGCTTCTTTTAGCCCAACATTTGCATTTAGTCCCCCTACACTGATCTGCCACTTTTCTATCTCCTTAGTATTCTTCGTCTAAATCCCAGACTGGGGAACAGTGAAAAGGAAAACAGATAAGGGATATGGGACATTGAACCTGTGACAGGGCTACTGACCAGGGATGTTTCATAAACTCTGGGATTGTTGACAAATAGTTGCTTTCTTGATTCCCCTAATCTGATTCCAACTCTCCCTACAGCTTTCCGCTATGTCATCAGATATACCACAGACTGTGAGAGGCATGGCAAATTAATCATGGCCCATCTTTCAATGAGCCCAGTTGAAACTGAGATGAGCTCAGTCGAAACTTCAGAATCCTTCTCAACACAGTGTTCCAGAAGGTCAGTGGCAAGTGGTGGAAATTGCCCAATGCAGTTCATTGAGTTATCGGTAGCTGTTGTTTACCTTTCCCTGTGTTTATGCCCTTTGTCAGGTAATTTTGCATTTCCTCCCATTTCTCTTCCTGTTGACTTTAGAATTGGCCATGTAACTTGATTGGCTGATGAGATGCTATTAAACTAATGCAAACAGAGGCTTGAAATGTGCATTCGTGATTATACTTCTGCCTCATTCTGTTGGTTAAGGGGAATAACAAGGGCCAAATGGGAAGATCCTGGAAAGTTACACAGAAAAGAGCCTGGATACAGGGAAGGGTAAAAAAAATTGGGCAGTAATAAAATCCACCACAAATGTATCATTGCTTTGTTTGGCTGCTAAGAATTACATAGTGGGTGACAGAGAGTATAAGGGAAAGTGCGTGTGTTTGGAGTGAGGAAAGCTTGGTGAAATATAATGGCCAGTGAGGGCTTCTCTGAGGGGCGAGATCTGAAAGGTGGAAAGGAACCACACTCACTAAAGGCTTGAATAAGGATGTTTCAGGCCTAGGGGCCTCCGTCTGCACACACAGAATCTCTGTGTCAACTGCAGAAAAATCCCCTTCTCTGCAGAGTTGAATTTCAAGGGATGTCCTCCCACGGGTCTACCTGGATTGGCCGGTGAAGCTAGGGCTGAACTTCAGCTTCCATTGGCTGAGCTGTCCCAGAGAAGGGCACAGACAGGGAAGTCTCTGGTGCATTATAGGAAATACCAGAAAGACACCCTGGCTTGCAAACACGGTTAGCTAGGAGTGATTATTTATAACGGAATGAGAAAGATTCCATATCAATAAAGATTAGTGCTGAGGGCACTATAAACACTTGGGGTTGGCAGACCAGTGTGTTCACTGCCCCAAGAGAATGCATTTAACGTCAAAATGTTAAGAATCATGCTGCCCCATAATCAATCGCCGATAAAGCCCAAGAGCCTCTCAGATAAAACTGCGCATTCGTGAGAAAATACAATTCATCTTTTAAGGTTTGTACGTGTTATTTTTAAAATCTGTCTGTGAGGTAAGACGAGTCATGGCTCAAGACAGGGCGAGGCAGAAAACCATTTCTGTGACTCAAGCACTGAGAAAGCAATACACCAAAAAAGAAAACGGTTTTTGAGATCATCGGAGCCATTCCTTCATCTGGTCATTGGAAAATGGGATACAGGTAGATCAGTGAGGTTGGCCCACGGCTCACCCCTTTCTGTGAGGTGTCCAACCAAGGAATCGTGATTGTCTCTAAGCACTAGATAGAGCCTGCTGGTTCTCCTTTGTATTTTAGAAACGGTTGGCTTAGTATCATACTAGAAGTAGAAGGGGAGGGTGAAAAGAAAGGCTAAAATTCTATGCTTCTTGCCCCAAGTACCCCCAATCTTGGTTCGGGAGTTCATGCGGGATTCTGAGGCTGTGTGAACTACCCTTTTGTCGGGGAAGAGGCAGAGGGGAGGGAAACCAAGAGAACAAACATTAGGAGGGGTGAGGGTGTGGAAGTTGAGCATTCTGCAGTGACTAAGCAAGCAGCTGGTGTGTGGCTGGACAGCTTGAATTCTCTGCGGGTAGATTGGATATTTGGATGGAAGGGCATGAGTTGCTTGGCTTGGGCTTTCATTGTGAGCAGCAGGTGTTATAATGGGCAGCCTGGATAATTTTTTCTGAGAGGCTGGAGAGGGAACCAGACTTTTGCCATTGCTACTTTTGTAGCAAAACATTTTTTGCTATTGTTTCTAGTACATCCATTCGGAAATCTCATCTGATGGGGTTGGACAGAATTAAGCCATTTTAACAAAATTGGGCAGAGCCGGGTATTTTTGGAGGGTCACGTTTGCATATTTGAACACTTGGATTCTGTTTTATCTTATGGCCAGAGGCTTTAAAGCAAGCAACTTTCTTTTCAGAGAACTATCATGTAAAAATGTCTTCATGTTATTTTCTTTAAGAGAGTGAGAACCTATGTTCACGTGTATTGCTGTCACTGCCTTTGGCAGATTCGGAGTAGGATCCATTGTCACTGTGGAAGCTGTTTTTGCTACTGAGGGCAGCTATTCATTGTATTTACCTGTTTCCTTTTGAAGGCTTCTGCAACTCACGCACACTGACACTAGCTCCAAATCGTGCAAAACAGAAATTCAGATAGCTTAAAAGTAAAATGCAAAAATGGAACGATGGCAGCCTCCCCCACCACTCCCCTGCTCCCCAGGAAGACAGGCGTGCACATGGCAACCTCCCCTGGGAAACACATTAAGTACTTCAAGGTCCAGCTGGCTTTCCATGGGATGTGCAAGAAGGTTCTCGCTCGTCTCACTCCTGCTCTCCGCAAATGACCGCTTTACTGCACTGACATTTCCTTCTGAAATCAGGTGGGAAGGATTTGCCCCGTCTGCCTGCTCCCTTTTGAACAGAACGTCCTCTGCCATTGGTGCTGCAGTTGCCCATTCACAGCACGAGCCAGGCAAACCAGCAGAGCATTGCTTGAGCACCAGGACGGAATGTCTGACTGGTTGGGTAATGGTGACAATCTGGGAACAGGCAGTGACTTATGTTGATCAGCATCTCCCCTGCCCAAACTGATGGCTGGGAATCGAGCCCCTTGGCCCGCAGAGAGGACAGCGTGTTCCCTCTCTAGCTGGCTGCAGGGTGGGAAGTGCTGCGAATCGGAGCAATTCGAGCCGGTTAATCTTGGAATTATCTAAGAAAAGGCAATTGCTTGGCACTTCCTCAGCCTCCAAAGCCGAAGCCTCTATCAGTACTGCCATCAATAGGGTCTAATCGGACAGAGGCTTCAGAATAGCTGGATAATGTACACCCGGATGTCTGTTGGTCCTCAAGATGCCCACCATCTGAGTTCCAGATGAAATGCGCGGAGGCTGATTAAAACCCTACACAAGTGATTCTCAAACCTTGCTTGGAGAAATTGTTGAAACGCCTAGCCCTGGGCCCTTCTTTAAGAATTCCGCATTAATGGGTCTGGAGTGGGGCCTGAGCCTTTGAATTTCCAACTAACTGCCAGAAAATGCTAAGGACGCAAGTCCCCGGACCACGTGTTGAGTTGCACTGCTCTACATGCGAGAGGCTTCAGTTCATTTTCTGGGAAGTTTCTGCTCTGCCCATAAATGTCCTGGCACCTCTGGAATTTCCGGCCACTGGTCTTTGAGCTCTGGTTGGCCCACTGCTTCATAAATGGATCAATGATTACTAGGTTCAAAGGTGAAGAAATCTGATAAAAATGTATCCATTAGGCACCTGGTATAGTTGCCCGTTGACAGGATTTGTCCCCTGTAGTAAGAGATACTTTATTAGGGGTGGAGAACAGGAGTGAGAGAGAGCATCAGAGAGAGACAGAGAGAGAGACAAAAATGTGTAGCTATATTTGTATTTCTATTTTATACTAATGAAATGGAATTTTAAAAGTTCTCCCTCTGCTTCTGAGAGAAAGATGTTGCTTTAAATACAAGTGATGAGGGATCCTACGAAGGCCCCTGAGGGGTTAAACACAAGGCACTTTGCATTTACACACCTCACAAATGTTGATAATTTTGAGATGATCCCTCGATATTGAAAACAGAGGTATGCATTGATTCCTGCTGTGACCAGGCTGCTGGAACATTTGACTGACTCAATAATAATTATCCCCATAGTGTTCTCAGGTAACTATTGTGGAATTGCTGGCTCCACACTCAGACCCCCCTCCCCCAATTAGTTTTACTCTCAACACTACTTAGACTGATTTTTAAAGACATATCATACTTATAAGCAAAATCATATGTTAATGACCCTTGTTATACATGTAATTATAATCCAGATAAATAATTATCTGCAGTCAAGTCAGTTTCCAAAAGCGTGCAGTAATATTAGATGAATAAATAAGTTTGATTGCACTTTCAAGGTATATATCCACAGAGAAATAAGTTAACAATTCTTATCTTGCCTGAGTATTCATCATTCAACACATGTAGTTGTCTAGCTAAGTTGTGGATTTGGGCGTATGCGTTTTCAAATCCCATAACAAATCAAGAAAAGTTTCATTTGGTCAAGTACTATCATATTAGTCAGGGTAGGACTAGTAATTTTGCAGTAACAAATGACTCCCAAAATGTTGGTGGCTCACATTAGATTCCCAACGCCGGTCAGTTCTGTTCATTAGAGTCACTCAGGGACCATGCTCATGGACAGTCTATTTTGATATGTATGCTCTGGATGAGAAAGACAGGGAAAGGGCAAGGTTTAGGGTCTCACACCAGCAATACAGTGATTTGGCTTAAATGTGACACATGTCATTTCTGACCACAATCCACAAGCTCCCTGACTGACCAGGAAATAGTCATGACCTTGCCTGTCTTCAAAGAGATAATGAAGCACAACTTCCCATGAGGGAAAATGGGTATTAGCGAAGAGTAGAAAGGTGGGCCTCTGGTGGAATGTGTACAACAGTTTGAATATGGAAAAAAAAATAAGATTGGAATTCTCTATTAGTCTATAAACTACACATGCAAGTCAGTTTCATGGCATGAATCCAGGCCTAACTAGAGACTGCTCTCAGAGAAGGTCATAGCTCTTTTGGGAAAGTGGTGTAATTAACAGTTAGATCAATTACTCTAAGACAAAAGATTCAGATCACCAGGTTAAACCTCCTGTGCTTTTAATCTATAAGATGTGGCGGGAAGTGCACTGTATGGTAGTGAGACCACGATTCTAGCCTCGTATCTACCGCTGTATAACTTCAGACAAATTGTGACATCGCCTCTGTACATGAAGTGGTTCGATGAAATGTCCTCTTATCTTCCTTTCGTTCCAAGATTCTGTGATTCTATGAATTATAACCTTCATTTGGATTTATATAATATTGACCAGCATACGGTGTGGTGGGAAGAAAATACTGGGAAATATTAGTGATAACAGGGCTAGCCTTAAAATGGAACATGTATAAGTTATGTAATGAGTTCCCTTTAATACTATACATATTTCTCTTTGGTGCCAGAGTTGAGTTACCACCCCCAAATTAGCTGAAATGCCAACATCACGGTCTGGATGGAAGTCTCTTACGTGGTGCTGGGAGGGAGCAGAGCAGTAATGATAAATCATAAAGGACAGGGACTCTGGCTTTTCACCTGCCTGGTCTCTGTAGCTTTCGGGGTCCTGTCTATTTGGATCGATGGTTTGCTAATTACAAACTGTCTCTGGAAGGCTCCAGCATACTCTCTGGTGATTCATGGTTCTGCATTGATTTTCACATAAGCTAAGATGCAGTTGCACAATTTAAGCACTTGGAAATTGGTCATCAATGAACTATCTGGGACTTAATAGATTTGATAACACTTGAAGACCCTTTATGTGTTGATTTTTGGATTATGCTACCTCATATAATGGAAGCTGATGCTTATGTCCTATTTCTCTACCTTTATAAAGAACTCCAGTAAGGATAGGTTCTGATTTATGGCTAGACTTCTATAAGCAGCCTGAGATGAAACAAAGTCTAAAAATCAGTTCAGTTTGTCCCAGGCTAGTTATTCAGAGAACATTTATGTTACTTAGACCTGAAGTTGACCCACTAGTAAAGTGGTCTTCATTTTAAATAGGGAGTCCTCTACACGGTGAGAGGATCTCAATCACCAAACTGTAAACCAAGTTGAGTTCTTTCGATCATAAGTGTTAATTAAAAAAAAAAAAGTTAGGTTGTCTAATAGATACCTGGATTGAATGATCTAAAACTGTGTATGTGTGTGTGTATATGTATATATATATATATATATATATATATATATGTGTGTGTGTGTGTGTATGTATATATATGTATATATATTTGTATTTGGAAAGCAACATGTTCTTGATGAACAGGGTGCTTGATCTAGCTGATGGGGGCTTCCTGGCCTAACACCCCAACTCCAGCTCCAGCTACAACTTCTTCTGATCTTCCGAGGTCGTCCCGAAAGCAAGTTGGTGCCATGCCAAGGCACCAAGGAACACATGTAGGAACTCTTTCAGAAACAACAGTCTCTGGAATTGCACTTCGGCATATTGGTTGAGAATCTGGACTTCAGAGGCCCTACACTGAGACCTAAATCCATTTTGAACACTTCCATTTATCATTGGTATTATCTCTAACCTCCTTAATCCTGCTTCCTTATATGCAAAATCAAGATAATTATACCTAACTTAAAGAGCCCTCCTGAGGAGAAAATGAGAGTAAGGAAATTAGTGAGGTGGCTTGGCATGTAGTAAGCATACAATAAATGTTAGCTCTTTCTCCTCCTTCTAATAAGCGACGTGTCTTATTCAAACTGCACATTTTAATAAATCAATAGGAAAATTGGTGCTAGTTTTGGTCAGTCATTGATGCAGTGATATCTAGGTTTACATCCTAAAATTAAGAAATGATTCATATGCAAAAGAAAAAAATCAACACAAAAGAAGCAAATATTACAGATGGAAGGAACATTATTTCATTCATTACGTTTATTCCTCTCTATGTAACTTAAGTGTCATTTGTCTGGGTGACAAATCTATCCCCAAATCTTCTGGTACTGTGACGCCATTCCTTCTTGGATACTTAAATGAAAATAGTTTGAAACCATCCCATCAATACTCATGGGAATCCATCATGGGGATTCTTGGGCTCTGATCATTTCTCTTCATTAACTCTTTTTTTTTTTTTCTTGCACTTGCTGCATTCTCCAAATCCTTTACATTTCTTGCCAGTGATTATCTTCTTTTACTTAGATTTGACCCAAGCCTCTTGTACTGGCTGTCCCTAAAGAATCACTTATACAAAGCAGATGTGTGAAGGTATAAGCGGTTCAAGACTATGCCCAACACATGCTTGTTCTTACCAGCCATTGCTTATGCCCTGTGATGGCTAGTTTTACATGTCAGCTTGACTGGGCTATGGTACCCAGTTATTCAATCAAATATTAGGTATTGCTGTGAAGGCATTTTGTAAATGTGCTTAATAGCTACGATCGGTTGACTTTGAGCCAAGGAGATTTTCCTCAACAAGATGAGTGGTCTTCCTCCACTCAGTTGAAAGGTCTTAAGAGCAAGAGTGAGGTTTCCCTGAAGAATAAGAAATTCTTCCTAAGACCACAACATCAGCCCCTGCCTCCGAGTTCCACCCTGACTCCTAGCCCAACACACAATTGTGTAATGCCAATTCCTTGAAATAAATAATCTACCGAAATATATATATGTGTGTGTGTGTGTATATATATATCCTATAGCTTTTGTTTCTCTGAAGAACCCTGACGATTGATAGAGGCCTTGTTCTCACTTGAAATTTCCCACCCATATTATTTTCTTTCATAAAGCAGGTTTTAGAGAAAAAACTGATAACAATAATTTGCAACACTTCTTATTATTAATAGTATAGGTCACCACTTACTCAGCACCGGTATGTGTCAGCCAAATCATTATTCCTGTACTTTGATGCCTACTCCTATTCAGCCACCTGCCTGTAGGCTGTTGGTCCATCAAGGCCATGCCGATTTCAACCAGATGATATACACTTGGAAAGGACGCTTGCCAGGGTTGCTTACCCAAAGAGCATCCAAAAGTGTACGACTTCAGTACTGGAAACTCTACTCCTTCTTCTGGACCAAGATTTTGTTATAGAGAATCCTTTGGAGGAGAGAACTTGAAGGGGAAGTGATAATAATTCAGCCACTGGGACACCCAACATTTTATCAAAATTTTCTTGATAGATAAGCAAAAAACAGTGACCTAAATTTTTAATAAGTACAGTCTTGAGAAATGTCCCCAGGGAGCAGACCTGGGATGTAGTTCCCCAGTGGGGGGCCACTGGGCACCTGCAGGATGTGGTAGAAAAAAGAGTGCAAAGAAAGGCAGGAGCCTGCCAAAGGAAGCGTCAACTCCTTCACACTTGAACTGGTTCCAATCACACCTGCTCCCTTTAGGGGAAGCCTTTCCATTAAATAATGCTTGTGACGACTTGGCAGGCAGACTAAGTTTGGATGCAGGTAGATTATCAAAAGGAATTTTTTCCCTAATAACTATACTCTCTCCTGCACTGCAAAATATTTTCTCCTTTCCTGGCTTTTTTCTCCAGGGTCTCATAGAAAGGAAAAGGTGATTATCTTCCAGCCTAATGTTAGTCCCTGCAGTTGTTCCTTTGGCCTCATCAACTTCTCTTGCTTTCTCAAGAACCCTTTTCCATCTGTCTTTCCTTTCGTTGTCTTTTCCTCAACCTTGGGTCTTCCTTTTCTAATGTACCTAAATGCCCTCCATCTTGCCAAAAACCTTTCCTACATCTTGCTTTCTCTGCTCCTAGCTCACTGTCAAATACGTTCATAGTTTCCCTCCCTTTCTTTACTGTCCTTAACTCAAAGCAATGCAGAATCTGTATGTTTCAGTGCATTAGAACCCTCCAAGAATCCTTTAAGCCAGGTGTGAAAAGCAACAGTCTTTCTTCAGTTCTTGCCTTCCTTGGCCCCTTTGCAGCTCAGCACATCTAGCCACAAAGTACTTTGCACCTTTTCGCACTTTGGTGTCCTTGACACTTGCTGGTTTTTCTTCATCTCCCCTTTACTGGTTGTACTTCCTCTTCCCATCCCCTAAATGCCAATTTATTTAAAGATTTAGATCTTCCTTTTCTGTAATTGTATTCAGTCAAGATTTATCCCTACGTCAGAACTTCATCTATTATCTCTAGATAGATAGATCTCTGACTACTGGTCTAGAACTCTCTTCTGAATTCCATTTTCACAAACATCTCTAGCTGCCTACTGGATGTTTCCACTTGGAAGTTTTCCTACCACATCACACTTAGAGCATGTGCAAACAAAGGGCTTGTCCATAGTCACAAACCAGTATCTCTCCCCCAAATATCCCTTATTTTCGCCTAGTTACTGGGCTTACACACGTTAGAGCGCCTCCATTGGGACCCACGAAATCTTCCTGACTCATCTTCAGAATGACTTTTATAGTAGATGCTTTCATTTCCCCATTACCATTCCACCTCTAATCTCCAGCATCCGGGTCTAGATTACCGTCCTCTTCCCTCCCCTGACCCATCCAACAAACTGGTGCCAGAGCAAATAGTTTGTAATACCATTTTTTTTTTTTGCCAGTTATTCCTTCCTCCATAAATAGCGGTTGAGGAATAAGGTCCAATTTCCTTCCCCTTGCATTCAGTACCCTCTTGCATTCATCTAATCTTACTCTAAACTTCACGTTACAGTGACCTGTAATCATTGGGTGACATATCATTTCCTTACATTATTGCCTCTAGGCATGATATTTTTACTTGTTTGGAATACTTTCCTCCTGTTCTTTTCTCCCATTCATCCTTTGGTGTCTACCTCAAATTTTGACACTTATGTGCCTGCTTCAGTTGCCAGGAAGTCCTATTTTTTTCTGAATGTCTGAAGCATTTCTAAGCCCAAAAGTATTTCTATCTAGATATGTTTATGTCAATATATGTCTTGCTCAGCAGACCTTAAACTCTTAAAGTCAGGAACTGGAAATTCTCAATATCTAAAAGAGTGTTTGTTGCTGTTGATACAAAAGAATCTTGGATAGCTTTATTTCTACAACAAAAAGGGAACGGCATTTTGTAGTGGTTAAGAGTGCAGCTGTCAGGCTTGGGTTTGTACTTCAACTCTGCTGTGCATTAGCTGTGTGACCTTGGTCATGTTATTTCAACTTGCTAAGCTTTATCTGAAAAAACGCAAATAATAATAGCACCTGCCTCACATGATCGTGAGAATGAAAGAGATCATGTATGTGAAGTGTTCAGAATACTGCCTGGCACACATTAAGGAGTCAGGAAATGTTAGCTATTTCATAGTGGGTACTCAATACATGCATGATGAAGGACTGAATTAGTATTGTATCACCAAAATTAGAAAATTATGCCCTTTATAATTTTAACATGTTCTTCAAGTCATATTTCTACATTAGTTTATCAAGACTTGGATTGGCAGACTGAAATTAAATGTGTATTGCCGAATTACTTTTTACCAGGCTTGAGCTGAGAAAAGTCAGTAATATTTATTAAGTGACTGTCGAATGTACAATGTTGTAAGAAGTTTATAGTGCTTTGGGGTTCATATTAGACTGAGTGCATATTTCGATAGAAAAAGCAGATTAGAGAAATTTGAGTCTTAACTCTGTTAATAATTAGCTTGCTGATTTGGGCGGGTGGGGGGGTGCTTTACTTCTGTGAGTTTTCGTTTTTTAGCCTTTCTGAAATGTAGTAAAAATTAAGTAAAAGGATATATATATATATATATATATATAATATTTAAATATTATGTTCTGTAAACAAAAATGCCATATAATTGATGCCCTTCCTTGAGTACTTTACCTTTAAAAGGGTTGTAATGTAATTTTTAATAGGCTTTAAACTATTTTTACTTACTTCATTACTTGAAATATATTTTCTTCTGTTTTCTAAAACTCTGGGTCTTTGTTTACTCGGAGCCTTTTCTCTGGCTAATGCAATATAAATGTATTGATTGCTTACTATGTGCCAGGAACTATGCTAGGCATACATAAATATACACACACATGGGCAATGTGATAGTGTTTAATGAAAGTATTACTAAAGTGCTAAGTGAACACAGAAAAAGGAGTAATTAAGCCAGACACAGAAAAGCAAATATTGCATGATCTAACTTACATGTGAAATCTGAAATAGTCAAACTAATTAGAAACAGAGTAGAATGGTGATTGTCGGGGCCAGAGTATAAGAGAAGGGAATGAGAAGATATTGGTGAAAGGGTACAAAGTTTCAGTTATGCAAGGTGAGTGAGTTCTGAGATCTAATGTACAACACTGTCACGGTAGCTAATACTGTAGCATATACTGGAGATTTGTTAAGAAGATAGATCCTAAACTAAATATCCTCATGACCTACACATATATACACACAGTGGTAACTGTGTCTAGGTAATCGGTAAGTTGTTTAACCTGATCTTTTCGCAACGCATGCGTATGTTGAAACATCAAGTTGCACGCCTTGAATGTATACAATTTTATTTTTAAGGAAGCTTCATGCCCAGGGCAGAGCCCAATGCAGGGCTTGAGCTCAAGACCCCAAGATCAAGACCTGAGCTGAGATCAAGAGTCCGACACTTAACCAACTGAGCCACCCAGGCTCCTAAATCTATACAATTTTTGTAGGTCAAAAATATTTCAATAAACTTGCTGTTTTAAAAAGGAGTAATTAATTCTTCCTTAGAGGAAAGCAGCAAAACTCTGAGAAATTGACATTTTTCCTGGACTTTAGTGCTTACGTAGGAGTTTGCCGGATACACACGAGGGTGGGTACACTTGGCAGGAGTAACAGCATAAGCCAAAGCAGGGAGGTTTGCATGTGCTATTGTATTTAGGAAATCATAAACGCTCTGCTGTGGTTAAAGCACTGAAGTGTGTGTGTGTGTGTGTGTGTGTGTTAGTGGCAGTGGTGTGCTCGAGTCACCTGGCACAAGCTTACTCACGAAAGTCCATTGTCTACATCTATTCCTATTTTTGCATTCACTGATATCACATTGGTAACCTGAGATCTGCCATCGTGGGAGTATTTACACCAGTAAAATTGGCAAACACTGCAAAGCAGTGTTGTTGTTATGGCTGTTGGAATTTTCTTTTAGAGAGCTGGTTGTTAAACATTCATCAGTACACGACTTGCTACAAGTGGCCGTTTTGACAAGGTTGATCCGAATAGTTAAATAAGGCGATATTGTGAGTGGTTTGGCAGGATACGCTGAGTTTGAATCTTAGATAAGTGCCATTTATAATTTATACTGACATGGGCAGAACCTCTAAGGAATAAGGGGATGTTGCAAAGGGGTAACAAAAATACATTTAAACATTTTGATACATTTAAATGTATTTAAAAATACATTTTAAAAGGAGGTTTAGAAACCTAATTTTCAGGGCAAATGGTTCTAAGCTGGGTGAACAGATCAGCATTAGCAATACTCAGGGTAAGATGTAAAAACCTTTGGAAAATACTTGATTGTCTTGTCATCCAAAATAAAATATTCTCTGCAGTTGTAAGAATTCTAAGAGTCATTTCTACTATGTAAACATTTCTTGGTACTGCTGACATTTCCTCTTGACAACACTTCATCTTTCAGGCAATAACAGGTAAACATTGAGCCTATAAAATTATTTTTATAAAACCTTTTGTCCTTGTGTTCTTTTAGAAAAAGTGACTAGTGAAGCCTTTAATATGTGATAAGAAGTATACTAAAGTGCAGAAGTGGCAAATTAGGTAACTTCTTTTAAATAGATGATCAATCACAGTTCTGCGGGGCTTGGTTGTTCTTGAAATAACATAGTCAATGAGGGCAAATTAATTGCTGTGCTAATCTTGAATATGTTTTAACTATGCGATATTAATCTGAAAGGAAGAACAAGAATAAGGAGAGATCAGAAGACAGAAGAAAAGAGAAAGACATTTTTAAAATCCAGTAGAGGAAAACGGTATAAGTTGATACATGTCCACAATTGATTTTTAATAGATGATCCATTTTAATTTTAATTTTTTTAAATTTACATCCAAATTAGCATATAGTGAAACAATGATTTCAGGACTAGATTCCTTCATGCCCCTTACCCATTTAGCCCATCCCCCCCCCACAACCCCTCCAGTAACCCTCAGTTTGTTCCATATTTATGAGTCTCTTCTGTTTTGTCCCCCTCCCTGTTTTTGTATTATTTTTGTTTCTCTTCCCTTATGTTTATCTGTTTTGTCTCTTAAAGTCCTCGTATGAGTGAAGTCATATGATATTTGTCTTTCTCTGACTAATTTCACTTAGCATAATACCATTTCCATCCATGTAGTTGCAAATGGCAAGATTTCATTCTTTTTGATTGCCGAGTAATACTCCATTGCATATATATATATATATATATATATATATATATACCACATCTTCTTTATCCATTCATCCATCAATGGACATTTGGGCTCTTTCCATACTTCGGCTATTGTTGATCGTTCTGCTATAAACAAGGGTGTGCCTGTGCCCCTTCAAAACAGCACACCTGTATCCCTTGGATAAATGCCTAGTAGTGCAACTGCTGGGTCATAGGGTAGTTCTATTTTTAGTTTTTTTGAGGAACCTCCATACTGTTTCCCAGAATGGCTGCACCAGCTTGCATTCCCAGCAACGGCACCACTCTTAACTACCAATCTATAACATAGTGCTTCTGAAAGTGTGAGCCCTTGAACAATAGCAGCAGCCTTACCAGGAACTTGTTAAAAATCCAGATTTTACAACAGGAGGGAGGCTGGAAAATTCACAAATACATGGTAATTAAACATCACACACCTGAACGACAAACAGATCAAGAAGAAATCCAAAGGGGAATTTAAAAATGTCTTGAGACAAATGATAATGAAAACAAAAAATACTAATACTTAAAGGATGCAGAAAAAGGAATTCTAAGACCTAAGTTTATAGAATGAATGCCTACCTCAAGAAAAAAAAATTAAGTGAACAATTTAACTTTACACACAAGGAACTAGAAAAGGAAGAACAACCTAAACCTAAAATTAGGAGAAGGAAGGAAATAACAAAGATTAGACAGAAATAAATGAAATAGAGAAGAAAAACAATGGAAAATATCAATAAAACTAACAATTGGTTCTTTCAAAAGATAAACAAATTTGACAAGCCTTTAGCTAAACTAATGAAGAAAATAACAGATGAACCAAATAAACAAAATGATAAATGAAATACAAGACTTTACAATAGATACCAGCGAAGCATAGAGGGTCCTAAGAGATTACTAGAACAATTATATGTCAATAAATTGGACAACCTTGAAAAAAATGGATAAATTCCAGGAAACATAAAACCTGCCAATATGAAATCTTGAAGAAAGAGAAAATCTCAACAAACCAATAATGAGTAAGGCGATTGAATCAATAATTGAAAACCTTCCAACAAAGAAAAGCCCTGGACCACGTGGCTTCACTGGTGATTTCTTCACTGGTGATTCTTTCATTTAAAAAAGAATTAATGTTAATCCTTCTCAAGTGTTTCTAAAAAATTAAAGAATAGGGAACAATCTCAAATTCATTTTATAAGGCCAACATTACTCTGATATCCAAGTCAAATAAGGAAAATAAAAGAAACTGTGCAAAAAGAAAACTGTAGGGCAACATTCTTGATAAATATAGATGCAAAAACTCTCAACAAAATACTAGCAAACCTAATTCAATAGCACATTAGAAGGATCTTACAGCATAATCAGGTGGGATTCATCCCTGGGATGCAAAGATGGTTCAGCATACATCAATCAATAAACGTGAAGCCTCACATTAATAGAATGAAAGGTAAAACCTGTATGATCATCTCGATATACAAAAAGCATTTGACAAAATCAAAATCCATTCCTGATAAAAAATCGCAAACAATTTGATATAGAAGAAAAATACCTCAACATAATAAAAGCCATTATGACAAGCCCATGGCTAACATCATAGTCAATGGTGAATGGTTAAAAGATTTTCTTCTAAGATAAGGCACAAGACAAGGGTACCCAATCTTACCTTTTCTATTCAATATAGTACTGGAAGTCCTACCCAAAGCAGTTGGGCAAGAAAATTAGCATCCAAATGGCATCCAAATGGCATCCAAATTAAAACCAAATAATATTGCCTCTGTTTGTAGACGATATTGTCTTATATATGTAAAAAAAAAAAATCCTGAAGGCCACTAAAAATAACTGTTAAAACTAATAAATGAATTACTGAAGATGTAGGGTACTAAGTCAACATACTAAAATTAGTTGTGTTTCTATACACTAATAATGAATATGTAAAGAAGAAATAAACAAAACAATCCCATTTATAATAGCATGAAAGACAATAAAAGATTTAGGAATAAATTTGAGAAAGAAATTTTTCTTTTGTGCACAAAAAACTAGATGATGTTGATGAGGGGCACCTGGGTGGCTCGGTTGATTAAGCCTCTAACTCTTGATTTTGGCTCAGGTCATGATCCCACAGTTCATGAGATTGAGACCCAGTCTGGGCTCCACGTTGAGAGTTCAGAGCTTGCTCGGGATTCTTCCTCTCCCTCTCTCTCTGCCCCCACCCCTTCTTGCATGTTCTCTCTCTCTCTCTCTCTCAATCTCTCTCCTTCTCAAAATAAATAAACATTAAAAAAATAAAACATTGTAGGGGCGCCTGGGTGGCTCAGTCAGTTGAGCGTCCGACTTCAGCTCAGGTCACGATCTCACGGTCCGCGAGTTCGAGCCCCGCGTCGGGCTCTGGCCTGATGGCTCAGAGCCTGGAGCCTGCTTCCGATTCTGTGTCTCCCTCTCTCTCTGCCCCTCCCCCATTCATGCTCTGTCTCAAAAATAAATAAATGTTAAAAAAAAAATTTTTTTTTAAATAATAAAAAAATAAAACATTGTTAAAAGAAGATGCTGATGAAAGAAATTGAGAAAGACACAAGTGAATGGAAAGAGACATATCTGCACTTCCATGTTCATGTAATATTTAATATTGTTAAAATGTCCATACTATGCAAAGCCATCCATAGACTCCATCTAAACCCTATCAAGATTCCAGTGATATCTTTTACAGATACAGAAAAAACAATACTCAAATTCATATGGAACCACAAAAGACCCCAGATAGCCAAAGAAATTTTGAGAAAGAAGGGCAATATTAGAAATATCACATTTCCTGATTCAAACTATATTACAAAGTTATAGTAATCAAAACAGTATGGTATTGGTATACAAACAAAATAGATCGATAGAATGGAACTGAGAGACCAGAAATAAGCCCATGCATATACAGGCAGCTAATATTCGACAAGAAAGACAAGAACACTTAATGGGGAAAGGAAAGTCTCTTCAGTAAATCATGTTAGGAAAACTGGTTATTCACATACAAAAGAATGAAACTGGAACCCTGTCTTAAGCCATTTACAAAAATTAAAAATGCATTAAAGACCTAAATGCAAGATTTGAAACGATAGCACTCCTAGAAGAAAACATAGAAAAAAAACTTTTTGGTAAGGGTCTAGGCAATGATTTTTTTTCGGGACATGACACCAAAGCACAATCAACAACGACAAAAATAAACAAGTGAGAGCACATCAAAATAAGAAGCTACTGCACAGCCAAAGAAACCATTGACAAAACTGAAAGGTAACCTTTGAGATGGGAGAATACGTTTGCAAACCACATATTGATACGGGGTTAATGTCCAAGATATACGGAACACGTACAACTCAATAGCATGAAAACAAAGAATCCAATTTAAAAGTGAGCAGAGGACTTGAATAAACACTTTCCCAGAAAAGATATTCACGTGGCCAAAAGGTATATAAAATGTGCTCCATATCACGAAGCATCAGGGAAATGCGAAATCAAAACCACAATGAGATATCACCTCATACCTGTTAGCATGGCTATCATCAAAAAGACCAGAAATAACCAGTGCTGTCAAAGGATGCGGAGCAAAGGGAACTTGGGCACACTACTGGTAGGAATGTAAATTAGTGCACAGCTATGGAAAAGAGTATAGAGATTCCTCAAAAAGTAAGAATAAAACTATCGCATGATCCAGCAATTCCACCTCTGAGTTTACGTATATCTGAAGGAAATGAGATCACTATCTCAGAGACATATCTGCATTTCCATGTTTACTGCGGCATTATTCACAGTAGCCGAGACATGGAAGCAATCTAAGTGACCATTAATGGCTGAGTAGAGAAAGAAAACATAGTTTACATATCTACAATGGACTATTATTAAACCATAAAAAAAGAAGAAAGTCCTGCCACTTATAATAACATGGATGAAACTTGAGGTCATTTTGCTAAGTGAAATGAGTCAGACAGAGAAAAACGAGTACTGTATGATCTTGCTTATATGTGGAATCTAAAATAAAATAAAATAAAAAAAACCTGAACTTATAGAAACAGAGTAGATTGGTGGTTGCTAGAGGTTGGGGCTGGGGGGGGTGGATGGGTGAAGATGGTCTAAGGGTACAAACTTCCAATTATAAGAGGAATAACTTCTAGAGATGTAATGTACAGCATGGTGACTGTAGCTAACAATACCTTATTGTATCTTTGAAAATTTCTAAGAGAATAAAAGTTAAAAGTTCCCAATCCACGCACAGAATTGTACTGTATGAGATAATTCATGCGTTAGCTAACCTTATTGTAGTAATTATTTTGCAATATATACATATGTCAACGCATCAACTTATACAGCTTAAACTTACACAAGGTCATTTGTCAATTATGTATCAATAAAGCTAGAAAAGTTAAAAAATAAAGAACAATCGAACAAACAAAACCCCAACTTGAACCACGTGACTATAAAAGAGAGAGAGAGATGCAGATTTTATGCCCCACCCCAGACCTCCTGAATCAGAAAATCTGCAGTGGGGCCCATTATCTGGATTTTTAACAAGCCCATCAGATGATTCTGTCTCCTGATAAAGTTTGAGAACCACTGCCCTATAATATACTAAAGATAACTAATATTCTAATGAAGATGGTCTTATATTAAACCACCTGTGGATGCATGTCGCAACGAGTAGAGTGATTAGAAAAGCCTCACGTATGTCGAGAAAGCAAAAACTCTTTGTTTGACTTCCACTATGACTGTGCTCTTCACATTCCACAGCAAGAAAAAAAAAATGCACCCTGCGACAAACTAAAACCAACAGGATCACCTTGTTAGGGTTAGTTATGGTACAGGCAGGTCTTCAAAAGAATAAAGCCTTTACTATTTCCCATTATCTTGGACTCTTAAGAAAGGCAATCATTTGATGCCTGCTTGTGGCTATGCTGATGTCTGCAGATATGTGATAATCTTCTTGACTCGATAACTGTCAGAGAAAGTTGCTGTTTTTCTACCATGATGAGAACAATATGCTTACATTGGTAGTTGTGTGTGTGTGTGTGTGTGTGTGTGTGTGTGTTTAAATATCTGTTATGTATTTTATTTGGTGACATGGTGATTCAAGCCTTCTGAAGGCTAATTCTGCTCCATTTATCTGTTGCTTCATAATGACCCACCCCACAACTAAGCAGTTTAAATAATCTCTTATTATCACTTATGGTTGAGCAGGCTTAGCTGGGTGGTTCTCACCTGAGGTTTCTCATACAGTTGCATTCAAGTGATGGCTGACACTGATGTTATCTGGGAGCTCTACTGGGCCGGATGTTGAAGATGGCTCATTTACATGTGAACCAAAGCTCAGTAGGGCCTGTCGACCAGTGCCCCTAAACACGGCCTCTCCGTGTGACTTAGATTTTTCTTAGATTATGGTAAATGAGTGAGTTGTCCCCAAAGGGGTTGTCTCCAAAGAAAGTATTCTAAGAGACCCAAGTAGAAGCTAAAAGGCTTCTGGTAATTTACTTTAAGAAGTCCTAGAACAGGGGTGCCTGGGTGGCTCAGTTGTTGAACGTCCAACTTCAGCTCAGGTCACGATCTCACGGTTCGTGAGTTCGAGCCCCGCGTCAGGCAGCTCGGACCCTGGAGCCTGCTTCAGATTCTGTGTCTCCCTCTCTCTGCCCCTCCCCTGCTCACACTCTGTCTCTCTCTCAAAAATAAATAAACATTAAAAAAAATGTTTAGAAGTCCTAGAACATAATTGCTGCCACACTAAGACCAGCCCAGATTCAAGGGGATAGGAATTAAACTCAATCCATTGATGTGAGGAGTATAATGTAAGTAAGGAAAGGACTAGACAGGGGCCATCTTTGGAGACTATCATAGCCTCTTTTATACTCTTTGAAAGTAAATATTTTCTTTCCTTTTCTAAATGCATCTTTCTTTCAGTTTTCCTTTGACAATATAATCCTTCAGCTAAGTCTTAAACTTAAGCAAAGGTTAGCCATTATCAAGAACTGCGTAGTCCAAGATTTCACCCTTTTGGCAAGTGAATGGACAGTGGTAGAAAACGTGACACACCTGGACTGGAGATAAATGACAGCGTATTACTCCACACACTAGAAACAGCCAGCACATCAGCAGATTTTCCCTTTGGTTCCTTGTGCCCCAATTCCCACAAGGAGACATGAAGGGGACCTGAAGACACCTGAACACATAGCAGTTTGCGTTACAGGAGTGACACCTTGATCTTAGGCAGCCCAAGTCTTTTATTAGGAGCAGCAAGCAAACTTACCCTCTGCTCCAGAGGGAGACACTGTCTCTCTCTTCTAAGGCTGTTAGCTATAAAAATATCCTTGAAACGACTGTCAAGAACAAAGACAGCCATACCTCACTTGTAAGACATGCAGATATTTGTGAATTATCATCCAACAGTCATGTGATGATGGTCACGGTAGGTGTGGATATAGTGGGGAAAGGGTGGGCCCCCCCAGTTAGAGAAAGGAAGCAAGAGAAAAATATTTCCGTTTGGGGAGATGTTAGGAGTTCAGACGTAAAGATGTGGCTGGAGAAGTAAAGGGGGCTAAAACAACCTTGAAGAAGTATCCACGTATGTTTAAGGTTTAGAATTTATTCTGCAGGCAGTACTAAACAGCTCAAAGCCTTTTATGAGGGAAAAGACATAGTCATAGCTGCATTCTTATAAGCTTACTCTGATAGGGTCTGTGAAAGATTTAAATTCCTGGAGGAAGCACTGATTTAAAGGACATAACTGAGGTGAGGTTGAGCTGAGACAGGATGATGGGAGTGGAGAAACACTGGTACCTATGCCAGATGTGAAGCAAATAGACTCCTTATAGATAAACTAGGCCACCGGTAACACCTCTTAGCACAATGCATTGTCATTATCTGATAAATGTCTCCCCCGTTAGTCTCTTAACTTCTCCGGGGAAGAATCACGGTATATTTTTCTTTATATCCCCTGTGTCTGATTCAGTTTTGTCTGATGGATCAGTTAATGTTTATATTGCATCATACATAGGATAGGGTTTAGACTGCACCAAAACTGTAGCGATTAGAGGCAAATAAAGAAAGCACTAGTCCTTATGGAACTCGTAGTCTAGTGGAACAGACATAATAAATTAATGAACAAGTAGATATCTAGCATTATGCCAGGTGGTAATATATGCCATGAAGAAAAGTAATATTGGACCAGGGATGGTGGAGGAGGTTGCTATTTTAGATAGGGTGGTCAGGAATATCTTCCTTGAGAAAATCATCTCAGGGATTCCATTCCTTCTTTGCTCAAGGTATATGGTAGGGGTAGGTGGCTATTTTGGATATGCAGAGGTAGTCCAGAGGCCAAACGGAGGTCTTAATGAACCTACATGGAAGTCTCCAGCAGTGTCTTAATTTGAGTTCATCCAGCAGCTGACTCTTAAACAAAGATTTATTCTGGGAGTGATCTCAGAAAACCTCAGCAGACAAAGCAAGCAACTGAGGCAGAGACATGCAGATACCCAATCCATGTGGGTAACTAGAGCTGAATCCCACGGGGGAACCCTGGAAGCCAGTGTGTAACCTCAGAGGTGTCCAGAGGTATACTGGGAAACGTTTAGTAATTGGCATGCTGGGGATAAACAGAGCCCTGATTTGTAGTGTTTGTCAATTTCTTTGGCGTAAATACTCCCACCGTGGTCTATTTCAAGCGTGTGACACCGCTACGCGTGGAGTTGGGACATAATGCACAGCAGCACATCACGGCACACAAGTCCCACCATCCAGATCTAGTACACGCAAATAACCACAGGAGCGTAATAATAGGGGTATGTTTTTTCACCCTGCTTGATGGATGCTTTTAAGAGGCTTGATTCTCCTGCACTTTGGGGTTGTACCCAGTGAGGGCAGCGCCAGCAATGGTACCCAGAGAGAACCTTCAGAAGGTGGCACTGGCGAGACCTGAGGGTTGGAGTAGAGGACTAGCGGGTATCTTCTTCCAGTAGATAGAAAAGATCCTGGGTCCTGATAAGGTGAAAGCAAGTGAGCTTTAAAACTGACCACCCCTCTGTTTGGGCTGGTAGAATTTTTAAGAGTTTAGGGTTCACCTCTAGGTTGGATCTTGTTCAGTGCTACCTTGTCTTATCTTTGCAGTAAAAGTTCCATACAGTAGTTCCCCTGTTATGCGTGGTTTTGCTTTCCGCAGGTTTTAGTTACCCATGGCCAACTGCACTCTGCAAGAAGACGGTCCTCCTTCTGACCTATCATCTGAAGGCCAATAGTAGCCTAAGGCTATGTCATTCACCTCACATCGTCTCATCACGTAGGCATTTTATCATCTCACATTATCGCCAGAAGAAGGGTGAGTCCGGTACAGTCAGATATTTAGAGACCACGTTCACATAACTTTTATTACATGATATTGCTGTGATTGTATTAATCATTAGTTATTGTTGTTAATCTTTTACTGTACCTAATTCATAAATTAAACTTGATCGTAGGCTTGTGCGTATAGGGGAAAACATAGCACATATAGGGTTCGGTACTCTCATGGCTTCAGGTATCCGCTGGGGGTCCTGGGATGTACCTCCCACAGATAAGGGGGGACTGCAGTACGCACAGCAGCTGAGGTGTGTTTGGGGAAATAAAAGAGAGAATGGCCATTTCTTTGCAGATAGCAAGACAGTGAAAGAACAGTAGCTGTAAGGCTGAGAATCAAGGTATTTATTAGTACTTGGAAGTCAGGAGTAGCATAGAAGGAGACACAAGGGAATGGGCCTCTGAAGCAGTCATGCCAAAATACCCCTTTTCCACAAACACTCCAGGCAGAGGTGATTCCTACAGGGGGTGCTGGTGAGATCCTACTGTCCTGCACATGCAATCAAAGCGGCAAAATGCTGGGTGACACTGGCATTTTTCAAAAATGGGGAATTGGGGACTTATCAGCACATTGAGGAACTCTCCTGGCCAGCTTTTTCATTTTTTTACATATTTAAACATTCTAAGTGCCATTGATACTTTAAATCTAATATATATACATTCAACACCCATTTTTTGAGCCTTCCTTTCCGAAATACCAGACACTAGCTTGGAATTATTGCGACGTGGAGGAAATCAGTACGATCGCTTTACCAATTAAGGATATGGTACCTTAGCTGCATTTAAATAACAGAAAGGCTTGCATCGGTTCAAAGCACATTTCTATCCTGTTTGCTTGCCTTTCCCAAGAGATGCAGTTAACCAGCCCCACAGAACTGATGGCATGCCTAAAGGTACTGGGGTCTGTACCAAGGCCAATTTCAGTTTTGAAAACGTGCCCAGCCCTAAGCCAAACCACTGAATATAAGTCATTGTCTTATTTTTTTTTAATTTATTTTTTTTTTTCGAGAGAGAAAAAGACAGACAGGGTGAATGGGAAAGGGGGCACAGGGAGACAGAGAATCTCAAGCAGGCTCCATCCCATGGCTCTGGGATCTTGACCTGAGCTGAAATCAAGAGTTGGAAGCTCAACCAACCGAGCCACCCCGGGGCCCCTGTCATTGTCGTATTTAATGCAAATTTCCCCTATCTTCTAGAGAGGCAGCTTCCTCATCACAATAGAGGAAATTAGAGCCACACAGGATCTCAGAGCTGGGTAGAACCTCAGAAGCCACTGATTGTCTTACTTGCACTTCGTAAGTCAGCCAGGGCCAGGTATCTGGCTCCTTTTTTTTTTGGAAAGCTGAGCGCCATGGTGGAAAAAGTGTCAGATGTGAATAAGAAGACCAAGGTTAATTCCAGCTCCGCTTTTGTTTAAACGTATTTTTTTAAACAAGAATGTATTCATCCTCTACTCTCCTAGGCCCTATTCTAAGAAATAAAGCTATAGTGTTATCCATAATAGAAAAAGTTTCTGGCATCACGTAGCTCAGCTTAATTTCTGATGGGGGAATGAAGTAATAATACTATAACTAGTAAGTGCATTGATAAATAACCATGATAATTTTAAAAAGCATTCTTGCTGCTATAGCAGAGGTAAATATCCACTAAAACCTGCTTTCTCTTTGCAGGCTGCACTCATAGCTGGGAAGTTGGCTGGACTGCCCTTGTAGCTGCTTGTGTGGTCAGGGAACTCACTCTCCCTGCATGGAATGTAAGAGAAAACAAAAACAATGTGTGTCCCTTTCAGGCCAAGTCTCTCTTTCCCTCCCATGGAAGCCTTAGAAAAGGGCAGAGCCACCCTATGGAAGCATCCCGGGTCTTTGCGTTACTGCAGGGAGAAGAGTCACAATTCAATTAGGAATACCCACCTTGGACTGTTACATCTGAGAAATACACTCTTATTGCCTTTGAGTCATTCTACCCTGGGAAGCATCTGCCAGCCTTCCCTACCTAATATACCAATACAGCCTTGCAGAAAATAGTTCAGAATGGTATGCTAGGGATATGCCTTGGCTGGAGCCCAGGGCAACCTGAGAGTAGAATGATAGAAGGCCTGCCTGAGATGACATCTGTGCTGATAATGTCTGTCCAGTCATGTTAAGTCATGTCAAGTCCAGTCATGTTAAGATCTGGGGAAGAATATTTTAGGCGGTGGGAACAGCAAGTGTGAAACCCCTGAGGCACGAAGAGGTTTAACATGCCAGTAGAACAAACACAAGGCTCATGCGACTGGGGCAACATGAGCAACGGGAGACAATTTTGCAATAACGTCAGAGAAGTGAACGGGGGGCGAGATCGTGTAGAGCCTTCTAGGTCATGGTAAGGAGTTTGGATTCTTTCCCGTGTATGAGTGGAGTGTTTTAAGATGAGGAGGAAACAGGATAGGTAGGGATGGATGTTGTAAAAAGAACACTCTGATTGCTGTGTATAGAATGGATTATCCTGGGGCAGAATAAAAATGAGATTTGTTTTTTTGTGTGTGATGGTTAATTTTATGTGTTGACTTGGCTGGGCTGAGGGATGCCTGGATAGCTGGTGAAACATTATTTTGGGTGTGTCTGTGAGGGTCCTTCCCGAAGAGATTGGCATTTGAATCTGTCAGTAGACTGAGTAAACAGGATCCACTCTCACCAATATGACTGGGCTTCATCTAGTCTACTGAGGGTTCAAACGGACAAAAAGTCAGAGGAAAGGTCAATTCTCTCTCTCTCTTTCTCTCTCTCCTTGACTTATTCATCTTCTCTTGCTCTTGGACATTAGGGCTCCTGGGTCTTGAGCCTCTGGGACATATACCAGGCCCCACCTGCCCACCTCGCCTCAGGCCTTTTAATTCAGGCTGAATTATACCACTGAATTATGGCCCTGGATTTCCTGGTTCTCCAGCGTGCAGATGGCAGATTATGGGACTTCTTGACCTCCATTACTGTGTTAATCAGTTTTTTTTTAAAGTTTTTTATTTTAATTTATTTTGAGAGAGATAGAGCAAGTGGGGAAGGGGCAGAGACAGAAGGAGGCAGGAGACCAAGCAGGCTCCGTGCTGTCAGCTCAGAGTCCAATGTGGGACTGGAACTCACCAACGGTGTGAGATCATGACCTGAGCCTAAATCAGGAATTAGTCGCTTAACCCACTGAGCCACCCAGGTACCCCTAGCCAATTTCTATAATAAACAAACAAAGAAAAAAACAAATCCTATTGGGTCTGTTTCTCTGGAGTATCCTTACTAAATACACTGTTAGAAGAGTTCAAACCCTTTAACATGGTTTACAAGGTTCTCTGTGGTCTGGTTCTGATTTCATCCTCAGTGCTAAACATTATCCTTCTTGTTTCACCAGGAATAGTCAGCTTTTTCAGTCCCTGCTTCTTTTTTCTCTGGGACTGTCTATATTGAACTTTTTGCCTAGAACACCTTTCTTCCACAACTCTCTTCTCTCTATCTCTATGTGGGACTCTAATCAACCCTCTCGGCTCCTTTCAAGCTCCAGTCGTTTTGAGCTACCTTTAGATCTGAGATTTTTTTTCAAGTTTTATTTATTTAAGAAATCTCTACACCCAGTGTGGAGCTTGGACCCATGACCCCGAGACCAAGATTCGCACGCTTTTCCAACTGAGCTATCCAGACACTCCTAGATCTGCTATCATGCCATAGAGTATCTTATGCCTGGGCCTTTGAACATGATATTTTACTCCATCCTGTTAACTTCTATTTATTATTCCAGTCTCAGTTTAGCTGGTACTTCATTTAGAAAGCCTTCCCCTCCCTCCTAAGTATGGAAAAGGCATACTTTTCCCAGAAGCTCCCAGAAGCCTGTAGAGTTTTGGAGTTCACGTTTCATTATAACCACTTGTCTGTTGGAATACAAACTCTGTAAATTAGGAAGCTTTGTTTCCATAAAGTCTATTGCATATCACACATTCAACGAATACTGGTTCAATAAAAAAAAAACAAAACTAGAGGACTTTCTCTGTCCAGAGGACTTTCTCAAGGCTACACATGAGAGATGAAGCCATGACTCAGAAGCTGGGAAGAAAAATTCATTTGAAATTGGATAAGGTCAGGGATGAATGGAGAAGGGTCATTGAAAATAATCACATATGGTGAGGTACCTCCTTATCAGTTATTGGTGCAAGGGCATATTTGGCATACTTCAAGGTATAGAGTTGAGCTCACCACTGCCTCGAAGAGAGGAAATGAACTGTGACAGCACTTTGTAAATTGGAAAGCATTACACATACATTGCATGATATTTTAATAATCTACAAATATATTGCTATTATTACCTTAGCACTTGTGATGGAGTTGTTTTTCCATCCAAAAGAGAAAAACAGCTTGAGAGTCTTCTTAAACATGCAAACGTTCTTGTCTGGAAGAATATTTGGTGATAAAGGTCACTGTGAACTTATTGAGGAGCTCAGTGGGAGGGAAGCAGCATTTATTTATGTGTATTTATGTGCTTATTCACTGATGGCTTTGCTGAGGAAAGCTATATTGTCAAGTGCCCTAATTAAGAAATAATAATGTAATTGATTTTTTATGGATTATCTTCAATTGAGTCCCTTTACAACAGCAAACTCTCATTGACTACTCGGGATAATTGATGGCTTCTTAGCACAATGCCCTTGGCTGATTGCAGAGCAGTTGATGCTGCGTCTGACAATGACTGTGAGGGATCCCTGTTCTTGCAATGGCGGCCCCTTAGAAAGGCAGCAAGCTGAAGTGAGTAACACAGGTCAAATCACCTTCGTTTTTGTAAAATGAGGGGGCTGAACTAAATCAATGGCTCGAAAAAGAAAAACACAAATCCAGCAGAACCCCATCATCAAACAAATTTTATGTAAGAGCCGTGTTTGTAGAACAGGCCCAAGAGGTGTTCAGTCTGCTTGAGGCAAGGTTGGGAAACGCACAGGTTTCCTCCGGCTCTTGTCCCCCCCCCCACCAGAACAGACTCTGAAAGACTCTGTTTGAGGTGCTGGACGAGATGATCCCCAATTTTTAAGTTTTTACTAGATTCCAGTTTTAAAACTCCAGGATTCTGAGATAGGACTTCAAGGGCTCCAGGATAAACCGAAATAGCCACTTGTCTCACCTTTGGAGCAGATGTGTCTCAAAGCATTTGATATCACGGTCCAGTCAGAATACCAAACTGGACTCAGAACACCCTGCCGTGGTTTAAGCAAGGTGAAGTAGTCTACACCTCTGATTTTACTGATTTCGTGTCATGGTGTGTGTGTGTGTGTGTGTGTGTGTGTGTGTGTGTACACAAATGTATAAAATGGTCTGCAATCTTACAGGAGCTCTGAGTTTTCTCCTTTGAGAAGATTTTGGTGGTATTGTGAGGGGTTGTAGCTATCTACGGGAGAGAAACAATAGCTGTTGAGTACCAGTGAGTGTCGTGCTAGATACTTTATGAAAGGGGATTTATTACCTACATTCATTGATAAATGAATTAAAGTTCAGAAATGACGTCCAAGGTCATAATAAGTCTCTATGACTTCAGAGTTCATACTTCTTACTAAATGGTGATATCTGTTTATGTAGAAAGAGACCGATCTGTTTATATTGTTTGGGGAGAAGGTGATTTAAACATACAACCATTCTGAAAAGCAAAAGATTGTACACTTTAGTCTTTGAAGGCCTGGAGGAAGGGGGTAGTTGAATCAGTTACCATTTCAATTACTCTAAGTGTATTTATAGTACATGTTGTGGGCAGAATAATGCCCCCCATGCTCCCAAAGATGTCCATGTTCTCATCCTGGAAATCAGTGGCAAAGGGACTTTGTCGATGTGATTAAGTTAAAGACCTTGAGATGGGAAAATTATCCTGGATTATGTGGGTCATCCCAATGTAATCAAAGAGCCCTTAAAAGTAAAAGAAGCAACAGAAGAGGTCAGAGTGGTTCGATGTGAGAAGAGCTTGACCTGTTAATGCTGACTTTGAAGGTTGAGTAAGGGACTATGAGCCAAGGAATCCAGAAAAACTTGGGGAACTCGGGGTATCTGAAATGCTACCTGAGGAGCTGCCCAAAAAAGTGCCACAAGTTGGGTAGAGGACACATCTGCCCATTTTTGCATGGACCTACAGCAGATCCAGTTTTTGCAGCATTGGAGGGGAGGATGGTTCCATGAAGGTCACACTAACAGCCTCATGATCCAAAGACCTCCCTCAGATGAACGAAAGCAGTCTCCCTCACTGGGGGACTCCGAAGGAGGAATCCTCTGAACAGAGAAACTGTTTCCAGAGCTTTGTTTATATACATCCACATCTTATCTTGCATTTTTTGCTGAGTTTTAATTGGAGAAGGCCCCTGAATGAACTTCTAGAACATTTTTCTCATGGTAGGTGATCTACGAGTGTTTCTTGAAATGCATTAATCATCAGGCAAACGAATTTGATTTATTTAAGCAGACTAGGAAGATTTCATTATTTTCTTACCATAAAAACTAGCAAAAAGCCAGTCAAAGGAATTTGTCTGGAATTTCGTTTTATTTAATCTTGTGTCGGGGCACCTGGGTGGCTCAGTCGGTTGAGCGTCCGACTTCAGTGCAGGTCACGATCTCGCGGTCCGTGAGTTCGAGCCCCGCGTCGGGCTCTGGGCTGAGGGCTCAGAGCCTGGAGCCTGCTTCCGATTCTGTGTCTCCCTCTCTCTGCCCCTCCCCCGTTCATGCTCTGTCTCTCTCTGTCTCAAAAATAAATAAATGTTGGGGCGCCTGGTGGCGCAGCCGGTTAAGCGTCCGACTTCAGCCAGGTCACGATCTCGCGGTCCGGGAGTTCGAGCCCCGCGTCAGGCTCTGGGCTGATGGCTCAGAGCCTGGAGCCTGTTTCCGATTCTGTGTCTCCCTCTCTCTCTGCCCCTCCCCCATTCATGCTCTGTCTCTCTCTCTGTCCCAAAAATAAATAAACGTTGAAAAAAAAAAATAAAATAAATAAATAAATAAATAAATAAATAAATAAATGTTAAAAAAATTTAAAAAAAAAATTTAATCTTGTGTCATAATTCCCGGCATATAGTAGGTGACATTTGTTTTTAGAATAAAATATCTGGCTTTTATTCAGAGAACAACCTAGTGCTAAAACTAGCTGAGCAACTTATTGTATGTTTGGCTAATGGAATGTCAGCATAGAATATATTTTTTTTTAATGAGAAAGGAGATGGTTCTATTACTTCCATGGAAAAATACACCAAAACAAAAAAAATCTAATACAATATAACTTTGTACATTTTTCTATTAATAGCCCCAGTGAGTGCTGACAAATGTTTGGAGTTTACCACAATGCCCACATCAAAACCCTCAAATGGTACGACCACAGAGGCTGTGAACTCTCAAGCCAGTAAGCTAATGGACAAGACGCTAAATATCAACCTAGGACCAAGATATATTTTTAATTACTGTTGGCATTTTGCTTCTGCTTAATCCATTACATAGGAGCCAACACCATGCCTTTTCCTCCACTATCTGACTTCATCCATTGCTAGGACTCAGCTTTAGTCCGTAACATTAGGTAGGAGGCCAACCACTTAGGAGGTTGAGCGACTGACCTGCCTGACACATCTGTACCACAGACAAAACCAAATGCAACTAAAGCAGCACACAGACAAAGTCCTTCGATAAGCACTGCTAATGTTTTGCAGCATTTTATGGTTCTTAGGCAAGATGTTATATTGAATTCCAGGTTGGGATAAGGTCTTTATTTATACTTCTCTCATTTCCTGATAAAAATGAGATGAAAAGCATTGCTGTGGAAAGGGCCGGGCCTACGAGACTAAAGACTTTAGGGTAAAATCTTTGCACCGGTTGCTAATAGATGAGCCATTTAACATTTTTAAGCTTTGTCCGTCTAAGTTATGAAATGAAGATAAAACATTTCTCCCCTGTTTTCTTCCTTGGCACGTTGTGGGGTCACATGACAAAAATTGATATATATGAGAAAGATTTTTTTCAGGAAAGTGTAATAGAAGTGTTGAAGTGTGATATAAATGTCAAGTTACATTTTTGTGATCAACATAACTCTGTTAATGAGGTATAACCGGACTATGTCTGTTTGTCCATGTAACTTGCTTATTTTTCTGAACACATCTGTCCCTCTTCTGACACTGAGCCCAGCCAGAATTTTTTTTTGTCAGATGCTTATATCAACTCCCCTTTATACTTTCTCTCTGTCTAGTGTTTGCTTAAGTAGAGCCAGGAATCAAAAGTATAAATACAGAGTATTCAGCAAGTGGTCTTCCAAAATCAACTTAGCCCATTCTCCCCAAATCTTCTAAGATTTTGTCAAATGTTACCACGTAATAGGGATATAATCACAGCGACATACACCGGGGGCTCGAAGTCACCAACCACAAGATCATGACCTGAGCTGAAATCAAGTCGGAGGCTTATCTGACTGAGCCACCCAGGGCCCCAATACTTAAAATATTATTAAGACAAAATATGGATGCAGGGATATCCGGGTAGGAATAGAGGAATCATTTTTCACTGGGTGTGAATCAGTGAATGTACCTGAGAATGAAGTTTTATGTGGGGAGGCATGTGCCCTCCTGAGTCACATTTATACCCCAGTTTACAGGGCAGTATTCACTGACGACTCTAACCAGGCCATTTGTTTGCCTTAATGATTGTCATAGTAATTCTTAAAATAAAGTGGACTCTATTTTACTGAAGAGCTCTTTGGCCATTTTATTCAAAAATGCTTATGAGTTAAACTGCATGTTTCATCATTATGATATTGTGTTTTACGCGAGGCATTGCAAAGATCCTAGGGTAGATAGTATATTTGGGTTTCGTGGCAGAGAAGTTCAAGATGATTTCTGATAAAATCCAGTTAAGAGCTACTTTTTTTTTTTTTTTGAAGAAACGCTCAAGTTAACATTACAAATATTTAGTAAAAAGTCAGACTCAGGGGACACCTGGGTGGCTCAGTCAGTTAAGCCTCTGATTCTTGATTTCAGCTCAGGTCATGATCTCACAGTTCATGAGTGTGAGCCCTGCACCTGACTCCATGCTGACAGCACGGAGCCTGCTTGGGATTCTCTCTCTCCTTCTCTCTTTCTCTCTCTCTCTCCTCCTGTCCCCCAACCCTCTGTCTCAAAATAAATAAATAAACTTTTTTTTAAAACTCAGACTCAATGAAGATAACTGCAATCATCTACACAACACACACCTGTGCACACTTGCACACACACACACACACACACACACACACACACACCTTATTAAATATACTTTGTAAAGAGACTTCCAGTTTGGGCCATTTCAATATTAAGTGAACAGTTTATAGATTTTAGGTGATTTCTACAAATCACCTAAGGTTTACTGGCAAAGTAAAATCGAGGCTTTGGGGGGGCCAAGAGGTTCAGTTCTCACATTGTATCTAAATGAATAGGTTTACCTTTCCTGGCCATAGGGGGCTAAATTCTTATGCCACCACAACCAAAGGTTACATTAATGGGGCACATTTGAGATTTAGTACTCTTTCATGGTATCATTTTCATTGAGGAGACTATATGAAGACTAACTTAGGGCTGGCATCCAGGCTGCTCAAAATATAATTCCTGGAAGAAGCATTTCCAAAATTCTACCATTCTTGGTGTAGCACTACTTGGCAAGTTAATTTATTAAAAATAAATAGCATATAAATCACAGCCCTCTTCTTCTCCACCTCCTTTTCCTTCTCTGTCTCCCTCTGTCTATCTGTCTGTCTCTCTCTGCCTGAGTAATTATTTCTAAATTTTAGTTTTAAAATTTTAAATGATTAAAATACAGTCACATTGTTTAAAAATATTTTGAAGTGATAGTGACATGTGTCTCATTTGTGTTTCTTTTCTCTCTTGTTTCTATCTCCGGTATATCCTTGTTTGTTCATATTTTACAAATATACAAAGCTAATCTCTCATTCAAAATTTTATTTTGCATTACTTCTCTTTAAATTTGTTTTAATGTTTATTTATTTTTGAGAGAGGAGAGAGACAGAATGTGGGGGGGGGAGAGGGGCAGAGAGAGGAGACACAGACCCTGAAGCAGGCTCCAGGCTCTGAGCTGTCAACACAGAGCCCTACGCGGGGCTCGAACCCACGAACCATGAGATCATGACCTGAGCCAAAGTCAGATGCTTAACTGACTGAGCCACCCAGGTGCCCCTGTATTAATTACAAATATGGGCATGTGTGTTTTATATGTTTATACACATACACACACGATATCCATAATCTGTGTAGGTTATCTATTGCCACACTACAAGGCACCTCAAGACACGGTACTTAAAACAAAAACAATGTATTCTTTCTCAACATCCTGTGGGTTAGGAATTTGGACAGTGCTGTTCTGGGCCGTACTTCTGCTACACGATGTCAGCTAAAGTCCTTCATCTAGCTGCATTCAGCTACTGATGGGGCTGAGTTGGAAGACCTAAGAAAGTTTCACTCATATCAGGCACTGCAATACTCCTGCACGTAACTTCTCTCTTTCCGAGTAACGTGGGTTGCTTGCAATATGGTGGTCTAACAGTTGGACTTTTTGCATGGTAGCCGGCTTCCTAGAGTGAACGTGCTAAGAGGTAAAGGGGAAAGCCCTAAGGCATTAAATCCTTATGTGATAGGATCAAAGGATCTAGCAGCCACCTGTGGGTCATATTTGAGATTTAATCATCTTTCATGATTGCTTTTCCATTGATGAGACTAGTTCAGGATTAATCTTAGGGTTAATATTTTAGGATTAATAATCTTCAGCTTAATCTTAGGGAAACTTAGAGTCACTCCTGCCACATTCCACTGGAGAAGTCCGCAAACCACCCAGATTCAAGGGGAGGGAAATAGAGTCTATCTTTCAATGAGATGAATGGCAAAGAATTTGCCGCCATCTTTGATCACAGTATCTGTTTCCTTTTACACAAGTTTTAAAGCCCACAGACACCAGTGAATCAGTGATTGAAAGATGTCTGCTACTATACCATGAAAGATTAGATTCCTGTTTTCAAAAAAAAATTATCAAATTACTGAGAAATGCTGATGTAAGATGCAGTACTTTTAGACATAAAAATAGTTTTTCGATAAATGAACTTTTCATCACAACCTCGTAGGTTTGCTGCAAAGCCTACATTTTTGTAACACAATATGTTGTTAATTAAAAAAAAACACCTCACCAAAGTATTTTTAATCGTTTGGACATATCTTGACTGCCAATTTGTGGAGAGGCTAGTTTCTTCATGCATGCTTTGACATATACATTAAACCCTCTCTTACTATTCTCTTGAGAATCTAATTCCCATCAAACCTGTGACATAACCTATAACTATCACCAGCTTCTTTGTGGAAGTTTACGATCTTCATGATCTATGCCTTCTGAAATATACGTCTGTAGGCTTATGGTAAAATTAATAACACCGAAATTAAAACTGACAACTCTGAAATGATATGCTGCCCTTAGCATATGGAATAACTACCGTGAACACTTATGGGGTTTGTTGCAAGATTATAGACAGTTACCCAATAGGGGATAACTTCTGAACTGTGTTGCTAAATCTCATTTGACAGGTTTTGGATTTGGTATAATTTTTCCATAGCATCGTAGTGTTGGGTGAGCAATATGTTAGCTATGATTCAGATGACATTTTATGCCTAAGCTCCTCGGTCTTTCTCCTCCGCGTCTTCCCTCTCTTCCCCGTCACACCCTCCTCGTCCTTCCCCTCCTTCTTTATACACTCAATCTTATCTAAATATTTTAGCAGTTAGTTCATGGCTAGGGGATTCTTTATGAAATATGATAATAAAAACCCTTTTGTCTGGCTGCGCGTCTGAGTGTGCACATCTGCAAGTCTGAGGACACATATCAGAGGTTTATCTACCTATCTGCCTATCTGTCTGTTGATTTATTATGTTTATACTCTTATTTTTTTTTTGTTATGCTAGGAATGCAAGTTGCAAGGAGTTAGTCCCGAACACTCTGTTCAGTGATCCAGTCTTTTGTGCAACCTATCTTGGCCCCACTTCATGGGTTCACATGTATACACACACACACACACACCCACACACACACACAGTCTTTTTTCATCATTGGCATATTTAACTGTTTTTCTGGTGAATGAAGGACTGCTGTCCAGATTTTGACTTTGTAAAAAATAGCACCGTTCCTGTAAAAGAAATGCTTATGCAGTTTGGAGGAAAATAACTAAGAATTGGTTGCTACAATAGTAAAGAAATACTCATCTATGGTAATTCTGCTAACACTCGACGATTCTATATACCGGAAGCTATGTGGGATTAGTAACAGATGAAACTAGGAAATGGGGCCAGAGGGAATTTGAGGTGCTTTTAAATGTATTCCTCCTCCTCTATTCTAGTTTTATCTTGAAAACAGAACTTATATAAACATGCTTCAAACAAAGTAAATAAAAAATGAACACATATGTGGTTTTGAGCAGGGGCGTGACTCCCCGTTCAAACTCACGGGCCTTTCTAAAGTTTGTCAGAAATAAGGCAGGCTCTTGCTTCTGATATAGTTTAGGTTGGGTTGCCATTAACTTTCTAGTAACTGTTCGTAAATGATTATCCTTTGATGTGAAACCGTTTTATAAATAATAAAATGCAACCCCCATGCCGTAGACATTCCTGGTTATCTACTCAACTGTCCAATTCACTCTTCGTTTGTGGCAACAGAGTTTCAGCGAGCCGTATTAAATGCTCGTGTCTCAAGCCTTTCTTTCACTCAAGAGTGAGTTTGGTTTTGAACTATGAGTTTTGTCAGCAGATAGATATCCACTGGCAGAGTCTTGGGAAGATTTCTCTTTCTTTACAGAAGCGATGGTGCCACTCTCCTAGCACTTCTCCTTTCTTCTTGCTGCCTTGAATGAAGGGATGGTTACCTTGGAGCAGCCATATTATTGTTTTTTTTTAATGTTTATTTATTTTTGAGAGAGAGAGAGTGAGAGAGACAGACAGACAGACAACAAGTGGGTGAGGGGCAGAGAGAAGGAAACACAGAATCCGAAGCAGGCTCCAGGCTCCGAGCTGTCAGTGCAGGGCCTGACATGGGGCGCTAACTCACAAACCGTGGGAATCATAACCTGAGCCAAAGTCTGACCCTTAACTGACCGAGCCACCCAGATGCCTCTGGAGCAGCCATATTGTGACCACATGGAAAGAGATAATATATTTAAGAGTCATTGGCCCTGACAATGTACAACTGCTATACCCATGCTAGTAACTAACTGTCTTCTTCTGTAATTTACTATAAACCAAAAAAATAAAAATAACTTTTTACTTGTTTCCGCGATTGTGTCTTTTGTTGCTCTTAGCCAATTCTAACTACTTTAAATGGCAAATAGGTGAAAAGACTCATTTGTGGACGTTAAATTAGTGATTTCAATGGTCATTTTTCTGTTGTTACTGTTGTTTTGCCTGCATTTTTCTCTTTGCTTACCTCCAATTCAAATAGGTCCCAGATTCTGCGCTTTGATGACTAGGGATGTTTGCAGTATACTTCCTGGGTATTTCCTTCAAAAGCTTATATCCACTGAAGAGTTTAGAGTTGGAGGCAGGGGTACTCCTCGGTCTAAAAACAAAAGTCCCTGGCTTGGGGGAAACCAGAGGGGTCTGCAGATCTAGTGAACCCTAAGGACCAAGGGTTGGGATGATGATTTGGTGCCCACCCTCCATGACCAGAGGCATAAGAGGCCTCTGCAGGGCTGCCCAGACCAATCCGCGTAGGAAACAGTGCACATATCCCTTCTCTAGGTCCCTGATCTATGGTAGCAAGAACGTGCTCTGATGAGGCTTGATATCACCTGGACAACTAGAGTAGGTGTAGGACCTAAGGCTCCTCTATAATTAGAGCCACGCAATTTTGTGGGAGTTCTGTTGTTCCTCTTACTCTCTGGAGATAACTCTGAGCGTGCAGGGCCAAGGCCCCCTTTTAGAAATATTGGCTAATTTTGCATTGTGTGTCATAATTCCCATATAAAAAGTGCATAACACATAAACATGCAGCTCAGTGAATTCTCACAAAGGGAATACCCATGTCACTCCAGAAATAAAACATGGCCAGTCCCCAAAACCCTTTTCACGGGCCCTCTCAGTAACCATTTTATCATTCTTCCCCAAAGAGAATCCTGATTATTCAGTAAATTTTTTCCTGCTTTTATTTACAGCTTTGCTACTTAAGTATGAATTACTAAACACTAGCTGTGTCTATTTTTAAATGTTTCATAAAAGGGATCGCACTTTTCATTTTGGTTTGTGGCCCTTTTCGCTCGAAATTATTTTGTTTGTGAAATTGATACATATTATTGTGGGTAGCTGCAATTCATTAATTTTCTATCGCACTGTAGTATTTCATTATTTAAAAACACACAATTTGTTTAGCTGTCTCGTTGTTGAAGAGAATTTGAATTATTTTCAGTTCTTAGAATGAGAATTCGGGTGAGTTGAGCAAGAGCAGCCAGGCTCAAAATTAATATGCGTAGCCACCCCCCCCCCCCCACTACATGTCCACCACTACAAACTCCCACATTAGTTACTTGATCTGTACTTGAACTTCTGTCACAGAAAGAGTTGACCACAATGTCCCCAAGAGATCGTTCCTATTTTGGCCATAATGTATCGATTCAGTAAGGTTCTTGGCTGCAAGTTTCTCCAATGAGTGCCTTCCTGGGAATTTTGAATTAGAACAGAAGGAGACAATATGTCTCTGAGTTGTTAGAATACAAACTGTAAATCAAGAGCTATTGGCAGCCATGTTTTCCAAGTGGACAGGAGAAAAAATTAGAAATACCTGCAGAGGGGCACACCGATAAGACTGTAAAGAATCCTGATGATCAAATTCCAGGTTTCAGTTTGTTCTGAAGTTTTTACTCCCTTATAATAAATGTCCCATTGGCTTAAGAGAGTTTGAGTGAGCTTCTGTCACGTGGAAATACAATAGTCCTAACATTACAGATATTTTTAACTATTTATTTATTTTTTTTTTTTAACGTTTATTTATTTTTGGGACAGAGAGAGACAGAGCATGAACGGGGGAGGGGCAGAGAGAGAGGGAGACACAGAATCGGAAACAGGCTCCAGGCTCCGAGCCATCAGCCCAGAGCCCGACGCGGGGCTCGAACTCACGGACCGCGAGATGGTGACCTGGCTGAAGTCGGACGCTTAACCGACTGCGCCACCCAGGCGCCCCATTTTTAACTATTTAATTAAGACACTATTCATGACAATTTCTTAAATAACGATATTTATCAATAATTTTATATTTGAGAATTCAAGTATCTGGTACTTGATATTAATGTGTTGAATGGATTTGGACAAGTAAAAGAACCTCCTGTGACTTAGTTTATTCATCAGTAACATATGGAAGTTTGGACAATAAAATCTCTGAAATTTACTTTATGTCTAACACAAAATTATTCTATCAGAGTGCCAGTAGGCAAACTTATTATTTGCACTTGACTTTTCAAAGGAAGCAGTGAGGAGTCTGGTGATAATTTATTCTAAAAAATTTTGAAACCAAAATACTTCAGAAGTCCTCTACTTCTTAGTAAATCATGCATTCTCCATTAGGATATTTTCTGGTGCATAGCAGGCACTCAGCAAATATTTGCCAAATGAAAGAATGAATGAATGACTATCCACTTGAGATGTTTTATATCCCAAGATCTAGAACACCGAGCACATGTTTTAACGATATCTGTTTTCATTTGGCCCTTACCATAAACCCCTAGCCTTTACAAAGATCAAATGCAACCTTTCAGACATGTGCGTTTCCGCTTCTGGGTTGATTCAGAACTGAAGGGGTTAATGAAGAGTCGGATGCCTCCATAGGATTTCTGTGAAGCACAAAAAGTACAGTGCCAACAAAATCCCCTGAAGAGTAAACAAAACTTGGAACTGTTGCAAACAATAAATTGTCAATACCTTATAGAAGCAATGGATAATGAAAACTTATCATGCCTATAGTTAGTATCCTCTTTAAAAGAATTTACAGAGTCTATGAAATTAAATTCTGTGCACAGTTCTCTTAATTTGTCCTTAATTAAACAATACTCCATAAATGGTGCATTCAGTGACCAAATGTTCAGAGACAGCAAAATGGTGGGTCCCAAGCCATTAGGAATGAAATAAAGGCAGTCCCTAGAGAGTCTGCAAGAATCTGGTCTCTCTAAGCGACAACTGATGGTTTAGGAAGATAATTAACTTTGCAATTACAAACTGCAGCTTTCACCAGTGCTGTTTTCCCCCAGTATAATCTTTTAAATGTTGGATTATTTCCTATAACGTGAAAGAGTTTGCTTGGAAAAGAGAGAAGCAAACAAATACCCCACCCTAGGCTGCTGAGTTCATCAGGAATTAAATCTTTATTGATTAATTTAATGGGTATTGTTTTTTATTTCTAATGTTAGATCAATATCCATTTAATGTGCGATGCTATGCAGGTTCACAACGTTAAATATCAGCAGTAAATTTATACAAATAGCAAAACAATATTTAGATTTCACACGCAAAACCAGAAAAGATAGCTCTTTTATTTTTTATCAGAAAAGAAACGTGAAATTGCTGTTCAACACATTAAAAGCTAAAACTTTTGAAGAACCCTTATTCTGCTTTAGATTAGGTAAGTTTATGCCATTTTTTTTTTCTGCTTAAGTGATTCTCTGAAAATCTCATTACTTTATTTATTATGGATATTTAAATGACTTTCATACCAGAATAATCCAGTTTTCCTTCTCCTCCCCCAAAGAATTCAGTCTAGCCTAACTATACCTGGCCAACTTTTCTTAATGTCAGCTGACACTATCCATTAGGCAAATGTTAACAGCAAAGAAGAATTCTTCTTCCTTTTGCTTTTAAAATCGGACTGCTGGAAGGATACCTTTGTTGTGTCTATGTAGACAAAAATTTTGAACTGTAAAAATATCATGGACCAATTCTAGACCTCAAAAACCCATCTTTTTCTCAATACTGTTCAACTTATCAGGTGACAAATCTCCTCTACTTTGCTCCATGTTCTGATTATTTATGTTTCTAAATAGATGTGCTTTAGTGTGCATGTTCAAATGGCTTCTACCATTCACAGCAAATACACAGGACGGTAGTCTTTGAAAGTTGACTCACTCATGCAAATACCAAATCGCCTTTTGTTAACATTATATTGACAAAGGCCAAGAATTAGAAGGCATCTGAGAGATACCCTGGTTCTGATTTGGCACCTCAAAAAGTCAGAGAAAATCTGTCAGAGCATGTCCATGTCGTTAGGCTTTTTCATAAATGCACTTTGGTTTGATCAGAGACTCTCATGTTGTTAAATAACCTTTATATGTTTTTCTGAACTTAGGCAGGTTCACCTTTCCTCCCTTCTTTCCTTCCTTCCCTCTCTTATTCACTCATCAAATATTTATTGAATTCATACTACATACTAGTACTGAGCCAGAATCTATGGGTTCGCACACACAGCACATTCAAGGAAATCACCGTTGATGGCAGCTGAAGTTCTTTGCTTGTGGATGACAAGTATACATAGCCACTGGGGTCTCAAGTAAATATAGAGAAATGGGCTGCTTTTCTTCCCAGAGGCCTAGTTTCTACATTGCCAGAAAGCCCAGACAACTTTCCTTATCCAACCCCATTTCCATATCCACTTAGCAAAATTTCTATCTTTCCCTAAGGAGAAGAGCAATGAATACAAATTATACACCTGACAAAAGCCCATGTTCTTTATAAAACTGTGCCTGTCTCCACCTTAATCAGCCTCCAAATTACAGGATGCTCCCTCTCCAATGCCTTTCCGTCTGTTTCCTACCATTTGCACCTTTAAATTAACCTGGCTTTGGCCACAAAGCTGAACTCCAGTCCTAATGGCACCTGTACATCTCCTGAGCTCTCTGGGACCATCTCTCACTTGCCCTCTTGGTGACTTCTCATTCTTCCTGGTTCTATTTCCTTGACCCACTTTTTATTTTGCATCACCTCATCTTCCATTGGGGTCTTCTCTTCTAGCCCTCTTACTTGATCACATAGTTTTCATTCTTTCTCTCAGCTCTGACCTTCTGACAAATGCCCTCAGAACTTGAAAATTTCCCACAGTGTAGCCCCGCCCTGCCTCTGGGTCTAATGGGATTTCTAGCTGAGCCTGGCCTACATCCCCAAGAGCGGGGAAAAGAGATGATGAAGCACATTCAACTGTTAACCCCTAGTCCAAAGTTTCATTGCCTCCTTTCTGGACAATTATAGAGGCTTCATAACTGGTTTCTCTGTATTTATTCCCCCCAACACTCAAGCTTATTATCTCCCATTTCAAGACGAATATATCTATGGCCTATTCTGATTATATTGTTCTCCAACTCTTGCCACAAACCTTGTGCTTTATTCACTGTTCACTGCACAGCTCTTGTGGTAGGGAAGGTACAATGTGCACATTACTTGTGGTAGGGAATGTACAATACTCATCCTTGTGTTTCCCTGACAACTAGCACAGGACCTTGGTAGAGTATTCAACATTTATCCACTGGATGCTATTTCCGCTCAATATCAATGTGCATTTTGCACAGACAATTGTCCACCAGTCAATCTGGGAACCACCAGCTTAACAAAACTTAAATAAGATTTCTTTACTGCAGCACCTCCCTGAGCCTTAAATATACTAAGGTACTGGTAATATTCCAAAAGGAAGATAAAGGATATGGTACTTGACCGGGAACACCTTTTTTTTTTCCCCTAGGGCATCTTGAATAGCTGGTGTTAGTGCCCTGTGGAGCACACATTTAGTGAAACACTGTTCAACAAAGTAAAGTTTTAAGTAATTAGAGTAATTAAGAGGCTTCCATGATTTAGTCCTCATTTCCCTTCCTATTTATCCTATTTGCCTTCTATAAATTTCTTGTTACTAACTTAACTTTATATTCCAGGAAAAAAGGCCACTTACTATTCCAACAAATCCTATGCTTTGTCTCACACCTGGGTTTTTTCCTCTTTTCTTCCTCCCACTCTCCCATCTAATCTTCTCCAGTTAAAATTTTGCCCATAATTTAAGGCCCCACCCAAACTGTCTCTTTATCCATAACATTTTGGTTTATTGCTTAACTAAATATGGTTTCCTTGTGTTCTCAAATTATATACTACGGTTTTTATGGCATGTATCTCAATCTATTGGATATGGTGGCTAACGGTGGGCACATTTCCATTACCAATTTACAAATTCTTAAAATAAGACTGCTGTACATTGAATTCTCACCATGAACTAGCTACTCTTCTAGATATTTCTTTCATTAATTCATTTAGCCGTTCATCCATGTATATTCCCTCCTTCTCTGATCCAGCCATCCATCATATTAGTTCTGGGGCCAAGCATTGGGACTACAAAAATAAACCAGGTGCACAAAGCACATTCCCTCATATGGTTTATATCCTCGTGGAGGAACATAGGTCATAAACAGTAAAAAAGAAATAAATATGACTATTTGGAAAGTGGCAAGTGATACGTAGAGATTGAAACCCAATAAAGGTATTGAGGATAACTGAGGAATGGGATTACTACATTAAGTTAGAATGGTCAGGGCATTTTGCACATATTAGCTCATTTAATCCTCAGAATAATACTTTGAATTGCTTATTGCTATTGCCAGTTTATATATGAGCAAATTGAAACTAAATGAAGTTCCATAGGTTGATCAAGGTCATTCGGGTCATCAGTATTAGAACAGGGCTAACAAATATAGTTGTATAGGTTGCGCATTACAAAACCTCAAAAAGCACCATGTAAATGGTGTCTCTACCAGTCAGGATTAGATAGAGAAGCAGAACCACTCCAGATGTTGTAGAATAATGGATTTATGGTAGAGATGAGGCCTTACATAACTGTGAGAACTGATAAAGAGTCCATGGGAAATTGGTTGCTCTTTGCCCCATGGGGTTGAAAGTCATTGTAGGTGATCAAGACTAATAGTGCTAAGAACCCCAGTGAGCTGGGCGATCTGCAGGGAGCGCCAGCACCTTGTACCTTGTGGTTATACTTACACCTGGCCCAGGTCTCAGAGAAGCTGCACTGGAGGAGCCATGGCCTGGCTGCTGCCCAGGCCTAAGAGGTGAGCCATGAGATCAGGGATAACACGCATAAGCTATGACAGAACATGTTGCCCTCCAGTGAACTCACAGTCTAATGGCTGCTGCTTCTGCATCTTGTACAAAGTTCTCTTGTGACCAGCCCTGGCCAGAATCATACAAGGAACAGAATTCTTAGAAATGTAGCTCCAGGGGCGCCTGGGTGGCGCAGTCGGTTAAGCGTCCGACTTCAGCCAGGTCACGATCTCGCGGTCCGGGAGTTCGAGCCCCGCGTCAGGCTCTGGGCTGACGGCTCAGAGCCTGGAGCCTGTTTCCGATTCTGTGTCTCCCTCTCTCTCTGCCCCTCCCCCGTTCATGCTCTGTCTCTGTCCCAAAAATAAACAAACGTTGAAAAAAAAAAAAAAAAAAGAAATGTAGCTCCAGCTGAGTTGCATGCTTTTGATTACACAGTATTATCTCCTTCATATAACACAGGATGCCTCATTTTCATATACTCACAATACCTGCCGAAGAAAGTGGACACTTGCTTAATATTTAGTAAATAGATAATTCACATAGTATTGCATAGGCCTCACTGAAAAGTGAATCTAGAGAATAAAATTCTTACATTCTCCCAGTTGACTTTGTATCAAAGCACACAGTCTAGAAAAAAAAAAAAAAAAGTCACTTTGACCAGAGGAATGTAGAATGATCCCTTTGTCATTGAAACACTTCGTTTTTAGGAGAGCAGGATTAAGGGTCCCATTTCAAAAGGTAAACATTGTATTCTGGCATTGCTAGACCAGCATTGCCTGGGGACAGAAGCGTCAGCATCACCTGGGAATGTGTTAGAAAGGAATATTCCCGAGTTTCACCCCAGACTCACTGAATCAGAAATTCTGGGGGTGGAGCCTACCAATCTGTGTGGACAAGCCCTCAAGGTAATGGATGCACACTCAAGTTTGAGAATCACTGATCTAGAGATGCTGAATTCCTGGGCTACTGAATAAAAGGAGAGGCTGAAGGAAGTCCCATTTGATGAATCTGCATGTTTGGTGAGTACAAGAAGTGACACAGAATCACTAAGCTGCAACTTTAGATAACACAGGATAGCTAGTCAGGGCCGCTTGGGTGGCTCAGCCGGGTGAGTGTCCGACTTCGGCTCAGGTCATGATCTCGCAGTCTGTGAGTTCCAGCCCTGTGTCAGGCCCTGTGCTGACAGCTTGGAGCCTGGAGCCTGCTTCGGATTCTGTGTCTCCCTCTCTCTCTGGCCCTCCCCGGCTCATGCTCTGTCTCTCTCACTCTCAAAAATGAATAAATGTTAAACAGTTTTTAAAATAAATAAATAATAAATAAAGCATAGCTAGAGCTAGGCAAAAGTGGACAAAGTAAGGCAAAATAGGAGCAAGTACATCACACAGATGCAGATAAGAAAGAGTCACCCAGCCAACATGTAGGGGATTTCTCCAGGGGTATATGGCAGCACCTTTTCCACACATGCTTTTGACAGGTGGGGAGTCAATTTCCGGTTATTGGGCAAGCTCTGGGTAATCTGACGAGCTATACATCATGGGTTGCCACCCTGTTAATCAGGCACTTTGATACAAATGATCACGGAAGGGTGACACAACCACATTGCATTCTCTAACTTATGTGTGGTCACGTCTCTCCTTAAGAAAGTCCTTGTTTGTCTAAAGGAAAGTCAGTCCCTGTAGAATCAACCATTTAAAAAGCCTAGAGATAACGTGATTCGGATTAGGGCTAGGATTCTCAACTACCCCACCTCCTCTGCCTGCAGCTACTTCTTAACCCAGTCCTAATCTCACTCAGTCCAGACTCCTGCTTCATTTCCCTCATCACAGCCACGAGCTTATCTCCCGAACTCAATGTCTGATATTATGGTAGGATAATATTTTGAAATGCTGATCACCACGGGGGGCGTTTTTCACACTTTATCTCCTCCTTGTTCCTCTGCTCCTATGATCAAAGCTGAAGACCTAACTCTCTTTGGCTTTACTGTTCCATCCTGCTAAGACTTTGGGGGACTTTAGCAGATTTGTCAACAGCTGAAGAAAAAGGACTCGACTAGAGACAAGATGTCATCTTAAAAAAATACTGAGGGGAAGATTTGCCTTTGGCTGAAGGTTAGAGATTCAAAAGGGAAGAGAGAAAAGATGAAATAGAACTTCTTCATGGCCTGATAGTGAGAAGGATTTCAGAAAGAAAATGGTTTATCAGGTATGTGTAGGCCTGGGGGAGCAGAGGAAACCTCAAAGAAGGATTTCAGGGCCTCAAACCTAAAGGAGATAAAACAGAGCTCCCAGGACAGTGGGGGCCATGGCAGTATCTCTGTGGGCAAATGACTCATGACTGGTTCTACAGCATTCCCTTCAAACACCCAGTCACTGTAAAATTCCACAAGTGGAACATGGAAAACAGCTAAAGTTCAATTTCTCTCCAAAACTATGATATGGGCTGATTTATGGGAAAAAAGGGGTAATATTTCTTGTACAACTAAGCATATAGAATGGAGTTAACGTTTCCTAAGCCTGTACCTTTTTTCTCACTAAGATTATGTCTTTCCATTTACTTCATTTTGACAATGTACGGTACAGGGAAGACTTACTATCCTGAAATGAACTTAAGTACCACTGGCTTGGCTGCTTCTGGAGGTCAATTGCCAGAAACAGGGGTGGAACGTGGGGGGCAGATTTAAACAGATTCTAGATTGAGTTATTATAATTGGACATATGAATTCCACGTTGAAGGGTTAGATATCATTGTTACTAACAGTGTCCCTACAGTATCTAACTTGATAGTTCATCCCTCTTAGCCTAGTAGGAGAGTCAGGCTGGCATATATCATTGCTTATATAGAAAACAATAAACTATGATATCCTAGATAAATAGAATTAAATCCAACACACTTGAAAGATAGAGGAGGATGAAGATTGGGAATGTATCAGTCAGGGTCCCCGTACAAAATAGATATATTCTATTAAAAGAGACCAATTCTGTAAGGATTTTTGTTTGTTTGTTTGTTTACAAACATGTGGATGTAAGAGGGCACAGGGCAAAGAGCCATCATCCAGGACTTAGAAAAGCTGAGCTATTATCATCCACGGTCCAAAGGGGAAGAAGAAGTCCCAGGACCTGGAGGGAAAGTTGCACAGTGGGAGGCCTTAAAAAAAAAACAACAGTAGATTCATTTGAGAGACAAAACCAGAAGTGAGTTCACAGCAAGGATCTGGGGGAGATACATTCCCAGATCTTACCCTATTACCTCTTTCCCATCTCCATCTGGAGGGCTCCACTTGCTGAACCCAGCCTGAAGTCACAGGACTTGAGGACCTAGTTGACATTTTCTATAAACTATGCCTTTCCAGACAGAGGGCAGAAGAGAAAGGTGAGCTTGGATCTGGAGGGCAAACAGACAAGATGGGCTCGAAATGGTGTCTCTACGATGATGTCTCCACAGTATTTTGAAGGACCCTTAGTTTTCTAGGCACATAATGGAAGGAATTAACTTATGGTCCTTTTACAAGTTGGTTTTTTTATGTTGATAAAATGATAAATTCTGTCATTTTCTGAGCATGTTTCCACCTATTAGAATAGGAAGGATATAAGGGACAGGTCAGAGCATTTTCACCCAAGGACACTGAATTTCAAATGATGGTCCATGTATTAATATCATGTCCCCTCTCACCATGGATTGAATTGTGTCCCCCCAAAAGATGTTGAAGTCCTAACCCCCAGTTATCTGTGAATGTGACCTTATTTGGAAATTGGATCTTTGCAGGGGATCAAGTTAAAATGAGGTTATTAGGGTGGGTCCTAATCCAATATAACTGTGTCCTTAAAAAGGCTGCAAAGTTAGGAGAGAAACAGACAAGCACACAGGAAGAACACCATGGGAAAATGAAGGCAGAAATCAGGGTGATGCATCTATAAGGCAAGGAATACTAAAGGTTGCCAGGAAACCCAGAAGCTGGTCAGGAGGCAAGGAAGAGATTCTCTCTCACAGCCCTCAGAAGAAATCTGCTCTGTCAACACCCTGATCTTGGACTCCTGGCCTCTAGAACTGTGAGCAAGAAATTTCTATTGTTTAAGCTCCCCAGTTTGTGGTATTTTGTTATGGCAGCCTTTGTAAACTAATACACCTGTAACCCCAGTGTATTCTCCATAATTCTTTTTGTCTGCTACAAAATACATATGCTGATGATAAGAAATATTCTGCTCGTGTTTATACAAAACTTAATATAAATGATTGGGACGTCTATGGTTTTTAATAAGATTTTGCTTCCCAACAGAGATACATTTATCATGAAACCAATGAAATTTAAGCTTTAAGGTTCCCCAATTACATCGACCCCATCTAAGGCCCAGTACCTAATTTTATACTCTAAATCGGAATTCTTTTTCTTAAAGAGGGTATCCCAGATTATAAAAATGTTGGACTCCACAAAATCTGAATCCACTCTTTATCTCAACGTTGGTTGTTATAACTTCCAACTGCAGGTAGTTACTCACACAGCTGGATATAATATCTTTATATCCTAAATCACTACTAACATCCTTTCAAATTCATTGTTCTTATAAGCAACAACCACTAAAAATAAACTCAAAGGAAGGAATAACAAACAAAAGAACAAACAACTTTGAGAGTCCTTGAGCATAGAGCGTTCTAGGCCCAGTGGGATTCCAAAATGAGGACAAGAAGCCTTCTCTATTCTGCACCAAATGGTGATTTTTTTTTTTTATATTTTATTTATTTATTTTGCATGAGGGTTCCTGTTGCAGGTGAATTACCTCAGGGAGAAAGCCTATTTCTGATACCCCTGGTCTATCACTATTTTTTTCCAGGTTGTGAAACCCCAATTGCTTTGGAGAGAAGCTGGAATAAAATTGTAATTACATTCATTAGCATATCTAAATGGAAGCATCCTGCCCTACTGTATGTACTCATTAAGAGTGATCATCAACAGATTCCAGAATCTGCCTCATTAATTAGGTGGTGGAATCATACAGCATGATGGGGGGAGTCTAGGTGCTATGACCTGACCTGGTCATGACTGGGCTTTCTGTATCCTTAATTGATATCCACCCTCTACAACATGGGCCCTGCTCCCATCTGCCATTAAAATAACCTTCTTCGGGTTTCACGAGTATGTGCGCAAACTTAAAAGTACCTAAACCTTTTAGAAGAAGAAAAGCAGGCATCGCTCAAAGACCTCCACCAGGAGTTAGGCAAGGTAGCTGAGGTGCGGCTGAAATAATCTCAGAAAAAGAAAATCCATTATTCCCTCATGCTTCCATATGGAGGGGGCTCTACGTGAGAAACACTAGGATCCTCTCCACTTTCTTACTCATTCTTACCTCAGGGAAGAAGCACTCATCCGACTGGTGAGTTTGGGAGAAGGAATTGGGAGTTCCCGGAGCAGTGCCTTTTTTCCTCTCCTATTCTGAATCCACTTGGCCTGTAGAAGATACCTGTCTGCTCTCTGCCACGAAATCAGTATCCCAGGATAAGAGAGGCCCGATAGTCTTCAGCTCTACCTATGACTGGGTGTGTAAGTCTGTTTTGGATCTCCTTTTAAAAAGAAAAAAGAAAAAAAAAAGATTGCCAACACTTCCTCCTCTTCCTGGACATGCTTGTTTATTCTCTCACCAAGAACTGAAATCTATTAACCAACTCTTAAATCCAGGCAGGCCTTCTGATGTATTTATGCCAACAGAATACGGGGAAGTGTAGCTTCCATTACCCTTCTCTTGGAATCTGGTTGCCATGCTGCAGAGAAGTCCAGGCTGCCTTGCTCCAGAGAGAACAAGGATGTGGGAAAGAAGCAACCCATGAAGTAAGGAGCCATGTACAGGGGAACCAAAGTACCACAGCCAGCTCCCAGCATCTCAGCGTGCAGACACGCGAGAGAGCTCTCTTCAACCATCCAGCTCAGCCTCCCTGCCACCTGAATGCAGCCCTATGAGTGACTCCAAACAACACCCCACGGAAGAGAAAAACTGTTCAGTCGACCCACAGAATCACCAGAAGTAATCAATCGTTGTTTTAACACAAAAAGTTTTGGAGTTTGTTACACAGCAACATACAATGCATCTTTTGTTGGTAACTTTATGTAGTTTTAGGGTTGAACACTTAACAAAACCACGTGGACACAGACTTAAATCTTGTTTTCCAAATAGTTTTGTCAGTAATTAAGATATTTTAATTTCAGTCTTTCAACTCTTGGGTCTGCGTATCGATTGAATCCAAACTCTGGGAAGGAAGAAAACAGTACTATGTATTGACTGGCAAAGACTCCACAATTGGAGTTGTACCCTTATCAATCTACCTAAAACCCTGTGTATGCTCTGAGAGTTGGCTCAAACGTCACCTCCAAAACCTCGTACTTGATTCCAAACTCTCTTCTCTATATTTTCCCAGAGTATAACTTTATCGTGGCATATCTTTGCATTATGTCTTCTACATTACTCTACACTCATAGAAATCAGAGGGTATGTTTTATTTGAATTTACAGCACACTCAGAAATAGGCCCAACACAAAGTTACATTTAGTAAATGCCTTTTGAATGTAATATTTGAGAAGCTTTTTTTGTGTTTGCTTTAATAAATAGTATGAAACTGCTTCAGTCCCCCGACTGTTTTCTAAATTTTTTTATCTCAACACTTTTATCCACAGTTTGGTAAGATGGAAAGAGCAATAGCTTTTGACCAAAATGGAGGTGGATTTCAAATTTAATCTCTGCACCTTCTTGCTTACATGGTTTGAGCAACCACTTTCCATTTCTGAGCTTTCATCTCCTCATGGGATAGGAATGAATATTGACAGAATTTTGGCGATACAATTTTAACAGTTTTGATTTACATATAATTCACATATCATGCGATTCACCCACTGATTTAGATATAATTCACGTATCATGCAATTCACACATTTAAGGCGAACATTCACCACAATGTAATTTTTAAATATTCCCACCATCCTTCAAAAGATATCCAAATACCTATTAACAGTCACTCTCCATTTCCCTCTTCTCCTAATCCTGACCAACTACTAATCTGTTCTCTGTATCTATAGAATTGTCTATTCTGGATATTTCATACAAATGGGATCATACGATATGTAGTCTTTTATGACCATATTCTTTCACTGCTTAATATTTTCAAGATTCATCCAACTTGTAGCATGTATTAGTGCTTCATTCCTTTTTACCACCAAATAATATTTTATAGTATGACTTGACCACATTTTCTTGTCCATTTATTATTTGATGGACATTTGTGTTGTTTCTACTTTTCAGTTATGATGCTACTATGAGAATGTATGTACAAGCTTTGTGTGGACGTATGTTTTCATTTCTCATAGGTATATACCAAGCAGTGGAACTGCAATGTATGAGTGTTTTAATTATTCCACACTTGTAATTGTCTACCTTTTTTATTTTGGTCATTTGGTATGTGAAGTGGTATCTCATTGTGATTTTTATCTGTATTTCTCTAATGATGTTTAGCACATTTTACCATGTTTATTTATCATTATTTGCCTTCTTGAATAAATGTTTATTCATATTCTTTGTCCATTTTTTCAAGTTTATTTATTTTGGGGGGGGAGAGCAAGCTCAAGCAGAGGAGGGGCAGAAGGAGGGAGACAGAGAATCCCAAGCAGGCTCTGTACTGTCACCTGGGAGCCCCATGCAGGGATTGAACCCATCAACTGTCAGATCACAACCTGAGCCAAAATCAAGAGTTGGATGCTTAACCGGCTGAGCCACCCAGGTGCCCTTCATTGTCTATCTTTAAATTGCTTTTTGTTGTTGAGTTTTAATATTTTTTTCCTATTTCTGGAGACAAGTATCAGATATATGACTTGCAAATATTTCTTCCCATTCTGTGTGGTATCTTAGCACTTTCTTGATGCCCTTTGAAACACAGAAGTTTTTTTTTTTTTTTTGATGAAGTCTAATTTATCAATCTTTCCTCTAAACTTGTATTTATGGTATTACATCTAAGAAAGATTTGCCTAACCCAAGATTATAAAAATTTATTCCTGTTTTCTTCTAAGAGTTGTATGGTTTTATCTCTTACACTTAGGACTATAATTCATTTTGAGTTAATTTTGGGTATGGTGTGAGGAAAGGATCCAACTTCATTCTTTTGCATATGGATATTCAGTTGTTCCAGTACTGCGTGTTATAGAGATTAGTCTTTTCCTATTGAATTATCTTAGCACCCTCATAGAAAATCAATTCACCATATATGTAAAAGTTTATTTCTAGACTCTCAATTCTGTTCCATTACCAGAATTGATTTCAAATTTGCAATGAAATAGTTCTAGTAAAATAGAGAACTTTTAGAACTCTCCTTCTCTATTTTTACTACATTTTTACTGTATTTTATTATTTCTTTATTTATATTAACCTCTTATTACCTTTTCTGGTTCTCTTGATTTATTCCTATGGATTTTAATCATCATCCACTGTTATTTTTTGCTCCAATAGCTGTATTGGAAGTAGCTGCTTACTTCCTCTGAACTGTAATTATCAAATATGTTACATTTCTAGATGTTATATGCTCCCAAATACAATTATATACATATCATTTTATGCTACATGATTATCTCTACTGTAATTTCTTATATTTTTTCATGTATATTCAAATTACTGTTTCAAGTCACTTGCCTTCAGTCTGAAGAATTTTCTTTAATATTTCTTGTAAGGCAGATATCCTTATTTTTCTTTTCAAATTTTTATTTAAATTCTAGTTAGTTAACATACAGTGCAATATTAGTTTCCAGAGTAGAATTCAGTGATTCATCACTAACATACAACACCCAGTGCTCATCATTAAGGCAGATATTCTTGCAATAAATTCTCCCAGTTTTTGTTTACCTTGGGATGTCTTCACTTCATCCTTTTGAAAGATAGTTTTGCTGGATACAAGATTCTCAGTTGACTTTTTTTTTTTTTTAACTTTTAGCACTCTAAATTGCCTTTCAGCATTCATTGTTTTGGATGAGAAGTCATCTGTTATGCTTTGGGCTTCACTTATACAATGATGAATCATTTTTCTCTTACTGTTTCCAAGATTTCCTCTGTATTTATCTCTCAACATTTTAACCATGATGTGCCTGGGTGTGGATCTCTTTTAATTTATCCTATTTAAAATTTCTTGAGCTTCTTTGATGTGAAGATCAATGATTTTCATCAAATTTGGAAAGACTTCAGCCTTTATTTCTTCAAATATTTTTGTTGCTACTTTCCCTCCTTTTCTACTGGTACTCCAATTAGGCTTATGTTAGTGTTCTTAAAATTATATATCTCTGGGCCTTTCTTAATTTTTCTTTATTCTTTTTTCAGATTGCATATTCTCTACTGATCTGTCTTCAGGTTCTCTAATTCTCTCTTTTGCTAGCTCCAATCTATTGATGAACTCTTGTGAATATTTCACTTCATTTATTTGACTTTGTGATTTTACAGATTCCATTTGGTTCTTCTTTTAAAAAAAATCTACCTATTGATATTTTATATTTGATGAGATAATATCATCTCATCAAGGTATGGTAAGACATACCTTTCTTTAATTATTGAGGTGCATCATTCTTTAGTTTTTAAACATGTTTATAATGGTTAATTTGATATCTTTGTTAAATCCGACATCTGATCATGGTCACAGATTATTTCTGTTGCCTGTTTTTCTTACCTGTGTATTGGTCATATTTTTCTGCTTATTTGTATGTCTCATAATTTTTTATTATGAGAAAATTTTAAAAATATTATTTAAATATTTTAGATAATACATTGTAGGTACTTTGCTTATTGATTCTTCAACCTCAGGAGTTGTTATTGTTGCTTGCTTGAGCCTTTGTTGATTTGGTTAATAACTTGATTGAACTGAATCTATGAGGTCCATTTCCCCCATAGTGTGAAACCTTATGTGTTGCTTCTCACAGAGTGCAACCTTGAACATGCACACAGCCATCCTGACTTCATCCTTCCCTCCCTCCACTCCCAGAATGACAATGGTCTTATCAAGGTTTTCTTTATTTGTTTCTTGGCCTGATTTTTGTGTTAAGCTTCTGGCTGGTCTGTCTGCATTGACATCACACCAAGTTGTTAGTCTTTGCTAATTGCTAGCTGATTGCTCTATTGTTTTTAACAATGCCCCAGGGCATAAGTTGTCACATTTTCTTATCCAATTAAATATAGGCTTCTTTTCAGGGATAGTCTTTGAGGCCTGTCTCTGAAGTCTGCTCAGACCCTTGAGATAGCCTCTTAGCTATCTCTTTCCCTGGTTCCCTGTTAAACTTCTGCTGTTTTCTTTATTGCTATCTTGGAATTACTGGACTCCTTTTAGTTTCTCATCACCAAAATCTCCCTCATTTTTGATAGTGCCCTTAGGTTTGGAATTCCCTATGCTGTGCTCCAAATAAAGTTGATCTTGTCACAGAGAGCTATGAAGCTTTTTTCTCTTACAATCTGCCTCTCTCCCTGGGAAGAAACTCAGTATCCTTGTTCTGGAGGATTGGGGCATTAAAAATGGCCAGCTTCTCTCAGAATCGCAATCCTAGTCTATAAGTGGGGCACTAAATCCGGGAGGTAAATCTGGGACACGGGCCAATCAGGGCCGAGTATTCTTGACCTACTACATCTTGGGTAGAGCTTCCACCTTACAGATGGGGATGGGTGGAAGTAGGAAGCCTCAAACCTCAGTATCACACTTGACTGGGGTAGAGCTTCTGCGGCTGGAGCTTGGGAGAGAGGAGAAATGCTGATGTCCTGTTTTTCCAGCAGAGAAACCTTAGTTCTAGCCCAAGCACTAGGAAGAAATAGAATGCTGTGATTTTGCCACCAGGACTAAAGCTTCCATCACACTAAATTGAAGGAAGAATGGGAGAAGATCTAGTCGTAGTTCAAATATCAGACTCTCACTGTCACTGAGATTTAGTAAATTTTCCTAAATCAACATTTCACCATTTGCTTCATGCCCTTAGGATAATTTCCTCCAGAAACCTTAAGTATTATTTTCTTAAGACAATTTTTATTAGTGATTATTTTTTTCATTAAAGAGAGCATCTGCAGAACTCCTCGAACTTCATTCCAACTCAGTAATGGATTTAGGTTTTGTTTGTTATAAGTTCAATAATTTTCCAAGACTTCTTCAGAATGGGAATTTTGCAGGTTTTAAAAATCTTAATGCAAATGTAAGGATTTCTTTTTCTTCTTATTTTACAGTGAGTCAGGGTCAAGGATATGAAATTTTCTGAGATCATGAACAAAGACTGACCCATGAAATTTGGATGTGATTTATATTGATATATGTATATTATATTTATATAATATTATTATATTATATTATAATATATTATTATATTATGATATATAGATATATAGATATATAGATATATAGGTATAAAACCACAAAATTCTGTTTAACTTTGTGGTCCAGTTTAGACCTGACATTTTACAATTAGTCCAACATTTCATCTGAAAAGCAATTTAATACTTTTTAACTCTTGTAAGTGTGGAAAGAGGATACCATTTGATATTATCATATTTTTAAGTTCTTATACCTTGACAGCTGTTTCCTTTATGTAAGTTAGGTCCTAAGTCTTTATATTCTTTATAAAAACTCAGTGCATTCCCCTTCCGCCAGTACAGCCCAATCTACACGGGCTTTTGTCTTCTCTACTCCTTTTTTTTTCTATTTGGATATGTTCATTTCTCTTCTGCCACCAGCCCTTGCTTTTTCCAACGTCAATCACTCAAGCAATTATCAGTGACTTGCTATTCTTTCCTTCAATTCTTTTCACGATTCTTTACAAGAAAGACTCAGGATCCAAGCTGGCGGACATAGATTTCTCCTTATAGTGTGTGGGGGGGAAGAGGTTTTGAATATTTAGACATTAATTTTTTGTTTCCTGTTCACTAAAAAAAAAAAAAAAAAAAAAGACTGCCCATATTGAAATCCTTCTAAACTGGTAAAAATGTCAGTCATGGAATGGTGGGCTGGTACACTAATAGAATGTTGACAAAAGACATTATCCTTGTTTTAACTATTCACACTTATTCTGTTCTCAGCCACTTTGGAAAAACTAGGCTCTCTTAGCAGACATTTCGATAATGCCTATTTTATACAAATTAAATTGTATAACTGGCCTAAAGTGCACTCCTTTAAGAGGTATTAACTAATGTCGATTTTCTTTCTATTCTCTGCCTATTCTTGGACAATAGTATTTATACATACGAAGAATGCGAAAGTGACACACCTCTTCTGTAGGCTTCCGTTGGCTCCTTTTGGATATCCCTGAGCACATGAAAATATGCCTGGAGTGCTGGCAATGATTTTCTAGAATTTAGCAGTGGAGAAAAGAATCTTCTGACGGTGGCTTAGGGTTATTCGCTAACATATTTACTGTACAGATGTACATTGATAGAATTCAAGCAAGAACTGATGCCGTGTTCTACATTTGCATTAATTAACACAACACTGGCAAGTGACACTGTGCATAATTTTAAAAATATTTTTTAACTCACTATTGTTTATGTCGACCTCTTGAAAATATAATATGGAAATATTTTCCTCACCAAAATAGTGTTTCTTCTGCTTGATGAGCCTTCTGTTTTCTCATTGGAGGTTTTTCCTTAACTATTTTCTATCTCATCACATTGTAAATTAAATATAGAGAACGATAGATGACAGACAGATAAATAGACAACAGACTTATTTTGAGGTTTTCAAACACTGAGTTCATCTAAAATACTAGAGTCTAGAGATAATCACACTTGGGCTGGGGAATTGCTGTTCCCAAAATGTACAGAGAATGGAATTTAACAAGAAAGTGAGTCTAGACTCTACAGGGCTAGGAAAACATTCCACCGTCTGCAGACATGTAATGCATTACTATCCCCATTGCTACTTCTATTGCCGCCACTGTGATTGCTACCCCATCTCCCATCAGGAAAATGTCACTGGGTGAAGAGAACTGAAGGGAAGTCCTCTTGTCAAATATATAGTCTATATGGAACTTTTCTACAAATTTCTTCCCAAATAAGTGGAGAGGGTGCAAGGAAAGTGGATGAAAAGAAGTTTGGATTGAAATGGTATATTTTATTTATCAGGAAGGTGAAGGAAGGAGACAGAAGGGAAGAGAACCAGAACCTGGGATAGAAGAAATAAAGAGAAAGGTACTGTGGAAAACATGGAGATTGGAAAAAGGAAGTACCACAACAGCAGAGCAGAAATTCACAGACCGGGAGGACCAGGGAAGTCATAGAAATGATCTCACCCATTGAGTCTAGCACTACCTTCAAATATGCACACAACCTTGAAGATGTGCAAGGGACCTTAGAACAAAAATCTTTGCTTTGAGACAACTGTGCGGACCAAGGCTGTCTTGCTTTGTGTCAATGTGCACAGTTACTCTATGTTGCAAGAGAGATTTTTAAGAAAAACGGTTGACATCCATAGAGTCAGTGCAATCCCTATTAAAATTACAGTGGCATTTTTCACATAGGAAAAACAACTTTAAAATTCATATGGAACCACAAAACACCCAAAAGTAATTTTGAGGAGACAAACAAAGCTGAGGCATCACACTTCCTGATTTCAAACTACACTATAAAGCTCTAGTAATTAAAACAGTATGGAGTATGGTACTGGCATAAATAATAGACACATAGACCAATGGAACAAAATAGAAGCTACAAAAATAAACTCCTGAATCTATGGCCGACTAATGTTTGACAGGGAGACAAGAACACTCAATGGGGAAAAGAGAGCCTCTTCAAAAAATAGTGCCAGGAAAAGTGAATGACCACATACAAAACTTGAAATTAGACCCCTATATTACAACACTCACTAGCATTAACTTGAAATGGATTGAAGACTTAAATGTAAGACTTGATTACCCAGACCACCTAGAAGAAAACCTTGATAGTGGTTTGGCCAAATTAAGACATTATGTTATTTATTATTCAAGATGTTTTCAATGACCTTATTTCTAAATAAAACCACATGCTGAGGTACTGGGAATTAGAACATCAGCATATGTGTTTAGGAGTGACAAAATTCAACCCATAGCAGTCCACCTTCTCATCCCTCAAAATTCATGTCCTTCTCACGTGCAAAATACATTCACCCATCTCAAAATCCCCCAGAGTCTTAACCCATCCCAGCATTAATTCTAAGCCTAAAATACCATCTAAATATCATCTAAATCAGATATGGGTGAGATTCAGGATATCATTCACCCTGAGACAAAGTTCCACTTTATCTGTGAACCTATAAAACCAGAGCACAAGTTATCTACTTCCAAAATTCAATATTGGGATAGGCACAGGATAGACATTTCCATTCCCAAAGAAGAAAGTAGAAGGAAAAAAAAGTGTACAAAAAAGTCCTAAAATCAGCATGGTGAATTCCATTAGGTTTTTTTTTTTTTAATTTACATCCAAATTAGTTAGCATATAGTGCAACAATGATCTCGGGAGTAGATTCCTTAGTGCCCCTTACCCATTTAGCCCATCACCCCTCCCACAACCCTTTCAGTAACCCTCAGTTTGTTTTAAACCTTTAAAATAATCTACTTATAGGCCTATAGGAGTGGAGACCCTGCTCCCTCATCACTGGGTAGTCACCTGCCCTTTGGCAACTGAAGAGGTGACCCAGCCTTCTGGAACCAAGGAGGAGCCACCTTTGGGGATCATTTTTCCTTTGTCTTCTCCCTATGCCTATGAATTTTGAGAAAAGTTATTTGTGTCACTCTTGGAATCAGCATATAATTGCCAGTGCAAAATTATCAAGAGCTCACTTTTCCTTTGTATAAAGCAACCAGCAGTATGCCAGATAACGGCTCCTTGGCTGCCTGGGTTCCTGAGTAACGATCATGAGCAGAGGCCCTCTGCCCACATGTGATTGCTGTGTAGCATTAGTGGGAGATAAACTTTGGGAGTTTTGAAGCACGGAGACTTCCCAGTTATTTGCTACTGCAGCATGACTTACCCTATCCTGACTAGTGAAAAGTCTTTACAGTGTGTCATAGCCAGTACAGACAGGTGTCAGGTAGGTGTCTAATGAAATTAACAAAGTGTTTTTGAGTACCTGCTACGGAGGAGAAGCTATTGAGCATTGGTGATACAAATAATATGGTGATAAAAATACGGCGATAAAAAATATTGTCTCTGCCATCAAAGAACTCGCAGGGTAATGAAAGAAAAAAGAGGCAAAGAGAATCCAGTGTAGTTGATGCTCTGATAAAGGAAACACAGCAGACTGTCATAGGGTAATGTCCTATCTTGTAGGGGAGTGGGAGGGAGATGGGCAGTCCTGAAGCACTTCTAATGACATCTAATGATGGGTCAGCTAGAAGGGAGGAGGAAGAAATAGCATAAACATATGTACCAGGTCACAGGAGTGTCAGGGGAACGGCAAGTGTCAGAGTGGATCTGGAGACTGGGGTATGAGGAGAGGGCTGAGAGGAGGCCAAGGTCAGAGCATGAAGGGCCATGTGGGTGTTTGGATTTTATCCTACAGGCAATAACAAATCACTTAAAGGTTCTAAAGTGAAGAAGAATATAACGATCTTCAGTTTAGACAGATCGCACGGGTCCTGTAGCAGCTGATTTTGTACCCTGCACCACATCCCCTCAGCCACCAATTTTCGTGTGGTTGGGATGATTGGCTCCGCATTTCTGTCAGCTTAGTGCACACAGCAATGTTTTTTCACTCTTCTGTCTTAAAACTTTTTCCAAAGCCATGGAAAGTACAGCTAAGAAGGACAAGAGAGTTCATACCAATAGGGCAACCTTCAACATACAGAAGACAGTGGTTGGAAGACAAATGTTCCAATCTCTTGCCCTTTGGGGGGATAATTTGGAGGTATATATTCTATGTGGTTGTTCAGATGTACCCCAGCAGGACTGATTCCTAGAGCCCACAGCGGTAAGGAACTTGGTAACGCACCCCTGACTGACTTTCCCTTCCTGCCTGTCTTGCTCTCTCGCATCATCATTGTAGCTTTCTGTGATCACCTCCTGATAAATACTTGCAACCAAATCCATGCCTCAGGCTCAGCTTTCTGGGAAATTCAAATTAAGATAAATAGCAAAGTCAAGTTAATATGTGTTATGTGTTAAAGGTTTTTTTTTTTTAAGGTAGAACCACCGTTCTCCTACAAATATAAAATGGACACATCAAAGATTTTATTTAACTTAATTAATTTAACTTAATTTAACTTAATTAATGAGGGAACCGATAAGATGTTACAAGTGGTTCAAAGGAGAATTCAAAGTACTATACAAAAATAGCTCAGTCAGGATTACTGAAATGAACACATACATCCAAAACTGACTTTTTTTTTTTTTCCCCAGCAGGGAGAGAAGAGTTGTCCCTTCTTGGAGCAGAATTCATTTGCATGTGTATAGACTGGATCCATTTATATTGCTATTAGCTACAATTAAAGGGTTTTAAATAGGTCAAAGACATTAAGGGCACAAAGAACCTGGAAGGATGCCAATAAGGACACTCAGCAACTTATTTATTTGATGCATTTCAGTCTTTCACACCTTTTCCTTACAGACGAAAATAAGAAACATCGCTGCGAAACTTCAGTAGGAACTACATGTGGCCCCTGACTTACAATGGCTCAACTTAATGATTTTTTGACTTTGCAATGGTGCCAAAGTGATATGAACTCAGTAGAAATGCATTTGTGATATGGGGCATGATCCTCTCTGGTGATACCAGGCAGGGGCAGTGAGCTGCAACTCCGTCAGCGGACCCATGAGGGTAAACGACTGATACACTTACAACCATTTGGTTTTTCACTTTCAGTACAGAATTCAACAAATTACATTAGACAGTCAATACTTTTATTATCCAGTAGGCTTTGTGTTAGATGATTTCGCCCAACTGTAGACTAATGTAAGTGTCTGAGCACATTAAAGGTGGGCTATTCTGAGTTCTGACGCCCAGTAGGTTAAGTGTATTAAATGCATTCTTGACTTAGGATATTTTCAATTTGTGATGGGTTTATCAGGAGGTAACCCCCTCATAAATCCAGGAAGATTTGGAGTTCAACATTCACATGACAGGTAGCAAGAATGAGTGCCCAAACAAATGGGGGAGAGGGATAACCAAAAGGGACTTTTAGAAGATAGAAAAGTGCCGATCAACTAATAGATGTGGAGAACTGGAAGAAGGATTGAAAGGTAACGCCATGTTTATGTAAGGCAATTAAATGTTCCCATTTATTGAACTGAATTGAATAAATGGAAAATTACCGAAGTAGGAAAAGGTTGAAAGTTGGTGGGGGAGAAGGAGAGCTGTCAGTAACCAAATTTGGTATCACAAACATCTTAACTTCTCTCATCAAGGTGACGAGGTTGGAAGTGGGAGGCAGTCTTGCCTAGTAGTTAAGAGCACAGGTCTTGGAGTCATTCAAACAATGGTTGAATCGTAATTTACCACTTCCTGGTTATGCATTGTAAAGAAGTTGTGCAGCCATTCTGAGATGCAGTCGCTTTTTTTTTTTTTTAAAGTTGATATAAGGATTAACTGAACTATTGTTTGTAAAGACCTTCTCTTGCTGCTAAGCCCATAGTACACAGTTACGTCTTAATACATAGTAACTATTATTCCTTAATCAGAATTGGAAGAATACTTCAGGTGCAACCTGTAAGCACCGAAGGCCTGGCATTGTACTATTCCAGGATTAAGAAACAATATGAAACGTTCTATGTGGATTTCCTTATCAAACAGGGACACAGTTATAAGCTGCATTTACCTTTGTCTTTGAAAGTGTTTTACTTTCCTTTAGTTAAATGAGATTTATATGAAGTTGGCATTTGTCTAAAAATAGGGGAAGGACCCATCACCTAATGTGATTAATGTGAATCATTCACTACTACGAGCTCATAAGGAGAAGCCACTAACATCTTCAAATTTAAGCTGAAACTTTAGTGTCAAGCTGATTTATTCAGTCGTTCCTGAGAATATTCCCCCTTCCCTCATATGTCACCGTGGTTTACAGTTATGTATTGGAAGGGGATTTGACGTGGTGAAAAGACTGTGCAGCACTGTGTAAGGGAAGAGTTTCTTGGTACTGTGTAGACCTTGGTCAAAAATGAATGCCTTTCAGGCCTAGAATTTTGCATTGTCTATCTCATCTCTCTCTCTCTCTCTCTCTCTCTCTGTCTTCACAGGAATAACGAAATCTCCCAAGCTCTTGCAAGTCTGACTCATCTTTGCCCTCTTTTAAGAACTGCCAAGTGTCATGACTTTAGACAGACTTCCTGATACTGGTGGCATGAGTGGGAATGACAGTGATGGCAGTGGCAATGTCGCTGACAATTGTGATGCTAATTATGGCAGAGGATTATTATAACTTCTGTTTGCATACGGACACTTTCTTTTGCTCAGTTCTAGGTGTTAGTCCCCTTTTCCTCAGTAGGTGTATGTCTAGCCCTTCTAGCATTTCGTAAAGTCCTCGGTATCCTGAAGTGAGATGGTAGGAGGAATACGAATCTGAGGAAAGAAAGAAAAGAATGAGGAGGAAAAGGAGAAATTTTCCCCAGACTGGAAGAGGTTAGAGGTTGGCCTGTCTCAAGAGAAGGTCTGATTGCTCATTACTCTGGGTGGACATGCTAACCTCATAATTGAGTATGTGATGGTGGGGGCCTGAGAGAAGACTGTAGGCACGAGAGTGCCCGTTGTCACCCAAGCATTTTATGTCCTGAGTATGACTCAACAGAGCCCCTGGATGGACTGAAAGCTTGCCAGAGGAGCTAGGACAATGAGTGGTCACCCACCAGCAATGGCAGGAGGGCTTTCTCGCCACTTTATACCTGGGAAGACAGTAGTCCTTTGGGTACACTTTGGACGTGTGCATGTGTGTGTGAGTGTCTGTGTGCAGGGTGGAACCCTGATAACTAACATGGAATTTTGAGCTCATTTATTTTATTTAAAAAATTTTTTTAATGTTTATTTATTTTTGAGAGAGAGAGAGAGAGACAAAGCATGAGTCGGGGAGAGGCAGAGAGAAAGAGGGAGACACAGAATCCGAAGCAGGCTCCAGGCTCCGAGCTGTCAGCACAGGGCCCGATGCGGGGCTCGAGCCCACAAACCGTGAGATCATGACCTGAGCTGAAGTCGGACGCTTAACTGACTGAGCCACCCAGGCGCCCCTAATTACTTTTGAGAGACAGAGACAGAGCGTGAGCTGGGGAGGGGCAGAGAGAGAGGGGGACGCAGAATCCGAAGCAGGCTCCAACTCAGGAACCACAAGAGCATGACCTGAGCTGGCCGCTTAACCAACTGAGCCACTCGAGCGCCCCAGAGCTTATTTATGTAAAATAGAGGAGTGTGGTATTTCTTGCATCTTGAATTTTCCACTAAGAGTTGAATGGCTGGATAATGCTGATAATGACAACAGATATGAGGTGTGATTGGTTTTCAGGTGTGATTTATCCCAGGAAAACTTCACATTCTTATGATAAATCTGAGATCGCTGCTACATAAACAAACAAACAAACAAACAAAACAAATCAAACAAAAAACAGAAAACTGGGGAAGTGAAGTTGCACAAGGTCGACAAGCAAAGGACTTACGCGGCCGGGACTAACACATGGGTCTGTCTGACCCCCAAAGCTCATCTTTTAATGACCGTAGCAGCAACTTTGACCTCTGACCTCAAACCTGGCTTTATGGGCAGACAAACCAGACAGCTGGCATTGCAGTGGGATCTGAAAGCTGAGAAAAGACGCCCCTGAGGAAAAGTATGTCCCTCTGAGGTATATAATTCTGAGTAATAAAATTATTTCTTAAAGAGGAGGGTGTGAAGTACTTTCTCCTCATCAGCCACAGTTCACATGGGGGGTGGGCAGCAGCACAAGATGAACTTTGGGTGTTTAAAACAAAATGGAGCCAGGAGCCTTGCACCGTGAGGCTATGGAGGACTGGGCGGGTGGGGAGGGAGCCCAGAGAAGGGAGTTGTTCTAGGAAACTGCAGGGGCCAGACAGGCTGTGGGAGTGAGGAGTCTGAAGATGAGCAGGGCCATCTCCACATATAAATGGAGCTGGAGAATTAGGTGCCTACTTCGAAGTTTTCAAAAAGCTGACTCTGCCCCGTAACCACCTTGAAATGTCCCGGTGCCCCAGGCAGCCTGACAGTCTGCCAAACGAACATTTGGAAAAGGTGACAAAATCTTGACAGAATATAAGAGCTGGAAGGGACGGCAGGATCGTCTTGTCCAATCATTTGCCAAGTTCTAGATGAGGAAACTTTTTTAGCTAACCAAATCCTACTCGGAAGCCAAGTGTGCAAGGCGACAAAAACAGCTCCTTCGGGTGAAGCTGGGTTGGGAGGCTAGTGCCCTGTCCACTCTTTTTCCTCCCTTCTCCTTCCAAAGTGTGGGTCTGTTTGTCCCCACAGTCTGTAGGATGCTAGAAGGGCATCATTTGAAAAACCACTGAGAGTCATAACACCTCATTCTTAGCTGAGCAACGTTTTTCAGCTAAAAAGACAAGGTAGCTGGCTAGAAGCCTTGACCCTACTTTTCTTGATCTCCAACTCAAAATTTTTATTTTCCTTTTTACTGTGTAGATTTTCTACACACTTACCTTTTATGTATCTCGGTACCCTCTCAGAAACGAGTAAGCTGATGGTACTAGGACCACAGCAATAGCAGTAAGTCCCCCAGTGCCCCTTATGTGCCAGGGAACAAGGAATAATGGATCCACCTTATCATAACCTTACAATCAAATTACAAGCTACGTTTCACCCCCATTTTATTGATGGGAATCTAGAGTTCAGAGAAATTGCCTAAAGCTCACAAAGAAAGTGTTTCAGGAACCAGAAATTGAATGTAATCCATCCGACCCCCATAACTTTCATTCTTCCCATGGGGTCTCCCTTGGATTCTCAAGGAGCGTGTTTCCTTTTATGATCCTGGTTTCTCTTCCCAAAAGTTACATGAATAGGGGACCCCGTATCTCTGAAATTCAATCCCTGTTTTAAAAAAATACATACGCACAGGCGCGTGCATACGCACACACACACACAGGCACACACACACACACACACATATCCACACGTGGTGATCCTCATACAGGTCTACAAAAAATTCAATTGAATGGTTTCAATTTCCTTAATTGAATTCTCTGGAAAAGCCCTATCAAAATCGTTCTAGAGCCCCATGAAATATAGCTGGCGTAGCTGGATGGACAGCGAACAAAATCCTAGTGGGAGGCAAAGGAAAGAGAGAGGTAACGGGAGGAAAGACACCGCCCTGGAAAACATTGCAGTTCCGAGCTCAGAGCTTACTCCACAGGGGCGCCAAGCAAGATGAGAAACTGACCCTATATGTTCAGTGGGAAAATCAAAAAGTAGGCCAAGTGCACATTAGTTAATATTAAAGTGAGAGTCTCTGGAATTGTTTCTGCAAATCCCTCACTCACTGGTCTAATTAGGGAAAATGGAGGATCCCAACGTATCAGTAATTTCACACCAGTGGAAGGCATTGGAGTTACATAAATGTTTACCTCAATAATCCAGGCACAGGGTTATGCCTGTTTCTGAAAACTTGGTGAAGCAGGAGGGGACACAAACAACTGCCTAAGGTTAGTGAAGTTGCTCCCAAAATAAGAAAATACAACCAGGCACCGGTCATTGGTCACTCTCAGTGTGGTACGAAAACCATGACTCCCACAGACTCCGTTTTGTGGTCGCCACTTCACAAGCTGCTCCCTCCCTCCCTTGCGTTGGGCAAAGGTGATCATCTGTCATTTCTGCCTAGGCGGCTCTAAGATGGAGGAAATAAATTGTCCCCTAAGTCTCTTCTTCTTCTTGTTTATATTTAATTGACTTAAAATACCACTGGACAATGCAATAAATGACTATGGCAAACAACGTCACTCATCATCCCAATATTTTTTGTCCCTAGCTTTGTGCGATAATAACGGACATTTGCATAGCTCCATATAGTTGACACAACTCTTTGACCAGCTTCGATTAATCATATTATCACATGAACACTGCTGGAACCAGGCAGGGCTTTTTTAAGCTAAAGACCCAGAAACTACCTCTCAGACAAGTTGAGCAACCTGCCCAAGATCACACAGCTAATGACTCGTGAAGCCCCCCCAGCTCTTTGACTTCTAATGCAGCTATATTTCCCTCACGGCTCCTATCTTTCTTTCGTCACCACAACATTAGTGTTGTCTGTCTTTCTGTTGATTGCGTCTCTCCTCGTGAAAATCTATTTTCCAGCCAATGGTAATGTAGCGGAACTTTTTTTTCAATCCTTACCGAGTGATTTTCCAATAATTTTTAAATACTCATCAGTAAAACATTTCTACAAGGTTATTAAGTCCTTCACAAGCATGTTAGAGGGCCACTTTACCGGCAGCCAAAAAATGCATTAATACATTCTTGTGTGTGAAGTAGGTTAAAAATAATATGTACACCCGAGATAATGGAAACATGTTGACATTATTAAGGCTATAACACATTTGAAGTTACCTTAATTGTAATATTGAGCAAATTAAAGATTATCAAGTACAGTGTCCCTGAACATCCTAGAGCAGCATCTTTTCCCATTTGACTAATTGCTGTGACACTTGAGATCTCAGTGTGATGTTTTCCTCCCCACAAGTGCACAAGTGGAGGCCACTGCACCTCTCTAAATAAACAGGCAGATGTGCTTAAATAATAAATTAATTTATCGAGAGAAGTCAGAGTCGCAGCCTTGGTCCTTTGGCTCTGCCACGAACATCGTCTGCTGGCTGAACAAAAAGGAGGTGGTTGCAGTTTCGGTTCCACTGAGCATACGTGAAAAGGAGAGACTGTTCTTGCTGTTGTACCTGTAAGTGAGCCCAGGAGAGTGTGGTGCCCTCAATACCACGACCGCATAGTGTAAGGGTCAACAAACTTCCGTTCCCAGAGAGCAAATATTTTAGGCTTCGTGGGCTGAATGATCTCTGTTGCAGCCACTCAGTATTGCTAAGGAGGTGCGAGGAGCCAGGGACAATAAATAAGCAGGTGAACAGGGTCAGGTTCTGATTAAACTGTAGTTTCAGAAATAAGCAGTTGCTGGATTTGGCTGATGTGGGTGCTGTCTCTTGGCCACCCGTGAGGTCGTGGATGGAGCACTGGCCTGGGGGTCAGGAGAGAGGGCCTCGGTCTCTGGAGCAAATCATGCTGTGCGACCTCAGACAATTCACTCGTGGTCCTTAGCTTCCCCTTCCTCTAAGGTCATTTCTATCTCTGCCCATCTGACACCAAAACTGAAGAGCAGGTAGGACCCAGAAGATGGTCTAATTGAGAGATGGCACATTGAATTGGTTGCAGGTCCTGTCTTAGTTTGAGCTGCCTCCACACAGTTCCTGAGACAAGGATTTGGGTGCAAGGAACTTATTTTGGAGGTGAGCCCGTGAAGCATGTGAAAGTGTGGGAAAGTGGGTCAGGAAAATGGAGACAGTTCATAAAGTGTGGGAATGAGTGGGTCACCACAGTGGGCAACTGGGGCTCAGTCCTGCTGGGAACTCTCTGATAGACTGCCTGGAAACCCCTCATAACTATCTCATGAGATGGCAAGAAAGCTGGGTCTTTATCCAACAACTCCCATCCCTCATTGATAGTTATTAGGGTGGGGGTGGGGGTAACTCTCTGGTGCCTCTAGCCTGGTCTACAGATGCAGCAGTTATACTCCAGTGGAAAGAGAACAACTTCAGACAGAAAGATACAGGAACCCGGTGGACTATCTAAGGAGAACCTCTGGGGCACAGGCGAAAGGATTAAGGGTAGAGTTTTGACAGCATCTGCTCTCTGTAGGTCCCGTACAGGAAAAAATGAATGAGTGAAACAAGCCTGTGAAGGAGACAATGGGGAGTGGTAGGGATTAGGCCAAACTGGAGAGCATATATCCAGTCTAAAGGGATTATTGATTTAAGCAGATTGTATCAGTCTTCAGGAAAAACAGACTCAGTAGAATATATAGATATATATAAGAGGAGATTTATTATAGGAATTCGTTCATGCAAGTATGGAAGTCAAAAAGTCCCACAGTCTGCTGCCCACTGGAAAACCAGCAAACCTGGCGGTGTAATTCAGTCCAAGTCCAAAGGTCTGAGAACCAGAGAGCTGATAACATCAGTCCCAGTCTGAGGCCAAAGGCTCGAGAACCACGAGTGCCAGTGGGCAGGAGATTTTGGATGTCTCAACTCAAGCAGAGAAGAAAACCCACCCTTCCTCAGCCTTTTTGTTTTATTCAGTCCCTCAACAGAGTAGATGATACCCACCCACTTAGCGATGGTGATCTTCTTTACTTAGTCAACTGATTCGAATGCTAATCTCTTCTGGAAACACCCTCCCAGACACATCCAGAAATAATATATTACCAGCTATCTGGGCATCCCTTAGCCCAGTCACGTTGACACATAAAATTAACCATCACACAGATGTTTCAATTTTTCACCAGCAGTCAGAAATCCAGATTTTTATGTAAAATGTTTCTTATTTTTAAATCTTAGCAACTAATTCAAAATTTTAAGCACACAGTGCTAGCTAAAGAAAATAAAAAGTCAAGCCTAGCAGGACTAAAATGATAAGAAGACCCTTCTTTCATCAATATGAAAGCAAAGGCTCAAACTTCCAAAGTGAATTAATGGAAGAATATACATTCAGCTATTTCAGAACCATTTCTTTTCTCTGCATTTTATCTACAAACGTTTTTCTTATTTGGGTTACTGGTCTCAACCTTCATCAACCCACTTACTAAAGCCAGAAGAGAGATATTTTAGATTTTCCCCTAATCTTCTCTTGTGATGGCCAAGTACTTTTTTGTTGTGTTTTCTAGGTGCCCTTGAATTCCCTTCTATCATTTCCATTCCCAATGCCTTAATTAAGGACCTCACCACTTCTCTTTTCTATTTTATGGCCTTATCACTCTTACCACGGACATAGGTGATGAGCCGATAACCCTGCGGCTGATAGTGTTGTCTTCAACCTATGCTTCAAACTGCACATAAGTTATTCTCTCTGAAACACTGAGCTGCTCACACGGTTTCCCAATTTAAAACCCATGGGGCCATCTCTAGTTATTAGCCAAAGTATCAATTCTTGGCATGGTTGTAAAGCACTTCATTATATTTGGTTACATTTGCTCTCCCTCCGCCATTGTTCAGGGCCAGGTCACGACCCTTGCTGTGCTCCATGACCTTTTTGCCCACTGGCCTGCAATCTCTTTCTTAATGCATCCAGGACCTTTTAATCCTCACTCCACCCACATCCACAGGCACGCACTGCCTCCACCTCCAAATAGCCATGGGCTACCTGAGGTTTTCCTGATCCCACACAAGGGAAAGACCAATCATCCATGCAGACTACGAAAAATACAATGCGTGTCTCCCCCATGGGTTTAGGGGATTGAATCATTTCAAGGTAGGCTGAAAGGAATAAAGTTTTCTGGATGCTTCTAAATGTCAGGCATCTTTTCCACACGCTACTGATCGTCTCCTTGCCCTTCCTAATTTAGCCCCCCCCTCCCATCACCAGGGCAATCTGCTTCTTGTAATTAACAAACAGAACAGAGATACCCTTGAATGTTTCTCTTTGGGGACCCCACAGAATGGTTATTTCTTGAAGCTTGGAAGACCTTGGTACTTGGAGTGCACGACACCCGCCAATTAGCTCTGTAACAGTCCCCAGATGCGTCCAGGTGCTCAGACATCGAGGCACCAAGTGTATCACTTCCATCTATGCACGTCCTCCCCCATGTCCGGGATCCACACATCAAATTAAGAGGAGCATTACAGTTGCATAAATCTGACATAATAAATGTGGACAGAGGGAACGATCTCTCTATCTTACTGTATTCTCATCACAAAGGAGACGACTCACACAAATCAAGGCAAAGGAAATGTGGAATGCTACTAGATATTTAAGTACTAACTGTAAAGTTGTGCGAGAACCGTGATCCATTATAAAGGAGCACAAAGAGAATGCTTTCTAAACAAGTGAGGCAGCTTTAGAACCTCTACGGCTCTAACCAAAACAACCACAACTACAAGGTGCAGAACGTGAGATTGTGAACGTGCTAAATCTCAGAACATAGAGACAAGGAGGAAGTGTGTCAAAGTGGGCCCGAAATTCTTTGCCCCTGAAGTTGAAATCAACTACAGTTCCCTACTTCCATTTCTACGTCCCCTTATAAAAGGATCAGTGCTACAGCATGTGCATAGAATCCCCCCTTCCATTCTCCACTTGTGTTGGTATTCCAAACCTGTCTCTCATCAGCTCTGGAAAGGCTTCTCTGATATCTCCGGAGTTTGCTTTTTTTCTTCATTACCTCTTCTGAGCTTTGCTGAGAACTGTATAATACTCACTACACTGCTCTGCTTGCATTTATCTTTCCACGAGATTTTGGGTCCTTCCAGAGGAAGGACTGTACTTTTTTTATGTGTGAATTCCCAGTCTCTCAAATAACTTACTTTCAATAAAGGTCTGTGGAAGGAACGGTTAAACAAGTCTACAGGTGAAAGGTTAGCAGTCCTCAGGGTGAGATTATCCAGTAGGAACATCCAAGTGAATGTTTAGGATACCAGCAAAGCAGAGGCACCAAAAAATTAGAAAAATATTGGAAAGATTTTATTTTATGATCTTATTAAAAAGTAACATGGGAGAAATCTCAATGTTATTGGATTTCCTTTTTCTTATTTTACAGTTCAGAATTGCTTATATATTATTTTGAATTACATAGGGGGGCCTATCATCTTCTCAAAGCTTGGGGTCTTGAAAAATCTAAATTCATCCCTGGGTCTCCTTTGTCCTTTTCTCTTCCAACATTTTAACCCATTCACAAGCTATCAGGCAACTACTATATATCAGGCTTATGTAGCTAACTGCTAGAAATTTAAAGAAAAGAATTGCTCACTACTTTCATTTACATCAGCTTCAATATTGTACTTCAATATTGTACAAGTTATATTTTTCTCCTGTCTGATATTTCTAAGGCCCTCAAGTTTTTTCTTCTAGAATACCAACGCTCCAAGTCCCAACTCTAAAATCTTGCCTTGTAAAGCATCCAGCCCCTAACCAGAAAGAGATTACAAGTTTGTAAACGTATTTGATGGTGATCACAACTTTCCCCAAAATATAGGAATACATCTGTCATAATATAAGCAGTTAAGAACTCATTTTGGCTCTCTGAAATATTTATTGCAACAAATTCAAACTTGTCCAAATTTTTTTTGCTTTTAATTTTGCTCCCCAAGAAGCAGAACTATTTGTTATTATTACTGAGGAGAAAGAATATGATGCAGAGATATCAATGGGAAGGACTCATTTCCTTAGGTGCCTCAAGCAATGAAAGGAAGATAGAAGATAGTAATCTAGGACCACAATGCTCTTCAGCATGCACGTGAAGAATGCTAACATTTCTTGTCAACTTCAGTTGATTAATGGACCAACCCTTTTTGGTTGATAGAGGTTCTTAAAAATGTGCAGGTGTTTCTAGGGGAAATTATTTTGTTGTGGTGACGGGAAAGAGGTAGCTCAGAGAACATTTTTTGATCACTAGCAACATGCCCAAAGGCACATGCAAGAAGACGGTACCCAAATCTATTCCTTCTTCACATTAAAGAGAGTTACCCAGGAATGTGTAAGTCCTGGTTCCTAACGGACTGATCACAGTCTGGGAGTCATGTGAGTTTCCTGAGCTGCTTACCCATTTTTCTCCGACCCAGTTGGTTCATCTCTAAGTCCTAAAGACCAGGGAGCAGGGTGTATGCATGCCCAAGCTATCCAGGCCCAAGTCATAGTTTCATGTCTTGTTAGTTCCTAATATTGGTCTCATGGAATATGTGCACACTGACATGGAAAGAACAGTAGAAAAATAGAATTTGATTCATTTTGCATGTGGTAAAAGTTGATCGTTTCTTTAGAATAGCTTTCTTTCAGCTCCTTTATTCATCAGGTTTGTTGATCTCAAGACAGATAAAGAAAATGTAAATCCCGCTTTGTCAGACTTTTAAAAACAGATGTATGGGTGGTGGGTGGGTTAGATGACTTATGTAATCTGGTCCCCTAATACCCAGGGGAAGCTGAAACTGGGGAAAATGCTGATAGTGGTCATAGAAGAAAGGGGAAGGATGAGACATTCTTAGGTGCCTGCTATGTGCCAAATACTGTCCTTGTCATGATCTCTGAACCCTGCAGTAAAATTAACCCCTATTTTGCTGGTGGAGAACTGATACAGAAAGAGGTTAAATAATTTGGCCAAAGCTTCATAGTTAACCTGCCAAGAGATAATCCAGATCCAAGGATAAATGGCTCTTTTCTCTGCTGTACTACACCTCCACTAAGCCCAGGCATGTTAGCCAGTGTTTACGATATTTAATTGGAACAGAACAAACAAAAAACGGGCATGTAGGGGCACCTGGGTGGCTCAGTCGGTTGAGTGTCTGACTTCTGCTCAGGTCCTGATCTCACGGTTCCAGCCCCACATCAGCTCGCTGCTGTCAGCCTCTCAGTGCAGAGCTCGCTTCAGATCCTCTGTCCCCATCTCTCTGCCCCTCCTCTGCTTGTGCTGTCCCCAAAATAATTCTTTTTGAAACCAAGCATTCATCTGAGTTCTTACATCTTGAGGCGTTTTCCTCTTTTCCCTTCCCTGTCTTTCTTCCCACTTTACTTTTTATATTCAAAGTTTGCCGTTCCAGTTATCAATTCCAAAATACACCAAAACTCTTGATGCTCTTCTCTCACAAAAGGTGAAGTGACTGTTTTTCCAGAGGCATTAAGTTGGAGACACGGCAGTCAGAAGAAGTGACAGAAGATGTCATAAGCTAAGAACAATGTCAACGTATCTTGGGTGCTTTGATGTCTAATATGCATCTATCACAAAATATATGGGAGGGGACAGGGCTACTTACCAGCAATTCATTCTTATTTCTTTTTTCCAGCTTTATTTATTGAGATATAATTGACACATATAATGTTATGTAAATTCATATATATAAAACATATTTTTATATAGTGATTGAGAGAGCTAATTACCGCAACAAGGTTGGTTAACACTTCGATCACCTTACATAATTAGGATTTATTTTTGAGGGAAGAAATTTATGAACACTATCTTAGCAACTTTCAAATATACAATACGTTCTTGTTAACTATAGTCACCATGGTATACATTAAATCCTCAGAACTTAATCATCTGATAACTGGAAGTTTGTACCTTTTGATCACCTTCCCCCCCCCCCCCCCGCCCGGCAACCCCTCATCTACTCCCTGTTTCTGTTTCCGTGAGTTTTTTTTTTTTTTTAATTTCACATATAAGTGAAATTATACAGTATTTGTCGTTTTCTGTCTGACTTATTTCACTTAGTTTCACCTGTATTGTTGCAAATTAGGCGGGATTTCCTTCTTTTTTTAAGGCTGACTAATATTCCATCGTGTGTGTGTGTGTGTGTGTGTGTGTACACATATCACATTTTCTTTATATCCATTCATCTCTCAATAGGCACTTACCTTGTTTCCCTATCTGGACTAGAGTGAATAATGCCGCAATGAACATGGGAGTGGAGATATTTTTGGAAACACTGGCTTCGTTTTCTCTGGATATATATCCAAAAGGTAGACTGCTAGATCATATGATAGTCCTATTTTTAATTGTTTCGAGGAATCTCCATACTGTTTTCCACAATGACTATATCTATATTGCCACTAACAGAGCACAAGTTTTCCCCTTTTCCTATATCCTTGCCAACACTTGTTATCTCTCTTTTTTTTAGTGTTTATTTATATATGAGGGTGGAGGAGGGCAGAAAGAGAGGGAGACAGAGGATGCAAAGAGGGCTCTGTGCTGACAACAGAGAGCCGGATGCAGGGCTCAAACTCATGAACCACGAGATCATAACCTGAGACGAAGTCAGACGTTTAACTGACTGAGCTACCCGGGTGCCCCGCACTTGTTATCTCTTATCTTTCTTATAAATGCCATTGTAATAGATGTGAGGTGATATCTCATTGTGTTTTCCATTTACATGTCCCTGGGGATTCCTGACAATGACTATCTTTTCATATACCTATGTCAATGGCTATATCTCAGCCATTTGTATGTATTCTGTGGAAAACGTCGATTTCGTTCCTTTGCCCATTTTGAAAGTGAGCTGTTTTTTGCTGAAAAGTTGCATGAGTTCCTTATTTTTTTTTAATTTATTTATTTTGAGAGCAAGAGAATGAGCATGAGCAGGGGAGGGGCAGGAGGAGAGGGAGAGAGAGGATCCCAAGCAGGCTCCTTGCTTTCAGCAGAGAGCCTGAAGCAGGGCTCACTCAAACCCACAAACTGTGAGATCATGACCTGAGCCGAAATCAACTGACTGAGCCACCCAGGTGCCCCGGTTCTTTATATATTTTGGATATTAATGCCTTATCAGATATACGGTTTGAAAGTACTGTCTCACATTGTATGGACTCACTTCTCATTTTGCTGTTTCTTCTGCCGGGCAGAAGCTTTGAGTCTAGTGCAGTCTTGTATATTTATTTTTCACTTTTGTTGCTTGTGCTTTTGGTGTCGCATACAAAAAATTATTGCCAAGACCAACATCATGGAGCTTTTTCCCTGTATTTTCTTCTAGGAGTTTATGGTTTCAGGTCTTACATTTAATCTTTAATCCATTTCAAGTAAATTTTTACGAGTGGTGTCCAGTTTCATTCTTTTGCGTGTGAGCATCCAGTTTTCTCAACACAATATATTGGAAAGACTATTTTTCCCCACTGACTATTCTTGGCTCCCTTGTCAAATATTAGTGGACTGGATATGCATGGGTTTATTTCTGGGCTGTCAATCCTGTTCCATTCATCTATGTGTCTGTTTTATGCCAGTACCATACTGTTTTGAATACTATAGCTTTGTAACATAGCTTGAAATCAGGAAATGTGATGCCTCCGGCTTTCCTTTTTTCTCTGGATTGCTTTGGCCCTTTGGGGTCTTTCACGGTTTCATACAAATTTTAGGGTTGGTTTTTCTATTTCCATAAAATATGCCACTGGAATCTTTCTAAGAATCGTATTGAATCTATAGATAGCTTTGGGTAGTATGGACATTTTAATAATATTAATTCTTCTAATCCATGAGCATGGGATATCATTCCATGTGTTTGTGTCATCTTCAGTTTCTTTCATCAATGTCTCCTAGTTTTAAGTTTACAGATCTTATACCTCCTTGGTTAAATTTATTCCTGAGTATTTTATTGTTTTTGATGCTATTGTAAATAACATTGTTTCCTTAATTTCTCTTTCTGATATTTTATCGTTAGTGTTTAGAAATGGAACTAATTTTTATGTTGATTTTGCATCCTGCAACTTTATTGAATTCATTTATTAATTCTAACAGTTTTTTGTTAGAGATTTTTTATATATAAAAATATGTCATCTGCAAATTGACAGTTTGACATGTTCCTTTCCAATTTGCATGGGTTTTTCTCCCCTTTTTTCTTTCCTAATTTCTGTGGCTAGGGCTTCCAGTACTGCATTGAATAAGAGGGGTGATGGGGCACCTGGATGGCTCAGTTGGTTAAGCGCCCAACTTTTGATTTCAGCTCAGGTCATGAGGTCGGAGTTGTGAGTTCGGGCTCAGTGCAGACCCTGCTTGGGATTCTCTCTCCCTTTCCCCCTCGCCCCTCCCCTGCTCTCTCTTTCCCTTTCTTCCCCTCCTGTATGCATGCTTTTTCTCAGAAGAAAGAAAGAAAGAAAGAAAGAGGAAAGGAAAGGGAAAAGAAAAGAAAGAAAAGAAAAGAAAGAAAAGAAAAGAAAAGAAAAGAAAAGAAAAGAAAAGAAAAGAAAAGAAAAGAAAAGAAAAAAATAGGAGTGGTGAGAGTGGGCATCCTTGTCTTGTTACTGATCTTGAAAACTTTTCAACCTTTTACCATTCAGTATGCTATTTAGCTGTGGGCTTGTTATATATGGTCTTTACTATGTTGAGGTATCCACCTTCCTTCTTAATATATTGAAAGTTTTTTTATCATGAATGGATGTTGAATTTTGTCAAGTATTTTTTCTGAACCTATTGAGATGCTCATACAATTTTTATTTTTCATTTTGTTATTGTGATGTGATAAAAAGATAGTATATTGAACCATCTTTGCATCCCAGAGATAAATCCCACATGATCGTGGAGTATGATCCTTTTAAGATGCTGTTGAATTAAGTTTGCTAGCATTTTGTTGAGAAGTGTTGCATCTGTATTCATCAGGAATATTGGCCTATACTTTTCTTGTGGCATCTTTATTTGGCTTTGGTATCAGGGGAAGGCTGGCCTCGTGTAATGAGTTTGAGAGTATCCTCTCCTCTGCAATTTTTTTAGAAGAGTTTAAGGAGGATTGGCAGCGAGTCTTTTTAAATATTTCATAGAATTCATCAGTGAAATCTTCTCAGCCTGATTTTTCTTTGTTGGGAGGTTTCTGACAAAAGTTGGGTGAGGTTGCAAATTTGGTTTCCTGCCCAAGTGGAGCAAGTAGACTGGGCTCTAATGCCAGCCTGGCCCCTTGACAGGGGATCTGAATTAGGCAGAACTGCTAGTTGAGTTCCTTGGCCAGACGACGCCACCTGCTCAGCTCTTCAAATGCCCAGAGCTGGGATCATCACTTGGGCTCTGCTGTGGGCAAGAATGTCATTCACCAAGATCTAAGTGCTAGCTACTATAATCCCTGCCCCTCTTCTCCATCACTATTGAATCCCCAGGGGTAAAGTCTTTCAGTGTCCCCCAAGGATCCTTGTGAGGTGAGACTCAAGTGGGCCTCTAGAAGAGCATCTCCCAATGCTGGGTGAGCTGGATGTCCACCTTGGATTCTTTTTTCCCCACTGGAGAAACAATAGGCCCAGGGCATCCTCTAGGGACAGTGTGAGGGAAAGGCCATGCCATCAGAGTGTAGCCACTCCTGTAATTCTTCTAGTGTAGTCCTTCTCTGTCTCTGTGGTCCAGGGTGGGTCCTTCAGCCTCACCACTGGATTGCAGGATTCTTACAATGGTGTCTTGTCTATGGATAGTTCCAAGTTTGTCTTCTCATGAGAGGGACTGAGGTCAGGGATGACCTAAGCTGCCATCTTGATGATGTCATTCTGTCAATATTCTCTGCAGTTAGGATGGCACAGGGGCCTCACCAGCAACTCACTTTTACAATAAGGTTGACATCATACCATATCTTCTCTGAAAGATTAAGGTTTCCATGCTGACATGTTTGGCAGACAGGGCCATTTTGCATACCAACAACAACAATGAGTTATTCAAGGTCACATAGCTAGTAAGTGGCAGAGCCAAAGACTCAAACTGGCTTATTCTGAAGACCATGCTTCTAACACATCTTGCCATATTGATGATGAACTCGAGACTAACCGCTTATAACCCACCGCATCCGTACGTATACCACATTCACACATATGTGCGTGCGTGTGCACAGGTACACATATACACACATTTCCCTTTGAAAAGCATCAAGAAGCAGTATACTTTTCGTTTCTCTGTCTTTCGTGGGGATTTCTCTAGATCTGTGCTAGCCAATATCATAACTACAAACCACATGTGGCTACTTAAATTTAAAATAATTAAAATTAAATAAAATCTAAAATCCAGTTCCTCGGTCATACTAAGCTCAATATTTAAGTGCTCAATAGCTACAAGTGGTAGTGGCTACTGTGTTGGACAGCACAAATATAGAACATTCTCAGCACTGCAGAAAGTTATCTGGCTGCTTTAATCTTTTTATCTGATATTTGATGAAGAGAAATGGTAGTAAGGGTCATGAACTGTGTTTTCCATTAGATGCCACCATGTAAATACAACACCCTTCCCCAAAAGGATGCACCTGCTTTACCTGAAAAAAGGTTTTAATTCATTCACACACACACATCTATTCATTTCACATTTTTCTTGAGTATTTGCTATTTCCTTCGGACTTTAGGGAATCAATAGGATACAAATACAGTCCCCTTCCTATGAGTAGCTCATAGGAAATAATGAAAACAAACATTTAAAAAGTGTAATTTTTGTATAGTCTGGAAGATGCAACAGAAGTGAGTGTTGTGGGAGCAGAACAACAGGGAAGCTGGCCAGTGACCCCATCACCCATATTGGAGTCGCTAGGGCTAGCCCTCTGTTCTTTGAACAATCCAACAGAACTGCCCTTCAGCTAATAACTTGATGGGAATTGCACAAATTTCTTTTGCCAGTCCATGATTTAGCTGCTGTCCTCACAGTTGATTCTCTTTCTTTTCATTGCTGCAGAAAATGGCACCACACAGCTGCATAAGCAACCAGCGAGCTTTAACCCAACAGCAGGTGGGCATTGCTCTTTTTCTTATCCCTCCTTTACAACATGAGATATTGTCTTAAAATCACCCCTGAGATGCAGGAAACCAAATACAAACAGACTTAGATCAGACAGGCCTCCCACTTGTCCCCAATAAATCATTTGAAATTAAGAGCACTTCCATTTGGAGCCAAGCAACATGGGAATGCTAGAGGGCAAATGCCAGGCTACATGGGAGGATGTAAGAGCTGGCCCACGGGCAAGGCTGAGGCTCCACACCGCTCTGCATTAAGATGCCACTTTTATTCTAAAGGAGAGTGAGCAATCTTTATCCAGAGTCTGCGTGTGTTGGATTGAGGCTTTAAATAAATAATTCCTAGCTCAGTGTTTTAGTTTCCCTTGTCTAGTTAGAGTTGCAAAGGGGAAAATAAAATGGCAAAGTTGTACCATTGGATTACCCCAAGGAATGATCTTAATATTTGACTTGCAAACTCTGATTAATACTGCATAGGTAATGCTATTTATGGAAGGCAGGGATAGTGATCCACATGTTGTTTGGGGGAAGTCAAAGCCAATTACACATGAAAGGAATCTGAAGGGTTCCTCTTTGGTATCAAAGAGTCACAGTGGATATCTGAAGATTCTGAAATTCCCTTAAGAAAAGACAGCCAGGAGCAGCAAGGATAAGGGAGTCATCTTTTTGTTTGGGGAGGGTTTTCAGGTGGGAGTATTTCCTCCAACTGATCATGGAGTCTGCTTCACATTTTAGTTGCCACCAATTCTAAAGCTCATTTGCATATAAAGCATCTGGAATAAGCAAAACTAATTTGAATCTTCTTTTATAAAATGTTAGCAGGATTAAAGGATCAGGTAGCTGGTTCCCTTACAAGATTCACTGGAGGGAAGTCAGACAAAGAATGAGATAAAATCATTAGGCCAGTCCCACACTGGCAACTGTTCCCGTGTAAACTCAGTCTCTAAAAAGGGTATATTGGTCTGGCAGCTGCCTTTCTTCCTCTCCAGACTTTGTAGTGATCTATAGCTCAGAATTCTTTAACTGTAGATACACCTGTGATGCTCTGTCTTCCCCAAATTTCTTAGGTCCTCTGATCGTCAGCCTCACCACAAAGCCTGTGGGGGCACCCACAGAGTGTCCTACTTTAAACACCTGGGTAGGTCGCTGCTGCAGTTTCTATCAGGGATGTATTTTCTGGATTCTTCCTTCCCCAACCTGTCTTTACAATGAAGACAACATCTAGCAAAACAACAGAGGCACCATTCATATATCTAAAAGAAAAGTCCGGGGCACCTGGTTGGCTCAACCGGTAGAGACTCTTAATCTTGGGGTCATGACAAGCCCCACATTGGGCATAAAGTTCACTAAAATAAATAAAAAATAAAACAAAAGTAGTTTTTAACTTTATCTTTTAAAATTCATCACAAAACAGTTTTACAGCTGGCAGGAATCTTAAGACCTTGCAATTTCATTCTAACTCTTACATTTAATAGGAAAGGAAACTGAAACCCAGAGAGGCAGAGGCTTCTACGAGGTCCTATAACTAGTCAATGACTAAGATGGGCTTAGAATTCAAGACCCCTCATTTCTAGTTCAGGGCTCTGTCCCTTGTAATGCCCTTTGATTCAATTTTACTTATAAGTCGTTATTGAGCAACAACTAGGAGAAAGACTCTCACACATGCTCTGGGGAAATACAAAGATGGTCAATACAGAACCCTGTTTTCAAGAATTTAGAGTTGAATAGAATAATGAAGATTGTTGATACTGGGGCGCCCCAGTGGCTCAGTTAGTTGAGCATCCAACTCTTGATTTTGGCTCAGATCATGATCCTAGGGTCATGGAGTCGAGCCCCAAATCAGGCTCTGTGTTGAGCATGGAACCTACTTATGAGTCTCTCTCTCTCTTTCTCTCTCTGCCTCTCTCCTGCTTGCATATGCTCTCTCTCTCTCTTTCTAAAAAAGACCCCAAAAACAAAAAAAGAAAAAAGAAAAGAAAAAACAAACAAAAATTATTTGACACAACTAAAAGTCAAAGAAGTAACCTAAGAAAAGGAAATACAAATAAATACTATTGAGGTTCAGAGGAAGGAGAAAATGGATAAAGTTCTAGGATGATAGAGAATTTGAAAAAATGGGAGTAAGTCATTCATTATCCTATTAAGTGAGGTTTGCCATTGTTCTGACACAGAGGATCAAGTCTTCCACCTTTTGGATTCATCTACGGACCCACATTGGTCAAGAAAGAATGTTCCTTCTAACAAAGCCTGCAAGCTTACCTGGGAATGAGGAGTGATGCAGGTACAGTTAGTGATACCTGCCTTTCCTTCTTGTCTCGTTCCTTTCGTTATGCTTCATGGATCTGCACGGTCATTTCCCTAGAACTGTTAAAGAAGTAAAGCATCTCCAGGAAGATCTCTTCTATTTTGTTCGCTGAGCTTTTAACATGAGTGAGTGCTAGGGTTTGTTAAATGATTTTTTTTCTGCCTCTATTGAGATGATCTGATCAAATGGTTTTTCTTCTTTTTCTTTTGTTAATATGGTGAATTATATGGATTTATTTTTGATGGTGAAACTGTGAATAGGTTCTTAGCACTCCTTTTGCATTCTTTTTTCCTTCCTCTCACCTCCTCTCTCTCTTCCCTTACCCGTCCTCCTCTTTCTCCTTCCCTTTTTCCCTCCCTTCCCTCCTTCCTTCCTGCCTCTTTTTCTCCTTCTGTGTTTTTTTTCAGACTATTTCTTGTGCCATTTGTTTTCATCTTTCTCTTGTTTAACACAAGAAGTTCTCTCAAGATCTCACAATATACATTGTGGGTATATTTTCCTTGACACACTATTTCATTTGAGGCCTGTTTCTTTTACATCCAAGTCATAGTTCAAGGACTATGCATTGTGTCTCTTCCTCATCTGTGTAACCCTACAGTGAAGAGAGAGAGAGAGAGGAAGAGAGGGAGATAGAGAGACTATGCTGATGGGAAAACCATGGCTCAACTGGGCTGTTTCCTCCCTTTGCAGGATGACCCAGACTCTGTTTACTATCCCGAAAGGTTATTAAATATCTGGTACTAAGTTTCACTTCCCTACTCAGGAATATATCTTCTTTCTTAAGGAGAAATATCACTAAACTTTGACTCTTTCATTTCAGCCTGAAGGCTTTAGAAATGGTGAAGCAGGGGCACTTGGGTGACTCAGTCAGTTGAGCATCCAACTCTTGATTTTGGTTCAGGTTATGATCCTAGGATCTTGGGATCAAGTCCCAGGTCAGGATCTGTGCTGAGTGTGTGGAACCTGCTTGAGATTCATTCTCTCTCTCTCTCTCTCTCTCTCTGCTCCTTTTCCCCACTCACACTCTCTTTCTCTCCCTAAAATTAAAAAAAAAATGGTGAATCAGACAGCTTTTAACAGAACAATAGTGGAAAAAGCTTCTATGCACAGGGCTTTCTCTTCATAATCTTCATTCACCTTCTTAGTGCATTTCTTCAAATCAAGGTGAGTGTGAGTTTGGAGGGCAAATACTGAGGAGAATTTTCATTTAAAAAAAAATCATCTTCTTCCATGAATAGTGTTCATGAAATTGTGAGAATGAGGGTTGGAAAGCAGAAGAATCAAGGTGTAGTAGACAAGATCATACTACAAACTTCTCTTTCTTGGCTGCCGTGTTTTGATGTTTAGGACCATGAGGTTGACCTCCTTCCTTGTTTGGACATTTGGTAGTCTTTTGCTTGTTTGTTTTAAACGAAATTTTAAATGATTCCATTATATATTTGGAGAGGTCAATTCAATGATTTAGCTTCACTCTGGCTTCTTTACATTTCATAGACCTTTATATTATTTTTGAAGGTAAAAAGCAGACACATGCATTTTTTACAGATTCCTATCCTGAGACAATTCAAAGTAGTGCATGCATATTGCATGTATAGATGGTCCATAACAAAAAACTAGGTTCTTCTATTCCACAGTCCAACAAAGTTTTTTAGCAATTTCTATGTTTATTTTCTTCATAATGTCAAATGATTGGATTTTACTGTGCTTTTTGATTTATTAAATTTGAGCCCTGGGTCGGGTTCAAAACTGACAGTGCAGATCTTGCTTGGTATTCCCTCTCTCTCTCTCTCTCTCTGCTCCTCTCCCATTAGCACTCACATACTCTCTCCTTCTCTCTCTTTCAAAAGCAAACTTAAAAAAAAAGATTTTCTTTCTCTCTCTGCACCTACCCTGATCATACGTGCTCGTGCTCTCTCTCTCTCTCTCTCTCTCTCTCAAAACCAAACAACAACAACAACAACAACAAAACCCAAAAATACAATTCTGAGAAAGAGATTTACACACAGGAAATTTATTAGAGAGTGTTCTGCAGAGTAAAACCATGGCGCTGGGATCATGACCTGAGCCGAAATCAAGAGTCGATGCTCAACCAACTGAGACACCCAGGCGCCCTGGACCAAGCATTTCTGGTACATATTTGATTTTCTTACTGTTTCTAATTGACTTAATTTTCTTTGTGATAAAAGAAATATACACATTCACTTTACCTCAGAGGCACACAGTCCAGTCTTAAATGAGCGAGCACATTTCTACCGTTCAAAGTCTACTCCTCATGAAATGGAAACCCTGACATTACTGATATCTCACTGTAAGTATCACTTCCTTCCTGAGCCCATTTGCATGAGAATCACTAATGGTTCAGTTTGAGAAATAATGGGGTCATCCCCAAATTGACTCATATCAATAAACTTCTTATCCAAAGAAGAAGGGACACTCAGCTCACCACCAGATAGAGTCCACTTGTTAAGTTTTTAAACAAAGTTTGGTTTATTTTAACATGATTTTGACATCACAAAATCTTCGCAAGGCATATTAGGAAGGTGATTACCCTTATATTATAGATGAAGACAATGAGAAATGTGGAGATTGAGAAGTAGGAATTTATTTTTTTTTTTAATTTTTTTTTTCAACGTTTATTTATTTTTGGGACAGAGAGAGACAGAGCATGAACGGGGGAGGTGCAGAGAGAGAGGGAGACACAGAATCGGAAACAGGCTCCAGGCTCTGAGCCATCAGCCCAGAGCCCGACGCGGGGCTCGAACTCCCGGACCGCGAGATCGTGACCTGGCTGAAGTCGGACGCTTAACCGACTGCGCCACCCAGGCGCCCCGAGAAGTAGGAATTTAAATAAATAAATTCAGCACAAGCCAAAATGGCTAAAAGCAAAACAGTCTCCCTCGAAGCTTCATCTATGTCCAGCTCTATCCAGGACCCTGGTGTATCTTAGCCAACATTCAGTGAGCACCTAGAATCTGGCAGTTCCTACAACGTGCTTTTGCTCCCTTTCTTTATGAATGTATTGGGATTTTGAGCTCAGTTAAATAGAAAGACCCAAACACCCTACCAGGGAAAAGGGTCAGTAGTTGTGAGGTTCGATTTAGATTTTTTAGCAGAAGGAATTGGGAAAGATCAGGGCATTCCAAATGAATATGCCACTATATAATTATTTCTATTTCTAGATTGACCAAATAGCTAATTCCAAAAAATCTTTTCTAATATTGTTCAATTTTCCTGGAACTCTCTTATCTCCTGGTCTAATCTGCTTCCTTTCAGCTTTTTTACAAACATTGTCTTCTCTCCTACAACGTAGTCTTAGAGTGAATCTTAAAGAGTAAAGGACAGGGGCGCCTGGGTGGCTCAGTTGGTTAAGCGTCCGACTGCAGCTCAGGTCACGATCTCGCTGTCCGTGAGTTCGAGCCCCGCGCGGGCTCTGGGCTGATGGCTCAGAGCCTGGAGCCTGCTTCCGATTCTGTGTCTCCCTCTCTCTCTGTCCCTCCCACGTTCATGCTCTGTCTCTCTCTGTCTCAAAAATAAATAAACGTTAAAAAAAATTAAAAAAAAAGAGTAAAGGATAAATTGGAAGAAAATATACAAGAGATACTTACCTAGGTATCCTTATCTTTGCGAAACATCTGGCTGAATACACATCAAACCATTTGCATTCACTCTCTTTTGAGCATGGAATTATGGGGCCACTTCCATTTTCTATTTAATACTTGCTGTATGTTAATTTTTTGTGAGTGCCTATTTTCTTGCTGTATGACTATTGAGATGATTTAATTAGTTTCCCCTGAACTGTGAAGGCAAATTATTGGGTAGGCAGATTTACCTTTGTACTTTGTTAGACAAGTGCAAGAAATACTGCCTTTCATTATTAAACGAAACACAAAAGCATTTTTACCAACTTCCAGTGGGCATTCAAAACTATTTCTCAGTCATGTGACTAGCCAAATTTAAATTTTCTATAATTTGTTTTCATTTCTATTATTCTGTACTTTTCTCTTTCGTGTAATAATAAAAACATTTCAAATGGAGTATTGAAAAATGGCTTTGTGGGTGTAGATTTTTACCCCATTTGGCCTTGGCTATTTTTTCTAATCCCTGAGAAAAGTTTGGAGCTAGACCCATAGTTTTTCCCTTTGTATTTAAGGATATAGCTGTTAACAGATTTTGGAGAGAGAAAAAAGATATTTAAAAGGAAAATACACTAGAGGCTACAATCAGATCTGGGCATTACCTTCCACCTGTCCAGGTGATTGCTGGCCTTTCACACTAATTTTTAATATTCAGCTTACCTCTAACTACCACAAGATGACAAAATATGTGATTTGGACCATTAAGGTCCCCTGAGATTTGGCTATTGATAGGCAAAGGCCTGTATTTTCAAGAGAATTGGAATTTGGTGACCTTTTATTTTAAAACATGCCTTCTATTCTCAGATCTCATCTCCCTTAAAGAAAAATAATAAAAATCTATAATTAAAATTTATCATTCTTAACTAAGCATTATAGCCATGAAAAATAGCTAATTATTCACTGTGGGCAATATTGTAGAAATCAGATTTGCTGATTAACAGATAAACTTACAAATTATTTCCAAAAGGTTCTCTCGTAAACCTGCTAAGAATTCATTTAGCCTTGGAAACCCCTCTAGATCTGCAAGTTACTCTGAAGTCTCTAATATAATCCCCTTGAACACATTCTTAAAATCCTTCAGCTTGCATTGGTAGTTATCAAATATATTTAAATATTTGGCAAGAAAATTAAAATATGAAAACTAATATAGCAATTGCCCCCAAACACACAGTTTTCCAAGGAGATTTTGATGATTCAGAAAGAAATCTGTGGAGGATATTTGGTATTTAAATGATAGGGCTGCATTCTGACAGTGCTTCTTATAAAAATAAACTAGTCCAAGAATATCATAAAAATAATCTGTATAAATTAGCTATATTTTATCTGAAAGGCAGGGAGCAAAGTTACCTGCAGGGCTATCTTCTATGAAGTAAAGTTGATATATAAATTTCACATTTATAAAGAAAGCATTTTGTGGAGTATTTGTTCACTTTAAAAAATAACTCACCATGGCATATTTTTTTAGATAATTGTACTCTGTTACAGCATTGAAAATATGATTGAACTTAGGAAAAAGCTATTTAGGTTTAACTCTTTAGGAATGTAAACATTACATAAAATTAAACATACGTGATTGTTTTAAATATGGATTTTTTTAATGTTTATTTATTTTTTGAGAGAGAGAGAGAGGGCGTGAGTGGGGTGGGGTGGAGAGCAAGGGAGACACAGAATCTGAACCAGCTCCTGGCTCTGATCTGTCAGCACAGAGCCCGACGCGGGGTTCAAACTCACAGACCCTGAGATCATGACCTGAGCTGAAGTCAGATGTTTAACCAACTGAGTCAGCCAGGCACCCTTTAAATATGAATGTTTAATCAAACTAGCCGCACATACATGTATGCATGCGGTTATGTATGTATGTATGTATGGAGTTGTATAAATGACATTACTTGTGTGATAATTCACCAGAGAAAGTGATCTTTGGGACCTTCAACTGATGTATGTGAATATAATACACATGGTTAGTTATAGCTGCAGAGCAAATAGCTTCCTTCTGTTTTTCTTTTTAAAAATTGAAAAAAAATTCAATTACAACAGTGCCATTTGAATAGATGTAAAAAATGTAAACAGTAGAGATGAAGTTATGTCATCCTTAATCATCACCTCTGTTTCTATATTTTCCCTAAGGATACCAAAGAGATTTTTTTTGTTCATTAAATCAGTTTGGAATAGGCATTTCTTCTCTGCCTGTACACAGTGATGCTTAGTTGTCTATAGTTTTATTTTGCATGGGTATTTTTTAAAATAAATGGTATTATACCATATTTATTCTTTCATAGCTTGCTTTTGTCACTCAATACGTCCTGACAGTCCTTTCATATTGTTTACATCAATTTACCACATATGGCCCAGATTACACTTGAAATTCCATTGTACGGTATTTTTTCTTTCTAATTCTGATGAAAATTGTCTCCCTAAATTTACTTGCTATCACAACAATGCTGTGGTAGACATCACTTCTGTGCCTCTTTATGCACACATACACACATTTCCCAAGATTAGATAATGAGAAGTGGAAATCAGGAGTCAAAGAGAATTCATTCACTTATTTTGTTTCGAAAGATTTAGAAATACCAATGTCAAAGTGGCTGTATGAATTGATGTTTCATGAGTAGCATTAAAAATACCCATCTTCTCACATTTCACCACCTCTTAATATTGTCAGCCTTGGTAGTTATTGTCAGTCTCATTGTATTCTTTGGCATTCCCCTGGTTGTTAATGGTGCTAAACAGCTCGTGTCTAAGTTTTTTCACCCATGTGTACTTCCTATTCTGTACATGATCTGTTCACATCTTTTGCCCCATTTTCGACTAGATTGATTGTCTCTTTCTTAGTAAATTTAGGAGTTTAAAAGCATATCTGTTTTTTAATCCCTTTCAGTAATAAACAATGAAAACATCATCCCAATCTGTTCTTGTCTTGTAAATGTTTTAAAATTTTGTATTATTTGTCTTACTGATATTCTTTTCAAATTTCAAATATATCAGTCTTTTCCATAAAAGACATTTTCTTTTTTTTTTTTAATGTTTATTTATTTTTGAGAGAGACAGAGACAGGGTGCAAGCAGGGGAGAGGCAGAGAGAGAGAGGGAGACACAGAATCTAAAGCAGGCTCCAGGCTCCAAGCTGTTAGCACAGAGCCCAATGCAGGGCTCAAACTCACGAACCACAAGATCATGCATGACCTGAACTGAAGTCAGACGCCCAGCCGACTGAGTCACCCAGGCGCCCCTCCATAAGAGACATTTTCAATTTATGTCTTGTTTAAGATGACCAATCCTATTCCAAGCTTCTAAGCACATTTTGCCACAGTGCTTTTGAAGAGATTTGTCACTTATTTTTTGTCAATTTAGACCTTTAATGTATTTGGGACTTGTTGCTTGATCTTTTTTTCACTGCATGCAAAATGTACACCATTTCCATGTGTATACAGATCCGTGTCTTAGATTTCTATTGTTCTTCACCGATCGATTTTTTAATGTATCAGTACTATTCTAATTTTCACGAGGTTCTACTATGGTATGATGGGTGGAAATATGGAAGCTCTCAAAATTTCCTAGTTTTTCAAGATAATCTTGGCTACATACATATTCATTCTGTCTCTCACAAGAATTTAGAATTAGATTCTTAAGTTATGGAAAAGGTCATAACGAGATTTTGATTGAGATAGGATTACATCTATGGTTACATTAAGGGTCATTGACATTTTTTTCAAAGTTGTTGAGTGTTCACACTACCTCCTTTTCATGGGGGGTCATCTTTTACAACTTCCAAATTTATTTTTGTTATGCACATGTGATACTGTTTAAATTTTCCTTGACTTCTTGAGCCACTTTTGGAAATTTTTCTTTTCTTTGTTTTTTAATTTTTTAAATGCTTTTATTTATTTTTGAGACAGAGAGAGAGATAGAGCATGAGCAGGGGAGGGGCAGAGAGACAGCGAGACACAGAATCCAAAGCAGGGCTCCAGGCTCCTAGGTGTCAGCACAGAGCCCAATGCGGGGCTCGAACTCACAGACTGGGAGATCATGACCTGAGCTGAAGTCAGATGCTTAACCGACTGAGCCACCCAGGCGCCCCTGGAAATTTTTATTTTCTTACTCTATCATCCACTTCATCTAGATTTTCAAGTTTACTGGCCTAACATTGTATCTCTGTATCTATAGTTATGCTCCATAACTCTGTTGCCTTATACAAGCCCTATTCCTCTGAATGAGACATGTCAAGAACGTGTCTATTTTTTCGGTCTCTTCAGAGAACAAGCTTTTTATTCCATTGGTTAATGTTTTCGATTTATTCTTCTGGTTTTGTTCCTGTTCTCCTATTTCTCTAATTTATGCAGGTATCATCGGTAGTGCTAATTTTTAGAATTTTTCTTGACATTTTTCTAGCTTATTTCATTGCTATTTAGCTCATTTTTCTCTATTTCTAATATATGCCCCTGAAGTTATAAATTTTCCTTACACAGTTCTTTGGGAGCCCACCACGGGTTGGTACGTAGAACGTGCATTGTCATCTGTTTCTTATTTCCTTTTATCTGCAACTTTGTTTTTTTTTGTATGAATTAAAATTTGCAGAAAAACCACAAAAATAGTAGGAACAACTGCATTATACCTCCTATCCAGATTTGTAGTTGTTAACATTTTGCCCCATTTCCTTTATCATTCACTGTATCCTTCCATATGTAAACATATATATGTACATATATCTTTGTGTATATACATATATTTTTCTGAACAATTTGAAAGTAAACCACAGACATCCTGTTTCTACACTCCTGAGTACTTCTCACATAATCACAAATGAATTTTCAATTCTTGAAGTATAGCATTGATTCAGTGATATTATCTAATCTTAGAACCATATTAAATTTCACTAATTGCCCAAATATTCTTTTCTTTTCTGGTCCAGGATATAAACCAAGAGTATTCATTTCATTCAGTTATTATGATTTTTTTAAATCATTTAATCTGGAGATTTTTTTCAGCCTTTCTTTGTCTTCAAGACCCTTATGTTTTTGAAGAATAAAGACCTGTAAACAAATACGGAATTCTAGTCAGTAGGTCTGCTTTTCACAAAGATATCTATTAGCCAGGTGCCTGTGTGGCTCAGTTGGTTAAGTGTCTGACTTTGGCTCAGATCATGGTTCCTGGGTTCGAGCCCTGCCTAGGGCTCTGTGCCGACAGCTCAGAGCCTGGAGCCTGCTCTGGATTCTGTGTCTCCCTTCCCCCTCTGAGGCTCTGCCCCACTCTCTCTCAAAAATAAGTAAACATAAACTTTTTTAAAAAAGATATCAATTAGCAATTCTCAAACTACTTATGCTAGAGGAAATAAATAAATATATCATGGATAAATGGAGCCAGATTCCCCACTGACAGAAAAAATAGTTATAGGGGCGCCTGGGTGGTTTAGTCGGTTGAGCGTCCATCTTCGACTCAGGTCATGATCTCACGGTTCTTGAGTTCAAGCCCCGTGTCGGGCTCTGTGCTGACAGCTCGGAGCCTGGAGCCTACTTCAGATTCTGTGTCTCCCTCTCTCTGCCCCTTCCCTGCTCATACTCTGTCTCTGTCTCTCAAAAATGAATAAACGTTAAAAAAAAATTTTTTTTTTTATTTTTTTTTCAACGTTTATTTATTTTTTTTGGGGGGACAGAGAGAGACAGAGCATGAACGGGGGAGGGGCAGAGAGAGAGGGAGACACAGAATCGGAAACAGGCTCCAGGCTCTGAGCCATCAGCCCAGAGCCTGACGCGGGGCTCGAACTCACGGACCGCGAGATCGTGACCTGGCTGAAGTCGGACGCTTAACCGACTGCGCCACCCAGGCGCCCCAAAAAAATTTTTTTTAAGAAAAGAAAAAAATAGTTGTAAATATGAGAAGGCAAAAAACTGGAATGAATCTTGTCCTCTGGAAGGGCCTGGAAATAATGGCGCTTCTAGAGCGGCCAGCATGCCTAGCGCTCAGATCATAAACAGCATTCCTCATTAAAGGAACCAGGGGCTCTGAGGAGTTGGCTGCTTCCAGACACAGAGCAGGAATGTGAAAAATGAGCGTGGAATGTCTTGGGCCAGAAAGTAAAGGAGTATTCAGAGAATAATAGAGTCATGTCAGAAATACACAAGAGCCACCTTGAAGAAGTTCCTAGTGGCCAAATTTCTAACAATTTTGGGTTCAAAATAAATAATGATTGTAAGAGATTATGTCCCATTGAATAAAATAAGAATCCATGGGCCAATATAGATACAAATACCTAGATAAACGGGTATATAGATAGAGAAAGAGAGAAGGAAATTCTTCCTTACAGTAGAATGCCATTTATTGTTAAATTGTTTATGCTTTGAATGTTATTTTTTCTTTAATTCAAGAGTTCTTAGAAGATATAATTTTAAATTTCCAGTTGAATAAGTTTGGATGGTGAGGTGTGGATGTGGTGATGACGGTGAGAGTTGTTTGCTTATTATAACTAATTTATGATTTTATGAAGTTGTAGTCAATGAATGCAGCCCAAAGAATTTTCCCTGTCTTGAAGATGTTGAGATATCCTTTGTGGTAAAATGCATAATCGATTTTCATGAACATTTCCTCCCTGTTAACTATCATTCTCTCATTTAAGTTTGTATTCTCTTTTTTAAGGTATAAAATGATATGCAACTGTACATATAATTCTCTCTATACATATAACTATGCATAAAACCAAAGAGAGGAATTATCTTTCTCACAATATAAGAAGGCTACAGCAGGCAGTCGACAGCTTATGCAGTAATTTCACAATTTCATTAAAGTCCCAGCCTCCATTTATCATTGTTATTTTATTTTCGGCAGGTGGCTTTCTTCCTTATGGCTACCTCTTGTTCACTGGGATATTTTTCTTTCATTTTTAGCCTCATATCAATCTCTGTACAAGAAGAGTTTCAAAAGGATGCACTTCAGCACTTCTATCAGAAAGGCTGAACACCCTAAGAAATCCCCAGTACCCACATGTATCTCATTGGTAGGTATCCACGCTATAGATTGGCGTGGAGCTTAGGAGAGAGATCTTGGGTAGAGAGACTGCTTGGGGAGCGTCAACATATAGATATTATTTGCAGCTTTGTGGTGGTGGATGAGATGAAATCTCCCAAGGACAGTGTGCAAAGAATATATGACTTAGGTCTAGGATCAACACCACTTAAGAAAGATGAGCAGAGGAAAAGGAGCCTGCAAAGGAAATGGAGACGAGCCAGCCAAGAAGATTGGAAAAGGACCAGGAGACTTTGAAATCATAGAAGCCAAAGGAAGCTAGTATTTCAAGAAGGGATAGGAATTTAAAAAATCAAGAATTGCGGGAAGATAAGGAGAGAATCATATATTTTTGTCCTGGTGTCCACAAATGTGTGATTCTTCACCTTTCCTTATGTTTCTTTTCCTGCTATGATAAGGCATGGACAAGAAAGTGCCCCACCAGTCCCTGCTGACGTGCTCCCTGCCACATGATAGGTCCTCATTAAGTTTAGCTGTCCTTAGCCCTCATTCCCTTCTCTTTCGTAATTTCCTCGGGAAACAGAAAGAAAATTTCGTAATAGAATTTTTGAAAAGGAAGCCCAAGCTTATTTTCTGAAACGAACATCCCGTGAGCCATTTTTGACAGAGTGACCACTTCCATGGGATGCATCCAAGGGCCCAGCCCCTTAGGGCCAGGCAGAGGGTACCGTTTCTTTGCTGTATTCTGTTCTATTCCTATTACATGCAGTTCAACAAAAACAACAGCAAAAAAAAAAAAAAAAAAAAAAAAAAAAAGAGGAGGGGGGGAAAAAAAAGCCCTTATCTGCACAGTTGTGATGAATAGACTTGATTGGGCTCTCACACAGCAGGCAGGTGATGGCCATTGCCTGTCTATTTCAGGACTAAACTTTACACTGGCCACAGGTGTTTTTCCTTTTTTGGCTCTGCGGCCCTGCCATCATTAAGTTTGCCTGAAGCAGCAGACAGCTTCTGGGAGACCAAAGGATGGGGGGAGGCAGGGTACAGAGACAATCTAGCTAACATTTTAAGCAGGAAATGCAACCATCTGAATGTAAAGAAGATAAACCCTGTCTCTACACGAACTGTTCACTCAGGGGAAATTGAGGTAAACTGTAATGGGATTCAGAGAAAGGGGACAAGGAGAGCACGTGCCTTTGAGGTCACCCTTGCTCTTGCCGTTTTGTGACTAGCGGTCCCTTCAAATGGCCGAGGAATACTGAAAGAGAGGAAAATAAAGCTCCACGATGCCACTGGGAATTGACAATTTGGTGGAAATGTTTTTTCTTTATCAAATTTAATGATTATTTTTCAATAAGTACTCAACCTAGCAATATCAAACAAATGCAAATACAGGGTGAATGTTGTGAGGTTTCTCATTCGCACGGGTGCGCTCTGTTGCTGAATATAGTCAATATCCTAGAAATATGACTTCTAGGATACCGGAGAAGGCATCTTGCCTCCTATTCCAACTTTCATCCCCAGGGATGTCTCACCTACCAACTGCTGTTCTAATTCCTTAACAGAAGGCAAATATTCCAAATTTGGGTTCAGTCGTGACTTATAAGGTGATAGGAAAGTGAATACATTATCTGAAATTTACATGAGACTATAAAAGAGTGACATTATAGGCTGAGGTCAGGTTTTGATGACAGGGCTATATCACTAGAAGCAGGACAAGATGAAGTGGCAGGAAGTGAAAATTGTGAAGGCAAATATCACTAACATTTTTGCATGAGCCTGGACTTTTTTACCCTGATGATTTTGTAAACTTCACCCTCGAGTATATATGAGTTAATATATGCAAAATGCACGTTGCATTTCTGCAAATGAAGAATTTTAAACCCGAAGAGGAAAAATTATGTGAAATAAAATGAACACCATCGCTTGTATAATTCCTAAATATAGCTTAAAAGTACAGATTCACCGACTTTTAAAATATAGGGATCGTGGTGAAAGTTAACAGTTTTGTTTGCTTGTTTTGATTTTGCTTTTTAAACGGAGTGGATGGATTCTTCCCAAGTTGTTAAAAGCTGATTTCTGGGGCCATGCAGTCACAATTCTAAAGGATGATGGAATTCTTCACATGACCTTAAAATTTCATGGGAGCCCAATCATGTATTATGGGAGATTGAGATTGAGATGTGTTTTTACAAAAATCAGAGAACAGAATCCATTGTGATATTTCTGTGTTTTTAGGGAAGAAAATGCTACCTTAAGACATCAGAACAAACACTTTTCAAAGACGAACCCAGAAAATTGTCAGCATTGCCAAAGTTAGAGCTGAGAGATTTGTCTTCCAGGTCCCTGTTCTAATCTGCTGAATGGTCTTCCCTTTTAGTTATCACACAAAACCATTCGTGTAGCTCCAGAGAAAGGATAATTTTTTCCCCAAGTGAGCCAGGGACATTCTGGCAGCCATTTTCTAAATTACTACTACCCAGTGTCTGTGACCGCTAGGTCATCTACCCCCATCACATCCTCAGTGGTAAACTGATTTCAAAGCACATACATAGCGCTCTTACGGAAGGAGTAGGTGATGTTTACATGACCGTGTGTATTTGCGTGTATTGTTTCCTCTATGGAGGTAATGCTCCCAAGGGGGGAGGGCACCATAAATGTAGATTGTTTAGTCTACTCAGATGCTGCTCAAGGACCGCCACATTGGAATCTGGGATGGGTTTTCTCAAGCTGGACTCACTTAAGGATGCTCTAGGGGAAACCTGGATGCTGACGGGCTACAGAAGCTGTGGTGAACAATATCGGGACTTGCATGTAAATCATTGCTTGGAGGAGCTAATGATGATAAACAGTCATTGACTTTGAGTTTCATCCCAGAATATGTGTGCTGGGCTAATGGATAATGAAGAAGGATTAGACAGTTCAAGGATGCATTCCAATGGGCACACACACACAAGCTGAGCCTAGTAGGTGACCGTGTCCTGGTACTTGCAGTGCGTCCCTATGATACGTTCAAGGATGGACAAGACAGGCATTATTTTCTGGAGTTGTAAATGCCTCTATGTGTTTGCGAATCATAGACGTGTATAATTCCATCCCTTTGGATGGGTTAAGAATAAAACAAAAATGAAAAAAGTCGTGGTTATCAATCAGCCTTTTTGTAAAACATAGTAATAGGGATACAAAAGTGGGGCGCCTGGGTGGCTCAGTCGGTTAAGCGTCTGACTTCGGCTCAGGTCACGATCTCATGGTTTGTGAGTTGGAGCCCCACGTCCGGCTCTGTGCTGATAGCTCAGAGCCTGGAGCCTGCTTCAGATTCTGTGTCTCCCCCTCTCTCTGCTCCTCCCTTGCTCATGCTCTGTGTCTCTCTGTCTCTCAATAATAAGTAAATGTTTAAAATTTAAAAAGAAAGAAAGAAAGAGAGATACAAAACAAATATCTCCATTTCCAGTTTCTCATTAACAGTTTTGCAAGAGTATAATCTTCATGGCGGCAAGTTTCTGTGGCACTAGCAGAATGAAAGCTCAAAATTATGGGCAAATCTAGCATGTTCATTAAACAAAACCTCGTTGAAGTTATGCTGCTCAAGGAAGAGTGCCCAACTCTAGCACACAGAGCAAGAGAGAGAATTGTCCTACCTGCCCTCAAGGAGTGGAGAGAGAGTCTGCCAGGGAAGGTAGTAAACACAAAAGTAAACAGTAAGAGTACAGAAAGAACATCAGTAAGTCTGCAGAAGAAGTTCAAGAACAAGCTGAGCTGTGGGAGAGAAGAAATGAAGAAGCTACTTGAAGCCATTGGTAATCAGGGAAGGCTTGCTTATGGAAGTCAGAGGAGATGGTTGCGTTAAAGAACGGGCAGAACTTGAGGGGCACCTGGGTGGCTCAGACGGTTAAGCGTCAGACTCTTGATTTCGGCTCAGGTCACGATCTCACGGTTCGTGAGACCGAGCCCCACATCAGGCTCTGTGCTGACAGCAAGGAGCCTGCTTAGGACTCTCTCTATCCCTGCCTCTGCCCCTCCACCACTCAGGCTCTCATTCTCCCTCCCTCAAAATAAATTAAAAAAAAAATATTTCAAAAAAAATTTAAAGAACACGTGGGATTTAAGTACGTAGGTATGGGAGACGAAGGAATCCTCGAGAAACCAATGCAATCAAAAGCTTGGAGAGCTAGGTAAGAAAACAAAGCCAAGATCTGGAAACAGAGAAAGTCAGTTTGACTGGATTTTTTTTTTTTTTTTATTAATCCGCTTGCAATTGGTTTGTTTAGGGTGCCAAGCAAAGTGTATGTGGTTGCAAGATTATTTTTCACCTACTTGACCTTCAAAATTAATTACTACTTGAGTAAGAGAGAGCAAGTGGTTATAGAGAAGACCATACAGAGCAGGTGGGTTCATTTGAACAAGGAGAATTACTATTTGCTTGAATGGAAGGTGACTGAAGTAATGGTTCATGCATCCCAAACAAACCCTGTTTGGAAATCGGTTTGCTGAGTGTGTGGAGTGCTGTATTGCTTAGCATTTGTTGGAGGAAGTTCTTAGAGCTTCTAGAGCTTACTATCACTATTAATTCCAGGAAAGATATGTCTGTTTTTTGTTGGTTTTCTAGGCAATCCCGGATCATTTTCAGACTCATCTGTGTCTTTCAAGATTCAGTAACCAATGCTACCTCCTCCATAAAGCTTTCTTTCCTCAATACTTCCCTGCAAGTGTTTATAATATCATTTATCAGACATGAATGTAATCTTTTTATTTTCAGCCTGTCCGCTCCAACCCCCAGACCCACCCCAAAAGTGGTGCTCACTCATCCTTAACATCACACAGTGAGTTCCCAAGTAGCATCATTGATTGGCAAAAGGAGAGTGAGAAGTAAAGAATAAATGATTAAAGGAGTATATTTTTAAATTGCTGTAGTGTTGGCTGTTTTATAATGAGCCATAGGTGACCGTGTTTGTTCTATTTTTGGTTCCATAAAGACCTGTTGATTTGATTGGTTAACTCTTCGTAAGGAAACAGATATCTACGGAGCCCGTGTCATCTGCCAACACATCAAGCCCACTGCCACACTGGTCTCTCAGATCAGTGTGCTGAGTGTGTGACTCAAGCCTCATACTTCAGAACCAAAAGAACCAAAAGAAAATATTTCCTTCTACACTTGGAATTTTGGAGGTTGGGAGCAGGGGGATACCATCTCAAGAATGTCTGAGACAATTACGGTCAATACTGACTTATTCTCTTTGTAGAATTTAGTTCCTCACCCCCTCCACCTTCTTCTTTGGTTTTTGCAACCACTGTGGTTCTTGGAGTCTTGACTTTTCAGTAACGCTGACGGTCTACAATTTCCTCTTTCACTTTTTAAGGATCCATTTTTTTATAGTAGCCTATAAACTACCTCGTTAATCAGATAGTGTAAAATCCAATTAGAGACATTAGAATCCAGAAATACAAGTGTTAAGGAATGTATTTCTTGATTGACAAGGAAGCCAAATAGACCCATCTATTTAGAATCTTAGCAACAATTAGCTGCCTTAGTTTCATTTATTGTGACATAAAAAATCTGGTTTATTGAGAGCTCTATTGAAGAAGATTTCTATGATATGCGCCATGAGAAAATATCTTCAAACTAAAATGATTGTTTTGCTGTAATAAATTGAACCATATGTACACTATGTTATTCAATCTTTTTTCTTCAAGGCATAAATTGATATTAAAGAACATTTAAGTCATAACACATGGTTATCCAGGCATGAACGAGGCAATAACCCATATAAGTTGTCAAGGTGAAGCCAAAGCATTTATTAGAGGTTTGTGTTGTTTTTGAAAAGTGCATGGTTGGATAAACATGGATTAGTGCTATTATGCTGCTACGGTGACTCAAGTGTGTTTTTACAGTGTCAGTAATTTTTATGTTTAAAAATCACTGGTGCAGTATATTAGCTATAATTTATGTTTATCATCTTGTGTACTCTAATAGGTTTCAACAAACCATTTAACACTTCAGCTTGTGCATATACATTACTTAATAGGTATTTATCTTAAAAAAGAGATACTTAACGGGACTTTCAAAGCTTGCAACTGCATGCTAAGAGAGAATGCTGCAGCGTGTCACATTAACTTTCTTTTCCCCGTGTGCAGTTGACTTTGAACACGCCGGCCACTCGCTTCTTTGTTCAATGCGCCTCCGAATGGCACAAGAAGAATATAGTCTGGTAGTGTCCTTGTCGGCGGGAATGACATCAACTTCTCCCAGCACCGAGTGTCCGTCACACTTGCTAAGTAGGGTGGCCGCACGATACAGCCAGCACAGCTGAAATATGACGAAGGTCCAGCGATCAGTCACCACGTTGGGGTGCCCTTTCAGAAAGGGTTGTTTTTTTTTTTTTTTTTCTGACGGTAGCTGGATCTACAAGGCTTTGCATGGTTTGTGTGACCTAGACTCTTGTTTTAGACGAGTCTCTGAGAGGACCCTGGGGACCAAGTGCAAGGGAGGAGGGGTTGGAGGCGGGGAGTCAGTTGGGACTTCCCAGTCACAGGAGGTTTGTTGCTGCAATACAAGAGGGGACTTCATTTATCATGACACTATTGATTCTTCCAAAGAGTGCTATGCTTATTGTTTTTGCTTCATTGATGACCTATTTCTCTTTTGGATATTCTAAGTAGATGAATTACTGGTGTTTAGTCTTTTCAGAATGGAGATTGATTCATTTTTCAAATGTACCCAGAGTTTGTGATGTGGTGATATGGCTTTTGTCTTTTTTTTTTTTTTTCAAGGTAACTACTTTTTGACTTACTGACAGTCATGACAGAGATAGATTTGGAGGTGAAATAGTCATGAAATCCTAGTTACCGCTTAAATAAATGATGCCACTTTATTCATTTGTGACATGGCTGGATAAGAGTTTGTTTGGAATCCTGAAATTATGAATATACTGATCCACTCAGCAATAAATTTTTAGAAAGAGACTATAAATTCTCTAGAGTCAACCAAGCACATCAGTTGGCTGAGTTAGCAAACTGGGAGGATTTATTACTCACTGGAGACAAATCGACCAAGATGGCCTGTTTAGTATTTCAAAGTACCTTTTCCCTTGTAAAACTAGTGGTGACACTTTGACATCTTAACAGAGAGCTATTGTATCTTGATGATCTTTTTCAGTATTGGCAGCCTCTGCTAACTGGACCCAAAATTGTTTCCTAAATTTAAAGCTTCACGATTTTCGTGATAATATCAAAATTATATGCAAAACACAATGGGCAGTTTATATGAAAACGCATGTGGAGTATGTTTTCAATGAAGAGAATTAGAAGGAAAGTCTCATCCTGAATGAATAGTTATATAGTTTCAAAAGAACCAACAAGGATAATGATCTAGCCCAACACTTCCGATAGAACTTTCTAGAATAAGGTAGAACTTTCTGGAATGATACATCTTTTATGTCTGAGCTACTCAATATGGTAGCCACTAGTCACATATGGGACTTGAGCATTTGAAATGCTAGTATAACAGAACAACTGAAAATTTAATGTATTTAATTTTAACTTTAATATAAATAAACACGTGTAGCAGCAAATACCATGTTGGATATGCAGGAAATTTAGCCCCTTTAAGAAAAAGCTTGAAGAACTATTTACCTATGGGAGTAGTACTGGGTTAGAGAAGCAGAAGTGATGGCAGCAGATGGGTTCCCCCTTTTATAATACAGATTAGGACAAATGAGAAAAGATAAGAAAGGAAAGGGAAGCCATATAGATTTTGAAATCTGAACAGCAGTGGAACTTACTGTAAGAGTGGGTCTATGCAGATATGAAACAGCTGCACAAAGCGGTGATGATAGGACTAAATTTTATGAAACGTAAAACAGATGAAATATTTTTCAAAAAAAACCATGTATTTAGAGAACAGAGATCATAGCTACTAATTAAATAGTTTAAAAACTACTTAGGCATCATTATTAATACTATTATTACTTAAATTTTGCTCTAATTGGAACATTTTTATAAGTAGAAAGTGAATATATTATATATATGTATATATATATATATACACACACACACACACATATATATATATATATATATATATATATATACACATAAAGTGTTTAGAATATCAACTGGACTACCTATATTAATTTAATATTCCCATCTCAGCAAATGATAATTCCATTCCTGGGTGCCCAAGCTTATCCCAATTCCTCCCTTTCTGTTCATCACCAATATATAATCAGTCACCAAGTCCTGTCTTTCTTATGGTTTACAGATAATTCATTTTGATTCTCTTCTCTTCATCCTCTGGATCACCACCTTTGTTTATGCCCCTTCCCACCTAGACTGTTAGGTGTACATCATCATTATCTTCTGGCTCTCCCCTCTCTTTCTAGTCAACCCTCCCTACAAGTACCAAGGTCATGTTGCTCACCTGCTTAAAATTCTTCAAGAGTGCAACAGATGGGACTTTTGTGTCTCCCCCAAACTCATATGTTTAAGTCTTATCCCCCAATGTGAAGGCATCAGAAGATGAGGCCTTTGGGAAGTAATTAGGTCATGAGACTTGAGCCCCCATGAATGGGATCAGAGCCCTCACAAGAAGAGACACAAAGACCTTCCATTTTATCTCTGCTCTTTGTCATGTAATGATACAAGTGGACACTTGTCTGCAAACCAGGAAAGACACAGACACCAGATCAGCTTAGCCCCTTGACCTTCGATTTCTCAGCCCCCAGAACTATGAGCAATAAATGTTTGTTGTTTAAACCATACGGTCCACATTGTTCTGTTTTGTAGCCTAAGATAACGGCTTCTCATCACCTACTAGTTATTGCCCAAGATCTTTAGCACACCATAGATGCCATTTAAGCTCTCCTTTCCTCTTTTAAGCTCTGAGCCCTCACACTGCCTTCCGAGATATTTTGTTCTAGCCTTACTGAGCTAGATATATCCCTTTCTGGTTCTTCATCTTTGAATATGTTTTCCCTATAGTCTTCTCCCCATTTTACTTGTCCTTCAAGACTCACTTCAGAGTCACCTCCTCTGTGAATCCTTCTCTAACATATTGCCCAGGAAAAGAATAAGCAACCTCTCCTCTAATCGTCTCATTCCACATCCCTGTTTCAGTAGGTATGGCATTGAATTCTGATTCTTTGTTTGCCTCTCTCTGTCAGTAGACTGGGGCCTCAAGGGTTAAGACAAGATGCTTTATTCATCTTTTTATCACTACTGCCCAGCACAGTGACTGACACCTAGTAGGGGTGTCACGAATGTCTGATAAATGAATGAATGAATGAATGAATGAATGAATGCTTACACAGTCATTTCTCTTACTTAGCCATGTCTGATGTAAGTCTAGCTGCTGGGACTCTGTTATGACTTAGGTATACCTGGCAGAAACCACCAGAGGTAATGTTTTACAACTTGTAGGAATTAAATATCCTTCTATTATAAACTTATATACAACATTAAACTATTTTTAAAGGAATCCTACCATATAATATTATAAAAGAGAATTCTTTAAAACCACTAATTCAATAATCTCAAATAAATGGATTAATGAAGAGGTTCATTAGGCAGTTAATTTATAGAAATGTAGTTATCTTTTGGAATTTGTGATACTTGTGGTATTATTAGCAGTTTAAAATACTAAATGATGACGGTTTTCCCATCCTAAATAAATAATTGTGTTTGTACTAAGTTTTGTCTTTATAATTCTATGTTCTTTTTCTTAAAAAGCATTGACAAAATTATGTAAGCCTCAGGTCTTAAAAAGGAAGGCCAAAATAGAGAATCAGGATTGAATTCTCTGGGGAAGACCAAAGTTAAGTATAACTTAACTTGGGCAAGTCACTTAACCTCCCCGTATCTCCATATCTTTGCTACTGAAAGAGTAGCAAAAAGTAGATTATTCTGAGGCCTCTCAAGCTCTAAATTCTTATATTTTCTTAAGTCTAATCAAAATAAAAAACCATGTGATTACCTAGTCCATACAGATAGCATGCATGGTGACTTTTGAGGAACCATATGATTGCAACATTAAGAAAACATCCAAACTTGTCCTTCAAATTACTTTATATGTACATGAAAAGAAATGGGAAAGTAGGACTAGATGACTGGTGCCAGGGAATACTGGTAAATTTGGTTGGAAGAATTTAACTCTGGTTAACGTACAGTAGTTCATCAAGGCTTAAATAAACAGCTTCATTAATTTACTCAACAATCGTTTATTTTGCCCTTCTATGTTAGCAAATGAGAACACATAAATGTTTAAAAACCCAATGTCTGCCCCCAAGGACCACACAGAGGAGGAAGACAGATAAGGAAAGCCAGAATGGCCCATTGAGAAAGGCCAATGGAAGGAAATAAATATTAAAGGATGTGGGGAATCTAGCCAGGTGAGAAACATCGTGGAGTGGTAGGTGATGGAGGAGGGGTGGGGCAGGACTAGGGGTAAATTTCAGGCAGAGTCTCCAATGCATACAAAGCTATGAACCTGAGAAAAAATGTATTCCACGTTAGGATCTAAGAAGAAATCATACACTTATCTTGATGAGCACTAATACATGGAATTGTTGAATCACTGTATTGTACACCTGATACAAATATAATACCGTATGTTACCTATACTGAAATTAAGATTAAAAAAGAGGAGGGAGGAGAAGGAGAACATAAAGGAGGAAGAGGAAAAAGAGGAGGAGGAGGGGGAGGATGAGGAGAAGGAGAAGGAGAAAAAGAGGGAGAAGAAGAAGAGGAGGAAGAAGAAGAAAGGGGAGGGGGAGGAGAGATGTGTCTTCAGAGGTTGTAATCTTCAAAGACTATAATCTTCCAGGTGGGCAAAGCAGGTGAAGGTAACAAAATAGGGTGTGATGGGGCCTGTGCTCAGCTTGAAGACGCATGCTCTCTGAGGGAGGATGTCAGCTCTCAGCTCCAGTGGATTCATGTCTTGAAGAAGGCAAACCTGTTGTTACTACAAGGTTTTTACCACAACTGCAGTGAAAGGTGGTCATTTGGGCATGTAGGAAAGACTACAAGAGATGACACACATAAATGTAAGGAAGTGCTAACCAATTCCAAATTGGTTCCACTGCCCTAAGAAGGAAGACAGTCCGAGCCTATGTGTTTGTGCGATTTATTATGTTTTACTATAATTACTATCAATGTTATTACTACATTACGCTTAAGAAGTTTTCCTTTCTTTCAATCTTCTTAAAATATCTCTATAGGAATTAACAGTATTTAAAAAAATTAATGATGAAAAATTGTAAGCATAGACACAAACAGAATTTCACAGTGAATCCCAAGTACCAACTTATTACCCAGCTTCAACAATTACCAACATTTCACCATTCTTGTTTATCCATCTGCTCACTCTTCAAATCCTAGACATTGCATTCCTTCACCCATAAAACTTCAATATTTCTCCAAGAGATAAGAATATTTTAAATATTATCACACTGAAAAATATTGCAATAATTCCTAATTTTCATCTAGTACCCAGACAGTGTGTAACCTTCTTTGTTTAATAAAATGTCTTTTTTTTCTTTTCAGTTTGTTTGTCCAAATCAGGATCCAGAGAAGGTTTATACTTTTAAGTAGATTTTAAAACTTTACTCAAAAGACAAAGTTACTTACTTTAAAAAACTACAACGCCCTCAACAATAAACACATGAAAAGTGGGCTATGTTCAGTGCCCTTGCTACTTGCTTTCACTCTGGAGTCAGTCTGCCTGAGTTCAAGTTTAGACTCTGCTAAATACTGCTGTGTGACCTTGGGTGTAGCCTCTTGCTTTAATTTCTTCATCTGTAAAATGGCAATTAAAAAGTATCTCTCTTGTATAGAACCAGAAATGACCCCGAATAGCCAAAGCAATTCTGAAAAAGAAGACCAAAGCTGGAGCCATTACAATCCCAGGCTTCAAGCTGTGTTACAAAGCTGTAATCATCAAGGCAGTATGATACTGGCACAAAAAAAAAGACACTCAGATAAATATAACAGAATAGAAACCCAGAAATGGACCCACAAATGTGTGGCCAACTAATCTTTGACAAGGCAGGAAAGAATATCCAGTGGATAAAAGACAGTCTCTTCAGCAAATGGGGCTAGGAAAACTGGACAATGACATGCAGAAAAATGAATCTGGACCACTTTCTTACACCACACACAAAAATAAACTCAAAATGGAAGAAAGACCTAAACATAAGACAGGAAGCCATCAAAATCCTAGAGAAGAAAGCAGGCAACTTTGACATCAGCCTCAGCAATTTCTTACTCAGCACATCTCCAGAGGCAAGGGAAACCAAAGCAAACATGAACTATTGGGACCTCACCAAGCTAAAAATCTTCTGCACAGTGAAGGAAACAATCAGCAAAACCAAAAAGCAACCAATGGAATGGGAGAAGATATTGGCAAATAACATATCAGGTAAAGGGTTAATATCCAAAATCTATTAAGCACTTATCAAACTCAACACCCAAAAAACAAATAATCCAGTCAAGAAATGGGCAAAAGACATGAATAGACACTTCTCCAAAGAAGACATCCAGATGCCCAACCGACACATGAAAAAATGTTCGACATCACTCATCATCAGGGAAATACAAATCAAAACCACAATGAGATACCACCTCACACCCGTCAGAATAGCTAACATTAACAACTCAGGCAACAACAGATGTTGGCAAGGATGCAGAGAAAGAGGATCTCTTTTGCACTGCTGGTGGGAATGCAAACTGGTGCAGCCACTCTGGAAAACAGTATGGACGTTCCTCAAAAAATTAAAAATGGAACTACCCTATGACCCAGCAATTGCAGTACTAGGTCTTTATCCAAGGGATACAGGTGTGAAGTTTCGAAGGGGCATATGCACCCTAATGTTTATAGCAGTGCTATTGAAAATAGTCAAAGTGTGGAAAAAGCCCAGTATGGAGGGGTTGTGGTTGGGGGGACGGGCTAAATCAGTAAGGGGCATTAAGGAAGACACTTGTTGGGATGAGCACTGGGTGTTATACATAAGGGATGAATCACTGGAATTTACTCCTGAAACCATTATTGCACGATATGCTGACTAACTTGGATGTAAATTTAGAAATATATAAATAATTAAATAAAATTTTAAAAAGTATCTATCTCATAGGCTTCTTACCAGGATTAAATTAAATGAGCTAATATTTGAGCATTTGTAATAGTGCCTAGTGCAAGGTAAGCCTTATGGAAGGGTTAAATAAATGAAAATAAGTAAATACATTCAGCTTTTAGCCATGACATACTAAAATGAATGAATTGTCTAGAGATGGTAGGAATGATTCACTCTCAGCCCAGAAATTGTCTACAATGCTCTATTTAAAATTTTGTCTATAACACATTTTTCCAAAGAAGCACGCAGACCACACATAAGCACACATCACTGTAACAGAGGTGATGGCAGAATCCATAAACCATATATAGAAGGTTGTGGACAGGATGGAACAGATTCCCTCACAGTCTGACTTTCCTTTGGGTGTGGCCTCTAGGAGGTGACAGCAGGAAACGAGACAGAGGTCTAGGTATTCATCACTCCATGTCATTCCCTGCCCATCCGCACGTTGCGAGGCTGCTTCCTCCACTGAAGCTCACGGCACTTATTAGGCAGCCTTCTGGAAAAGAAGGTTCTAGAAACTGCTCCCTGTCTGGTCCCTCTCAGGTCTAGGGGTGCCTTCCATAATTACTATCTTGCCTTCGGGTGCTTTCTTTCCCCTATTGGATTTTCTTAATGGCCTCTTCATTAAACTTATCTCAATTATTTGTGTGAGCATGCCGCTTATTTCCTTCTGAGACAGTGATGCAGTCTAATAGCAATCATATGAAATATGTCCTAATGTCCTCATTGATAATAGCTATATTTGGGGAGATCTTTCCCTAGACCAGGCACTCTACTAAGGGTTTTACATTCGACATTCATTTCATTCTTACAATAACCCTGTATGGTGGGTATTATCATTTTTATAGATTTGTATACTATGTCTTTAGAGAGGTTTATTGGCCCACATTGTAAGTGGAACTGGTCTTACCACATGTGTGCTCTTGGTCCTGGGCACATTTTTACTGGCCAATGTCCTCAACTATAGAGGAGAGAAAAAGAGTACCTACTTCAGAAGGTGGTTGTGAAGATGAAAAATGTTAATTTATGTGACACACTCAGAAAACTTGGCTTATAGGAGAGGCCAGTATGTGTTAGCTATTATTGCTTGCGAATCCAAGGCCAGTTTACTACATTATACTCCCTGCTATCAGACACAATACATATTTTCTTGGGAGTGGAAGATCTCTGTCCCCATTTTTAGACAACTGGTGTGGGGTTCTTTATTTTGTGCAGCGGACAGACTATCATTTAAACGTGAAACTCCTATGCTTAAAAAGCAATGTAGGATACTTAGTTCTTTTTCCATTGTCAGAAAGGCAAGTGTCAACAGAATCACACAAAAAGTTATGGAATCTCCCCTGTTTGTGTACTGAATGAAATATAAGAACACAGATAACATCTTAAAGACCAGAAGGCTTATGATTCTTCTATTTATATATGGAGAAACTTGGGAAATTTGGCTACAGTCTCATTATTGTTTTACTATAAGAAAAAAAAGGGGATCTTTGTGGACATTAGTGTGTTTAACATGCAGGTAAAGTTCTGCCTCGGATGACAAGGGAAGTGAAGCTCACCTTCTAAAACCCTTTCCTATCGTCCCAGAATTAATTTGTACCAACTTGATGTACAGCCATACACTCTCTATTCTTTACAGGCAAAGGAAACCAGTAAGCTGAAGAAAATGTGGGAAGATTTGGGTAGAGCAATTCCGGACATGAAGAAACATACCAGACAGTTGCTGAACTTGGAGAAACGTTCTGACCACCATTTTAGGCTTTCCTCACCTCTACTGTCGTACCAAAACGATACTGTGACTCCGTAACAACAACAACCACAAAAACTACAAACACATAAACCTAAAGTTATAACTATTTTAAAAATTGGAACGTGTCCTAAACTTGATAGATATTGGCCTAAAGCCACTTTTAGTAGGCATATTTCCATGCGGCTCTTTATTGTATTGGTGCATAGAACTTTTCAGAACCACTGCCGAAGAAATGGTTAAATAAAGAATATTGCTACTCCTGTTTTACTACTTTATTTGGGCTTCATAAGTCTTTTAAAATATAAGTATACTTCGCAAATAGATCACACTCAGTAATTATCAGTTGCTTTTACCTGTATTCACACTTTATTTATACACTCATTCAGGCAATTATCATTCACTCGATACTCACTTGTGCTTGCTAAGCATTGGGAACGTAAAGGCAGAAAAGATATGGTAGCTGTCCTTAAAATGTCCACAGCCTGGAAGGGGAGACAGACGGCAAAACAATAAGCATCGTCATGACTTAGAGGGGCTGTGGTTGAAACTTCATGGTTCGAACAGGCAGAGGCATAAATACATAAATATAAAATTTCCTGTCCTGGCAAAGGCAAGACCTATAGAGTGGTTAAGTCACGGAGCAGATGTCAGATAGGGAATGCTTAGTGGGGGAGCAGGTTTGGATGGGGTGAATTTGGGGTATCTGCAAGACATGTAGAAGGCAATGCCAAGTAGGCTATTGGAAATAAGGGTTTAGAGTTCGGGAGAAAATACCTGCCTGGAGACTGAGGAGTCAACAGCATCCGGGCAGGAGTTAAAGCCAAGGGTGTGAAGGAGTTCCTCAGGGAGAACAAAGACAAGTTCCTCAAAAGAACCTGGGAGAACTTCACCCCATGAGAGGCGAGACCATAAAAAGGAGTCTATGTTGCCTGAATACCTTTCAAATCTTTTCCTGACAGCAAGTTTTGAAAGGATATCTTGTATATAAGGAAGCAGGAGAAAGAGCAGTGCAGGAGGAGGTAAGATAAACTTAGTCTGAATTTTTCATATTCTCTAAGTAAGTAGAAAAACATGGATTCCAACCTAGAATTCACAGCTCATTCGGTATCCCCATGAAAGCCACAGGCCAAGAGCTCAGAAGAACTTCTGGATACAGCATATTCTTAGCTGTTAGAGGCAGAATAAGAGGTTTTGTGAACTTAAAGATGGGTTTGAGGCTCACTGTCAGAGAGTGATTTGTAAATATATAGATTAAGTTTCCCCTTAAGGTTAGGTTGGAAACCAAGGATGAAAGTACTTGCTGAGAATGCTGATGTAAAATTGTCTTGGAAAGGAGAGGAGTGTTATTTACCTATACATAAATATGCCTCCAGGTTTGACTCTTATTATTACAGACCGTTGGTAAAGAGGGTGTGTAACAGGTAATAAAGTATGTGGAGGACAATGCCTTTGATGAGCTGTCTCCCAGTTAGCATCCCCTGATCTCATCTCCCATGCCAGCCCCTGAAACTTCTCGGCACCAAAGTCCTGCACACAGCGTTCTGGGCTGGGATGTGAGCCTCACAAGGAGGTCTGCTGTGAGTTTCCAGACCCTTCCCATGCTGGCTTACCATCTCTGTGACCTTGGACAACTTCTGTAATATCTCTGAGCTTTAATTTTCTCATCTTTAAAATGAAGATAAAGCCCTTACCTCTCGAGGATTCTGCATGATGGTCTGAGTACCATCAGAATGGGGAATTTGCCTGGTTCTGGATTGATTCTCAGCTCCTAGAATAATAGACACTCCTCACATATTTGTTGAATAAATAAATGTATGTATGTCCATGAAGTATGTAAGAGTGTCTAAATGTAATTTGGTGCTTAATCATTATTTCCTTCTTGTCCCTCCCAGAAATTAGTATGGGCACTGCCTCTTTCTGACCCCCAGGCTCAAGATGGAGGGTCCATCCATTTTGTCATCTGTCTTCACATATTACAGAAGTATATAAATGAAGGAAACACCACTGAACTGACTCCTTTGATGTAGAAGACTATGCCTGAAAATGACAGTATTATTGGTTGAAGTACTGTTAGAAAACAATCTTTCAATGTTCCAAATGGTTTCCCAGGACTATTAATAGGAACAATGTGGGAGTAAAAACATGTCAAGTCCAAAAATGTGGGGGAACACCGCCTTGAACAGGCTTCTTTCCTCTGGGACGACTCAAAGCCTTTTGTATCCATATCTACCTATGTGAATTCTCCAAGAGGGGAATAGAATACACAGTTTCCCAAACATATTTGATCAGAGAACCCTTTGGTCATAGAATATCTAATGGACTTTGCATTGGGAAATGTGGATCTAATCATTAGCTAGTTGAGTAGACACAAAACAAAAAGGATTTATTTTTATAGGACAGTAAAATGCTTTTTTAGGTCAGGGAAGGCTTATTTACGAATAAGATGTGGCGTTCTCACAACCCAAGACAGTCATTGAGGAAATTTCCTTCCAATGAAGCACTTAAATGAGTGAAAACAAATGAACATAAAATAAGTATATAATAACACCTTGGGAAAATTAAACATCTCTCCATTTAACATCTGTCACATAGATAATCGTAGCAACTAGATTGATTATGGGAGAGGAACCTGGAAGTTTAAAAGGGAAGCAGCTGAGTTTGCTTGTATCACTTGCAAAGGGACTACTTTCTTTGGCAGATTGATATTGCACAAAGGTTTGAAGTTTCATTAAAGAAGGATGGTTGGGTAGCACAACGGTATGTTACAGAAAACGTGTGTGTAATCAGACAGTACGTTGCATTAGACTGTCAGAGAGTGTAAGGGTATCATACATGCATTCTGGATTGTACTATGCCTTAAGTGACATCTTTTCGCAGGGAGACTATAACCATCGTGGCCCATCTCTAATAATGAAAATATGATCAGCACATTACATGTAGAATGGCAGATGGGTTTTCTTCATCGTAACTGGGATTTTCCCCCCATTGTGTAATTTTATAATGCTTCCGTATCTATTATAATTTTGAAAAGCATACATGTTTGCATTTTTTTAAAGGTCTGGTTATGTATAATGGAAGATTTTTTTTAAAAAGTGAACAAAGCCAAGTAGCACAACAAATATCCTAAGTTAATTTTTTTAACTTAAATTCTGTGTCAAGGGGTGCCCACACCTGCAGATTATATTCTCTTCTTTAAATGTAAACTTCCTGCTGAAAGCAGGTCAGAGTTAACAGCTGGATCAACTTGGAAAGTTTTTTTTTTTTAACAATTAGTTTTATGTTCTTTTAAATAATTGCTTCATTATATTTTGTACATCTGTGCAGGGGTCTGATGATGACATTGGTAAATTTCCAAATAGATGTAAAACTGGGGAATACCAGTTGAGCAATAATAGAACCCACCTGTGGGTGAGAAAAGAGACTTTATACAATATTACCCCCCACCACCACCACCAAATGTCTCACACAAAAGAACTGATTCTGCTCTGTGAGGACATGTTTCCGCTTCAGGTGAGAATATCAGACACTGTGTTTTTAAAGAAGATAGGCTGTAGGTAGTTCAGAAGAGACCAACAAAAATGATAAAAGGTCTGGAAAACAAGACCTATGAGAGAAGGTTAAGAGCATGGGAATATTCATTCTAGTTGAAGGAGGCTGAGGGGAGATATAACTGTCGACCTAAAAGTTAAATGATGTTACAAGCAGAAGAGGCATTAATTATTAGTAGAAGTAGAACAGGGCAATTAGAAGAACAGAGCTACACCCATTCTACCTAATATTAGGAACAATTTTTGTAACACAGAGTACATTCATATGATGGAGTTGAGTGCCAGGAAAGTCTAAGGCTTTAGCAGCTGTAGATTCAAGAGGGAGTTTGTAGCAAATCCTTCTGAATGATAGGAAGAACACTGAAATCAGTCTGTGGCCTGAAAAATCGGTTAGAACTTAGCTCTTCTGTTGCAAATGATCACATGAATTCTTCATTGTTGTAATGATTTGTTCAGTCGGGAAGGAAAGGTGTTTGAGGGCATTCGTAGATCCATAAATCATTCCTAAGGGACAAGCAGCAAAATTCAGAATAAACGTATTCTTAAATACTTAAATTACAAATGGCTGGTGTGTTCAATAGAGAAGCAAAATCAACAAATACAAGAGCTTTGTATAGCCTTGATTTTCTTTAGGAAACTACACTGGAATGGGTTTTAGGTGGAGTTCATCCCACTGCCAACCCCAAGTAGGGGTATGGGACTTAGTTCTGGCCACGAATGTGCATTAAACCCCAGGTTTAATGGCATTGGCATTAAATGGAATGGGCATTGAAAGCCACTCTTCAGTCTTATGTTGGAGCTGTTAGAAGCAGGACCTCCTCTTTTCTGTGATACTTCTCTGCTGATAGAAAGTAACCTGGGGTTGTTACAGGTCATCTTGCCACTATATGGAAAATTTGCCTTGGAACGAAGGGGAAAAGTAAGGCGGAAGACAAAGAAGGAACTAATACATTCTTAGAATAGTATGTGAACCCCTTGATACAGCCATGCCTGCAGGTGGATATTCCTGGACTTTTATATGAACCAATAAATTCCTTTCAGCTATGGTTCTTCACAGTAGTATTTTTTTTAAAGCAAAGATCTCTGCCCCATAGAACATACTTTCTAGAGTGCAGAAACAGGCAATGAGCAATAAGCATAATTGAACAGCAAATCATATAGACTGGTAGATGGCAAATGCTGTGAAAAAAAAAGTAGAGCAGGGCAAGAAGTCGGGGTGAGAGTGGGAGCAGGACAGTGAAGAACAATTTTAAAAACGAGTGGCCAACCTTGGACCCTCTGAGAAGGTGACATCTGAGCAAAGACATGAAGGATGTGAGGGGCATCTGGAGAAAGAGTATTCCAGAAAGTATTCCAGAAAGTCTAGACCTTAAGACAGGAGATTAATAAAGGGATCTAAGCAACAAGAGCACTTGTGCCCTACCTTCCTTTCTCAGACAGAAGCATACTAATTTCTTTTCAGCCATATTTCAGTTGGACTTAGCCAGTTACTCATTAATAAAGGGTACAATTTCATGCTCAAAAGAGAGTTCTAGATTTTAAGAGCTGAAGTTTAAAATATACTTTATTTGTCTAAATATATATATGTGTATATATATATATATATATATATATATATATATACCATTCTTCATGTGCATGTGTATAAAAACTTTAATTTTTCTCGGTCCCACTGATGGATAAAGTTTCCAAAAATGAGATATTTGCCCTTTGCTTTACTTTTAAAGAATAAACCAAAATTTAATCTGTGTACAATGATTCCACAATCAGAGTTTAGAATATTTTCTAAACAACCACTTAGAACAAACTATACTAAGTAAGGAACTATCAGCCTTAACAGAAGCAATCCTGGCAAACAATTATTTTCATTGCAGCACTGACAATTATGTAAATGTGTCTGGAACAGCATTGGGCACCTAATTATGACATCTAATTATGCCAATTTATTTATACACCTCCTTGAACAACATTTTATTTATAACTCCCCCATTCATTCAAAGACAAGATAAAGTAAGGAGACATCAGCCATAGATGATTGCCTCATCTTTGCCTTATGAACACAGCTAATCTATACGAACCTGAACAATCTGGGGTATGCCTTGTTCATATGAGAATTTGCTTTTTGCCCAGTCACTTTTGGATTTCAGAAGGTGAACAGAAGTGACCGTGGCTCTGGCTGAAGAATTGATAACATTAGCTATCCTAGCAGGTAACTGCTAGCAGAGAGAGCTCTCCCGTCTCATCTGACTTAGGCAAAAAAATCACCGTTGGTAATTCCTTCTACTAAGGATGAGCAGATTATTCTATTCTAAACTACAAATGGAGTAAGAATAACTCAAGAAATTAATATTGCCACCATATCATAGAATCATTTTCTACCATTTCGATGGTTCATTTCTTTTTCTTCTTTTTCTTTGTTCTTTTCTTTCTAGAACCCAATGACATTTCCTGGAATTAAACGGCATTTCTTGACTTCGGTAGAAGACAGTTATGATATAATCTATCTCAGCTCAACTCCCTAGGAGCAGACCCTGGGATAAGGATTATTGTACTGAGTGTTTACTGGGGGAGTGCCCTCAAATAAAGAGAGCGAAGGAAGCAGTGTACGGCCGGGGAAGGAACCAAGCAAAGAAGCGAAGACAATTAGAGATCATCTCCAGCCTTCACAGGTGGAGCTCTGGAGCATGAGTTGCACTATGGAGCTGGGCCCACCTTGAGGCAAAGGAGCTGATGTTTGGTAAGTCAGGAGGATCTGGTCATCGGTCTGGCTCTGACAGCAGTGACGGAGGGGACGGGAATGAGGTCTGGGTTGGGTAGCCTCCCAGACCAGCAGGTCCCCATTTGACCCAGGGAAATTCTCCCCCAGCCTACAGGGGAATGGGCACACCAAGGGGTCTAGATGAGGCACAAACAGCAACCTCTACAGGACCCCAGCAAATGGGCAGTCGGCACATCAATTGGATGGTTTTAAGGAGTTTCAAGATTGACCCTTATATCACTAGAATGGATTTCAGTTTCAGAGATGTGAAGTTAAACCTCTAGTAAAGTTTTTTCTTGTTCTTGACATGCTGGGGTGATGCTGAAAAAGGCTAAAAATACGGGCAATTCTAGGCCTCTGTTTATCTGTAATGAGATTAGACGATACGTCATTTCTCAGGTCTAAGCCTCTCCAATTCTAAATGACTTTTGAAGAACTTTTGCTTTTCAGAATGTGTGTTTTGCTCTGCTATCCTAAAATACCTAACTTTTGCCTGCATATTGCATAGCCGAGAAACCAGAGTGGCATAACGGGCTCTACCCTGCTCTGAGGTTGCATCCAGACACTTGAGACTCAGTGTGGTCTGCAGCCCAGAAGCATTAGCTGGGAGCTTGTTGGAAATGCAGGCCCCAGCTCAGACCTAGTGAACCAAGAACTGCCTTTTCACAAAGGGAGATTCTCCACGGGAGATTCGCGTGCATATCAAAGTTTCTTGTCATGAACTGATAACTGGACGAGCCCTTCAAAACGTGGGGAACTTGGGCTAGAGAGGGAGTGGGGAAGGGACTGGTCGTTAAGAACTGAATGAGTTAAAATCTCCCCTAACCACTGAAATGGAGCCATTCTCTGACCAGGTAAGTCTGCCTTGACTGGGGCGAGCCTAAGTCACCCATTGTCATCTTAGCGTTCAGCTGAGAAAAAAAAAAAAAAAAAAACCAAAACTGTGTAAGATGTTAGCCTTTATTCCCTATCCTAGACCTCTCCTGGCCCCTGTTTTGGCAAGTCAGCCGAGGCTAGTGGTGAGACTATTCAACAGTATCTACTACAACTCAGAAAACTTTTCATGGGTTGCAGAAAGCAGGAAACCAAATTGCGTTTCGACTGCCAAGGAGGGAAGGAGTGAATCATTCTCATTCTATGGATGCCAAATCATCAATCATTTTAAATTAATTCTCAGTCCCCCTGACACTTGGGAAGAACCAAAAGACACTTGAGAACATGTTCTGGAGAAAACCTGGGGTGTAAGAGCTGTTACTTGCAAGGGGTGCCCCCTCAAGAAGTGAGTATTCCACACCCATTGATCAAGCTAAGGATTGCCAATCAGTCTGCAGTTCTTTACAGTATGTGATATTTGGCGGGATTCATTGGAACTCTGTAGGCCTGAGGGCACCCATCTATTCCACACAGTTCTCTTCAAAATATTATCAACTTTGTAAACGACGCAAACGTGTGTGAGAGCCTATAAATTCTCCTGTTTTAAATATGATGCTGTCCCTTTGGGAGGATCTTATGGGCATAGATAATTACTTCTATATGGGGAATAATGAATCACATTTTTTGATTCATATCTACCCTCTTCTGGCAGCTCTCTGGCATAAATCATATGTAAATGAATGAAATGTTTTCTGAATTTTACTAGCTTAGACATACTGTACCTCAAACTCAGAAAATATGTGTAAGACAAGGCAAGGTAGACCATTTCTGCCCCACCCATTCCACTTCTCTCTGACGTATGAGACACAAAACAATAGATTGGACACAATCTCCCATGTCACTTGAGAAAGATGTCCCAAAGCAGGACTTTCCACTGTTCAACAGCCTAGGACAAGATCTATTAGGGGTGGAAATGGATTATTAGAATTTTTTTTTTTTTAATTTCCGGGCGCCTGGATGGCTCAGTCGGTTAGGCGTCCGACTTCGGCTCAGGTCATGATCTCACAGTCTATGGGTTGGAGCCCCGCGTCGGGCTCTGTGCTGACAGCCTGCTTCGGATTCTGTGTCTCCCTCTCTGTCTGTCCCTACCCCACTCATGCTCTGTCTCTCTCCATCACTCAAAAATGAATACATGTTTAAAAAAATTTTTTTAAGATTTTTCAAAAATTTCTAAAGTCCCCTTAAGTTTTTAGAGAGATCACACAGCAGTCTTCATTTTCCAATGTCATGTAACACATCTTTTATTCAACCAACAACCATTTATTGTGCCCCTACTAAATGGCCTGCACTTGGCTAGCTTTCTGGGGCTTCCAAAAAAGATTAAGACCTTGTATCTGCTCTTAATGATATTAAAGTTTAATGGAGGAAACAATGAAACCAATATATAATTTTAAGTCAGGCAGGTCTCTATTAGATAAATGAACAAAGAACCGTAGATGTACAGAGGAGTAACTCTCCTGCCAAATCAGAGACGACTTCCCAAGGAGATGGTCATTAGGAGTCAGAACTGTCCAGGAGGATGAAGAGAATAAAAGCTTCCTAGACTGAAAGCAATATTTGAATCATACTAACGACAATAACAGCTAATATTTGTTGCAGATGCATCATGTGCCGGAGGCTGCTGAAGCACTTTACATGGATTAGCTTATTTTAACCCTCACAACATTCACATAAACTATTCAATATTACTAGCTACATTTAATACCTGAGTAATTTGAGGCCCATAGACATTGATTTGTAAAAAAAAAAAAAAAAAAAAAAAAAAAAAAAAAAAAAAAATTGCACTCATCGTCACGAAAAGATGTGAGATTCTTGTTTCCAAACACAACATCAGAACGAGTCTGGTGGGAGCAGCTTCAGTGTGGCGTGCTGGGAGACAAGAGGAGACAAGATCACGAGGGACCTAGTTATCATGGTAAGAAGATTGGACTTTACCCTGTCAGAGATGGGGGCATCCTAAGGGTTTTAAAGCAGACAAATGGCATATAAGCTTAGTTTTTCAGTATAAAAGTTAGTGACCACATGGAGAAATCTGTCAGACTTGCTACATCGTATTAGAAAACTACTTGTATCGCTAGGACTGAGAAAGCATACATGTCAGAACTAACGATAGCGAAATTGAGGGGGGAGAGGTATTTCTGAGGCGGTATGGGTAGGCGTTGAGGACTCATTGATTGGTGGGTTCTTTGGTTTACGTGAGGGGTTTCAATATGACTTTAAAATTTCTAGACTGTATCTCTAAATTATATTTCTATATTGGGTAGCTGTGTTTCCCCAAGAAGAAGAGCCAGCTTTAAGGGGACTATGTGGAGTTTTTGTACCTGGAGTTTCGTACCTGTGGAGTTTTGTACTAGGACAATTTGGGGACACCCACTTGAAGCCTTCTGGCAAATAACTGGAGATAAATGCATGTATGTACACTCATGCGTGCGCGCGCGCACACACACACACACACAAACACAGATGGACATTCAATCACTTATCTGGTCATTCAGTTAAGAACACTGTTGCGGGATCTAAATGATTCACATATCAAAGATCCTAAATAAATCAACAAGTATTTGTTGAACGAGTATCTAAATTATGTCAGCAAGAAAAAAGATGAAAGTCTATGGTTGAGGTAGGCTTTAATCCACATCCCCACTGCTCTCCTTGATATTCTAGGAAAGATATTGTTGTCTTCTTTTCCAAATCTGAAATGTTGATTGATGAGGCGGATTAAACATGTTGCTTTTCTTTTTGTCATTTTTCACATTTTGCAGGTTGGGGACAAGGCAAATGGAAAACATTCACTTTCATTCAGTGCTGTACAAAGGATATTCAGAAGGATGTAGAAATTAATCTACAGCTGCTCTAAGTTTGATATAAATCTTTAAACTAATGACTGTGTTGGAAAACTTGCTGTGATTGTTTTGAAGTTTCTCAAGAGTCACTTTTGTTTTATTATAAAAGTCACAGCCATATCCCAGGGCTTCCCATTTCTTCTGAGGCAAGGAATGGAAAGCAGTCATGGACCAAAGAACAAACTGAGGGTTGATGGGGGTGGGGGAGAGGGGAAAGTGGGTGATGGGCATTGAGGAGGACACCTGTTGGGATGAGCACTGGGTGTTGTATGGAAACCAATGTGACAATAAATTATAGATAGATAGATAGATATACATACATATATATATGAATATATATATATATATATATATTTATATATGAATTCAAAAAGTATTCATTCCATAAAAGATCTTGTAAGGGAAGACTTCTGCAGATTTTAAAGAGTTTACTGGTTCCTTGGATGCCCTAAAGATGGGTAAATCTCATGGTAAAAGCTATTAAGTTTTTAAATTTTTTTTTAATGTTTACTTGTTTCTGAGAGAGAGAGAAAGAGACAGAGTGCAAGCGGGGTAGGGCAGAGAGAGAGGGAGACACAGAATCCAAAACAGGCTCCAGGCTCTGCACTGTCAGCACAGAGCCCCACACAGGGCTCGAACTCGTGAACTGTGAGATCATGACCTGAGCTGAGGTCGGACGCTTAACTGACTGAGCCACCCAGGCACCCCAAAGCTATTAAGTTTTTTTTTAATGCATTCATTTATATTAAATACAATTGTAGCATGGAGGTAGGGCTTATCTGTATGGTAGGTAGGGCCCAGCATGGAGGTAGGGCCTTTCAGTATCGTCATGTTAATTGAACATCACACACCCACAAAGCCGAATAGAAATGAAAACCCCCTATTTCAGTGCAAGGATCTCTTCTCCCTTTTGTCACTCCTCCACCTCAGGGCCCACAGAGCAAACCTCCTGGAGACATAGCTCCCCAAGCAGTGTGGCCAACTACTGTGAAGCAGAGAGAATAAGGCTCCGGAGAAATTCAAAGGTTAAAGAGGAGGAAGCAAATGGAGTGGTGGAGAAACGGATTCAAATCAAGGCCAGCACTTCAAAAAACAACAGAAAGAAAATCTTAAGGGGGAGGCAAACCTCTTCCGGAAGGAAGGAATGTCCAAATGCTTACTACAAGGCAGAGAAATGTCTATTAAAAACAGCCGGCATTGATAATATGCATTCAAGTGAATATGAAAAAGACCAAGAGGGGATAACACGCTTCAGCTGAATATTTAAAGAAATCTACTCCCCGCTGAACTGATGAAAGAAAAAAGAATGTGCTCTCTTTAAGGAGAAAAACATTCTTGTAAGGAATATGCTTACTAGTTTCACTGTTGACTCCGTTTTAGCATTATTTCTTTAGACTTGGTTTCTTGTCAGCATCTACAGGAAGAGGGTCTTGCTGTGTGGATGTGTATCTTAGCACAAAGAACAAAGGTTTTGAAACAGTCTGTGTTTCCGTCTGTGGGACGGACGTTCAGACTCTGTCTCTTTCTGCGTGTGTCGCCTTGGATAAATCTCTCTGACTTCTTAAGCCGCAGTTTTCTCATCAAGTGAAAAAAGTAAGCCTCACAGACTTTTCTGAAGCTTAAATGTGAACGGCCGGGGAGAAGGTACACTTGGTCCCATCAGATTCAGCTTTGAAAACGTTAGTTATCTCAAGCGCGGCTGCACCCTCAACCATTCAGAATCCGAAAAGCTGGTGTCAAGGCTTTTCCCAGCCAGCAGTTTGCAGCAGCCTGTGCTAGGGACACTGGAGGGCTAACTGAGGGAGAAAGAAACCTCCTTCTGGTCCAAATGAAGTGGGCTAAGTTAAGCTAGACTAGAAACAGATGAAGAAACAGAGTTCTTTGGGCCATCCATGACAGTTTCCATCCTGAAAGGTAACAAGATAGAGCGTGCGTGACAGCACTGGGCAAGTGATAGCTCTGTGTAAGCACGTGACATTGTTATTATTTCTAAAGCATCCAGAGAGAGGTATGACAGACCTCGCTATGCTGGCTTTGGGCAGTGTGCATCTCTTAAATGCAGGTCAGATGCCTGAACCCCTACTTGACTCAAACTACTGAAGCTTCCATTATCTTCTTCATTGATCCAGAGAGGCAAACACAAATAAAATCCAAACGACTGTCTCCAACAACAAGGAATCTTTAAATGTGCGTCATTTGGCGGTGGCATTATCTTAAGACGATTATCCAGTGTATAAATGTTTATTGCATTGCTTTAAGATGCACAATGTAAGATTAACAATCATGGTGTTTTTTTGTATAAATGCAATATTTCTGCTATTGTGTTTGTGGAATTCAGCTAGATAATAATTGATTCCGTGACAGGGATTGGCTAATTTGCCAACAGTATAGTATAAAACACATTTATACAGTCAATTACACCCAAGTGCATGGCCTATTTGCTTTATAATTTCATAAACTTGCCAGCAATTTAAATAAAAAAGTTCCATTAAATTATCATATCATGTGATGGAATGATATTGCCAAGTATATTAAACCATGTGTGTTCAGCCAGAATTAATTAAATATTATTACTTTTTTCTTATTAACACATTGAACTTACCCTTCCTACTCTCTACTCGAAATAGAAGCCTATTAGTGAACAAAGTAAACTTAAGGGCAAAGTTTAAACATTTTCCTGAGGGTGTTTCATTAAGAACCCTGGTTCTTTTGTTTAAACATTTGCTCTTGGTAAATGTACTTGTATTGTGAAAATATTTTATGTTCTTAGATATGAATACTGGAAAAGTTTAAAGAATACCTTTACTTGAATTATTCAGGTATTCAAAAAGGAACATTTATGTCTTCAGCTTAGAGAAAGTCATGATATAAACCATTTCAGTATTATTTGTTTATGATTCTATTATTATTTGTGATTCCATGAATCTATCCAATCTTAGCAAGGGAAAGATACAAGTCTGGATAGTTTAGCAATTCAAAACCGAATAAAATATGATACTTTCCAATTCAGAAGATACCTGTTTCATATGAAATAAATTAACCAGGCCTCCTCAAGGGACTCATAGTTCAATAAATCTACAGTGAACAATAAGAATTAAACCCTTAATATTAAAGCCCTTGTTTTATTTTATGAAAAGCAAAACAGAGGTGAACTTCTCCCTGACATATACTAATTATACTCCTCAGATGCTCATGGTTACACACACTTTAACTTTTATTCTTTTTTTTTTTTTTTTGCCCATATCAAAATTTGTCAGGTTGCCCCACACTTACATCCATGTGGAATCACAAGGATTGTTTTGTTTTGGTTTGTTTGTTTTTTCCTTCTTCTTTTTCTTCCTCTTGCTTTTTTATTCAGTGGTCTGGCTTTTATTTCTAAATAGTGTATGTTATTTGTTTCATTTGATAAATAGAAACAGAGTTTTGTTTTCTCTTATAAAACAAAACATACATATCAGTCAGAAGCAGACTGCGGCCATCAAAAGGTAAAGGGAGATTAAGTTGAAGCATAGCAAGGGCTCATAGAATGGCAGGTGGCTAGAGGATGAGGTTTAACAAATGGACAAGAACCAGGAATGTTCCAAGAGCTGGACAGCAGGACCCACAGCAAGGGTCACCACATGGGAATGGTTGGGTTCCATGCCACCCCCACCCCTACAACAAACCTTACGGCTAACTCCTCCCCTGCCTTTGAGTTGCTCTCTTTAGCATCAAGTCCTGGAGAAAGAAGGTCACGTGTGTGCCTTACAGCTCTGGGTGGAAAGAGGGAGGATCCAGATGCCTTGACACCCTCTTGGGGGTGAGAACTGTGCTCAGCCAGGAGGCACATGGCACACAACTGGGACTTCCCTCCAAAGGAAGATTAAAGGGAAAAGTGCTACAACACAACCCTGAAGTAGTAGATATCGACAATGCTTGAACAAAACTTGCCAATTGTGAGACCATTAGACAGTAGAGAAGTCAAGAAAATTAAAAAGGGGAAAATGCCTTCATAATTGGACTATCAGAGATTAACAGTTTGAACGGTTTCGCTTATCTCTCTCCAGTCTTTCGTATTTACACATAAAAGTATATCTTACTATATCATATTATGTCTAATATTCTACAACTGTATTCAAACTTTGAATATCAAATCTTAGCCTTTTCATTTTAATCTATATAGAGTCTTATCCACTCCATTTTTATGGCTTCCTAGTATTCCATTATTTGGGTTTTCGTAAGTTACTCAACTGATTTCCTACCGATGGGTACTGAGACAGTTTTTCATTTCCCCACTATTACAGACATCTCTGCACATTCGTCTGTGCCTTCTTCTCCAATTATTTCCCTAGGAATAATTCTCACAAGTGGAACTTTTAGGGCAAAGGACATCCTCATTTGAGAGATATTGCCAAATTGCCCTCCAGAAAGACAGTGACAATTTACACCCCCACAAACAGTATGTGAGATACAGTCATCGATATCATCAACTTCATCATTTTTCCCTTTTTAATCACCAGAAAGGTGTGAAAATAAACCCCACACTTACACATAAAGATTTATAATTACTAGCACTTACCTTAATAAGACAGTGCTTAAAATTGAGTAAGCATAACTTTCACAGCCTCCTCAGACTCAGCAGAAAAAAAATTATTGCAGATATTTAATCATTGTAGTGAAAAGAACTTACCTTGAATAACAGTGTAGACAGGAGTCTTTAACAGACTATATATTTTAGCTTGCTTCCCGTGTACTTTGTTAAACATAGTGTTCCTTATCTGATGTAGGTGACTTTAAATTTATATAATTGTACACATCAAAGCTATGAGTCAGCCAGAATTCTGTTTATTTGTGGTGGAATAATATAGATAAAGACACTTGGCCAATAGAATTCGAGTTTCGACCCTCATCTTTTCCCTTTAACGTGGTTACTGAAAGTCCAACTTATTTTAATCATCACTTAGTAAAAAATCTTACATTTATGGAGTCCTTATCCTTGAAGTTTCTTTGATGCTTATCTTGAAAACTTACAGTATTTCCAAAGCATTCCAGAACTCAGGGAAATTCTTGACAAGAGTAGACTGTACTAATGCCAAACCCGAAAATGTGAAGATTTTGCTTATTCGAATGAGTGGTGGTTTTGAATAAGGCAAAATCTATAATCTTAGTAAATATTACACACTATTATTAAAGAAGCAGAAAGGAATTGTGCCGGAGTTAATTAAGGCTTTAAGAAATGCCTGCTTTTATTGGCAAAAAAAATTTTTTTGTTGCAACAAGAAAACTAAAAATTAAGAGGATGGTTGGCAGGAATATTGATATGCTAATGGATAAACATGCTAATTTAGAAAAAACTAATCAGCAAAGACATTACTAATGGAAATGTACAGGAAAATGGCTAATGCTGTATGCAAACCTGGTATCTACAAAATTAAGAAGAAACCAGTTTTGTTTTCATAATTGTAACTTGAAAGTCGGGTCTTCTCTAAGCTTTTCTGTAGAAAGATGCTGACAAACTTACTGGGTTCTAGGGGAGCTAATTCACGCACACACATACTGGGCATATGCGTGTTTGTAATTATTATCATTATATCCACTTATATCCAGTAGGGACTAAGACTTCTATTCACCCAGTCTCATGGAGTCTAGGTGGCAATCTTTTTATGAGAAAAGCAGGCAATCACTGCTTGGGTAAAACAGTCTCTGACTTGGATGGGCTTGAAGTGGGAACTCCATGGACACACGATAAATATAATTTCTATTCTGCAGATAGATGTATATCTTCTGTAGAATTCCTTTCCCTTGTTTTCCCCTCTAAACTTAAAGATAGGCACTTAAATACCCAGAGGTCCCAGGCTAATAATTTAATGAGTGCATTGGTGCAGGTGTAAGACATTAAGGAGTGGTAAGGGATTGAGACAAACTAGAGAACTTAGAGGGTAGATAATACCCAGTGGGAAAATTCCAGGCCAGAAAGAGCCCCCTGGTATTGCCAGATCTTCTGATTTTATGACATAAACTGGAAATATAAGCTTTTAAGTGAAATCTTCCCAAGTTGAAGAATGGTAAATCAGTCCACTCAGATTTAAAGCCACTCAACTATACATTTTTCTCCTCCCATCCTCATCCTCCGTGGTTTTTGTCTGAGTTCCAGGGAAATGGGAGGTGTGATGGCACTGAGGGAGGGTTCTCACCCTGCCGTCAGACTGTGTACTCTCTGGCATCTGTTGATAGGCACAATTGCACCTAGTCCTCGGGGATGGCCAGCCCTCCATGTTGTCACCCACAAATGAGAATAAGAGTGGAGGCACCCCCTTTTCAGTGAGCCTCCAAACATTTAATCCACTTTGCTCCATTTCTGACTGTTCTCTAACTAGCCTGTGTTATCTAGTTTGGGCTGGTGGCAATAAGTTATCCTGACCGATCGTGTGTCCTTTTGTGACTCTATTTTGGGTCAGCATCTTGGAATCTGATGCTTAAAAGATACAGGCTCTTGCTACTCAAAAGTGCTGATTTTCTCAAAACTATTACTCGTTGAACTTAGAATTACAGCACCATCTTAGAAGTTCATGAGCCTAATGTTGTCAATTTCTTTTTTCAATTTTTGCAGTAGCAACCACTCCCCAAAGATAATATGTATCAATGTTTTAGAAGCTATTCTGCAAAAGGATATTGATTACTACATAAAAATACTATCCCATCTCACTAGCTATCATTGGATAATTTTATTTTTCCTTAGACATTCAAACTTCTTATTGATGATTGATAGTTACTTATAAGTTTAATGAAAGAGGGGCAACTTGGTGCAAATAAATACACTATTGGAGATGAGAACAGAAATGAAAATAAGAATCTGATTGGTAAATGTAGAAAATTCCCCTCTGTGATATCTGTACATTAGGTTTTACTCCATTGTATAAATACACCATACCTATAAAGGGCCTTCTTCGGAATGTAGAGTTACTTGGGGGTACATACCAAAACTGTGTCTTCCAGTATAAAGAAAAACAGGTCCACTCTTGACATTCCAAGAGTTACATTTTACTTGTCACCTCCAACATTAGTACCTCCGAATAAAGCGATTGTTAACTTTTGTCATTGGTGAGAATCAATAAAGGTCTTAAAGGCAACAGCCATGGGTGGAGGAAGACTGTTACTATTCAGGGTTGAATTCACCTTTCTTTAGGTCAGAATTCTTGCCTGGCAGCTTCTCTAACAATTGGTGGGTACCTTTGGTGTTTTTCAGAACCAAAACAGGATTTATCACTAAGAAATTAGCACCGAAGTAAGTTGGGGCAGTAAAAAGTAATAGGAAAGAGAGACTCTAAAGAACCACCTTGAGCTCTGCCTTAGCTTGGGTCCCTTTGAAAGCAGAGGCAAAAGAATGAGTTGGATATAGGTCATTTATTTGGGAAGTGATCCCAGGAAGCAGGAATGAGGGAACAGGGAGAGTAAGATGGGCAACTAGCACAAGTAATAACCTGTACATTACCAAGCTGGTTATTGCTGTGAGCAATTGGGGCTCAACCCAGCTGGGGACTTGTGAGCAAATGTATAGAAAGGTCATCAGAATCGTGCCTCCAAGGATCAGAGGCCTGGGCAAATATCCACCAACACCCACTCCTCATTACTTGAGGGATATCCATAGGGATGTTAACCCCCTCACTTCCAGGGAACATCTGTGTGCCTTCTGAGCATACTGTCTCGGCTGCAGGCAAAGTCCTAGGACAGAAAAACAGAGAGGTGCTGAGCTGGCTGATTGAGGTGGGCTGTCATAGGCATGCCCGGAACCACCTACCACAGCCGTGTGGATTGAGAATTGAGCTGAGGGGATATGACACGGTATACAAAACACATCTGACGAGAGCACCACACAGTTCTTGGATCTTTCCCTTATGGAATGACAGATCCGTGGTGTGGATAATGTGACAAAGGGAAGGACGTGAAGAAAGCCTCCCCGTCCACTAGTACCCTAAGTCAATATCACTTTCAGCGTTGTAGTCTCAAGCGACCTAATATGGCCTCCCCTTTGTTATTACTTTTCCTATTACTGTCTCGCATCAGATGATGAAAATCTTCTCTGGTCTCCCAACCCAAACAAGAAAGTTTAGGATAACTTCTCAGAATCCAGTCACTCTCCGTATCTTGATCCAGTAGCCTTCATATCTCAAAAAACCTTCGCCGTTTTCCCGCCACAGCCTCAGCGCCAGACATGGATGTCTGCTCTCATCCATTTACCTTTATCATGTGCCCCTTATTGTGACTTCAGTCTGGTGCATGGCAATGCCCCAGCACGAAGCACAGAGCCTGACCCTTTGGGGCACTCACCATGGTACGTGCCAGAGCATTTTGTCTCTGCACCTTATATTATCATCTTTGCCTCTCTTCATAGCACAGATCACATCTCCATCCTTTTTAAAGCCCAGACCTCTCTGGAATTTGTTCAACTCTAGCTAATCTCCTCCCAATCCATCTTGAGAAGGTTTGTCCAATCCCTCTCTGACAAATGTCTTCAATATTTCACCGATTTAAGCTTAGCGTTTCTGCCTTAAACCTCTCCCAGGACGTGGCCATTAACTCTTGCCCACAGTCAGGCCACCTTCCGGTCATTTCTACAGTCGTTGAGCTTCAAAAATATAAGTGAGTAACTGAACAACCCAACTAAACCAGTTGACTGCAACTCAGGCAAACAGAGAGCTCCTGTGATTCTCTACCCGTTGTCTTACCGAGTTTGTCATGGTCAACATATTTTTCCAATTATTTATAGTTTTCTATTTGTTGTTATCCAAAAGGTGGGGGGTAATGTTTTTCTTAAAATTTATATTGGAAGTCTTTTTTTTTTTTCTTTTTCACTCTGGACAGTTGCATTGCTCTGCCTCCTAAGTGCATAACTAATTCTTGTATTGTACAACTAAGTACTTTATAGAGTGCCACTTTTCAAACACGATTTGAAGAAACTTAGAACAGGGGCGCCTGGGTGGCTCAGTCAGTTAAGCACCGACTCTTGGTTTCTGCTCAGGTCATGATCTCACGGTTTATGAGTTCAAGTCGGGCTCTGCACTGGCAGCACGGAGCCTGCTTGGGATTCTCTCTCTCCCTCTGTCCCTCCCCCACTCGCACTGTCTCTGTCTCTCTCAAAATAAACTTAAAAAAATTATTTTGAATGAAGAAACTTGGAACAAATAATATATATCCAGTAGGAGTAAGAAAAGCAAAGAAAAAGGAAACAAGATCCGAGGAGGGATAAGAGGGAAATGGTTAAACTGGGCACAAAGATCAACACAGCTCTAATGAAGGAGCAAATCTGGATGACCTCTCCAGCGTCTGGCCTATCTTCTGTACTATTAGAAAGAAGACGGCACGTTCATTCTTTAAGGGGAAACAGTTTTTCCTGGCACTAAGTTCTAATAAGTGTATGCAACCCAACACAGGTTAGAGTAATGGCACGGTAAGTAATGTCCCGATAAACATTTTGCAAGGAAAACAGAGGTTCTTCCCATGTGGTTTGCTTTCTTCTTTCTTTCTTTCTTTCTTTCTTTCTTTCTTTCTTTCTTTCTTTCTTTCTTTCTTTCTTTTTCTTTTTCTTTTTACTTTATTTTAGAGAGGAGAGACCAAGCAGGGGAGAAGGAGAGCAGGGGAAAGAGAGAGAGAGAGAGAGAGAGTCTTAAGCAAGACCTGGGATCATGACCTGAGCCAAAATCAAGAGTCAGACACTCGACCGACTGAGCCACCCAGGCGCCCCCTCATATGGCTTTCTTACGATGACTCTGATAGAAGCTGAGGCCTTAAGATCAAATGTGTGTGAAGGAACAAAGCAAATTCTCTAATGTTCAAATAAACAGCTGTTCCTCGGCTTACATCAATCCACACACAGAATTTAGAAAAATATCAGAAGTGTTGGAATACGCACAGTTTTAATTTTCTTCTTTTTAGAGCAAAATAGGACACACTTATTTTAAAAATAAGAAATAATAAAAATTTAAGTTTCGTTCCCACTGCTATCTTACACCAACATTAAGTTTGGTACGTATCCATTCCTTCAGGCCATCTCCCATTTCTTTTCTCTCTCTCCCTATAAAAACACATAGAGTTTTTATGCTTAAAATATCATATTATATACATATGCTTTAATTGGTTTACTCACACAGTATACTATTTCTCTATTATGCTCTTTTTTTGTCCGAAAGCATTTTTCCCCCCTGGCAAATCCTCTGCTAGGATCTGCAGGAGAAAAAGTGAAAATGAAGTGTTTTGACCAGTAGATAAAAACATGGGCTTTAGATTTTGGGGTGCAGCTAAGTATGACCTCCCTTGTTGCTCATTTGGTGATCTTAGACATATCAGCTTTTACACCTCAGTTTCTTCATCGGCACAGTGGGAATGATAACAGCATACCACCTTTCACGCATGACTTTCAGTAAGCTTAAATGAAATATTGGAATGGTAAGAACAGCCCTCGCAGACGGAAAGATCTCGTTGCCTTTAGAAAGCTGACTAGTTGGTGGTAGATAAGATGTTCCGCTGGGAAAATTGACAAGGGCACTCCACTTCCACACAGGTTCCCCCACGAAATCTCCAGATAAAGCCCCATTTTATTCTGGAAGGAGATTTGGGTTCTCCTCATAAGGGTCTTTATAACAGCTTGACTAAGAGACCCAGCACTCTAGACCACCAAGTACGGTATAAACAGTGTTAAAACGGACGGTTTTTAGAGATGTTATTACCAGTTGTCAACCTTCCACATAAAGAAATCACTAAAAGGCCCCATAGATACGCTAGTCATGACCAAGAAAGGTTTTTCACAAAGGTGCTCTCATTTGACTCCTATGAGGCCTCTGTGAGGTATTGTTTATATTATTTTTATTTTACAGAGGGGAAAACTGAAGGTGCCGAGTAAGCTGATACTTGAACAAGGACACAGAGCTAATGCGAACTAGATCTGGGACACAAACCTGGGTGTTTGGATTTGGAAATCTACGCTGCTGCCATTTCACGTAGAAAACTCGAACAATTGGGGCGCGTGGGTGGCTCAGTCGGTTAAGCGTCCGACTTCAGCTCAGGTCACGATCTCCTGATCCGTGAGTTCGAGCCCCGCGTCGGGCTCTGGGCTGATGGCTCAGAGCCTGGAGCCTGCTTCGGATTCTGTGTCTCCCTCTCTCTCTCTGCCCCTCCCCCGTTCGTGCTCTGTCTCTCCCTGTCTCAAAAATAAATAAACGTTAAAAAAAATTTTTTTAAGAAAACTCGGACAATAATGTCAGACTAACACGAATTTTTAAGTTATCATTGTATTGCAGAGTCGAATTAATCAACAGGCGGATTAGTTGGTGTATCTGAAGAACTGCAAGTGAAATCTCATAGCAATCTTAGTCCTAAAACATGCATTCATCAGTCTGAAACTTTCTGATGGTTTACATTTTTACACCTGAATTTAGCAGACGTTTGGACTGTAAGGACAGGGAGGTCAATTTCAAGACTGCCAGCTCATTGAATCCTGCTATCCCCTCTGGGAAGTTCGTATTGGTACAGGACGCAGCAGTTCACACAGTGGGCCTAACGGCATTGGTATCGGTTAGAAGCTGGCTGTTTGCAAATGTGATTCCAGGTGTTGGTTCTTCATCCAGTCATCCCTTGCTGGTTCGATGCTGTGTTGCCCTACCAGTCTTTTCTCTACATCTTGTCCCCTCGGAGTTGATGTCAACCAGAATTTTCCTTATCATCATCTAGCGGTGGAAGACAGAATCAACAAACAGTTGGACCTTTTCTTAGATAGCTTTGCCCTTGGAATTTCCTTCTCCAGAAGCTCCTTTAGGCGGTGCTTTAACTCCTGGTCAAATATCCCTCCCACTGATTAAAAGATTGGAAAGTTCAGGGACTCATGATAGAAAGAACATCTGGAAATCTTTTCCTCCTTCCCTCCTTCCTTCTCTGCTTCCCACTTTCCACCTCTTTTCACTTTCCCTCTCTCCCTTACTCCATTCCATTCTATTCCAGTTCAGTCCAGTCTACTTTCCTTCCCTCCCTTTCTTCCTCCCCTCTCCTCTCCTCCCTTTCTCATCTCCCCCTTTCTCGGTGTCTCTCACTCTTATGCAAGCAGGAACACGCGCGCGCACACGCACACACACACACACACACATCCTTAACTTTTCCTTAGACATCTCAGAGCAAACTTGCTGGAAGACTTAAGGCTAAATCAAAAGTGAATAAATGTTTCTTTTACTGGGAACTTTAACTTTTTCTTTGAAGTTTAATTTAGTTCCTGAATGTTAAAGACGATATATTTGATATCTGTAAATCTGTCTGTACTCGTCTGTGCATGTGAATATATATACATGAGCAAAATGAAAAAAAGAAAAAAATCTCCCAAACTTCTGCTTTGACTGCAAGATTAGAGGTTCTAACTTCTTGATTATTCCTTAACAAGAACATTTTAGAGAAATCAGTATCTTTTGTCCTCATTCCATATAGATTACTGCAGTTTGCAGACAGCCCTTTTTGCATATTATGTAAATAGAAAGTTACATTAACAACACTGTAGGTAATGTAGGAACATTTTTTTTAATTTCTCTTTTTTTCTGGTAAAAAGAGCTTCTGATTAAGAGCTGTGAATGCTGTTCATCTTTAATTCCATGCTGACTCCCCAAGTGCTGTCTAGGATGCCTCAAATACTTTTTGTGAAACCATCAGGCTGCCATTTGCATTCAGCGCTACCTATCCTAAAAGGTCGCAACTTAGCCCAATGGAGGACCTGTAGACTTTTGAACGTATCCTACTGAGTTACCTAGGTGAGGGCTAAAGTTGTGTGCTGTTGGGGGTGGGGCTGTAGAAATAAAAGCTAGTACCCAAAGGTAGCATTTTTGTAAGTGTGTTGGGAAGCTGAGAGGCGGTGGGTGAAAGCAGACTTTGAGAGCACTTCGGAGCTGGATAAATAAGCTCTAGCTTCAACAGAGAACAGGAGGGAGTGGGAGAGGGAAAGAGCGCCTTGATGCTCTTTACTGGGTGTGTCAAGTTATATGTACATAAATAGAGTCAGTGCTTATGTCCATGCATGCTGCGAATTTTGCAAAATATTAGAATAATGAAATGCTATTTGATAGCTGGATAGATGACTCCATTTAAGAGGTAAACAGAGAGACTTCCTGAAGGTATTTCCAAACTCGCCCCCAAGGACAATGCAACAACAGCTATAAAAAGCTTCATTGTGGAGACTGGTTTTAATTGTTAGTGGAAAAGAAACATTCAGCTTGCAAACTAAATTGGTGGCCCTGGTCCCTGACTCCCCAGAAACTGGAGAGATGTGGTCCCACCCCAGTACTGGTTTTTCCAAGGTCCTCAAAATCTTATGGAAGTGAATGATCCACCAGCTTTTCTAAGAGTATGACTTCTACCTTAATGCAGAGAAGAAAGTTGCTCTGTTGAGCACAGTCTAAGTGTCTGATTATAATTCATATAGCTACAAAAATTATATGGTTCATCAGTTGATGAGACTGTCTCACCTTAAGAAGTTACTAATATTTCTCTCCTTGAGCGAATAGTTTGTAATGTTTCTATCCTACCAACATCGAATGGATTCCTCCATGCTCTTTTTGGAAATGTTTGTTGTGATAGCATGTGACACAATTTACTTATTATTGTGGCAGTAGAAATTTAATGTGATTGAAAGCCATCAAAAGGCATAGCATCTGAATGTCAAACATGACTTGTATCTGTAATTCCAGGCAAGGATTTGGATGCCTGTTGACTTTCTTCCTCATCCACATGATTTTTTTTCCCCTTTCCACTAAGTGGCACTGTGTTATTTGCATTTTTCTGTTCAGGTCAAAATATCCGAACATTTGGAATGCCGGTATGAAAACCAGTTTAAAGCTTTGCTGTAAATTTCTGCTAAATAGGTTGGATGGAAAAAAAATACGCAGCAATTAAATTTTTATAAGAAAAAACTCCCATGAAGCTTACTCCTTTCTGTATTTAACTCTTTCCCACTTTTTCTTTCCAGCTCCATTAGCCTCCAAATAAGCACACCATATTATATATGTCGAAGGAAGTTTTATTTAGACTTATAAGGGCTGATCTATTCCCATACTGTTTAAATTAATGTTCAAAAAAGAATTCAAACCACATTCTAACATTTGGACTATGTAAGAAGGAAACAGATTTTTCGGGAAAAAAAAAAGATGTTGTTTTAGCTAGGCAGAATGGGCTGTAGGAACATAGACACGTGCAGACGGATTTCTAAATGTGTGTATTATCTGATAAGATCTGGGCTGCTCGTGTGTCAATTCAGAAAGTCAATGAGTGCAGGAGCAGAAGTACTTTCTTTCCTTCCTTTCTTCTTTCCTTCCTTCCTTCCATCCTTCATGCCTTCCATCCTTCCTGCCTTCCTTCTTCCCTTTTTATTTCCTTTTTTTTCTTTATTTTACTTTTTCCCCTCCTCCTCCACTTCCTTGTCTTCTTCTAACAGCTTGGAATTTACTTTTATCTCAGCCACCTGCAGCCTAAGGCTTGGAAACACTTTGGTTCTTCACCTAACCGGTTACTTTTCAGACCAAATTAGCTCCAGGCATGCAGGATGACTTTGAATAAAGAAACTAGAGTCTCTTGAAATAGAATGGCCTCGATTTGCATTAGGGTAACATTTTGAGAATTAAGTTCTGATCACCCTCTCCAAATTCAGCACACCATTGACAGACAGCGTGCTTTGTTAGGTTGGCGTCTATACAATCATCCCACAGCAAAAAATAGTGATGGAATAAAAAACATAGCTACTGACTCTGTGTGTGAGTGGCCACCTTTAGTTTTCAATACAATAGGTTTTTCCAGTCTCTCAAGTGCAGCAAAAACACTGCCAGATAAAGCATAAATGCAACCTTGGAAAGGGTTGTGAGGCCAAAATGCTATGTATATGTGTAATTGTGTGTGTGTGTGTGTGTGTGTGTGTGTGTGTGTGCGCAGAGCCAGTTCTGTTTGAAACTAATGAATTACATTTCAATTAGCCAGCTTTTAGCAGCAGTTACTTTCTTTGGTGTGTTGGCTTCTATTTGTAGCACGTATGGTAATATATTTTTTCTCATAAACGAGGTGTATTTTTTAATCAGAAAAAGAAAAGAAATTAGTGAGCCAGAAAAATGTCAAAGTCTATGTTTTTTTTTTAAATATATCACCTTCTAGAGAATAGCACCACTCTCTCGTCCACGTGCAAAATATTATACCGTTGCCTTTGAAATTAGCTAACATTCAAAAGGAGAATGAATTTAGATTTCCTCAAGCAAATGGATTACAGGGAACCCGGAATGGCAGTGAAACCAGCGCGGTGCCATGAGTTAGCGTCACCAAGGAGTGAGAAAGCCTGCCCCGATGCCCTCACTGGAGGACAAAGACTGGCAGGGTGGTGGAGAGTTGGCATGCATCCCTTGGCACTGAGTCCTTTGGGATGATCTTCAAGCAGGAAGTGCTGTATTGGGATGCTTTAATTTCCTTATAATAGATTTGTGAAGATTCACAGACCGTTCATGACTCTGAAAGAGCCTACGTAACCCATTTCATCTTGTCCAAACTAGCCTTTCCCAAACTTGTTTCATCTTGCAACCCTTTTTGCACACCGAGTGTACTGCAGTCCCACTGAACTAGTCTGACAGTCAGGATAGGCCAGGTTACGCTGAGGTGACAAAGAGCCTCCCAAATCTCAATGGTTTATTTCAACACACGTTTATTTTCTACTGATAGGTCCATGTCTGGCACTTCCTTAAGGATCAGCAGGAGTGTTGTGTTCATTGTAGCTTCTCATGGACCAAACCCGAAGAAAGACCTAGCACATAAAGTGGGTCAGTGGTCATGCTAGAGGAAAAGAAAGCTCTGGAAAGTCTCATATATCTATCAACCATCAAACACCCTGAGTCAGAGGTGACTCACAGCCCTTCTGATCACAATTAATTGTGCAGAACTGGTCAGACTGTTCTGTGCAAACACAAGGGGGCAGGAAATATAATCTTAACTTGCGTCCAAAAGGCAGAGATTGTAAAATAATCTGGGAATAGCATTAAAAACTACCATATCTAGTATTTTTCAGAATATACGTTAAGACTTTCTGGACAATTTATGTCTTTTAGATGCTTCAAAACCCATCGTGCATTTTTTCCAAGATCGAGAAGAGTTGCACCTGGGAGAAAGGGAAGAGAGATTACAGCATGGTAGTATATTGCAAATACTTCAATTATGTGAGCAACACCTTTCACACTTGAGCTTCAGAAGAGCTGAGTTAGGGGACGAGGGCATCGATTATGATAAGCATTGTTTCCGTTTGAGAAAATCGAGACAAGTGTGAGGGCTCTGCGGGCTGATACGGTATCCAAATGGCCTTTGTAAATCAGAAGGAAATGCTGGGATATGGGAAATGTGAACGGGTTCAAAATTCGAGACAGCTGGATTAGCAAGAATTATCACCGCCAGTCAGTTTTATTCTGAACTCTATCAGATTTTTCCAGGACTTGTCCAAGTATTGGGGAGATTATTCAACAGAAATACAGCGAGAAGTAAATCTCACTAACAAAAATGGCGGGGGGGGGAAACCCAGTTTGGGTGAGGTACCATGAGGTGACAACTTGTTTCATAAATATCTTGAGAGCTTCTGGCCACTGGAAGCAGTGAACACGAATCATTAAGGAAAAAAACTCATACGGTGCCACTGGAGAGAAAATTTCAACCTATCACTTCAGCCTCCAAAAAGACAGCTAAAAGTAAGAAGAAAAAAAATAAAAATAAATTCTACCCTTTTTACGTGCTGTTGGACTCCTGTTGAGGAAAATAAATTCTGATTTAGTGCCGCCCGCCTCAGAAAGAAGGATGGGGGCACGGAATGACGTTTTACAGCCTTGTCCGGGTTGTCAGTGTAGGTGGGGCGCCAGGCTGTGGGGGCAGGTCATGCCACGACAGCCACCAGCAAGCCACAAGCCACGCTGTCTTGCCCATTCCACGTCCTGCCTCACCCCTGTCGCCCCCCCCAGCCCCCAGATCTGCCATAATTAGCCTTCCGAGGCTCACATTGCCACAGCCACACGCCTCAGGCATTATCTCCTATCTGTGGTATTATGTGCTGTAATCCCACAGCTAAATGCGGTAACCCAAATTTCACAGAGACTCCGTAGCAGGCTTGCTAAGATAACCCATCTCGGTATGTGGGGTGCCAGGTCGCACGGAGCCTGTAGGCTTGGAGCGCTATGGATGCTTTGTGTAGATTCATCCTACGCACCCTATAGCTTACCCATCCTTCCAGAGATCACAGGAACCCTAAATAGCAAATATGGCATCCTAACTAGAACACCACCTGTTTTGTGCAAGTATACATGGGCTTCTGCCACCCGGCTGCTTCTCTCTGTCTCTCTGTCTCTCGGTCTCTCCGTCTCTCTGTCTCTCTCTCTCCCTCTCTCTCTTTCTCTGTCTCTCTCCCTCTCTCTATGGAGAAGAGACAAACTTCAAAATCCGTCTCTGTTGTCTGGCTTATGAAAGAGACATAAAACCAGGAGATACAGGCTCATGGTCTGCACCCAGGCCAAGAGTACCTGTGCCACCTACGCAACAGTGACCTACATATATCTGTCACACATCATGCGCCTAAATATGCTCGCAGGTGCTGGGAGCCTAGGCAATAAAGATCGTTGCTTGACAAGCCTTTTTGTTCCACGTTTTAGATTTTTTTTTGTGGTTGTTTGTTGTCACAAGAAATATATATATTCTCTGTCTCTTTCTCTCTCTCTGTCTGTCTCTCTCTCTCTGTCTCTCTCTCTCTGCTGTAGGATTGCTTAGAAACATGCGGGTTTTGACATATGCTTTTACCTGAAAATGTATCTACTCCTGCTGCTTTATTGGACCCCCTAATTACTTGTAAAAAAATAATAATAAATTGGGCAGGTGTTTGCTCTTCCAGTTGATTAATTGACAATGATTTCACCACAATTGACGGCAGAAAGCTAGGAAGCTGCCGGTTGGAGTTCAATGAGAAAGACACATTTTTCTACTCAGCCATGTGAATCAGCTTGAGAGGAGAATTTACAAAAGGCTCAAACTGCCAGAAAACTATATGTTTTTCATTCCAGGCTCGGAGATCTCTTAGTCCCAGTGTTGAGAGCCCTGTCACATATATAATTCTCTGTTTTATACATGTGAAACTCTGGAGCTGATAAAATGAATTTAGAAATGTTTTTTTTTCCCCCCTAAGTGTAAAGGATCACCCAGATCAGTCACTATTAAGTGTGGAAAGCAGTGCATTATAGCAGGAACAATGAAGGCTGATGTAAAGTTGACCATGCTTTTTCACGGTGTCGGTGGTATTTTGCTTTTCAATTTACCAACATCAGAAGCAGCCGCCGCCAGCCTAAGATGGTCTCTGAGGACGGTGCCTCCCAGCATATTAGCATAGTGAAGTTGGGGCCATTTTGTATTAATTTTTTCATAGCTTCAGAGAAGGCCACACGATGCTTTCCGACTGGTGAGTAAATAAAAATAAAGAGGTCTAAACTTCAGAAATAAAGAAACCAAATGAAGCACTTTTCTTCATTTTTAATTGATAGGAAAACTTCCCAGGTCTCTCAGGGAATCTAGTGATGTTCAGGACACATGGAATATTATAGATTTTATCATTTTAATTAAGAAAAGTCCTGGGCCCAAAACTTAATTTCAGATGAGCAGGTTTTCCGAAGAGAAGTAGTTTGACTAATAGAATTTTTGTATAAAATAAGAAAGTGGTGAACTATGTAAAATAAGTTAGATTCAAGGTTTGGCTGGAGTTCAGGCCGTATTTTTATGTTGATCCTTAGAACTCATTCATTCACTCTATTTTTATTTTACAGCTGGGCTTGTAAGCATGAATAATGTAGATACACAAATAGCATAGAAAGTGAGTGTAGCCAGGAGGTAACGAGAGAGACAAGAGTCCATATTTCCTGAAAACAACTCCAAATAGAAAAGACATTTTCATGCTTTTTAAAAGACAATAACAAAGAAGACTTAACAGCTATGTGTATCAACATGAAGTACCCCTTGAAACATTCTTTTCTAAACTTAGATGTTAGAAGACTACCTTACAGGGAATCGCCATGACCATTTTATGGTAGTTTTTTTTCTGATCAAATTTATAAGAGGAAAATAATGACATTCCAGGGTCATGTCACTAAAAATCACGAAATTGGTGACCTCTCATCTTTCAAAAATCCCTCAACACATGATTGAGATTCTAAATATTTTAAAGGAACATTTCAACAAAACAAGCAGGTGATTTAAGAAAGAATGAATATATGAATTCACTCATATGTTTGCATAGAGGAATTATATTCCCTTTGATGAAAATGATACGGTATAGAGTAGAGACTTCTAAATATCATGCATTTACATAACATCTCCATTCTCTGAGACTCCTATCTTTGGCTATAAACCTTCCTCATGTTATTTTGGTATTCTGATTTGTCAAACAGATAAAGGGTTCAAATCTTTTAACTTGTCCTTTCACAAGAAAGAATTAAAAAAACACAGAAATGCTAGATTGAAAACTCTTTTTGCAGAGAGTATGAGTTTCCTTCCCTTGCTCCTGCGGGGGGGTGGGGGGGGGCCGGTGTAAAAAAACAAAAAACAAAAAACATCTCTTCTCACGCACTAAGCTTACTGAAGGATTTGCATGGTCGATTTCTTTTCAGCTCTAAAAAATTTAGATTGACTCTGCATCTCTCTGATGACTTTCTAAGCTGCCCTGTCTGCCACTATAACACTGGGGGAGTAAAGCAGACGTTTGCTGTAAGCCTCAAGGATCCAAGGGCACTAGGCTTTTTTTTTTTTTTTTTTTTTGCACCTGAATCCAGTGACGTGCTCTTAGCATTTAGATTTTGCTAAGAAAATGAAACGGCAGCACCTTCCAAACTTGAACAGTTAAAAAAAAAGCATTTTATACAGGTGAATCGATCCAATTGTCTCAAGAACGCACACACAATGACCACTAACACGGCTCCCCCAAAGTAGCACAAATCAAGTTAACATTAAAGAAGGAATGGAGGGGATGGCGTTTGAGAACTTCATGCAGAGCATATAGGCTTCGCTTTCATAAAATTCTCCATTTCCCAGGTTCTACCTAAGCACCTTGATTGCCTTACAGATTAAATTGTGTATACTCAACGCCTGCTCAGGACAGGCTGTGAGTCAAGGAAGACACAGAGCAGACGGGCATATCCCAGCTGTAAAATTGCACATTCTACCATAAGTGAGCAATCCAGACTACCTACTTCATCTCCTTCTACCAAAATATTGCATTTTCCCTCCCAATAAAGATGTTTTATAATGGCAATGAGGTGCCATAACTCACGGAGGTTCTGCTGCTTACTTGCTCTCTGTGTCCTGTAACTCCCACTCTATCAGGAGAGCATATGTTGTATCTCTGTCATGAATTATGATTTGGTGATTGCACATTGGAATTTGCACTTGGAAGGCAGTTTCTCCACCCCCTCCGCAAAGATTCCCTCTCATTCATAGAAGGTCCATATTGTCTAATGGCTTCCATGTTGTAAAACAATTCCTTAGGTGCTGCATCCAAGGGCTTGGTCTCCTAAATTCTCAATTAGCAAAACCATCCTGAACTTTTATATAGGTGCCGAAGGTGCTGTGCCTCTCCATTTTGAAATAACCATTTGTGTATACTACATTCAGGAAGATGATTCGCTCAACAATGAGCAAACTCAATGGCAAACGTTTCAGGTGGCAGTGATAAAACTCTCACTGGCACACATCAGGGAAAAAGACATCCATTTTTTTCTTTTTCATGCACTGCCTCCTACCTTTCTCCCAACTAGTAAATTGAGAGGATGGAAAGTAATGAAATGCAATTTGCTTTAGCCTTTGTGATTCTGACTTTCACCAAAGGGATCCCAAACTGTTTTCCTATGGGTAGGCTTTCTTTCAAATGAATATTTATTGGGCATCTCCTAGTGGTAGATTGGAGCCCATTCATTCTGGCTCCTAGGAGCTGATTGGGCACATCTCTTCTCAACCACACATTTAGCAGATGACTCATTGTGAACTTGAAATAGGCCATTGTGGTAGTATTTACACTATGGAAATCAACAATCACCACAAATCTGGGCTTTTGCGGGGGAAGATATGGGCTAGTTGCTCAACAGTTACCAGTATATCACAGCCTCCTACCAGGAGGTAAAGTATTATACAGATGCTGAAGTTATCGTGTATGGTAGTCGTGAAACAAAAGTGGCTAAACACTACTTGCAAAAGTAATTCATAAAACAAGGTAAAACTAGTTCAAATTATTTGTGGAAAAGATGTCACGTGGGCAATGTAACTTACTGGTTAAGGAATTGGGCTTGTTTCAATTTGGGTTGGTCCACTTACCAGGTAGGTATCCTTCAGCAAATCACTCCTCCAAGTTTCAGTTTAGCCCACTGTAAAATGGAAATAATAAAAGTTAATTTCTTTATTCAGTTATTTTTTAATTAATTGAGGTAGTGAGTGTATGTACTTAGTGTTTGGCTCATACTGAGAGCCCAGTACATTTTAGCCATTGTTATTAAAGTCAGATAGTTGAAACATTGCCTATGTCATGTTAGTGGCAGTTTCTTATTTACTCAGTTCCAATCACATGACTCTTTCAGTGTCCTCAAACATACCAGTTTCCTGACTCTGGGCCTTTGCATCTGCTGTTCCTGCTGTCTGAAAAATCTCTCCCCTGGATCTTTGCCTGACCAGTTCCTTCTTAGTATTCTGACGGCAGTTCAGATGTCAGCTCCAGCAAGAGGACTTCCTGGGGCTCTCTTCCTTGGCACACATTTGTCCTCTCCTCCATTTAGTCACCACGTTCCAGATTTCCCGTTCTCTTCTCCTGCACAACTTTCCATCATAAGAAGTTTCTGCTTTATTTGATGACATGTGTATTAACTATCTGTCTTACTGAATCTAACACCTGTGGGAGCGGCCGCCCTGCTTGTCTTTTTCACCAGTTAATCCGGAGCCCCAGGAACGGTGCCTGGCATGTGGCAGGCATGCAATAAATAGCAGTGAGTGATGAATAAATAGATGGTGACTCTGGAGCCACAAAAGTTAATTCACTGCTTAGGCGGAGCAGATAGATCTACAATCCTATTTTTAGTCCAATTAGGGGTTGTTTTTGATAATAAAATAGAAATATTTATGGATCCACAGGAGGTAGAGAAGTTCATTAATGCTCTGGATAAATAACAGAACGAGCAGTAGAAAATCTATTGACAGATTTAATCAGGAAATTGTGAAAACAACCAGATATAGCTGATTTTGCAAGGCACAGAAAGATTGGATTTAGAATAACTTGATTGGGTGAATTTGAAAAGATGTTCTCTCTCTCCACACTGCTAAAAGTTTATTTATCTCTGTGATCTTAGCATAATGATTGGAAATAAAAAAGCAGAATTTAAATTCCTAATCATTAGTCATCCTGATTATTATAATTTTGGATAGGAGGAGAGCTATAATGTGGACTAGCCTTCTTGGTATGCAAGACTTTCCATAGACTCTTGTGCAGGTGTGTGAGTGACAGTCTTCTTCCCCTGATCCTATTTGTTTGCGCCTATGAGGAGGGGAATAACGGATACTGGAGAAGGAAGGACAAAATAGACCAGTTTGAATAAATACTTTTTAATTTTTGTAGTGTCAAGTAACGAATTCAGCATTTCCATGTGAGAAGATATTTTTTTAGAGAGCATGAAAGATTTAGAGAGCTTTCAAAAAATTCATCCTAAAAGTGAAGGATTTTAATTAATAGAAAAAATATTTGCTACCTATTACACTCAGGGGAGAATTAGGAAGAGTATTATGAAGGTAGAAACAGAATTTTAACGTAGACATGCATCTCTTGCCTTATTGAGGAAAAGACATTTTATAAGTGGAAAAGAGAGTATAAATGCAAGGTATATGGAAGTAGAGCTCTTTATCTGTATCTGGATTAAATGCTCAAAGTCCAATATTTTTCTTTATATTTCAGATTAGCTAGGATAGAGCAGGAGGCAACGTACATAACATTGGCAGGATTTTCAATTACATTGTGGATATATAGTTAGATTGAACGTTGAGCGAAGTACATAAAGTTGCAGGTATCAATTGCAAGAGATTTAAAAGTCAATTCTTTTATGCACATACATATGTATATGCATAGATGCACACACACACACACACACACACACACACACACACACAAAATTGCCATTATTACCACTTTAGGGCAAATAATTCAGACAGGTATATCGCTGCCCAATTCTCATGCAGTCCTTTGGGCCTATTTCATTACGTGCAGGTAAAATTTTAAGAAATTAGTTTCAGATTCTCAAAAAGATAAAAACACTGATTTCCTCTGCCAAGAATTCCACAATTATGTGCCCATGGTATACAATGCGAGAAATTCAGTAGATGATTTTTATATAAAAGAAGCAGGCACCAAATTCCTGCACATGTAATTTATTATTTACCAAAAAGTGTAAACACATACCACATACAAATCTGTATGCCCACACTTGTACGAAGGCTAATTCTTATCACGGCTAACATGTGACACTATGTAGCAGGGATCGATCCTAAATCAAAATATAGTATGAAGAAACAGCATTTGGTAACAATATGCCATGTGCTGGAAAATCTAGGTGCTATACACACACACACACACACACACACACACACACATACACACATACACACACACAGTTGACCATTGGATTTGGACTGTGCAAGTCAACTTATACACAGAATTTTTTACAGTAAAGTACCGTAAATGTATCTACTCTTCTTATAATTTTCTTATTAACATTTTCCTTTTTAGCCTGCTTTATTGTAAAAATACAGTATATAATACATAGAACATATGAACAATGTGTTAATCAACTATGTATGTTATTGGCAAGGCTTTCAGCTTAGTAGTTAAGTTTAGGCAGAGTCAAAAGTCATACATGGAGTTTCTTTTTTTTCTTTTTTTTTTCAACGTTTATTTATTTTTGGGACAGAGAGAGACAGAGCATGAACGGGGGAGGGGCAGAGAGAGAGGGAGACACAGAATCGGAGGTAGGCTCCAGGCTCTGAGCCATCAGCCCAGAGCCTGACGCGGGGCTCGAACTCATGGACCGCGAGATCGTGACCTGGCTGAAGTCGGACGCTTAACCGACTGCGCCACCCAGGCGCCCCTCTTTTTTTTCTTTTTTTAAAAAAATGTTGATTTATTTATTTTGAGAAAGAGAGAGAGAGAAAGAGTGGGAGAGGGGCAGGGAGAGAGAATCCCAGGCAGGCTCTGCACCATCAGCTCAGAGCCTGAGATGGGGTTCAGTCTCCCGAACCATGAGATCATGACCTGAGCTGAAATCAACAGTTGGACACCCAACTGACGAAGCCACCCAGATGCCCGGATACGTAGATTTTCAACTTCATGGGGCATTTGACACCCCTAGCTTCCACATCATTCAAGGGTCAATGGTATATAAACATACATACATGCATACATACATACATACATGAATAAATCAAAAATCTTTGTTTTCTTCCCTCTCGAATCCTCTTATTATATAACGTCAGGTGTACTGACCATATATCATTGTATTTAAGTGTTGTTACCTTTACATCATAATGTTTAAGTAGCGGGATATCAAGGAGAGGGGTGAACATCATCCACTGACTTTGTATTCTCTTCTGAGAAAAGGATTAGTGTGTTTTCACTTGCACACAGGATAGTTGTATCATGACAGATGGAAGTATGACTTTTATTTAGAAATGAAGTACAGCTTAAGGAGATGCGCATGGGTGCCAAGTTGACAGGGGTTGAACTCAAAATGGTTAATTTTAATGTGCCAACTTGGCTGGGTCATGGTGCTCAGATACATGGGCACATATTATTCCAGATATTCCTGTGAGAGTTTTTTGGGATGAGATTAACATTTAAATCAATGGACTTTTTTTTTAAGTTTATTTATCTTGGGAGAGAGACAGCATGAGTCTGAACGAGGCAGAGAAAGAGAGAGAGAGAGAGAGAGAGAGAGAGAGAGTCCCAAGCAGGCTCCACACTCAGGACAGAGCCCAATGCAGTGTTCAAACTCACAAACCGTGAGATCATGACCTGAGCGGAAACCAAGAGCTGGATGTTTAACCAACTGAACCACCCTGGTGCCCCAGTCAGTGGACTTTAAGTAAAGCATATTCCTCTCTATGATGTGGGTGGGCGTTATTCAATCAACTGAAGACCTGAAGAGAACAAAAGATCGTCCCTCCCTGAGCAAGAGGGATTTGTGCAGCAGACATTCTTTGGACTCTTTGCAGCATTGGATTTTCCTTGGGTCTACAGCCTACCATCCCATCCTGCAGATTTTTGGACTTGCCAGCCTTCATAATCATATGAGCTGATTCGTTAAAATAAACCTCCTTATATATGTTAATATATATTATTAATATATTTATAATATTTACTTATAAATATATAAATATGTATTAATCTACAATATGTATACTATATTACTATATAATATATAATACTATATTACTATATATTACATATAAATATAGTACATATATATATATATATATATATATATATTATACACAACTGGTTCTGTTTCTCTGGAGGACCCTGACTATACATAGTTCAGTGAAGAAAGGACTCAGATCTCAATTATATACACGAGCAAAACGAAGCTCACAGAGGTTTCATTGTCCAAGATCACAAGGCCAGCAAGTAGTGGAGTTAGAATCTGAACTCACATCTTCTAGGGGCACCTGGGTAGCTCAGTCGGTTAAGTGTCCAACTTTGGCTCAGGTCATGATCTCATAGCCTGTGAGTTCGAGCCCTGCATTGGGCTCTGTGCTGACAGCTCAGAGCCTGAAGACTGTTTCGGATTCTGTGTCTCCCTCTCTCTCTGCCTCTCCCCTGCTGGCACTCTGTCTCTCTCTTTCCCTCTCAAAACTAAATAAACGTTAAAAAAAAAATTGCAATCACATCTTCTAACGTGAAAGCCAATGTTCTTTTGCATGTTTTGTAAGGCCCTCAAAAGAGGCTTCTAATAATCAATCATCTCATCAATTCATTGATTATTGGGGCTTATAACTAACAATGATTATCTGTTAATCTGTAAACTCTGAAAGAACAAGAAGTATACCTTAGCCGTCTCATCGGCTATGTCTAGCACAATGTCTGACACAGGACTCACCAGAAAACACACATGCGCAACCACACATTTCCCCTCAGACGTTAACCCACATCACAAGCACCCTACCTGTGTAACGTATTTAACTGGAGAGTCTGCAGTTTATGTAAACTTGGGCAACAGCTCAATTCCTTTCCTTCAGTGTTTGACCCCATGTGTAACAGGGAGCAAAGGCAAGTCCTCCTAACTGCTCTGAGGTTCCATTTTTTTGGTACACCAGAGTTTGACTTGGGAAAGGGTTTCCCAATTTTCAGACTTCAGACATTTGCAAATAACCTTCCTAATGCTTTACTGCCTTATTCACATGTCCTCAAAAGAGCACGGACTGCTGCTAAAAAGAAAGCAGAGATGATAATGGGGGCACAGTTTAATATCAGCCAAGCAGTAACATTGTTGGGTTTTGAATACTAAGATAAACACATAAATGTTTAAAAAAAATGGAATTGTCTATGTGCAAACTAAAATTGTACAGTACTACCAGTGAAATGAACGCTACACTTTGTGGGGAAAAGTCTAAATTAGAACAACCCAAAGTCTTGCCTAGTTCTTCTGTCTCTATATGTTTATAAATTGAGTACCGAACAGTAGATAACTCTATAATTTACTCCCGATATAACCTTCTGAGTACTCCTCCAAAATCTAAAATCCCCCAAATGTGATGAGATATTCTTAGTCTTCAATATTCTTACTTTCTCCCTGGCTGCTCCTATACTCCTGTTTCAGCAGGATTCACGGGCCTTGCAAAGGGTTCGTAGACAAGTGAGAATATACACGTTTCAAACTTCAAAGGGTCTTTTCCAGAAGATTCATCAACTTTTTTACTACAACCCACACTGTGAAATGCATATATATTGTGACCCAATGTAGATGTACATATATATACTATATATATAATAAAGTAAAATTTTAATGAAATATGCTTATACTTCATTCTGTTCTATTAATCCAATCTATTTCATTTTTTTAATTGTAGATGGCCACTCACCAAATTTATCTTATACCATTATATTCGTTGCTTGTTGCTGTGTAACAATATTGCCACAATTTCAGCAGCTTAAAAAAGCACATTCTTATTTTGTCACACTTCCCGTGGGTCAGGGATCGATGTGTACCTTGGCTGCATCCTCTGCAAGGCTGCAGTCAACAGGTCATCCAGGGCTGGGGTTTCACATGAGATTCAACTGGGAAAGGATTCATTCCCTCACTCACTTGGTCTTTGTCAGCATTCAGCTCCTTGTAGGCTTGCTGGACAAAAAGGTTGGGTTTCCGGCTGGCTGGAGGCTGCCCTTAGTCTCTAGCCATGTGACCCTTTCCATAGAGAAGCTCACAACATGGCAGCTTGCTTTTTAAAGCCAGGAAGGGAACAAATCTCCTTGCGAAAACAAGTACTACCATCGTATAATGTGATCACACAGACGGAATCACATATGCCCTGATAGCTGCTTTACCACACTCTATTAGTCGGAAGCACATCATAGGTCCGGTACATACTCAAATGGAAGCAATTATGCAAGGGCGTTAATACCAGGAGAAGACTTGGGGGGGTCACCTTAGATCCTGTCTGTCACAAAAATTAAAGTATCAATCCCTGAAACTTGAAAAACACTGGTCTAACAAACAAACTCTCCTCAGATGGTAATAACTCTGAGCCTCTGTAGACCAAGGCAAGAATCATCATTCATAATTTTTGACATTCTATATGATCTCAGTTCTTAAATACATATGTGTGCAGTATATATATTTATATTTAAAAAGAGCTAACAAAGCCAATCTTGAACACCTCTACTTCTCTACATGTTTAAAGGCAGATGTTTTCTCCCAGTCTAGAAAGACTAAATTCTAGGCAGTGATAGTCAAAGAAAACTTAAAACTAAATTAAGTACGTATTATATTATTTCACGTTTATTTATAGACTAATAATGCCCATAACAATTTTGATTGCATCATGGTTGTGAAAATTTTAAGGAACTGAAAAAATTGTCAATGTAATTATAATTATTTTGCCATCCTACATTTTAAAACAATTTTATTATTTAGAACAATGTTTGTTATCCATCACCACTGCCCCAAATAAGACCAGCTCTGAAATGAGGGTTTGAGGAGCTTTTAATTTGTAAATTAAGCATCATAATAAGAAACAGCTCTTCACTCTGTCTCGTTTTTCCAGATAATGGTCATTTGAACTGTCTCTGAGTCTGGAGGTTGCTGTTAACAATCCGAATTGTATTATTGCTGGGCTAGTTAACATTTAAATTAGACTTTCAAAACAGTGTGGAGAAAAGTCAGCTCTTTGATGGGATTTATGATGGACACATGGCTGGGCTAATGAAGACAACATGTCAAGCCTTGAACAATAATGATTTTAGGGACTTTCAAGACAGCCATTTGGGTTGATGGAGCTGATTTTGTCTTTGGAGGTTGCATTCTGAATTAGCAATCACCATCTTTATAGGGGCGAGATTGAAGATGAAGAGTGTGGCAGTATTGGTCTAGATAAATAATTCTAAGAGTAGCCAGACAAATAAATTGTATCTGAAAGTAGATGGATACCTTGAAATTAAATAAATATTTGGTTGTGGATTTTTGGTATGAGTGGGAAGGGTTAGGGAGGGTAATGTAGAATCGATATCACCAAGAGCTAATAAGAGGTATGATACATACCCATATGGAGATCCTTAGTACTTATTTATTTTTTTTTTTTGAGATCTTTAGTACTTCTATTGCACTATGAATGGGTTTCCACTGTGAGAGAAGATAAGCTAAGTAACAGTCATTTCTCCAGCCAGTATCCAGTCATTTCTTGTCAGAGGTCTTTGAAGCTAGCCACTTCTCCCTAAAGCTCTGATGAGCCCAGCTCCCTAGATTTCATTTCCTTTTAACTGCTAAACTCTCTAATTATGCTCACTTATTTTCATGTCTAAGAAACATCTGTATTCTATGAGAACCATATTTTTAGAGAGAGGGGAGAATGTTCAATGTTAGTATTTTTCAAAGACTTCTACATTGATTCCAGTTTGGAAGAAAGACTCAGGAAATTGAAGTATTAATCTATTAGAACACCTTTACATTGGGAATTATTACACAAAAGAAAATTTTCCCCTTTTTAACTAGCAAAGTTTGTATTTCTGAAGATTGTCATTGATCAGAATTATCCTTATGATGAAAATTATCAATTATCAAATCACAAAATTTTTCAGGTCTGTGAAATTTCAGATCTTCACATGAACCACTGTGAACATGACAGTGAAGTAAAACTCTGGTTTGGCTAATACTTCTGTATATTATCTCTTCAACTAAGGTCTCATGCTGTTTTTGAAAAAGGATGGAAATCTCATGCTCTCCTTGACTGTTTTTTCTCTCACTAAAAGTAATTATTGTTCTTCTGCTTCTAGAAAACATGGAGTAAGAGGGACCAAATTACTTGCCAACTGTGTTCACTGTCTTAAAATCCATTATTTGAAGTATTTTGTCCAGTTTTCTTTTTTTTCCCAGATACAACCACTTTAGAAGGTAGGTTAGCTATTTCTTTAAAAGTAAATAGACATCCACCATAGAGTTAACTACTTCCAATCCTATTTATTGGCTCCAAATGAATGAAAGCACATGTCCACTCAAAGACTAGTAACTAACAATAAAAAGGAATGGATTACAGTTGATACAAGCAACAACCTAGATGAATCTAAAAATAATTATGCAGAATGCAAGAAGTCAGACAATGAAGAGTATATACAACATAATTCCACCTATATGAAACAGTAGCAAATGTAAACTACTCTGCAGGGACAGAAAGCAGATAAGTGGTTGTATCCGACCAGGATCAAGGATTGCAGACAGTAGTGGGGACGATGAACATGTTCACTATCTTGATTTGGAAGATGGTTTATGGATTTATACATAGATCAAATGTATCAGATTGCACACTCAATATGTGCAGTTTACTCTCTCAATTGCCCTTTAATAAAGCTGTTAAAATGTTTTGAAAGTAATTATTGTTACAAAAATTAATATAAGACATCGGACAGAGCATTGTGCCCTTTCCTAAGTACTCTTCTAATCCCCAAATTACGATACATTGCTCTGGAGTATGCCTTCTTCTCACCCCACCCAAATCTCTACCTAAAATATCAAATTGCAAGTAGAAAGGAGTAGCCTCAGCAAGGAAGTCTGGCTCCCAGAAGACAGAATTTTAACTGTGTCATTTGGCTGTTTTTAAAAATGATGGAAAGGTGCCACCTTAAAAAATCAGTACTTTTCTTCTCCACAGGTAAGTATTTTTAAAGGAAATTGTACTATCATTATCTGATTGAGCAGATTTCTATTCCCCCTAGATTTAATGTTTTCCATCTGCAATATAAAAGGAAGATAATGCACAATTATGCTAGTAAGACTCTCTCTTCCAATAATGTTTGCACTTCTCAATTCCACATTTAAAAAGGAAATAGTAGCACTTGAAAAGTTAAGTAAGAAGATGAACAAAATTGAACAGAGGAAAAGTAACTGTCTGAAGACATGCTGAAAATACATTTAAAGTCTGTCTGAGACAGCAACTGATCCAGCCAGCCCATCTTTTAAGGAGCTGAGCAACATTCAGGTATAAATATTGACTTGGCAACTGGAAGGGGAGGAGGGAATTCTACAAAAATATCCAAGAATAAAGAATTGATTTGTCCCAAGAATCAGGCAACTGAGGTCTAAAGTTCTATCCCTCTGCCTGGGTAAATTGTTACTTCCTTTGCTGTAAATTTTTAAATGTATATATGTGTGTGTGTGTGTGTGTGTGTGTGTGTACACACAGGCCTCGCTTAATGACTTTCATATATCCCTGAAAACTTTAGCCCCAAGGAAGAAGTTGTTAAATGAAAAGGGTTGTCGTTTCGTTTTAAATAGAAAAATGACCATGTGTTCCATCCAACTCATTACATCCAAAATATATCAATTGAATTATAGAAATCAATGATCAATATGTATTAAAATACAACAACTGAAAAGAGAAATCAGTTGAATAATACGTCAGTTGAACATGGAAAAGGAGCTTATATGAGTACCAAAGAATAACTTGAAGGTTAGTAACTAAGCTTGTACTGAGAATGTAATGAGTTGAAACTTTATGATACTCAGTCTAGAAGGAAGACAAGACAACAGAAGGTAGTAGGTGCTGCAGGAGGTCTGCAAAGGACTTGTTTTTTGGAAAATTCATTTTCTTTCTGTATCACTTTTTTCGTAAGTTGTTTTTAATCTTTTCGTGAGCTTGTAGGTTTGCGTGAACTCAAACTAGACAGAAGTAAAGTTTTAGCACAGAGAAGAAAAAAATCCCAAGGCAAAACAAAGGCTAAGAAAAAGATGGCAACACCACATACACCAGAAAAAAGAGATGTATACGTGACATCTCCCCAGCCTTCTCACCGGGTGTTCGTGTGCACAGAAAATCATTTAGGACTCAGCCTAGCACCGGAGCAAATCAAAATGATCCACGTGGTTTTCTCAGATCAGAAACTCTTACAGAGTAAGCTGGTGTGGGTGTCTTTGCCTAAAACAGTGATGTCAAAATATCACTTCTTGGGGCGCCTGGGTGGCTCAGTCGGTTGAGCGTCCGACTTCGGCTCAGGTCACGATCTCAAGCCCCCTGTCGGGTTCTGTGCTGACAGCTCAGAGCCTGGAGCCTGCTTCAGATTCTGTGTCTCCCTCTCTCTCCGCCCTTCCCCTGATCAATCTCTCTCTTTCTCAAAAATAAATAAAACTTAAAAAAAAAACCAAAATATCACTTCTTATAGCCTATTTAGTTTATTTATTTATTTTGAGGGGTCGGAGGGGTAGACAGAGAGGGAGAAAGAATCCTAAGCAGGCTTTGCACTGTCAGCACAGAGCCCGATGCAGGGCTCAAACCCACGAACCGTGAGATCATGACCTGAGACGAAATCAAGAGACTGTCGCTTAACTGACAGAGCTATCCAGACACCCCACTGTCACTCTTTGTTAATAAAGAGTATACATTTAAAACTTGGGTGGAAATACAGGCACTGTCTGTGGCCTCGAAGGGGAACTTCAAGTCTCATTACCACCACTGTCTACTCAGAGGTGCTAAGAGGCACAGACTGCAGGTGCTCAGGAAGCATGGACCTGGCGTTCTCTGGAGACAGTGCACCATCACTCCCTGGTCTAACTAGAAGTTCACTTGAGTTAGGTGACACGAGGCAGGCAATGTGCTCAGTGGTGAAGGCTCATGCCTAAAGGCACTTAGAGGCAAGATGAAGTCTTCCGTTACTTTTCTTCTCACAAAATGGAATTCCAGATAAAAAAAATGAAAGCAGCAGTCATGTGAATAAACATTAGAGATAATAACAAAATTTGCAAAGCCTTTATAGATACACAAGTGCTGTTATGTTTTCTCCTACTTCTGTATGGAGTATAAAAGGCAGCCATTACTATTTTATTGCCATTTGAAAATGAGGAGACGGAAAAGTTGTCTAAAGACACACAAACAACATCACTGTCCATGAAATCCAGATCTCTGGGTTACAAAATCAGGCCTTCTGCTTACAAATTTAGGCCTTCTCATACTACCATAAACTCCAGAATGTGAAAATAAGCTTAATACCAAAAAGGCATATTTTCCCCCAATCACCATAGTGTGCAGTGACAGAAATAGAAATAATCGACTTAGCAAATGCATTCTGGTTCAAATAATCTGTATATAAGCTATAAAAACATAATAATGAGACAGTTTCTTTTTAGCCATCTTGCTTTACATCGATAATTACACTTTTATTTAACTTTATTTTAAAGAAAAATGCACTTTTTTTCCCCCAAGCAGAAAAGTCGTAACATCCACACTCTTCAGGGTTTGGCATAGTTTTTTACTAATGCAGATCTGAATCTGGGCTTTTTTTGAGAGTACATTCCCCCAAAATCTTCCTAAATGACTTAACACTAAAATGGTAATTAAAAGTGTTTAATGTTCTGATTTTTTCTAAATAAAAAAAAGTCATATATGCCTACTAAGGAAAGCTTGAACAAAAATAAAAAAGTATAAAAAACGATGAACAGCCAAATTTGTAAAGCATTGAGAAAAAAGACAAGTGGAATGGCATCAGATTAGAAAAGATTCCTCAAAAAGTATAATAGAGGGGCTTGATAAAGATGCGAACCTCAAGATGTGGTCCTCAGACCAGCATACAGACATCCACCTAGGAACTTAGAAATGCTGATTCTCAGGTACCACTCCAGACCTGCTGAATCAGAAGCTCTAAGCATGGGGCCAGCAATAGGTGGGGATTTTTAATTTTTTTAATTTGATTATAGTTGATGCATAGTTACATTAGTTTTAGTTATCAGGGTGTTCTCTGCATTTATAAGTCTGATTCTGTTTTTGGTTTGTCTGCTTCTCTGGGTTTTTTTAGAATCCGCATATGAGCGAAATTGTACGTCATTTGTCTTTCTCAGTCTGACTAGCAATAGGTGATTTAACAAATGCTTCAAGGGATTCTGATACAGCTGAATTTGAGAAACTCCAGCTTAGAGAAAAATAAGGGGATTCATATTTTTAAATAATTGCAAGTATTTTTTTATTTTTTTACTTTTTATTTATTTTTTTTAAGTTTCTTTATTTTTGAGAAAGAGAGAGGGAGAGAATGAGTGGGGGAGAGGCAGAGAGAGAGGGAAACAGAGAGAAGCCTAAGCAAGCTCCATGCTGTTAGCAAAACCTGAGTCAGAATCCAGTTTTCTGTTTCCTACACCCTTGACGTTGGGCACATGGAATGCTGGACCGCAAGATCAAAATCAAGAGTCCGACATTTAACCGACTGAGCCACCCAGGCTCCCTGAAAGTATCTGTGAAAGTGAGACCGATTCATTTGTGCTTCAACGTACAGAACGTGTCCAGTAATGGACATTTAAGGGGGTAGATTTTGACCTTACACAGATGAGAACTTCCAAGTGAATAGAGCTATTGGTGGATGACACTGACCCACTTGGGGAGGGCTGGGTATGTCTAGGCTGATGTGGGACACAGGTGCCTACTTTGGATTCGGGGTAATGAACTAAGGATGCGGTGTTCTAGGCTCTCAGAAAATGTCCATGGCTCTTCACAGCTCTGCATTACTAATATTCTGTTCTAAACTCTGCCTCACTATCAAATGTCTGTGTTAATGAGGTGAGTACTAGATAATACTAACAATTATTCATCACTGACAACAGATGATAAAAGGGAGTCCAGAGTTATACTCTTCATAGTCTCACACCAATGCCTCATTACTTGCCCTAATTTTTTTTCTACACTTTAATACATGACCCTGATTTTACCTAATAAGGAGCCCTCTAACTTAAAGCACAATATGGTGTGACAAAAATTCTACTGGAAACACCCACAGCTCCGGTTTCAATCCTGGTACTCTTAGCGAGTAGTTCTGGGTCTCAATTTCCCTTCTGTAAAATTAAATGGTTAGAATAAATGATTCCTTAGTGCCATTCAGCTTGAAATTCTATACGCCACGTCCTGAATTTCTCTTCTACATACCTAACACACTCAGCAATTGCCCACCAGACTTTCCAAGACTTGGAGTATGATGTTTGTCTATCCAATTTTTAATAAGAATGATCTGCCATCTAAACAAGAAACTCGTGATCTTTACAGTTTGAGATTCCTCCTGGGTTCTAGGTATTGGCCTAGAACTCCAGAACAATCATCTAACAAAAAGTGGTGAGTTTGGAACAATTCTTTGTACCTCCATAAGTTCAAGATGGAGTTAGGCTGTGGATGGCCAGCAGGTAAGTTTCTTTATCTGAAAAAAGTTCTCAAGTGAGGCTTGATGGACTAAATATCTTTTGCATCACTTCAAAGAGAAAAATAGAGAAATCTCGTAACTAAAGAAAGTGAAATCCACTTTACTTAATGCGGACCTCTGTCTCTGGTGTGCAGGTCCTCTGTGTCCAAAGATAATTAGCACTTTATAATGCTAATTATTATAATTATGTCTGAGAAAAAAATCATTAGGGGGTAGGTCCGTTCACTGATTTTCAATTGCCCCCTCTATTTAAAAATAAGGTCACTTTTTTATGAAATAGCTTTAGGAGCTCCAAGAAGAAAGAGGGTTATGGAAAATTCTGTGTAGGGATAATCCTGAGTTTTTAATATTATAATTGTGGGACATGTCTGGGTCTGAGCAGTAAGGAAAATAGTGGAACTGTTTAGTCTAGGAGACTAAAAATCAGGACCCAGAAGAGCAAATGTTTCTGTAAGACTTAATCATCAAATAGGCTATTTGTTTATCACTCACTGTGTGCCCGGCTTTGTGCGCTGGCGCTCAGCTGTTTCCAGGTGCCAACTTCATATAATAATCTTCATCGCAGCTCCCGGAAGCGAAGAGTAGCACCGTCCCATGTGCACAATGTCAAGGGTATAGGAAACAGACTGGATTCTGCCTCAGGTGTTGCTCACTCCAAAGCGCGGGCTGTATACCCTTTACTACCTGTGCTTCCCTGTAGATGCACGACTTCCGTTCTCCGGAAGCATTGGATCAATGTCAGGGCAGGGAGGGGTCCAGCTTGGAGATGCCCCGCTTGTTAGGCTGGTTAAGAGAAACCCACCGGCAGGAGGTAGATGAAGCCAGCAGGAGAGCTAAGGACACCTTCTGAGAGCCCCCGGGGTATGGCTGTGGCTCGGAAGGAAGAATTAGGGGCATGGAGTGAAAATAGCCAGGGTCTGAAGAACAGCTCCCTCCATCTTTGCCTGTCAGGAAAGAGCCCATTCGCTTTGCCAGGCCTCGTTACTGATGCCTAAAACAACAACGCCCACAGCCGTCACTCGTAGTGCTGATCCTACTATCACTATTACCACTATGACCACTCTGAAAACTTGCTGGGTGCCAGGCACAGTGCTAAACACATCATGTGCATTGTCTTATTAAATACCCCCCAAATGTTCTCATTAATCCAATTTCACATATAAGTGAGGTTCAAAGAGGCTGAGTAAGTTACACGTGGACGTGCTTTATAATATGTGAAACACCATACCTCGTAGGTATCATTACTAAGAAACTACCAGCTGAGGAAAAAGAAGTGGCCTTTCATCTTTCCAAGATGAGCAGTTGTCTTTCTGTTTAATGGTTTTTAAAAAATCCCCTTGTGACAAGCTCCAGAGGACAAATAATTTATTTCTTGTGGGGTATGGCTTTCTAAATGAGTTAATTGATAGGCATCCCATTGTCAGTCTGAGAGATATGGAAATAAAACAGACATAGGATGTTCTCTACCAAACTGATTTGTGCTTTAAGCACATAAATAATCATTTTTTTTTAAGTAATTCTGTGTTTACCTTCTCTTCAGCTTCAGAACCTGTGTCTTTGTGGTGCCTTTGTGCCATCAGTTGAGATGTTTGGTTTTGTTTTTTGAGTATTAATAAGTAGAATTAAACAGTAAATATTGCTGGTGGGAGGTGGAGAAGGCGGGGATCCAAAAATAACTATCAATTCATCCCTGCCCTCGTTCACTGAAGAGGAGATAGGAAGAATAGTTACAATCATCATCATCAGAATACAGTAGCAAGAGCCACTCTTTCCTTTTCAGGGGGCCACGAGGCCAAAATTATTTTCACAGTAACACGAAGCTACTATTTGCCTTTACACTGTGCTGATACTTGCATTGATGGTGCCAAAGCAAGGGTGCCCTAACACAAATTAAGACCATGAAAACAAAGTATGCTGATGATAATTGTATTCTTCACCAATATTCATGTGCAGGGGGAAAAAGTCAGTTTCATTTAAGAAAGTCCTTTGTGAAGTAGTAAAAATATTAATTTCATTAAATCTCAACCCTTGAGTACAAGTATTTTTAATATTCTGTGTGATGAAATGGGAAGAACATTTAAAGCCCTTCTGCTGCATTCCAACGTATGACAATTATCTCAAGGAAAAGCACTTGTGTGATTGTGCAAGGACGACCATTTTTACCTGTAAGAATGAGGGATGAAGTACGGGTTTTCAAAGTTGGATATTTGGCAGATACTAGCTTGAATATAAATGAAGGGAGCTTGTGGCCTCAAGGAAAACAACTGACAATATTTACGGCCAATAATAAAATTAAAGCTTTCAAGCAGCAGTGCCTTGACAGCTCCCCAATACTTCAAGAATGTTCTGATGAGACTGATGATGATGCTAATAAATGTAGGGTTTTGATATTTTATAGTGAAATGCGTCAAAGATTGAAAGACATGCATAACTCTGAAAAACAATATTTTCCAATGCGTGACCAGTACAGGATTTTAGGTACTGGTGGATGGTAAAAGATCCATTTAAGTGGAAGATAGACCATTGGCTTTTAACTCAGCAGAGTACAAAACATTGACTCCTGATTCCATATGCAACTGACCTTTAAGAAACTACTACTTGTTGAATTTCAGGTAGTATAAAACATATCTACAGTTATATGAAAAGGCTGTTCAAATGCTTTTCCCTGTTTCAGTTACCTTTCTATGAGAGTCAGAACCTTTAATCATATATATTTCAACCAAAGGCAGGTTGAATGTGGAAGCAAATATGAGAGCCCAACAGCCTTCTATTAAAGCCAAATATTAAAGAGATTTTTGTAGTTTGGAAAACACAATTATTTTTCATTAAAATGTTAACTGTTATTAATCTGTAACAAGCTTATTATTTTAGAAATCAATTAACATATAAACGTTTACAATAGTCTCAGTTTTAATTTCTTATATGGCAAGTATTCATACATCAATAATATCCACATAAACCCAAGCTTTTGGGGGATCTCAGTAATCTTTGAAAGCCTAAAAGGGTCTGAGAATAAAAAGTTTGAGAACTGCTGATCTAAGTATGTATGAATTGCCCTTGAGTGTGTAAATTGGTACAACCTTTCTGCAGGGCAATTTACAGGATCAAAGCTATTAAAATTTGGGTACCTGTGACCAACAATTTCTACCTCTCGTAGTTAATCCTTAGCAAAGAGTTGTAGATTGGTACAGACATTTATTTATTAGAATTTTCATCATGGTATGTTCTATAAGACCAAACAACATCTGTAAATATCCAGGAGATTATTTAAATAAATTTTAGTATTTCCTTAAGATGGGATATCATGCAACCCATTAAAAACATGTGAAAATATGTAAGAGAATAATAGATAGCATTGAAAATGTTGGCAATACATTAAATTTAGAAATGATACAAAAGAGTACCTACCAAATAAACTTATTTTGAAAAACTAAAATGAAAACTCTCTCCTCACCCATATATTTACATGCTATATTTCTCTTTCTGTATATCTGGAAATGTTAGAAACAAATTTGTGAGGGCTGGTGGATAATGGTTTATTATTAGTGTTTTTCAGAATCTTTTGTATTTTCCTAATATTCTACAGAAAAAATGCATTAATTTTATCAGAAAAAAATGTTTATGAAATGTGGTGAATGAAGCACGACTTTTGGGTTTTTATTTTTTTATTTTCAGTCTTTCATTCCTGAGCTTTGATAGAAGAGACTAGGGAGAACATGGGAGCCTAAAGAGAGAGGAAGAAGTGTAGAGAAGGACTAGGGCACTGGGGAAATCATATGGTGGAGGGGAGGTTAAGAGAATCAGCTTTTATTAATGACTGGTGCTGGCTCATTTTACTAGGTGCAAGGTTAAAAATACGAAATCGTCATTTTTGTAGGTCAAAAATGGTTGAACATCAGCAATTCAACTTGAATAACTCATTGAATACAATAGATATCATTATGCCCATTATGCAGTTGAGGATATGAAGATCAAAGTTAAATAGCTTGCTGGCAACACCACAATTCCATGCTTTGTCTAAAACAGGTTTTCCTTTCTTGAAAGTTCTCTCTTTAGACCAGCTTGAGGGGGAGATCTAAATAGGCATGTGGGACATCTTCACAGACCAGAAGGTTACAAATAATTTCTTCCTAGAAAATCTTTGTCTACCTATCCAAGGTGGTAGGAGACCCCTGGACGCACAAGGTGATTAAAAACTGTTCCACCTACTCTGAGTCAATAATTCGTTTAGCTCTTAGTAAAGTTGGTAAATAAAAACAAAACATCACATTATAATAAATGTATTATAAATAAAAACCAGATAAGTTTCCAGGAATTCATCACCCACTCTTTTCCAAAAATGACTTTAAGACACTGCTTGGATGGGAAAAATAGTGTGATAATCTATGAAGTCCAACATCTACAACCCCTTCCCCAAAAACCCAGCTAAAATAAAGCAACAAGACATAAAAATGTTAACCACAGTTGGGTCATGGAACCAAACAGGAGCACCATTTAAGCTAAAGAGAAAAAATACTAAAAGAAAAGACAGCTGGAAGGAAAGACTAAACGGAGAAATACTGCTCAAAAACTAAGCTCAGAATAGGTTCAAGCCCTTCAGAAAATTCGGAGACAAAACCAAGAATAGGCAAATCGTGCTTTAATATCAGAAGGTATAATTCAGAAAATAACATTGAAAATTCAGAAGTGCACTATAAATGCTAAGTTGAAGAAGACCCAGAGTAGAGGTGACCTTAGGAAAGGAAAAGCCTAATGAGGTTGGATTGAGCTGCCCCAGGACTCCCTGGGTAACTATATTTGGACATAACTTACCCTAAGCATAGCCAGGAAAAGCAGGAGCTGAAAACAAACTAGTGTGGATATAGATGGGTGGAAATAGATGAAGGGAAGGTATATTTGTGTTTTTTTCAATTTTTAAATTATTTTTCTAAATATAATTTATTGTCAAGTTGGCTAACATACAGTGTATACACTGTGCTCTTGGTTTTGAGGGTAGATTCCTGTGATTCATCACTTACATACAACACCCAGTGCTCATCCCAACAAGTGCCCTCCTCAATATGCATCACCAATTTTCTCCTCTTCCTGCCCCCCCCCATCCATCCACCCTCAGTTTGTTCTCAGTATTTAAGAGTCTCTTATGGTTTGCCTCCCCCCCTCTCTGTAACTATTTTTTCCCCTTCCCTTCCCCCATGGTCTTCTGTTAAGTTTCTCAAGACCCACATATGAGTGAAAACATATGATATCTGTCTTTCTCTGACTGACTTATTTCACTTAGCATAATACCCTCCAGTTCCATCCACATTGCTGCGAATGGCAGGGTTTCATTCTTTCTCATTGCCAAGTAATATTCCATTGTATATATAAACGACATTTTCTTTACCCATTCATCAGTTGATGGACATTTAGGCTCTTTCCATAATTTGGCTACTGTCAATAGGGCTGCTATACACATTGGGGTACCTGTACCCCTCTGAATCAGCACTCCTGTATCCTTTGGATAAATTCCTAGTAGTGCTATTTCTGAGTTATAGGGTAGTTCTATTTTTAATTTTTTGAGGAACCTCCACACTGTTTTCCAGAGTGACTGCACCAGTTTGCATTCCCACCAACAGTGCAAGAGAGTTCTCGTTTCTCCACATCCTCACCAGCATCTGTTGTTTCCTGACTTGTTAATTTTAGCCCCTCTGACTGGTGTGAGGTGGTATCTCAGTGTGGTTTTGATTTGTATTTCCCTGATGATGAGTGATGTTGAGCATCTTTTCATGTGTCTGTTGGCCGTCTGGATGTCTTCTTTGGAAAAGTGTCTATTCACGTCTTCTGCCCATTTATGGGAAAGTATATTTGATTCATGCAAGCATCTAAAATATGGAGCCAGCTTTGTTCTATCAATATTAAATACTAATAGAGACATTCTTTGTTTGGGATATGGTAGATCTCACCATTCTCAAGAATTAAGGAATTCTTAAGGGAGGAAATCTTTCCAGGAATTCCAATGTGTGATGTCAGTTTACCATGCACTTGAATGGAAGCGTTGCTTTTTTTGTTTGTTTTTGTTTTTTTGTTTTGTTTTGTTTTGTTTTGTTTTTTACTTGAAGAAAAGCATCTCATGGAATAAACATTTAGTCAAGAACTGGTCTGGTCTCCAAGTACCATTTTATGAACGTCTAAATTGAAATTCAAAGAGGTGAAGCGACTTTCCCAAAAATTGTGGACGATTCCAAATGAAAATTCAACTCAGTTCTCCTGAGTGTCAGTTCATTGTTCGTTTACATGTTTTCATTGAGTGGCATGTGGGCAAGCCTGCCCTGAACCAGTGCTTTCTCATTTTCATTTCATTTGTATACATCAGCTCTGATATGAATGAGGAGTGGAAAAGTTACGAGTAGTGAGCATTGCTGTGGAGTGGCTTGTATAATTCTATCTGGGGAAGAAAGAAGTTGAGAAAGCTTTAGTGTATGCCCTTAAAATGATCATGAGTATAAAAAGAAAAGTTGCAAGGGAGTTACTATTTATTAGAGGGTATGAAAGGGGACTTGGATACCCATGGAAAAGCAGACCCCAAGCAGAATTCCAAATCAATAAAGTGTCCTTCAGGACTCTGCTCAGATGGTACCTACAACTAAGTGTAGGATAGAACATTGATGCTGTGTGGACTGTCCTCCTTTGGATGCTCAACTAAACTTGATTTGAGCCTTCAATTTCATAGCTGTGAAACCTAGTACCTTTCCCAAATTCTGCAAATTTTTATTTTCATAGAAATGATTCAATGCCAGCTAGTATACTGACTTTACCCTACTCACTTTTTTCCATAAGAAGCTCAGTCATACTCATGATTTCATGAAGTTAGTAACTTTAATGAACATTTACAAAACTTGGGGGAAAAAAATCACACTGGGCACCACACAGCCTTCCACCATTTCCCAGCCCCACTCGCATTCTCTCCCCCCTTCCTAGAGCCCAGCCTCTAATCACTAGAGTGACCAAATAATTTATTATTACCCAAATCAGAACATTTCGACATTAAAAGAGCTCACTATTAATAATGCACTAGAATGATAAGTGTAAACCTGGACTACGTAGGAGAAAACAAGAGACAGGTTTTCCCGCCAATATGTGACCCTTACCCACTGTGAGCAGACCTATAGGAAATGCAGTTCTGTCTCCTCAGCTTTGAGGGCTTTCCTGATTGGACTGGTAAACTTTCCCCGGGACCCTAGGGTATTCCAAAGAATAAATTTTTCTCTAACTCATTATACTTGTTTGATTCGTTAAGTTATTATTAATGGATTATCTCTCCCTTAACTTTGTTTATGCTTCCCATAACAGTTTTTTTTTTCTTTTAAAGCAAAACACAATTAACCTCAATATAATCCTTTATGTACACATCTATCTTTCCCACTAAACAGTAAGATCCTTTGGGGCAAAGACCATATCAACTTCATTATAGCAAAATATTCTAATTGCCTCCAAATATCTGTTTTCTCCTTTTCTCTTTTCTATCATACTAGAACCTTAAGTTTTAGCTAAGCACATGGTTGCCCAGAATTAAAACTGTATTTCTCAGCCAGCCACCTTTGTAGCTAGGAATAACCACCTGATAAAAATGTACACGATGGAATAAAGTTGCTACTTATTCATGCACTTTTTGGGCATTCCTCTCCCCTCTGCCAATTCATATTCCTGCTAGGTGGCATATAAATTTGATGGTGTAGCAAAGAATATTATTAGTTACCAAATATATATGTGGTCCTCTACATTTTCCATCCTCTTGTGCCAGGATCATGTGACCATCTCTTACCATGTGATTGAAGCATGAGTTGTGTCACTTCCAGAAAGAGTTAATTAAGACCCAATGTGTTTTCTCCATCTCTCTTTTTCCACAATAAACTTGGAGGCCGCTAGTGCCAAATATATAGCAATGAGAAGGGCCACTGGACCCATATAAAGGCAATTCAGATTTGGAGAAAATTTGTTACTGCAGCACAGTCTGGTGGCATTTCACCAGAGCAGATAGTGAACCACCTGAAGGCCATGTAGTCAAGTTCAACACCTCAGGGGTAACAGAATTATGATACAGAAGGATCTGGGCCCCTGACATTGTGGAGATAACATGTCACCTCTGAATTATTTACTCCTAAGATTTATATGGGTAAATAAATATTTATCTGTTTAAGCCACCACTGATTTGGGTCAGTTTTGCAGCAGTCTAGTCCATTCTTGATAACATTTTTGCACTTCTCATAGTGTCTTGTATGGCATCTCACTTATCAGAGATACTCAATTGAACATTTGGTGAATTGACATAGAATAGATGAGGAGAGAGTGTGAGAAGATAAAGGGTATTTAGGCAAAAGCATATTGAGGAGCAGTCCACTGATGAGGAAAAGCTATTTAAGCTTAAACTTCTGGACAAGATTTCCTGGCATTGCTGGGCACACCAATTGAGAAATAGAGTCCTAAAACAGAGGTGTCCCTCCATCATCCCATGGGTCTAATCACACCTACAGATGGGTTTTTTTGGCTTGCACTACACTTTTTTAAAAATGTGAACTAGTTGCCAATGTTCATAAATAGAGTTTACATGGAAATCTATGTTTCTGGCTTCTTTTGAAAAATAAAAAGATCTGGAAAATTGGGGCGTATATGGTAACAAATTGCCTAGAGGCATGGGTGCCCCTTTTAGTCAGGACATGAGTAATCAGTTCATGATGACTATGACATTGTCTCTCCAACATCGAGGCCATTTGCCAATTGCCATCGATATCATAGTGCTTGCTTTCTTGCTTTTTAAAAGCTTGATCTGCTTCCACATGCAATCTTACAAATAACTACCTACATTGGAACACCTGCCTTAGACATTTGCCTTAGAGGCAAGATCCTAGGGCACAAGAATTGGACAGCAAGAGAAAAAGGAAGTGGGAGATAAGAGACAGCAGTACTGACAACAGAGGGATCTCAGGCAACAAGAACTGTGATGGCAGAAGGCATTTATGTGAGCAGGTGTGATGAGAGGACAATGATCCCAGTAGGCATATGACCATCATATTCTCTGCCTGTTGTCTTAGCCCCACCAAAAGATGAAGTGGCCCCCAGGCCCCAGGTCTAATGTAAGAACCATATGCTGTTGTGCTCTTTTGAGCCCTGCTCCTAGATCTTGATAGAATTCTTGACAACCTGAATGGTGATTGGTGCTTCTCCAAAGACTTGAAAGATTGAGAGGGAAATAGATACTCTATTCGTTTCCCCCTACTCATCTTGGTTTCAATAAGAAATGTGAAGATGGAAGATGAAATACAAGCAGAGACAAAATGAGGTTGTAAATCAAACACGTTTTTACTCTCCTTGCTCAGAAAAGCTTGTTGAGTGCTTAAGAGAGCGAGAGAAAGAGGAAGATACGGAGAGGGAAGGAAGGAGGGAGGAGGCTCGCATTGAGTTATATTGTTATGTTTCAGTTAATCTCTTGATATTGGTGGCTGTAGAGCCCCGGATGTTAGAGCTAATGCAATATGCATTAGTCCATCACACTGGGAAATCTCTAGTCCCTGCAACAAGGAATTAATAAATCTAGTAATTGTGTCATGTCAGTAATATAGGCTTGGAAAAAAATTGTGTAAATTGTCTGATAAACGTGCATGCCCAGATAGCATGTGTTTCTGAGGCCTTCCACAGAGATTGACCCAACGGTTGCCCTGGAATTACCTCTCTTCCACTCTGCCCTCTAGGAGGAGCTGGTACGAAACAGAATGGTCATTTATTGAGTGTGGCATTGGCATCCAATTAATAGCATACAAAATCGATTCTTTATGCTTTGTTTCTTATCAAACCCATCCCCAGAACACGAGTTCTCTAAGGCAATTAGAAATAATCACAGGCTTGCCAAAATGTTCTTTTCTATTTTCTAAACATTAAAATCAAAATGTGGTTCAGTTTCAGCTCTTAAGGGGCTCAGGTTTTTGGTTTTTTTTTTTTTTTTGGTAATTTTGTTTGTTTGTTTTTAATAAAACGAATAGCTAAGCAGTTGTCTGCAACATCAGGACACTATATATGTATCCATAATGATACATGTGGCATTCTTGTAAAGCGTTTCTGAATTTCTCTTTTTGATTTTTCGGCAGCATGCTGAAAGGTATAAAATTAAAAATCATTGTGTCACGTCATCATCATTGATTCTTATACCTCTTCAGAGTGCTAAATTCTACACAGAGGTAAGGATGTGGGAGAAGTAAAAGAAATCCAGGAAGTGAAGGAAGTCTGAAAAGGAAGTATTTTGAGGACGGAATCGGATTTACCACAATTACACCAATTTCTTTGCTGCTGGAAGATTCTTGTGCCACTTATCATGACAAGTTGCATAGCTTGAGAAAACCAATGACAACAGAATGTTATGTCCCCATGTGTACCCAAGACAATTAATCTCTTAGAGGCTGAGGACACAGCAATTTGAAGGTACCACACATCACAATCAACACAAGTGAATATTGACTATATCTGCTCGGATGGATCGTCTGGCAGGACTTTCATGCCGGTCAGAAAACCACCACGTTCCCACTGCTATAAATATGTCTTCTGTCATCAATGAGTTTTGGAAGCAAAAATCCACACCCACAGTCTTCTTAACAGTCGTTTGACTTCAGTTCTTTTTCTCTAGATTGTGGACCCAAGAGGGCACAACACTTTTCTCTTCTGTTATCAATCCAAAAAGTTTTATTTGTAGTAGCTCTTGGGCACGGTGTTGAGGCCACTTCCAGCTATAGTGCTATGACTGATTAGCCATGCCTAACATGAGTAAGGAAAACGAGCATTGTCCCATTTTGTCTGGGTGTTGGCCAGCTCCCTCCTGAACTCTCTGCTTTTCACTTTCCAGAGAAATCAGCAGTTGAGTCCTAGCTATCTCCTTCACAAGACTTCCTTTGGTATGCAACATCTAACTGTGAATCAACACTTCTCATGCAAGTAAGATGGAATTTAGAATCTCTTCAGCAGGACTGACTCCCTTAGGTCAGACCCTCAGTATTCCATAATTACTATGCCTTGTTCAAACTACAGTTTTCAGTTTCTCGGATAGGATGAAATGTGTTAATGTATCTTTTAAATTAGTCTAAAAATGAATGAATGAAATCATCTTAGAGTCTGGAAAATAATTTTAACTCTAACGTTTAAGCCTGACTAGAGCTGGAAAAAATGGCAGAAAAGTGGAAAAGGCAAGAAAGCGAGAGAGGAGTTGGCTGAACTTTACATGTTAAGTGACAAGGGAGCCAATAAGAAATTTGACTCTAAGAGTGAAGAGAAATTTTCCAATCTGAAAGATATATTATATTAGTCAGGGTTCTCCAGAGAAACTGTGTGTGTGTGTGTGTGTGTGTGTGTGTGTGTGTGTGTGTGCGGGGGAGGGGCGGAGAGGGAGAAGGAGAGATAAGGAGAGGGAAAGAGAGAGAGAGGTAGAAAGAGAGAATGAATATAAGGAATTGGCTCATGCAGTTATAGAGGCTGAGAAGTCCCACAATCTGACATCTGCAAGCAGAAGACCCATAAAAACTATTAGTGTCATATTCCAGTCTGAGCCTGAAGGCCTAGGAACCAGAAGATCCGATGGTGTAAGTCCCAGTCCAAAGGTCGAAAATGACCAATGTCTCAGCTCAAGCATTCAAGACAAAGCAAACTCTCCCTCCCTCTGCCTTCCCACAGTGGGAAGGACATCTTCTTTACTCAGTCTGATTCAAATGCTGACATCTTCTGGAGATATCCTCACCCCCAGAAATAATGTTCAACCAAATAATCTGGGCACCTCACAACCTCGTCAAGTTGACACGTAAAATTAACCATCACCATATTAAAGGAATAAATTATATGCTGGGGAGGGAGGCTAGATATGATATGAGACATTAAGGAAATGGAGCTGATCAACATCCTGGAAGAAGATATATGACTTGCGGTGATTTTAAAACATGTCTGCAAATGACCTGATACTTGTATCAAAAATTAGAGTCTAATCATTCATCATTGAAAAATGGCTGCCCCTACTCATGTCATTAAGACTGACTGTCAGAAGCTAGCTTGTGAAAGGGGGTTCAGCCAGCTCTCACTCAGTCTCACTTTCAACATGTATATTTAGAACCCTGATCCACAAGGTAAGAAATCATGCTGGAGAGATTATGTCAACAGACTACATAAAGGGGCACCTGGATGCCTCAGTTGGTTAAGAGACTGACTCTTGGTTTGGGCTCAGGTCATGACCTCACAGTCTGTGAGTTCGAGCCTACGTCAGGCTCTGCACTTGTCAGTGTGGAGCCTGCTTGGGATTCTCTGTCTCCCTCTCTCTCTCTGGCCCTCCCTTGCTTGTGCTCTCTCTCACTCTCTCTCAAAATAAATCAATAAACTTAAAAAAAAAGACTACATAAAGATAGAGGAAGAAGCTAAAGAAGCCCCATCTGTTCAGCCCCCATTCGAAAATGCCACCAGGCAACCTTAACCTTCAGACGTGTGAATGAACAAGGCTTCAGGTATCCCAAGTCACCACTGTCTGATTCAACCTTGCAGAGACTCCACGCAAGAATGGCCGACTGAGCTCAGTCAATTCCAGGCCATTCAGAGATAATAATGATCATCATAATAAATACTGTCGTTGTTTTAAGCCACAAAGTTTTGAAATGCTTCGTTACCCAGTTAATAGATAACCAGAATTCACCCTTTAAATCGACTTTTTTCTGAGCATCTTTCTTATCATCAAGGATAGGAATAGGCCATCTCTAAATGTCTTTACAATTCTAAAATGTAGTGGAGAATATAAGTTGAAGTTGAAGCTGATGTGAAGGGATAGTATTTGAGGTAAATTTGGGGGTTAGTTTAACCCCATATTGTGCCTCTTTTCCTTCCTGTCCTTCAAAGTACAGACTTCTCTGTCCAGCATTGCCCGGGGAGGATGTCATGGGACCGAAACCAGGAATATCTTGGCTCTTTGTCTCCCAAACCCAAGCCTTTAGGAAATCACATGCACTTTTGAGAGATGGAGGAAAGGAAGTAAAGTAACATGCAGTACGAGGCAGACGAGCTTGGGAAAAAATATAGGAGCAGGAGAGAGATAAGCCACCCCCCCCCCTCCATACACACACACACACACACACACACACACACACACCACAAATATAAGGAGATTCCTCTGGACTGAGGTTGGGGTAGAGAGAAAGGAAAGAAAGATCTGAAATTCTTGCAAGCAGGGAGGGCTGTGTGCATCTCCTTGGCAGCAGCCTGAGGAAGCAGTAAATCTCCAGAGAAGAATGATATGTCTGGACAGTGGGATTCTGGGAGGACTTGAAATAGAGCCCTGTGTCCCAAACATGGCATGAAGCCCCAGAGAATTACCAAGCAGGAAGAACCTGAAAATCAAAATAAGTTGACATATAAAAAATGAAGAGATGTGATTTTTCTTGTCTTCCTGAGTCTGTGAAGGGTGATTCATATCCTACACTGGGAGTTAGGAGTGATCAGAGATATTTCAAGAACTGATGAGTTGAGCTTCCAGGATTTGGAGAAGTTTTTTGCCTGGTTTGGGAGAGCAGAGAGTATTTTTCTTATAAGAGAGGGTAATGGGGAAAGTTCATGGGGAATGGGGAAAAGAAAACAGAGCGTGTTTTTGAAGATGGTCCCCTTGCCAAACCATGCAGGTTTAGGTGAAGGCAAAAAAGAAAGGAAGAGGTGTGTGTGTGTGTGTGTGTGTGTGTGTGTGTGTGTGTGTGTACCTCATTATGGAACGTGAAATCTCAAGCCACACTAGTCCCCATTTTACAAAGGGCCACACAGAGACCTTTTCCCTGTTTTATGGGTAAAACAACTAATTTTGCTGCAGAAAAAAAGTGGAAGGCATCACCACTGAGGGTCAGGAGGTGTTAGCAGCAGTGACAGGTGAGGTGCACCATAAGCAGCTTCTAGAGCTGTGGACCAAATAAGAGGGCAGAGTAGGGCAGAAGATTCAGTAAAGATTCAGAGTAGGGCAGAAGATTCTTTACTGAATCTTTTCTTGAAGATCTCCAGAAACATTTAGGGGCTAGAGTTTTTAAAGGTCTGCACATTGACACAAGATACCGAGGGTATTTTATATTTGCCATAAATATGACCTGATATTATCTTTAGAATAACAAAGTCCTAGAAAACTCAGGTTCCAAAATCATTTTTTTAAATCTAGAATGCATTCTAAAATGATTCTATGATCTAATTGGCAATAACTAAGCCTCTGATAGACCACTGTGCAAATCTAATTCTATGATTCTGGGTAATTGTGAAATTAAGTTTAGTCAGAAAGCTTCATTTCCCTCTATTTCTTAAGCCATGATCTAAATAAACACTGCCTTTTAGAATTAATCTCTCTTTCCCACATACGCTTATAGAAGTGTGATTGTTTCTCTATAGCGGCAATTATCACAATCCGATTTGGGTTAGTCTGTTATGTTTGTGGCTGACTCCTCACAAGGTTGTGAGCTCTGGAAAGGCAGTGACCTTGCACTTTTCATTATGTGCCTCTCACAATTCCCCTTATAGAGCATTGTGTTCAATATTCATTCACTCGTTCTTTGCAAACAAGTTTGTAGAATACCGTTTTGTGCCCCGCACTGTGCTCAATAAATGGTTCAGGGAATTGAAAATGATAAGACTCTCATTTGTGGTAATGAAGCCATTAGGAAAGCTAAGGTGTTTCTCCAAAAATATTTTTTAAAGGAAAAGTAGTGATAAAAAAAAATCTGACTGATCAGCTTTAAATATTTTATTTAGGACATTTACCTCTAGGTTCCTAAGACAGATGAACTTACAATGTTCCATTTTTGTGTAACTTTAGTATTTGTATAAGAGTTATAATAAATTTGTATATTGTTTTGAAATCATTGCATTTTTATGATGGTCAGTAATTTTTGTATCATTAAGATCTGTTCTTTTAAGTTTAGTAGAATTTATCAATAAAACAGTCTCGGTCTAACACGTAAAGAGTTTGAAAGCCATCACTTCAATCCTCACAACAAAATTGCTGAACAAACTAAAAATCAACAACTGTTCTTGGATCCTTCAGAAGACTGAGACCACAGGACAAACTGCTGCCCCCACAACTGAAGGGACAGAGAGAGAGAAAGAGAGAGAGAGAATTACAGCTTATTGGGAACAGAAGCCACTGCATCCAGGAACTAGCAGGAACATATAAATGGCAGTTGATCGGTTGCTGGAGGCTAAGCATGGACTAGCTTAAGAAATAAAAACTCCTAAAAGCCAAATATTAAGGGTGTCTCCACACTTTTGTAAGTCTTACCCTTATAAGCCCCATCAGCTTCTTACAGTGAAGGTCAGAGACAACTATCTGGTGTTCTAACAAAGGAAGGGGGAGAGTAACCATTCTGCAATATGCCCACATCATTCTGTTCTCTGTTAACAAAGAGCTTCCTTCAAGAAAAGTTATCTTACCAGACCCCAACTGATATGCGGCAAGGGAAGTGCCCAGAACCAATTCCCTCCAGTTTGTCAGATGGAAGGAAGTCATGCACAATTCCAGTGCCATCAAGCCTGCCTGTCTCACCAAAGGGACAGGAAAAGCTGACAAGTACTTGTAAAGATCACAGGCCAGGGGCACAGGTCCACTGAAAGATTGAGATCTAATAGTACGGTCATAGAACACCCCCCCTTCACACCTTACTGTCACAGCAACAGGACTCCTTTATAATAACAGGGAAGTATAGCAGAAAGAACTGCAATGCTCAGATTCTCTTTTTAAATTTTTTATTAAGTTTATTTATTTATTTTGAAAGAGAAAGAGAGAGAGAACAGCGGAGAAGCAGAGAGAGAGGTACAGAGAGAATCCCAAGTAGGCTCCACACTGTCAGCACAGAGCCTGATGCAAGGTTCAAACCTATGAACCATGAGATCATGATGTGAGCCAAAATCAAGAGTCAGACACTTAACTGACTGAGCCACACAGGCACCCCTGCAATGCTCGGATTCTATTTAAAAAGGAATCTTTAGAGAAACCCAAAGGCAACACAGGACACCAAAACAAGGACACCAGACAAAATTTTAACCTCTGACACCTGCAGAAAGAGCAAACAATAAAAACAGCCTAGCTTCTAGCCAGATAAATATAATACCTGACACGAAAGGTCTGTTTGCCTCGGCTTTTTAACCAATACATCGTGTCCAGCTTTCAATAAAAAGTTACAAGATACAAATTAAGAAAGGTAAAACAAAAAACAAACAACAAAAACACAGCCTCAAGACACAAAGCAAGCATCAGAACAAGACTCAGAAAGGACAGATTTTAAAATCATCAGGCCAGGAATTTAATATAACTCTGGTTAATATACTAAGGACTCTAATGGAAGAGATAACAGCATAGGAGAGAACAGATGGGTAATGTAAGCAGAGAGATGGAAACTAAGAAAGAATCAAAACTAAATGCTAGAAATTAAAAAAAGGTAACAGAAATGAAGAATGCTTTGATGGTTCATCAGTAGACTGAAAACAGCTGAGGAAATAATCAGTGATCAGTGGTGTAAGATTTGAAGTCGTGTTAACAGAAACTTCGCAAACTGAAAAGCAGAGAGAAAGTAGTCTTTAAAAAAAGGAACAGAGGGGCGCCTGGGTGGCGCAGTCGGTTAAGCGTCCAGCTTCAGCCAGGTCATGATCTCGCGGTCCGTGAGTTCGAGCCTCGCGTCAGGCTCTGGGCTGATGGCTCGGAGCCTGGAGCCTGTTTCCGATTCTGTGTCTCCCTCTCTCTCTGCCCCTCCCCCATTTATGCTCTGTCTCTCTCTGTCCCAAAAATAAATAAAAAACGTTGAAAAAAAAATTAAAAAAAAAAAAGGAACAGATATCCAAGAATTTGGGGACAATTACAAAGGTCGTAAGACACCTATAATAGGAATACCAGAAAGAAGAGGGAAAAAAGGAACAGGAAAAATATCTGAAGCAAGAGTGACGGAGAATTTTCCAAAATTAGTAACAAGCACCAAACCTCTGATCAAAGATCAGAGAGCACCAAGCAGGATAAATAATAAACACACACACACACACACACACACACACACACACACACACACCCTACACCTAGGTATCTTATATTCAAGCTGCAGAACACAAAAACAAAAATAAACAAATAAAAAGTTCTAATAGATAAATAAACAAATATTTAAAAAAAAGGGGGGGTGCCTGGGTGGCTCAGTCATTTAAACATCTAACTCTTGATATTGGCTCAGGTCATGATCTTGCAGTTCATGGGATTGATCCCCACATCAGGCTCTGTGCTGGTGGCATGGAGCCTGCTTGGGATTCTTTCTCTCCCTCTCTCTCATCCCCTACCCTGCTTGCACTCTCTCTCTCTCTCTCTCTCAAAATAAATAAATAAACATTTTAAAAAGTTTTGAAATCAGAGAGAAAAAAATCTTTACTATAGAAGAAAAGGTGTAAGAATTATATGAGACTTCTTTTCAGAAACCATGCAAACAGGAGGACAGTAAATGAAATATTTGAAGTATTGGGGAAAAAAAACCTATCAGCCTAGATTTCTATATCCAGTGAAATTGTCCTTCAAAAATTAAGGAAAAATAAAGACATTCTCAAACAAAAATTGAGGGAATTTGTTGACAGTAGCCTTGCCTTTCAGAAAATGTTTAAAAAAAATTCTTCAGAGAGATGGAAAATGATACAGGTAAGAAAATTCAGTCTACATGAAGAAAGAAAGGACATTAGAATAGGAATCAATTAAAGTAAAAGAAAAGACTTCATTTTGATAATTGATCTAAAAAGTAACTTGCTCAAAATAATAGTAGCAATAATGCACTGGATGATTAAAGCTTATGGATAAGTGAAATGAATGACAGCAATGTTCTAAGGAATGAGAGAAAAGATTGGAAATGCCCTGTTAGAGAGTACCTTGCAGTACTTGTGAAGTGATCTAGTGTCATTCAGAAATGGGCTTCGATTACTAAATGTACATTGCCAGACTCTAGGGCAACCATTAAAAATTTTTAAAAATGTGTGATTGGTGTGCTAAGGAAGGGGAGAAAATCAAATCACATAAAAAGCTGAATTAGGAGTGCCTGGCTGGCTCAGTTGGAAAAGCACACAACTTGATCTCCGGGTGGTGAGTTCCAGCCTCAAGATAGGTGTAGAGATTCCTTTAAAAAAAAAAAAAGCTGAATTACGATCAGAGAAGGTAGAAAACAATATGAAGATAACAAAGTAACAAAGAAAGAGCGATGAGTAGGAAATGGTAAAAACAGGGCAGTTAATTTATCCAACTGTATGAATAATCATTTTAAATGTAAATGGTCTAAATTCACCAGTTAAAAGACAGACACCGTTAGCATGGATTAAAAACAAACAAAAACCAGGCCCAGCTCCGCAAGAAACCCATTTTAACTATAAAGTAATAGATTAAAAGTAAATGGATGGAGGGGGCCTCAGGCAGCTGGGTCAGGCTGGCTCAACAAGGTGGGGTGTCATGAGTGGCCTCTCTTCTGGTGCACGGTGCTATGGAGCCTTCTCAGCAGCCCGCTGCCCCTGGTAGAGGCTGCTTGTGCACCTCAGCTCAGGAGGGCCCTCCTGGACCTGAAGCAGACTCTGGTGAGGAGGGTTGCAGCAGTGACTCACTGGGGCAGGCATGTAATCCAGTGCTTGGAGAAGAGGGGCTACAAACTGATGGGGGATGGAGATGCCACAGGTGCCAGAAAGCATCCTTGTTGAGCTCTACCATGACCTACAGAGGAAGACCTTCTACCCAGCCCTCATCAGCTACTGCCCCCCTGGTGGCCATGGTCTGGGAAGGCCCCAAGGAAGTCTACACCAACTTAGCTAAGGCTGTTCCCGACACCTTCACAGATTTCAACATTCACATCAGGGCACAACCTGAGGGGTGGGCACAGGAGGACTGATGGGAGAGTGAGGCTCCCCAAAACAGCCCGGACTGGTCCGTGAAGCTATGGGAATGTCATTTATGCCAGTACCTCATGGAGGGGACCCCGAAGGAAAGCCAGCTGTGATTCCAGAGAAGTGAGCTGGTGGAATGGGCAAAAGAAGGCTACCACAGTAACATCACCCAGCTTGAGCCCTCAGGGTGCCCTCTGCCATCCCAGCATCCACCTAGGATCGACGATCTCTATTGACAAAAGCTTGAGCACACACTCATGCCCTGCCCATCTGTCCCAGACCCCCTTCCTATCTATCTTCTGCCCTACCCTAGCCCAGGGTGGGTTTGAGCCACCAACAGTATCCCAAGAGAGCAAGAAATTGGACCAATCCTTTCTGTGCCAAACTGCCAGACAATCTTTGAGGTGTCTCCAAAAGTGATTGTACGACCACGCTTCTCTCAAAGGGGAGGACGTTATGACTTATGATGCTATGAAAAAAAAAAGTACACGATGAAAAAAGATACACCATGCTAATATTAATCAAAGAAAGCTGAAGTGCCTATATGAATGGCAGATGAAGCAGACTTCAGAAGCAAGGATAATTTTCAGGGATAAAGAGAATCATACGTAATGATGAAAGGGTCATTTCTCTAAGACTTAACAAACCTTAACCAAAATACATGAGGCAAAAACTGATAGAATTTTAAGGAGCAATAGACAAATCCATTATTATAGTTGAAGACTTCAGAACTCTTGTATCAGTAATTGACAGATCCAGCAAGCAAAGGAAAACTCAATATTGTTAATGTATCAGTTCTTCCCAATATGATTTAAAGATTCAGTGCAATCTCAAACAAAAGCCCAGTAAATTATTTTGTGAATATTGACAAAATGATGGCACAGTTTATAGTGAAAGGTAAAAGACACAGAATAACCAACACAATATTGAAGAATAGCAAAGTTAGCAGACTGATACTACCTGACTTCAAAACTTAACTATTCAAGCCAGAGTAAATAAGACAGTGTGGTATTGGCAGAATAAAACACAGATTAACAGGACAAAATAGAAAGCCCAGAAATAGACCCAAGAAAATATGGCCAATGATCTCTGACAAGAAAGAAAAGCAATTCAATTGGAAAAGGATAATCTTTTTAACAAAGGGCACTGGAACCAATGGAAGTCTATATGGAAACTCATATGACACAGGGGTGCCTGTGTGGCTCAGTCAGTTAAGTGGCCAACTCTTGATTTTGGCTCAGGTCATTATCCCAGGGTCGTGGGATTGGGCCCCGCATTGGGCTTCATGCTGAGAGTGGAACCTGCTTAAGATTCTCTCCCTCTCCCTTTGCCTCTCTCCTGCTTGCTCATGTGCTCTAAAATAGAAGAATAGAATAGAATAGAATAGAATAGAATAGAATAGAATAGAATAGAGTAGAATAGGACAAAAAGAAAAAAGAAAAAAATGACACAGACATTTTGCCTTTCCAAAAACAACCTAAATGTAAAGTAAAAAATATAAAACTTCTAGGAGATAATCCGGGAAAAAGATATACATTGGGTTTGAAGATGAATTCTTAGATATAACACCAAAAACACAATCTATGAAAAAAAAGTTGATGTCAACTTTCATTTAAGCGAAAATATTCTGCTTTATGAAAGACATTGTTAAGAGAAAAAAAAAAGACAGGACACATATTGAGAAAAAAGGCTTGTAAAACCTACATCCAATGAAGAACTTGTATCCAAAATCTGCAAACTGCTCTTAAAACTCAGCAATAAGAAAACAAACAACCCAATTAAAACTGTGGGCAAAAGATCTGAATAGACACTTCACCAAGAAAGATATACAGGTATCAAATAAACCTATGAAAAGATGTTCAACATCACATGTCATTCAGGAATTGCAAACTCAAGCAACAATGAGAGGGGTGTCTGGGTGGCTCAGCCAACGAAGCAGACGACTTTTGATTTCGGCTCAGGTCATAATCTCATGGTTAGTGGGATCCAGCCCTGTGTCAGGCTGGCGCTAACAGGCAGAGCCTGCTTGGGATTCTCTCTCTCCTGTCTCTTTGATCTCTCTCTCTCTTTCTCAAAAATAAATATTTAAAAAAATAAAACAACAATGAGATACCATCACACAACTATTAGAATAACTAAAATCCAAATACTAACAACAACAAATGCCAGCAAGGGTATGGAGCAACAGAAACTCCCAGGGGAATGCAAAATGCCTCAGCCGCTTTGGAAGAAAGTTCAGCAGTTTCTTACAAAGGTAAACATAGGCTTACCAAAGAATCCAGCTATTGCACTCTCAGGCATTTATCCAAATGAGTCGAAAACATGTTTGCACAAAAATCTGTACATGAATGTTTACAGCAGTTTTATGCATAATTGCCGTAACTGGAAACAACCAAGTCCTCTAATAGATGACTGGATAAACAAACTGCGGTATACCCACGCAAAGGAATAGTATTCAGCATATAAAGAAATATGTTCTCAAGCCACCAAAAGATATGGAGGAAACTTAAATGCATATTGCCAAGCGAAAGAAGACAGTCTGCAAAGGCTACACACTGTAGGATTTCAATTATATGACGTTCTGGGAAAGGCAAAACTTTGGATATAATGAAAAGATTACTGTTTGCCAGAGGTTGTGGTGGGGAGAGATGAACAGGTAGAGCATAGGAGGTTTGTAGGATAGTGAAAGTACTCTAAATGATATTACAATGACGGATCACTGGTTGCCAGGGTTTCTGGGGGATGAAGGGATACATAAGTGGAACACAGGAGATATTTAGGACAGTGATTGCATTCTGTGTGATATGGTAATGGTGGATGCATGAGTCTACACATTTGTCAAAAACTGTGAAATGCAGTCTTTGTTTTATTTTTGAGAAAGAGAGAGCATGCGTGCATAAGCAGGAAAGAGGGGGAGAGGGAAAGAGAGAGAGAGAATCTTGGGCAGGCCTCACACAGCGCAGAGCCCAACACGGGGCTTAATCCCATAGCCCTGGGATCACGACCTGAGCTGAAATCAAGAGTCAGACACTCAGCTGACTGAGCCATCCAGGCATCCTATGAACTGTATTCTTCTTTCTTTGATCAGATTTACCAAAGACTTTGTATTTATTGGTCTTTCCCAATAATGAGATTTGGTTTCATGACCTGGCTTATGCTTTTGTTTTTTTACATGGTTAATCTTCACTTTTCTCTCTTAATTTCTTCCCTTTATTTTTTTTAATATTTCATTGTTATTTTTGTCTACCTTCTTAAAATGAATGCATAACTCATTTCTTTACGGCTTCATAAAAATATATTTAATATTAGAAATTTTCATGTGAGTACCACTTTACAGAATATGGCTACACACACGTGTGTGTGCACACACACACATTGCTCTCATTATTTATTTCTAAGTATTTGTAATTTCCTGTTGGATTTCCTCTATAATCATAGTTATTTAGAATAAGCATAATTGTTTGCTTCCAGAAAACATGGCTTACATGACTTTTGAATTGAGAAACTTGTTGAAATATACTTGAAGGTCTAATAAAGGGTTAATGTTGGGGAATGTTTCATTGAATTTTGAATGGAATATAAATTATTTTTGCATATATAAAACCTATACATCTATTTCAATTACTTCTTGAATTTCTATTAGTTTTAGTTTAATATGTATCAAAGTTATACTTTTGGGTGCCTGGAGGTTTGTGATTCAATATTTTTCTGATGAATTCTACTTTTTACCAATAAGATTTTATCTCACTTAATACTTTTCACCTTAAATTCTATTTTCTCTGGTATTATAATTGGCACGTGCCTACTCTCAGTGGTTGTGAAATATATCTTTTTCTTGTCCCCTTTTAAAATTGTAATGGCAAAATTGAGAACAAACACAGTTTCAGAGAGGTAATTACAAAACAACTTTTCTTTCTCTCTATGCCTTTAAATCTATTTTAAGGTGTCCCCTGCTTTTCGACAAAGACCAGACACACCATTTAGTTTTTTATTTTTCTTCAGTAGTAAAACATTTGGTACTTCAAATCTCCAACACAATCTGGGTTTAATAACTTAAAATGTTTATCCCTGTGTAGGAGACAACTTTTAACCTCCTTAAGTTACCTCTCATCCAACTCAGTCCTTGGGTTGGTGGGACGCCTGCCATCAGAGGGTGGGCTTTCTTTACTTTTTCTCTTGCTGGCCCTTCTACTCATGCTCCTCCACCTTGCTATTGATGGTCTCTGAATTGAAGTAGGGAGAACCGAGGCAAGGGAGCAGGAAATTTCTGACTTAACTACTACTGTTGTAGCGATCGACCAGTAGAACTCTGTCAACTTAGAAGATGTTTGAATCGGCTTCTTTCTTTTCTAGAGCATGGTTGAGACTCTCAGGTACACTTTCTTTGATGTGGGCAAATCCATCTCTGTTCTACCTGGTTACTTCCCCTTTCTGGGATCTACAGACATTCAGTGATATCTACAGTTGCTCTGTATATGATCCGTCTGTCATCCAGGGTCCTTTTGGATAGAACCTAAGAATATTCCATGCCTGCTCTCTCTTTCACATGGCTCACAGTTAGAGCCTCAGGACACACTTCTGCATCCTTTTCTCTGATATAGGCTGTACTGCAAATCCTGCCCCTTTACTCCATCCTGAAAGCATTTCACAAACCATGTCTTGTGTTTTAGATTTCTTACAATGGAATCAGATACCCTGTGCCCCTTATGTTCTTGGAGGTTCACCTAGTAAGCTCTTCAAGTCATCTTTGTTGAACTCTTTTTCTTTTGGGGGGTGGGGTTCTCCAAAACTTCTCTACTTACTTTCTCTCTAAATCCAATCCTTTTTATCTTTCTTTTGGGCAGAGGATGTAAGGGTCATATAACTGGATTTTGCTCACCTCCTTTGAAAATTTCATTCTGACCCAGAATCTCACCTTGGGACGTCTTAGTGATTTATCTAAAACCATTTTAGCATCTTGTTACATGATCTTCCACATCATTTACTTTGAGGTATGTGTATGTCAGAGTTTTTACATGAAAATAGCACTAGTCAACATTTTCCTCTAGTGTTTTCTAACATACATTGTTTTTGATGAGAAGTGTGATCCCAATTAGATTTCCATTTCTTTGTACAAAACCTGTTTTTATCTTTCCAGAAACTTTAAATTTTCTCATCATCCTCAATGGTTTTAAAATTTTATCCATGAAATAAAATTACTGCCTATATTTTGCTTAATATGAAGTATATCTCAAAAGATGAAAAATCATTTCTTTCTTTCTTTGGAATTACTTTCTACCTTTGCTTTCCTTAATAATTTCCTCTCCTCCATTCTTCCTTTTCCTTTTACTAGAATTTCAAATTTTAGATGGAATGGTGTTGAAATTTATGGATCTCTATTCCATGACAAATACGACTTTTCTGAAATTATACACACACACACACACACACACACACACACACACACAATTATATATCATTTTGGGAGAATTACCCTGTTCAAATGTTCATAAATATCTCTCCAGCAGTGATATTACAATGGGAGTGGAATGTGCTCCTGGACAGAGAGTACCTGGAATTGGTGTTCTAATTGTGGAAGATTCTACATCCTTCCTGAAAGTTGCCATATCCTTGGATATTAATCAGCTTCTCCCAATCATTTGCTTTTTTAACTTATCCTACTGAATCAAGTCAGAAGGGGATAGGTAAGCTGCCCATGTGTTCAGAACATATTTCCTCAATTTATCATGCTCACCACTGTTCTTGTGCCCCCTCCTCCTACTGAATCTTCGAGTCTTAACTTTGAACTTATATAAAACAATTGCCCAAGCTTCTGTATACGTCATGACCTTCAGTTACTGCCATGTATCTAACTCTATCTTTTTTCCATTTATTCAGGAATTTCTGAATATTTCTGCTTCACTGATAACTTTAAAAAATTTTAGACACAGTAATTATTTATTTCTTATAAAATTATCTTTATTATTTTCAGAAGTGTTGAGCAGGAGGAAAGTTAACTACCTGCTATTTGCTATCTTAACCCAGTTTTCCCAGAACACATTCAAGGAGATGGATGGTCTTTTAAGATTGATATTCTAGGCACCAAGTTCAAGACCAACACATTTCATTATTTTTAGTCCTGGAGTCTGACTGTAACACAATAAGGATGATGGCCGAGAACAGAGAAGGCCAGCATTTGAAATTGACTTTGGCTAAGTCTGGGATGTTATGCTTGCTATTATTTCTTTTTGTCCAGAATAACTAAATAATTGCTTTCATAAAGTGGATAGTTTTCCCTTTTAAAAATACATCAATTGAGTATTGCAAAGCCATGATATTTAAGAGATAAATTGTTTAATTGCATATGAGTAGTTGCATCAGCAAGTTGCATCCACAAAAAAAAAAATTCTGACCTTCAGAAGGAATCATAAAAATCAGAATCATTTTGAGAACTCTAAGATGTTATTTTTCTCTACCAAGTGACTACACTTTTCAAAAACATAAATTAAGCATTTAATGGTCAAAATAAAAAACAGTGTTCTAAGGCTAACTGGTTTGTTCTTTTGAGGATCTGATCTTATATTGTTTAATACAAAAAATTTTCTAGGTACAGTAAAAATACACCAAACTATTATGTGTCACTGTCTTAGAGGATAACCTGGTGCTTTGGAGTAAAAAGCAAATATCTAAAAGTTAACATGCCAGGTCTTGCATGAGTTGACTTTTATTGATTCAGTAAAGGTGGTGAAATTTCACCTGCCCTTCTTTCCCCATCATCATTAGCCCAGAAGGAACAAGAGATAAAATGAATAAAGTCTAACTCTCTTTTGTCTCAAACAGTGGGATTGATAGATTTATGACTAGAACTAAAAAGTAGGAGTTTATGCAAAAGACTCTTAATGATGGACTCAACCTTAGATCTTCAGTATCAGAATACTTGTAGGTGGGCAATGGTTCACACATTTCTAGAAAAGAGAAAGGGAATGTAAGAGGGCAAATAATAAATGGATAAAACATATTTGGAGTATGTTTTTAGAGATTGTTTATTTCAAGGCCGTTAGCCAGTGGTCTATGGACTATTAGTAGAGACTTCTGAAGGTCTGTGACCCACTTGGATTCATATCCAAAATTTTCTGGATGTATGTACATAGGTAGCTTTCATCAGACTCTCAAAAGCCATGCCAGAGTTCACAAATCTATAGCTTTGTTGACATCAATGATCATTGACCAAGAATCTATAAGTTTGTAGCAATGTGACCAATGACTGAGCTACATTGGTCCCCAAGGAGCCCTATGCTTGTTGACCTCAAGACCATGCATTGCCTTGTATTCCACTTCAGCCATTGTTTGACTCTAAGCATTTTCTTTCTCAGACATATAGACATAAAACAATATAAATTATACTGTCCTGCCCATCTTTAAATGTAACATTTGATACCAAAACTTTAGATTTAGTAAGAGAATAAATCCCAGAAAGGAGAGGAAATAATCTCTGCGGTAGCATTGTCTGTTTCCTATTTTACCTGGAAGGTTTTTATATTAACATCACTTTTATAATTTTTCTAATGCTAAAAAAAAATGCTCTTGAAAAGTGCACCATCTGTGCTTTGTCTGATTAGCTGGTCCAAATGGAATGGATGTCAAATTCTGAGTTCCTTTTATTTTTATGAAAATAAAAAGAAGCTTCACTTCTAACTCAGCTTTATGAGCGAATCAATGAGAAGTCATCTACTGCATAATCTTCCCCCTAGAAAGTGATAAATATTTACAGTATATAATGAGATTTCATGTCAAAAATTGATGGTATTTATTGTGTTTTAATAAAAGCAGATTTGGAAACATTAGTTTTATTAAACAAAAAACAGAATATTGTTTTAAAAATTGCCATTTTCATATTTGCTTTTTCTGTGGAGACCTTATATACAAAGGCAGATTTTTAGCTAACTATATTACTATGGAAATCAGTTCCAACTGAATAGAAATAGTACAAAATAATGAAAACACTAATACATCTTTACACATTGTATTATTCATCTATCAATTACTTTCCCTTTTGTGGGGCTCACTCTTCCAGGTTTGGCTGTTTAACAGTCATATTTTTTTCCAATATTTATTCTCAATTTCTTTCCTCAATCTTGATCCCAAGAATTAACTAAAAAAGAATATTTAAAAGGTCATGTTGTCCTTTCCTGTGCAAATCTGGGAGATAAGGCTGTTACTAACGCATTTTCTAATTTTTTAAGTAAATGTTAAGGGGAACATTTGGTTCTCTTCTGAAAAGCTTTTCACAAACAGGTCAAATATGTTACAGGTGGCAGAACCACAGATGCTCCTTTGCACCTTGTCTGGGTCCCCTAGCTCCTGAGGAAGTGGGTTCAAAAAGATTATCTCTCACCTTGGTTACAGGATCACCTGAAATTTTGACTTTTAGAAGCTAATCGCTCTCCTCCAGTGAAAAATTTCTTAAGGATTCATCTGGAGAAGGTAAAGTTTCCAACAGCAGATAATGAAAACACATGGCCACAAGTGACTCCCCATCAGGGATTAGAACTCAAATGCTTTTCAGCATCTGGTATAAAATAAGAGAGGCTCGGTGACCACAGCAAACTGGAAAGTACAGGCTTACACAGACACTAAGGTTGTCATTGTAAAACAATAGTGTGCTGGCCAGAAAGAAAAAAAAAACACATCTCTGTGCTAAATTCGGCCAGTGGGACGTGAGATTTTGATCCCCAAACTACACAATATGACAACGTTTAGGGAACTGATTCTATCCCTTCCTCTCTACACTCATTCATTAGTCTCCTGGCTGTAGTCTGATGTATTTCCCCCTCCTCATCAATGTTTTCCTGGCTATTATGTTTATTCCTTCACTGGGGTGTACTTTTCTCTAAATAGATAATAGATTCATGTGATTCAGAATGAAAAGAATATGTAAAGTGATGTAGAGTGAAAGCCTTGCTCCCACCCCTGCTTGTGTGTGTCCAGTGCCCTTCCTGATTCCCATTCCCTCACAGACAACTTCTGGTACTGGTTTTTGTGTTTCCACCAATGTCATTATCTCTGTAGGTAAGCTAAATAAGCACACAAATACACATATTTTGTGCCCTCGATTATAGACAAAACATTGCACGTTACACCTACATTTTTCTCTTTCTAAAGCCAATCACTTAAAAATCACTTTTACCTTAAACACAAATATATAAAAACATGCAAATATATAAACACACACACACACACACACACACACACACACACACACAGCATCTATCTACCCCGATGACCTTTATATAGATCTATGCATAGTGTGTTTCCTCCTTCCTTTTTACAGCTACGTCATATTCCTTTGAAAGGAGATATATAGAGAGATATAGATATATAGATGATTTATGTAATCAGTCCAATGCTGGTGGATATTCAAGTAATTTCCAAACATTGTATATTAGAAAAATGCATGCATTATGTTTCATGAATAACAATCTGCATTATTTTGCACATGTACAAACATATCTTTCAAATAAATAAGAGAAATGAGATGGCTGGGTCAAAGGCAAATGTATTTACAGTTTTAACAGATATGGCCAATTACCCTTAGAAACCATACTGGTTTGAGTCAATATCCTTTTTCACCCCATCTAGTCCCACCATCTCTGCAAATGAAGGTGCTATCAAACTTTGGAATACTTGCCAATTTAAAGCTTAAAAAAATAACATTCTAGTGTAGTTTTAATGTGCATTTTCTTATAAAAGTGGGCATCTTCTCATGTGTTTTCAAGCCTGTTATATTTGCTTCTTCATGAGGTATCTGTATATATCTTTGGCTCATATTTTAATAAGGTTATTGATGTTGCTCGCAATTTCTAGTACATTATAAATTGGTGATATTAGCCCTTCATCTGTAAGGTCAGTCAGATATTTATGTACATAAGTCACACTTTTAGTGTTTATCTTTTATTGTTGCTAATGGTGATTTCATTTCCCAAGCGCAGGTTTTTTTGTTTTTTTGGTGTTTTTGTTTTTGTTTTTGTTTTGTTAACACAATTGAATTTATCAACCTTTTATTTCATGGCTTCTGGATTTTGAGTCAGAGTAAGGACTTCCTCATGCCAAGGTTATAATGGAATTAACCTATGTTTTCTTCTAGTGTTTTTATTATTTTATATTTTTACATCCTTTTTGAATTTGCTATGGTATATGATATCACATATATATTCAACTGTAAGGGACATTTCACCCAGTTTTCATAGATTAAAGATCCCATCTCTATTATATAATGCATTTGTACATGCACTTGGCTCTATTTCTGGAATTCTATCCAACTGGTTTGTTTTTCTATTATTCATAAATGCCAGAGTGTTTTAATGATGTTTTCATATATGAAAGGGCTTAGCCCACCACTTGTGCTTTCCCATATGAAAATTCTTCTTGGTCATTTTGGTTTTTATTTTCTCCAAATGAACTTTATCAGCTTTTCTAGTTTTTTTAATTGATATTTTTATTGGGATCATAAAAAATTAATTCACATGGGAAGATTGGATATATTTATGATATAGAGTACCCTACCAAGAACATAGTCTCTTTTTCCATTTCTTCAGGGTTTTTCTGCATGTATCCTTCAGGAGCTTTTTAATATGTCCTTTATATATATATATATGCTACACATTTCCTGTGAGATTTATTTTTAGTTTTTTCACTTTCTATTAATATTTCTTTGGTATGTAAGTTTTTGCTTCTTTTATATAATCTTTTTTAAAATGTTTTTTAATGTTTATTCTAGAGAGACACAGACAGACAGAGCATGAGGAGGGGAGGGGCAAAGAGAGGGAGACACAGAATCTGAAGCAGGCTCCAGGCTCCGAGCTGTCAGCACAGAGCCTGACAAGGCGCTCAAACTCAAGACCTGAGTTCATGACCTGAGCTGAAGGCGGCCGCTTAACCAACTGAGCCACCCCAGTACCCCTTCTTTTATATAATATTTATAAATTGCACTAAGAAAGCAATTTATTTCCACAGCAAGTAAAATGTGGCTTTGGAGCTGAGATAGATAGAGGCAAAAATAGGTAGATAAACAGTTGTAAGATTATCAATAGGAAACTTGTATCTATTCTTACATGTTTATCGTTTTTCAATCCAAAATGAATGTTAACCTTTATCAAATGCCTTTGCAGATGCTTAGTTATGATCATATATTTCCCCTTAAATGTATCAATGTGATAAAGGATATTAATAGACGCCCTAATATAAAACCATCCTTGCATCTCTTCAGTGGAACCCAGTTCTTCTCTGGTATATTGTTTAATTGTTCCATTAGCTAATGTTTTATTGAGAATGTTTACATTGATGTGCATAAGTGATCATGTTCTTTAGCATTCTTTTTTGTACAATATTTGTTAGATTTTGATATCTGTATTCATTACAAAATATTTCAGAATTTTTTTCTAATGCTCTGGAAAAGTTTAAATTATTAACTTATCTTCTCATTAAGGTTTAGTAGACTTCTTCAATGAAACTCTTCGGGTCTGGTGTTTTTGGTAGTGGCTCTCTTCTATGGAACCAGTCCATTTAAATTCTCTATTTCATCCTGAGATACGTTTTGGAATATTTTGTATTCCTGAAAATAAAACATTGCATAAAGGTTTTCAAATTTATTTAGATATTGCAGCAAAATGATTTTACTGAGCTTTAAATTTCCTCTGTTTCTCAGAATATTCTCCCTCTCTTTTAACATTTCTTACTTTTGCTATTGAGGTTTTCCCTCTCTCTCTCTCTCTCTCTCTCTCTCTCTCACTCTCTCTGTCTCTGATGAGATTAACAATCTATCAGTTTTTTTAATAGAAGCTTATAAATAAAAGCTAAAGAAATTTTTTAAAGTAAAAACTTAAAAAAATAAAATTTACCATTGTTCTATTTTTTAATTAGTTAATTCATATTGTCATACTAATGCCACATAGCAAAGAACCACAAAATCTCCATGGCATTGTCACTCTTGAACTTCAACGTTGCCTGGGGCAGTTTCTTTCCAGGTCTTGGTGGTTGAAGACGCTCTGTGTCATGCCTTCGACTGTTTGTGCATCTCTCTTCTAGGTTTCTCTCTTCCTCCTCCAGAACCGACAGGCTACTTAATGCATGTTACTTTGAAGGCAATTGCAGACGCGCAAGATTTTTACGCTGTTGCACGTGAGTGCTGCAAGCCTAGAATGCATCCCATCTACCGGCCCCCCATCTGCCAAAGAAATCCACATGGCAGAGCACAAAGGCAAGAGGGAGCAGACAATACAGAGAGAGTTGAAAGTGGGACCAATATTCAATCTACCAAACTTCCTCAACTTTTCTTAGGCTAATGAATTTCATTTTCTGGCCTCTAAATTTTGAATTGGGTATCTATTCACGACTCCATTTTTTTTTTACAGTAAACTTTATTTCCATTGACTTGTCACTTGACATAATTTCCAAGTATGTCTGTGCCCTAAGATGAGCCAAAGAACAGAAATCCTAAATCTCAAAAAATTTTTTTCATACTGTTCTGAGTAGGGCATTTTATCCCTTGGAACGTCACCTATAGATACAGAAAGAAGAGATAACATCAACACACAAGAATCCAACTGTGTGAAACTACAACAATATGCTTTTGGGTTATATACTACCCATCTCTTTAAGGTTGTAATGATAACGACTGCTTTTTTTCTCCTGTAAAGTTCAAAGTTCAGTGTCATTTGTTTTGTTTTGTTTGTTTGTTTGTTTTTTAAGTAAAATATCAGAATATGTGAGAATGCTGCACTTACTTCTTTTAATACACTAAAAAGAGTGGAAGTTTTTAAATTCTTCATGACTCCAAGCTGGGACACGACTACTACTGACGGGATCTATTCAACACACTAATTCCAAGGTGAGGGACCATCAGCAAACTGGCACCCGCGACTAAGCCCGCAGGCATACATTTTCCAGAGTGGTGGAATCTCATTCCCATAATGCCAGCTAAGGTGCCAGGTGTAGCTAGGAAAACCCAAATGTTCCTCAGATCCCGAGACAGCTGATAAGCACCCAGGTCTGCCAAACCACCAAAAAGAAGCCCGGCAGTCACTGAGGGGACGCTACCTGCTTTTGCATAGCCAATGATCCCACCAGAAGCAACCGGTGATGCGGAGCCAAAGCCAATCCAGTGCAAAAAGGCACTGGTGGGATGGAGTCCTTCTGCATTGTTCTCTGTCACTCTGACCAGGCAGAATACACCAGGTATGCGTCCAACAGCTTCCTGGAAGCTCTGCACTGGTCCACAGGGGTGCAGAAGCCCCGTGACTCCATTTTTTTACGGAGGTAAGTGTTCTAGGATGATGAATTTGCCTAAAAACCCCATTTGAACTGCATCCCATAGATTCTGAAGTGTTTTTATTACATTTTTTTCTATATGACGCAATTTCATTTTTTATTTCCTCTTCAATCCAGACTTTAAGAAAATGTTATTACAAATTCCAGGTAAGAGGGTCTTTCTGTTGTCCAGTTTCATTGTATGGTGATTGCAGATGGTTGGACCTAAGATTCCTATTTATTTTTAATTTAGAATAGTTTAAAGATTTTCTGGTGGCCCAATATATGGCCAGTTTTCCCAAATATTCCAAGGCGTATTCAAAAGTAATAAAGTACAGAATTACCTTATCAATTAGCTCTACCTTATTATTTATATTATTTCAATATTCAATATACTTAATTATTTTCATCCACCTGATCTGACATGGACCAAGAGAGGTGAATTCATGTCTCCCACTAGTGTTTTTATGTCTATTTCTGCTTTTATCACCTGTAATTTATGCTTTATGAATGTTTGGTGCACAGATATTCATAACTGTAATATGCCCATTGTGAGTTACATACTTCTGCACTATTAGGCTTTCTTTCTTAATACTGTTTGTCTGAAGTCCCTGGTTTATTTTTATTTTCTGGTCTACCCTTCTTAATTCTTTTCATTTCAGACTTACTGAAGTACCTTGTTTTAGATGAGTCTGTGCCATAGAGCACAGAATTACGTTGTATAATCCATCCAGGAGCTTCATTACTTTTAAAAACTAAGGTAAGCCTAATTAAAAACAGAAAAACAACTAAGTTAAGCCTTTAAAAAATAAAATAAAATAAAATTTTTAAAAAGCTAAGCCTTTTAACAGGTGACTTATTGATATAAAAGTTATGTTTCACCTTTGTTCCATCATATTATGGATTGCATTGTATCATTTTAAAGATATTCTTTCATTATAAACTCTATTTCCTTTGCTTTTTGTGTATTGTTTGTCTACTATTCAAGTTCTGTGTTTTTGCCTTTAGTTGTTACCTTTATAATAATTTTATATTAGACCTTTACTCATACACTTCGTTCAACTAAATCTCCAAGTTCCCTACTATAAATAGTGATTAAAAATTAGGATGTTTCTTCTTCCTTTTCCCTGTCTACCCTTGTCTCTCTCACCTGACTTTAGTTACTAATAGTATTTATTTTTAATAAATTAAATGAGACCATCAACATATCCAGTTTCTGATCTCCTTTTTCCCTCACCTATCCAATTTTTGTTAGTTATATCATTTCTACATAATGAAGACATATAACATTTATATTTCATTCTGACATCTCAATCTCCATATTTTTTTTCTACAGGTAAATATATTCAATATTTACTCCCAGTACTTTTGACACTGCTTACCTAGTTACTTCTTAGTTGGCCTAAATTCATTGTCTAATAATTTCTTCCAGAAGGACTCAATGGCATAATAGCCTCTCAGCTTTTGCATGGTCAGAACTGTTCACAGAAGAGACTTTATATATCAAATAAAATGTGGTTGGTTAAACAATCTTTGGCTTAAGTATCTTATTGTTTCTTGTATTGAATGTTAATAAGAAGAAATACAGGGCTAGTATTTTGTTCTAGGAATTTTTGTTTTGTTCTTGGATGCTGCTGCAGTGGTGGCTCCTTCTTCGTTTTTAGAGTCCAAGTATAAGTCCTAGAGTTTACCATACTGGATCCATTTTCCTGGTTTGCCGGTATCCATTTTTAAAATGTTAAACTTGGGGTTCCTGGGTCGCTTAGTCAGTTAAGTGTCCGACTTCGGCTCAGGTCATGATCTCATGGTTTGTGGGTTCGGGCCCAGCGTTGGCTCTGCGCTGGCAGTGTGGAGCCTTCTTGGGATTCTCTCTCTCTCCCTCTCTCCCTGTCCCTCCCCTACTTGCGCGTTCTCTCTCTGTCTCCCTCTTCCTCTCTCAAAATAAATAAATAAACTTTTTTAAAAAATGTGAAACTTGGGGCGCCTGGGTGGCGCAGTCGGTTAAGCGTCCGACTTCAGCCAGGTCACGATCTCGCAGTCCGTGAGTTCGAGCCCCGCGTCGGGCTCTGGGCTGATGGCTCGGAGCCTGGAGCCTGTTTCCGATTCTGTGTCTCCCTCTCTCTCTGCCCCTCCCCCGTTCATGCTCTGTCTCTCTCTGTCCCAAAAATAAATAAACGTTGAAAAAAAAAAATTAAAAAAAAAAAAAAAAAGAAAACAGCAAGTTTACAAAAATCCTCCCCCGCAACTCTTGGGTTCTAGGAAATTGCTTATGGGAAAGAACAGCCATTCCATGCATGACTTAGATATGACTCACAGATTCCTCCTTATCTACCTGTGACTGGGCAACACAGACCTCCAAAATTCCCATTCTTTGCTTCATGAATGATTAGCTGTACTGTTTTGTCCTCACTGATCAGTGATGAATAAAATACCTGCTAACTAAACTCTGGTTAATTCTCTCTCCTTCCCCCAGGTATCTGAACTTTGACCCAGCTTCTGCCTAAGTCAGCACACAACCCCTCTTTAATGGCCTGCATGACAATAGAGTGAGTTCAGAGTAAAATATCCTGATTTATTGTCTGATCATAGACATTTCTGCTCCTTCGCAGAGAAACTTAAGTCTTGCTTTCATCCTAGATGCTACTTACAAAAATTTGCATGGTTGTCATTTACATTCAAATCCTCAAACTCTCTGGAATTCGATTATGTCCCCTGGGATTAAAGACAGAAGCAGATGAAGGCTGGAGGAAGCATAGTGAAGAACTGAGGGCCCCTTTGCTGGGGTCCATCTCTATCCAGTTTCCTTGTGTACTCTCTACTCGTTCTTTGCCATTCTCCCATTTCCTGAAAACTTTATCTCCCCTCAGTGGTAAGAAAACTGAATCTGACTGATTTCTGAATTTTTTATCTCAAACCTAAAACAAGATTTTTGAAAAGCAAAACTTTTTTCTTTCTCCAGCTTTACTGCATCATCCTCCTTTCCACTAATCAATACCAATGAGGAGGCACACCATGCTTGTGTGTGAGGTAATGAAGTAGGAAGTAGGAATGATGGGGAAAAAGACAGAATAGTATCCTCTGTGGCTGTGAGTAGGGAACTATTTTTATTCATATAATAGAAGTGTCTTGAGTCATCTGCAGTCACATCAAACAGATCTCAAGTGAGTCTAGGGAGTGGTGTCTCCCGGCGACATCCTAGAACATCTCAAGGCCAAGTTTTATAGGCAGTAAGTTGTGGAGTGAACCCATCCCAGATCTTCTACTGAAAACATCTGGCCAAATGTTTACCAGTTATTTTCTTCCTGCCATTCTTTTTTATTTTCTTCAAATACCCAAGATACAGCTTACTAGCTATTCAGTTGTCCGTTAATAACTTATTTTCAACCCAGAATTGCATAGTTCTCTTCCTTTTATGACGGAAAATATTTATACCTCTCCAAGTCGCTGTTCCTTCATCTATAAAATGGGGATTATCATATGTCCTTCATAGGTGTCATATGTATGACCCTATCATGAGAATATACTGAGATTGAAGATCTGATCCCACTGTGAAGATCAGAAATGACCATATTGATATCAGTTATAATTGTTTACAGTATATAGTAATTTTCATGTTATAGAAATATTTGTAGGGGCACCTCGGTGGCTCAGTTGGTTAAGCATCCAACTTCGGCTCAGGTCACGATCTCACGATTCATGAGTTCTAGCCCTGCATTGGGCTCTGTGCTGACAGCTCAGAGCCTGGAGCCTACTTCACATTCTGTATCTCCCTCTCTCTCTGCCCCTCCCCAGCTCGCACTCTCTCTCTCTCTCTCTCTCTCTCTCTCAAAAATAAGTAAACATTTTCAAAATGTTTTTAAAAAAAGAAAAGACATATTTGTAAATGAGTCTGAAGAAACCTACAAACTACAAAGAAAAACACTGGGAATGGTAGTTTTCCTGAAGCCCCTAAGACGTTGCCCTTCCTTCCCTGGAGCCATACACACCATATTCCTGGATTCTGTCTCAAACAGGTACTCATCTAGCCTCACTTTGCAATTCAGTTATCATTATAATAATATGATTAGGCTCAGTTGGCTGAGGTAGTTAGGGCTGCGACGTCTGTATTCAGCAAAGCAATACTATCAAATGACTGATAGCTCAGTGAGCAGCAGGGGTAAGGTTAGCATCTGTACTTTAGCCCTGCCCCCTAAAGTCTAAACATCACTGGGAAATTCCTACCTCAGAGAGGGCCTGCTTCTGCTTGTTCTGGCCCTTCTGAAAGAATGATCGGGGAGTGGAGGGGTTATTTTGTTGTGGTTTCTGTATGTTTATTTTCAGTAGGAGCTGAGGAAAGGGGAAGGGAAGCCTGGAAACCAGCATGAGGTTTCTTTCTGATCCTGGGCGAGTGGACATCCTCATACCTGCATGGCTGTTTGATGTCCATCATTGTGGCGGGTCACTGACTCATTTTGCCCAACTGGCTGACAGAGCCCCGTGTTGTCAGGGAACCCAATTCAGGACCGTCTAGTCTGGGAGCAAAACAAAACACATCTTTGAGTCAAAGGACAGAAGGAGAGCTGCAGTTACCTGCTGATTTTTTTTTAATAAGGTTTTTCCTGCAAGCAGGTGGAAGGATATACCTTACAGGGCTCCTGTGATTGGCTCTCAGCCAGTTGCATGCATTTTTCACAGCTGGCATCAAGATAAACTAATTTTTTTACTAAATTGACCCCTATTACTTTCATTTTCATAGCTTGCAACCAATTGATGGGATACAATTTAATATAATGCAATTAATGTTGCAGCATCCTCCATAACAAAGCATCAAAAAAATGAGATAAAATCTTGAAGTGCCCACCAGTACAGGTGGGGGAATGGATATAGGAAACATAGAAGACAACATGACCCTAAGGAAGAAAGACAGCTCTAAGAAATATAAAAAGAATTTCTGCTGCCTATGCTGAAAAAGAGATTAGGAAAAATAAGACAACAAATGATCAATAATTACTTCACCAAGATGCTTCTAAACATTCAAGAAACCTTCGCAAAGGAGGCAACATGTACGTTGGGTTTATATCCGTTTGGACCCATATATTTCTACTTAATTCAATAGACTATAATTCCTAGCATTATTTATGTTCATGGTCAAATCGTTCCAGATTTTGGACATGAGTAGCCCCTTCCGTCTGGTCTTGGCATCCTCTTGTCAGATCTCCAACGTTCTTTGAGTAGGTGCTGACTTTCTTGAACAACTCATTTTGTACTTTTTTAGCTTAAGCACTGGAATTAAATCTTTCCTCCAGGGAGCCCTGGTACTTTTTAGTGGAGAATGATATTTGGGAGGCAATATCTGAGTACTGGCTGTGGTCACGGCTACTAGAATTTCATTGCTTTCAACCTCTCTCAGTGTTCAGAGCTGGGAAAACAACAAAAAATACAAACACATACACATACACACACACACACACACACACACACATACACACACACATTTATTCCTGTGTCTACCTATTTATATATTGAAAACAACGAATTTGCCTGGTAATTCTAATTCCACTTCAACACTCCCATGTTCATTCTAGCTGTCTCCCTTCCATAATTATAACGGCAGCAGAGGAAAATCTGGCACCTATTATCATCAATATATATTTACGTATTTGCTCAGAGAACACACAATTATTTCAGAATTATTTATCCATACCACTGTGAAGATCATTCCTACTAAGTAGAGTTCAATTTTCCTTTTTTTAGAGTAAAATTTATAATCAGTAAAATATGCACATGTTAAGTGTACAATTCAATAAATTCTGGCAAATGCCTGCATCCATGTAACTCACACTGCTAGTATGACATAAAAAGTTTCACCATTGTAGAAAGGTCTCTGGTCTCTGCTGGGTAAATCCCTTGTCCCATTGGATTAGGGTTTTCTATTCTAGAATTTCATACATATGAAATCATATAATGTTCATTCTCTCGTATCTGGCTTCATTTGCTCAGTATGAAGATTTATCCAGGTTGTAGGAGTCAAGAATTTTTCATTTTCATTGCTCAATATTATTTCATCGTATGAATATATCAAAGTTATTTACCTGCACTTTGATAGGCATTTGGGTTGTTTCTAATTTTGAATCTGAATAAAGCTGCTAGGAACATTTATCATAAAGTCTTATGTGGACACATTTTCTCATTTCTTTTGGATTAATTCCTAGGGGTGAAATTATTAGATCATAGGGAAGATATACATTCAACTTAAAAAAAAACCAACCATTTTCCAAATTGATCGCACTCTATTACACTCCATCATTAACGTGTGAGAATTCGCATTGCTCCATATTCTTGCCAACATTTAGTGTTGTTGTTCTTTTTAAATTTAACCACTCTGCTAATAAACATGTAGTACTTCTTTGTGACTTAATTGCATCTTCCTGCTAACTAATGATGTTGAATTTTTTCTTCATTTATTTATTGGCCTGTTTAGATCTTTTTTCTGAAGCCTCTGTTCAGATCTGTTTTCAGTGAATTGTTTATCTTTTTATTATTCGGTTATAGGATACAAGTTCTTTCTCCTGCCAGATGTATGTTTTGTAAATGATTTCTCCCAGCATACCCTCATTTTATGAAGCTACTTTCATAGGTTTTCTTTCATAAACTTTGTAAGTTTAGACCCATCTCAAATTAACATTCAGCATGCTATAGAGGTTAAAGTTCATTTATTTCCATGTGGATATCAAGTTGCTCAGGCATCGTTTATTGAAATCTTTCAGTGCTGTTATGAAAAATGAGTTGAGTGTGCAAGTGTGGGTGTATTTCTCGATTCTCTGTTCTGTTTTATTTAACGACCTTTTTATAAATACCCCACTATCTTTGTTTTATTTTTTTAATGTTTATTTATTTTTGAGAGACAGAGCATGAGTGGGGGAGAAGCAGAGAGAGAGAGAGGGAGACACAGAATCCAAAGCAGGTTCCAGGCTCTGAGCTGTCAGCACAGAGCCCAATGTGGAACTAGAACTCACAAACAGCTAGATCATGACCTGAGCTGAAGTAGGACGCTTAAACCACTGAGCTACCCAAGTGCCCCATCCCACTGTCTTTAAATGTAGCTTCATAACAAATAAGTCTTGAAGTCGGGGAAGCTCTTCTGTATTATATTATTTTCCCTTCTCAGGATTGTTTTGACTATTCTAGGTTATTTGCACTTCCATATAAATTTTGGAATAGCTTATCAATTTATAAAATAAAAAACTTTGCAGATTATGATTTGGCCTGTTTTGAATCTGTACAACCTGGGGAGAATTGATATCTTGACAACATAAGTCTTTTACCTATTAACATGGTATAATTGTTTCTTTAATTTCTCCCATTAATCTTTTGTGGATTCAGTGTGGAGTTTTTTTTTTATGTGTTGCTAAATTTATCCTCAAGTATTTTATGGTTTGGGTGCTATTTTATGTTTTATTTTTTAAAGATTTTTTATTTTTTATTTTATCTTTTCTATAAATTTTTTCTGTGTGTTTTTTTTTTTTTTGCTTATTTATTTATTTTTGAGTGAGAACACATAAGCAGGGGAGGGGCAGAGAGAGAGAGAGAGAGAGAGGGAGACACAGAATCTGAATCAGGCTCCAGGCTCCTAGCTGTCAGCACAGAGCCCAACGGGGCTCCAACCCACAAACTGTGAGATCATGACCTGAGCCACCCAGGCACCCCAAGATTTTTTATTTTTTTACGTAATATCTACACCCAACATGGGGCTTGAATTTACAACCCTGAGATCAAAAGTCACACGCTCCACCGACTGAGCCAGTCAGACTTCCTGGATTTGGTGCTATTTTAAATGCGTCTTTAAATTTTTTATTTTCCAGATCTTTGTTCTTAGTATGTTAACTAGGTTTACTGTGACCCTGATAAATTCACTGTTAAGGCTAGTAGATGTTTTGTATATTATTTAGGATTCACTACGCGGACAACCATGTCATCTGAAAAAATTGACAGTTTGAATTCTTTCTTTTAATCTCTATGTTCCCTGCCTTATTTCACTTTCTCAAACTTCTATTACAATATAGAAGAGAAGTGATGAGAGAGAATGTCCTAGCCTTGATCATTTTCTTAAAGAGACAGTATAACCTCTTAAAGACAAAAATGTGGGTGCCCCTGGGTGGATCTGTCAATTGAGCTTCTGACTTCAGCTCAGGTCATGATCTCATGGTCCGTGGGTTCGAGCCCCGGGTCGGGCTCTGTGCTGACAGCTCAGAGCCTGGAGCCGGCTTCCGATTCTGTGTCTCCCTCTCTCTGCCCCTCCCCTTCTTGCACCCTTTCTCGCTCTCAAAAATAAAGAAACATTAAAAAAAATTTTTTTTTAAAGAGAAAATGTGGAACTCCTAAATTTTCCTGCAATCTTTGTACAGAACTCATGCTAGTTGCCTCTGTACTGTTCTAATATTAGTATATATGTTGCCAAAACAAGCACGTATTTCTTCTGTAAGTCTGCAGCTTCCTTGAGGGCGAAACTTATGATTGAGAAATCTTTCTAATTCAGGCACCCAACATAATGCCTGAAACATGTAAGAATTCCAAAAAGCAAAAAACCAAGATTAATTTAAAAGAAAAAATATCATTTTTAAGAGATAACTCTAATAAGAATATAAGACCTTATTTCCCAGATTTAGTTCCATGAAATACTAGTTCTGAGAGAAGACACGTGTTAATTTAAAAAAAAAATCTTTTGAGAAATACATTTGGGGGATTCTAGATTAGATGAGGAGTCAGATTTGTCTATGTAATAGAGTAGATACTTTATACGTGCATCTCATTCGTATAAAATTCAATGATATTCCCGTGTAACTAAGTGCCTTTATCATCCCCATTTCTAACAATGTGTCAAAAATAATAATGTGAACTTTCCAGTTACAGGTGACTCAGTCTTTTCCAGTTGAAGATCTCCTCACTGAGGTAAATGTTCACTCAATTTAAAGTTTAAACTCTCCTTCAAGCAATTCTCCTCCAGATGGTCTTGCATAACTTCCTTTCCAAAACAATGTCCAGCATTGGGGTAGATGACTTCTGGGCTTCCTCTTGTTGAATTCTGGTGGAGGTCTCGCTTGGCTCACCTAACTCTGGGCACTGACCTTTTCTCTGACTCCATCTACTTCTTCGGTGTAACTTATTGTTTGTTCTCCCAGCAAAATCAAAAGTCTTGAGAACCTCATCCTCATTCTTACCTCTGGGTATCTTGCTTCTCCTTGGCTTCCATTGACACTAAATTCTCTGCTGTTCACCTACAACTTCTTTCTGTGTTACTGTTTTTCATAGGAGATCACCTTGCCATTTACTTTGGTGACCCATAGCAGATCCAGTCTCATTTCCCAACTATTGTCAGTTGCCTCAAAGGGAGCACGGAAGAAAATGTTCGAGCCTTCCATGTCAAATATCTGTCATGGGAAATTTGGCAAAATTCCCTTCTGTTTTCTGCCTACATATGTGTACAATCTTTTCTCTATTCCACTGTGACCTTCCCGAATTGGTACGAGGATCTTGCAAGTCAGGGTCCTTTCAGAGTTACAATTGGTAAAGGGAATGCACCCACCCTAAGGTTTCGACTTCTCTTTTAACTTGCCTGGGGGCTTTTTATCTCACTTCTCTGGCAGCCCTTGGACGAAGACCCATGGAGGTCGAGGCACTGGGTCTCTGACAGATCCAGGCTGCTTCTTTATCCTCTACCAATCCCTTCCAAATATCTCCTCTCCCCTTCAGGAAAAGTATCATGTTCCTTTCTCAGCCTCGTAGGCATTCTTCAGACACTAATTATTTTCTGATTAACCTCCCAACATTTTTTGGGTAAAATTTAACGATCTGTTATTCCATTAAGCCTGGATATGTATAAGATCCTTTTGATATGCATAAGATCTTTTGGAATTTATAAATCCATTCTCTCTCAGTAAAGCTGGGATTTCAAGAAATTTTCTAGTCTTGGTGCTCACCGTCCCTTTTGGAAGTTGAATATTGAATATTAACTCTTTCTTTCCAAATTCCTGCTATCCTGTAATTATTCTAATTTTGCCTAAGGCACTGGGTACTTCAGATTAAACAGCATGGTGATCATGGTTCGTGCGGAAGAGAAAAGCACATTACATTCTTCGTGTTACTCAGGACTTCTCAAAAGCTTTTAATGTGCAAACGGATCTTTGGACTCTACAAGCATGAAGGGTGTGGCCTATCGAATTTCCAACTTATTTGAACACAGATCATTTTTCTTTAAAGAACGTCTGCCAGACCAATATTCCATTGGAAATACTGTGAGGAGTAAAAGGAACATTGCGAAACAGGAAAAACTGGAACCAAGGATCCCAGCTAAGAGATTACTTCATTTGTCCGGAAGTGATGGGGATCTGAACTGGAGAAATGGCAATAGCCATGAGCCTGGACAGGTTCAATAAGTATTTAGAAAATGAAATTACATGATCTGGCGAGAGTATTTTTGCTAATGAAATAGAATCCTAGATATTCCTATCTAACAATATGTTTTGTAAGTTTTTACGTTTCACAAAAGCACCTAGATGAAAACCAAAGGCATATCTATATGAAATAGATATTTATGGAGTAGATGTGGAAAAGAAACATATTTCCTTTGGGTTGAACTTTAAGGGAAATTTTCCTAAGATGCCCAGTTATGTTTATTCTGCCCCTCTTAGTCCATAAGATGTTTTAGAAGTCTTTCTGACTCATTAAGACATGTAAAAACAGACCTACCGGAATAAGAAAGGTTGAAAAAAAAAATCACCAAATGAGCAGTTCAGTGAAATTCTAGATCCAAAGCAATTTCAATATTTTAAGCATCAAATATTTTTTAAATGTGTTTTTATCTTACTTATTTTTTGAGAGAGAGCGAGAGAGCTGGGGAGGGACACAGAGAGAGGGAGAGAGGAAATCTCAAGCAGGCTCCATGCTGTCATCACAGAGCAGGACATGGGGCTTGAATTCATGAACCATGAGATGATGACCTGAGCCGAAATCAAGAGTCAGGCACCTAACCGACTGAGCCACCCAGGGGCCTCAGCACCAAATATTTTTTTAACAACATGTGGGGATATCCTTCATGAGCCTCCATCGATTTATATTTTTCACTAAGCCTCATATGATGTGTTTATTGTAATGTAATTTGAACATAAGAGGGGAAAAAAGACAAATTTCGTCACAAACCACATTAATTAATATTATTAAATATGGCATAAAACACTACAGATATTTCTGGCTTCATAGAATAGAACTGAATCATAAGAATAGAATTGGTGATTTCTTAACTGAAGACAAAATCATATTGCCATGCTTCTTTTTAGCAAGGACAGTGACAATTAGAGAGAAATTGTCAATAAGAAATGTTCTAGAAAAAGTGGCTTATTCCGCTATATCTTTCACATAGCCAGAAAAAAAATTGTATGATGACAATAATGATAAAGGAAATAAATTGGGGAATATAGCAGATGGCTGGAGGAAAAAAATGACCATATTTATTTCCTTCCTTCTCTTATGCATGCCCCTTTGCAATGTGACTTTGTAGCTACTGGAACCAAAAGGTGAACTCTGCTTTCCCTCCATTTGCATCTGGTCTGGGTTTGCATCTGGTCTGGCCTTGTGACTTGCTTTGAATAACAGAACGCAATGGAAGTAACATCATGCCAGCTGCAAGCCTAGGCTTCAAGTGCCCTTGGCACTTCTCCTCTCTAGGTGTGAAGTCTCAGCCTCCATGTGAGCAAATCTGAGCGAGCCCTCTGGAGGATGAAAAACCACTTGGAGCAAGGATGTGCCATCCCAATTGGAACCATCCCAGACCAGCCAGGTCTGGTGATTAGCTGCAAGTGTATGACTGAGAATAGCTGAGACCAGAAGAACTACCTAGACAGGCCCAGCCCCAACTGCTACTGCCTAGAATTGTAGAATAAATAAATGGTGGTTGTTTTAAGCCACTAAGTTCGGGGGTGGGTTGTTATTCAGGAACTAATTCAATGGTTCAGGTTAGTTTCTCTCCTTAACCATTTTAATCACCTTTCTGTATTCTACCTTTCTACTGTATTCCTACTCTCAGTCTACCCACATATTACTGTCAACTTCGTTTACTAAACACCATTCTTACTCTATTACTTTTTACTCAAAAAATGTTCAGTGACTCTTGATTGCACATGTAATAAAGTCTCAGCAACTTTAATCTGGTTATTCAAGGCCTTTCATGATTTCTCCACAACTTAAAATTCGAATCTAAGTTTCTGCTGCTTTTCTCCATGCACCCTCAATTTGGTCAAGATGAGTTATAATGCCCTAAATCATCGATAAGACACCATTCTGATTGAATAGTTCATCATTCATTTAATACGTGTCTTACTCATAGGCTAATGGATGGGAATTTTTTTTTCTGAAATTGACTCTAAGATAATTCCTGATATTCTAGACATTAAAATACAAAAATATAATGTGGCTGAGATTTGAGGCAAGAGTCCTCATTGTTTTCCACGTGTCTTATTATTTCCCGCCTCTTCTCCCTGTCTAGAACAATTCCCTCTGCTTATATACTTCAGGTCTGCATATTAAAATTCTACCTATCGAAAAATCTATTCCAATGTCTCCTCTCTTAGAAATCCTTGAGAACCTTTCTCTTCACTGAGACGAATGTAATCATTCCTACATGAAGTCCCCAAGAAAATGATTGGAACCACTCATAGGCACTTGTCACTTCCTACTCTGTACTGAGAAATTTTTTTCACTGCTTTCAATTGTCTTCAGGTCGAGGGCAATTCAGTATTTATTGAATATCTCACACCCTGTTTTTGCAATGCTAGCGCAAAGTCCTAAGTACAATGTCTACTGGTTATTACACTATATATTTGTTAAGCAAGTAACTCAATGAAAAACACACATATAACAAACCTCAGGTTTCTAACACTTCATTATTATTCTGTCACTAAGTAACCACGTGACCTGAGGCAGATTACTTAACCTCCTAGGGCTGAGGCCTCAAAGGACCTAACAGATGAGATAATGCATGTGTGAATACCCTGTATAAACTACAAACTGTAAAATCAGTTCGAGGTGTTAGCATTGTTTCCTATTCTGAGAAATAAGGCAGTTGAACCTGATCTGTTTTTTTTTTCTTAATGACCCATACAAGCAGCATTCCACAATGATATGCTTACAAGTTGTTATTTTTTCCTTAAGTATGTTGGCTCAAAGTGTGAAGTGACTTAAAAACCAGTTACAGAACCTGCCTCTTAGAAAGTGTCGCTTGGTGTCTGATGTGCCAGTGAATATCCCTACTGTGGTCATCCCAGATAGCTTTTCACCATGTGGACATGTCAGGTGAGACTAGAAGTCTTACGAACCAGTGCCAATCAGGCCTATTCCCGGCACTCTGAGATCAAAGGAGTCATTCTCACGAAGAAGGAGATAGGGTTTATTATGGCAATAAAAGTCACCCGAGAGTTTAGTTCCAAACTTTTTTTATTACCTAAAACTTTTATTAATAAAAGTAGACTTAAAACATATTAAGAGTTCGATAGTTTAAAGAATCACCTCTCAGAAACAGGCATGTAGTGATTGGCGTTGGCTGTAATGCTACATCATAAATAACATGAGTGCTACAGAGTCTTGGGCCCCACATCTCTACATTGTGATGGATTTGCCGGTTCAGTTCAATACAGTTCAATTCAATTCACTTTGATTCAATTTACATTTGTTTCAATTCAAGGTAGCATTAGGATATTGTGGAAGGAAGGTCGGCTTTATTTCAGATCTTAAAATTCACAGACTTCAACATCCCCTACCTTTTTTATCACGTTTGGCAACTCACCCAATCTCTCTAAACAGTAATTTCCTCATCTGCAAAAAGGGGGTAATATTAGCCACCTCATAACAGATATAACGTCCCAAACACAACGATTGTATCATCCTCCTCCTCCTTCAATTCATGTCAGTTCAATTTGACTTAATTCGACAAACATCAACTATTTATCAACTACAATGCCGAGACATAGCATGGGATTATCGTGGCATCATTGCAAATGCGGGCTTCTGAGAATGCTACGCAATTCAAAAGTTTATCCCTAGGAAAATACATGTAATTTGATTAAA